>NC_138203.1:226391453-227028953 GCF_964194415.1 Vipera berus
GCATTATTACAAAGTCAGCTTAATTGCCCCCAACAATCTGGGTCCTCATTTTACCTACCTCGGAAGGATGGAAGGCTGAGTCAACCTTGAGCCTGGTGGGATGCGAACCTGCAATCATTGCAGGCAGCTGGTGTTACTTAAGGAGGCATCAGCCCACTGCTCCACCAAGGCTCTTTCAGAATTTATTGCCAAGTAACTCAGTCCCTTTCTTGGATGGATGCAGACCATCTCTTTTGTACATTTTTTCATTGGACCAGCTACAGACATCGTGACTAATATAACCAAAGCCTTCTCCTTTACACCACTCCTTTAGCCACATATTAAATTCTGCTATATGCTGGCCTTTTCCATTTTGCTCCTTATACACTGGTAAGACCTCTGAAAAAGTGAGCCTACAGCCTATTCTGCTGAGTTCCTGCCCCAAGCTCTGGAAATCATTCTGCACAGGGAGTACATCCTTTTGGGACAGATCGTTAGTGCCAAGATGTACAATAGCATCCACATCACAGTCTTTGCTGGCATTGTTGACTATTTTGAAAATATGTTTCTTGTCCCTACTGGAAGTAGCACCTGGAAGACACCTGACCTCTTTTGAAATCTCTGTATCCTTTCCTAAATTTACATCCCTTATAGTTGAATCACCAACCAGAAGGTGGCTTCTCTTTTTGGGTACCTTTCGTTTCTTGCATGACTGATGTGTAATACCTGATTCGCACTTCTCCCTGTCAAAAACAAGTTCATCTCAGACCATGGTCCCCTGCTTATTTGAGTTATCATCACAACTATCTTGACCTGTTTCCTTAATGTCCCTATTAAGGTCAGCAAGGGCACTGTATCTGTTATGCAGGGACACAGTGAAAGCTTAGGTTTTATGGTTCACAGCTCTCACCCTGCCAGATCCTACAGTTGTCCACACTGCCCTTCTCCTGCAGGATTTTTGCAGTAGAAGGGGCTGATAGCACAGAGGCTCAGTAGAATAGAAGGACTGAGCTGAACACCTAATTTCTGCCTGAAGAGCACAGATTACAGACCCTAGATAAATAATCTGTCCTTGTAGACTAGTGATTTGTGTACAGATAGGACATTTTCCCAGTTTGAAAAGAGTGCTATGAAAGACAGCTGCAAAACAAGTGTTGCACTGAACTAAGCCAGACATGCTGAGATGAAAATCTCAGATGCACTTGCCCTGAATGTACCACCACTATTTTTGATTTTTAGTTATGTGATTCTCACCCACCTTAACTCACAGTATTGTACTGTAGCTTTTCCCAGCAGCCTCTGGCAGTTTAAAAGCAAAGAGGGTCCAATCAGCAAGGGCTTAGCTACTATGCTTCTCACCCACCTTAACTCACAGTATCAACCTGTCAACCTATAAACCCACATTACTAAACCTCTAAGAAGAAATATATGCTCTCCTATGTGTGAAAGGCCTTCAAAAACTTCTAAATAGACTCTCCCATTATGAGGCTGTCCAATTGGTAAGATTATCAAGATAAACCATTCTGAAGATGCATTTCTATCATAGACTTATCTGCACTGTATTCAAACTTTCAATCCTCTGCAGAGAAGCTATAATATAAATAATATTTATATAAATATATTTATAAAGCTATATAAACAAATAATTGCTTCCTGATACTATTTAACACTTAACATTCCGAATCTTTCACCTTTCTCTGATTATGCTACATTTTTAATTAGACAATTTTGTCAATTCTTTTGCATAACATTACCATTTTAGATTTCACACAGACAAAGATGTATCTTATTATGAGTGAATTTTTTTCTCTCTTCCCCCATTTGCCTCCTATCGGTCAGTGGTGGGATGGGGGAAGAAGAAGTTTTTAACAACTTTTCCATTAACTTACATTCAGGCTGACCATGAAGATCTCTGAGATCGCTTCCAACCTTATGATGCTTTGTTTTATAAGCATTTCCATTAATCAGCTGAATTATTTCACTTTAACTGCTTTTCTTCAATTGTTTTCCTTGGGTAATTTCAGCCAATGCACAAATGAATCAATTCTTTATTCCTGGTAATCAGTAATCAATCATTTAAAATACCCTACAAAAACTAAAAAAATGAGAACAGTAAGCAAAACAGCTGTCCATAGTTACCAATACAATGCATGATAAAACAGTAAAAAAGATGATTGGGGGACTGGAGGCTAAAACATATAGGGAACGGTTGCTGGAATTGGGTATGTGTAGTTTAATGAAGAGAAGGGTGAGGGGTGACATGATAGCAGTGTTCCAATATCTCAGGGGCTGCCACAAAGAAGAGGGAGCCAAGCTATTCTCCAAAGCACCTGAAAGCAGGACAAGAAGCAATGGATGGAAACTAGTCAAGGAGAGAAGCAACCTAGAACTAAGGAGAAATTTCCTGACAGTTAGAACAATTAATCAGTGGGACAACCTGCCTCCAGAAGTGGTGAATGCTCTAACATTGGAAGTTTTTAAGAAGAGACTGGACAGCCATTTGTCTTCAAATGGTATAGGGTTTCCTGCCTTAGCAGGGGGTTGAACTAGATGACCTCCAAGGTCCCTTCCAAATTATTATTATTATTATTATTATTATTATTATTATTATTATTATTATTATTATTATTATTATTATTATTATTATTATTATTGTAAGACAAAAGAAAAATATGATCATACCTGGAAGGAAGCAAATTTAACTTTATTGTTCTCACTTCTACAGATCACTACATTTTTTTATTGCAGTAATCTCATGGAGCCAAACTTCTGCAACAGGCGTGGCCATGGAGTTGTATGCAAAGGCTGCCCATTGGATATATAATTGGCTAGTCCAGGCATAGGCAACCTTGGTTATTTTATGACTCGTGGACTTCAACTCCCAGAATTTCTGAGCCAGCTGCCTACCCCTGGGCTAGTCTATCATATCACTTGTTATAAGCAGCCATGGACTATTAGTAGCAAAAGAAGCAGAATATAGTAATAAAAATGTGGGGTGATGTTGACAAAATTTCTCTTTCTTTCTCTTTTGGGAAGTGCTGTGATCTGGACAATAATGCCAACATTAAGTACTGTAAATGTAATCCCGGAAAAGGAGAGGCTATTTCACTGTTAGCAACTACAAATTAAAGGTGGTATCTGGAAAAATGTAGTGATGTATGCAGTGGTGAGGTTGAAGGACATTCATATAGAACAGAAATTTGGAAGGCAAGGGAAAAACACAGTACTATACTTTCTCAACGGAATCATCAGTGATTGAAAACAAAGATCCAAAATAATGAATAGCGTTAATAGTCATGGGCATGGTCCTTTGGGTGGGCATGGCCCTTTGGGTGGGCGTGGCTGCAGTGGTAACGCCAGACTGGGTGGGACTAAAAAGTTCAATCCATCAATTCCAACTTTGTGAGATCTTTTTTTTCCCCCGCAAGAAGTTGAAATTGATTGATTGAACCTTTTTTTCTTTCTTCCACACGGCGGCAGAGGCCTAAAGCGAAAAGTTTTTATAAATCCCAGCTGAAAGCCTAGGATGGCATGCGTGCCCACAGAGAGGGCTCTGCGTGCCACCTTTGGCACCCGTGCCATAGGTTCGCCACCACGGTATTAGAGGAACCAGACCCTTTGGGCAGAAATTAAGCTTTACCAGAGATTACTATTCGTTAGACAAGTCTGTAGACACATGAGGGAATTGGAAGCATTGAGCTCAGAAATGTTTAGATTGCACTGTTTTGGAAGCACCTAATTGGGATATGATCCTAACAGAACACTGTATAATAGTTGAACCAGTAACATAGCCTCAAATTATTTAGGTATGCTTTAGTAATATGTTATCTAGTGTATTTATCTAAGATAGATCCCCATCATCAATATGTATCTGAGTCCATTCACTCTGCTCAATTATCTTTTGTAACTATTTATGAAAGATGTAGAGGAATAACCTCTTTTAAAACAATATTTTCCCAAAGAAGCATTAATCTGAGGAACCGTCTCTCTCACATTGGTCCTGTAAGATCAGAGAGTTGGTTCTTTAATGTCAGCCCTACAAGGCAGACCAGACTAAGAAATAAACTCCATGGAAGACTACAGATCTTGCAAGTCTGATTGTGCACTTTCTACACTCTCTCTTTTTAACTAAATGAATTAGGAAGTGGTCCAAAATGTTTGTCCATACATTGTCTTGGACTTAATCTGTGTTCTGTCAGAAGCAAGTAACCAGGAAGAGGAGTTGAGTTCAAAGCACTAGAAGTTTATTACATGCTACCTATGCACAAGAATCTAATCTATTAATGGTCAAAGCAAATTGGCACTAGATAAAAGTCAATGGAATTCATGGGGGGCTGCACTTAGGTCTCTTGTAGCTGCATAAGGATCCCAAACCTATGACATGTTTGACTCCACCTTTGGGCTCTGCCTAGTCATGTCGTACATGTACATCTCTTTCTAAGTCCTTTTCTTCTTCAAGGCCATCCTTTTTACATTTAGAATAACAATTAATTATTAAATGCAGGAGGTTTATTTATTACTCAGCCCACAACCTCAAAGGCATTGCTGGTTTTAAATTATATAAAGTAATTAAATTAATTCATTTATCATTTTATGATGTTGCAATGTCATGAAATTTGAGAAATTCTAGTTTTACCTCACTTTCAGAAAACAAAAAAATAAAAAAATAAACCCATTGCTTTTTAAACCATTGCTTTTAAAACAAATCTAGCATACTTTTTTTTGTTTGGCCAAGTGAATATGTGTTGCCTACAACAACTTCTAAAAAGCAATTTCTCACTGCTTATGCCACTTTATGTTGCTAGGCAACACAGGGTTATTGATCTTAAAAACAGGATTCTAGGACCCCATTTCAGTTCATTTTGTGGAGAAGGTGATTAAATGTAGTTACATCTACCTACAGTGGTATTTAATCATGATTTAGTTTTTCTTTCAAGAGCAAAGGAATAAATAGCTATCTGGAGTAAAGCAGAAGCATTGGGTTCTGCTCCATATTTTTTTCAGAGTCATTACTATTTATCACACACTAATATGTATCTTCAAATTAAAAAAATATTTAAAAAACCTAAAATTTTACAGCATCTAAAACAAAATAGTAGCATTCCAAATTTAGCCTATAATAATCTTTCATATAATCTGTTATGATTTACCTATTAAAGTCAGTAGCAATCTAAGAATTGAAAGAACCCACTGAATATGGTATAATCAAACATCCATCTAGTTCAGCTTCTCTAGCCTTCTTTCATTGTCATCTCTACCAGCTGGCATTTAAAGCATCCTTCTCCTGATTCAGGAGGATGCAGTCATCAAGATTAAAAACCACAGCTAAGTTTCTGCAGACTTCTTCAAGTTCAAGTTAATCAACATCTGATGTAATAAATGCTATACGTTCTAAGTTTAATGAATAGCCTGATACTCTGGGAGAGAGTATATTATTCTCTCAGCACGTGGTCCTCAATGGAACTGCATCTACATGGAGGGAAATGTAGTGGGGTGCCCCAGGGCTCTGTCCTAGGCCCAGTGCTCTTCAACATCTTCATCAACAATTTGCACAAGGGGATAGATGGGGAACTCATCAAATTTGCAGACGACACCAAGCTGGCAGGAATAGCCAACACTCCAGAAGACAGGCTTAAGATACAGGAGGATCTGGACAGACTTGAACACCGGGCGCTATCTAACAAAATGAAATTCAATTGTGAAAAAAGTAAGGTTCTATATTTAGGCAAGAAAAACCAAATGTACAGGGATAGTATAGGGTGTACCTTGCTCAATAGTAGAAACTGTGAGAGGGATCTCGGAGTCCTAGTGGACAATCACTTAAATATGAGCCAGCAGTGTGCTGCAGCTGCCAAAAAAGCCAACACAGTGCTAGGCTGCATTAACAGAAGGATAGAATCAAGATCATGTGAAGTATTAATTTACCGGTAATCCTTTTTAACTTTTGTAATTCTGTATTTTTTATGCTTGCCCTGTTCACCGCCCTGAGTCCTTCGGGAGAAGGGCGGTATATAAATAAAATTATTATTATTATTATTATTATTATTATTATTATTATTATTATTATTATTATTATTATTATTATTATTATTATTATTATTATTATTATTATTATTATTATTACCACTTTACAGTGCCTTGTTAAGGCCACACTTGGCATCCAGTTTTGGTCACCACGATGTAAAAAAGATGTTGAGACACAAGAAAGAGTACAGAAAAGAGCAATAAAGATGATTAGGGGACTGGAGGCTAAAACATATAAGGAACGGTTGCTGGAATTGGGTATGTGTAGTTTAATGAAGAGAAGGACTAGGGGTGACATGATAGCAGTGTTCCAATATCTCAGGGGCTGTCACAAAGAAGAGGGAATCAATCTGTTCTCCAAAGCGCCTGAAGGCAGGACAAGAAGCAATGGATGGAAACTAATCAAGGAGAAAAGCAATCTAGAACTAAGGAGAAACTTCCTGACAGTTAGAACAATTAACCAGTGAAACAACCTGCCTCCAGAAGCGGTGAATGCTCCAACACTGGAAGTTTTTAAGAAGAGAGTGGACAGCCATTTATCTGAAATGGTATAAGGTTTCCTGCCTAACCTCCAAGGTCCCTTCCATCATCATCATCATCATCATCATCATTACTATTATTATTGATCATCACACCAAGGACCTGGGATAGGCACATGTGGATGTTTGATGGTATTATAGATATTGTCGCAGGATGGAAGCAGTTCCTAGTAAGGCCACCTTTTGCAATTAAGTAATGGCAAATTTGTCAATGCCAATGGTGTTCAAGTGGTGCTCCAGTTGTTTTGGGATTGCACCCAAGGCACCTATTACTATTGGTATTACCCTTGCTTGCCTTTACCACAGTCTTTCTACTATTATTATTATTATTGTTATTGTTATTGTTATTATTAAACTTTTATTCATAAAACATGAAACTCAGTCAACTGAACACTCAAACTGACTGGCACTAATGGTTGACATGGGTTGCTGCCAGCATCCTAGGTATCAACCAGGTATCTCCTTAAAATGTAAGATGTTCTGAGTAGTGCAGTTTTTTGTAGCTTTGCTGGAGTTATTGCAGGAAGCTGCAATTTAATTATGTATTTTGCAACGTTTTTGGACATAGTTCCCAGTGCCCTGATGACAATGGGTATCACTATTACGCGTTTCATCCATAATTGCGCAGCTTCGATGGCCAGGTTGCAGTATTTCATATTTTTCCCCAGTTCTTTTTCTTTGACTTTGGCATCTCCTGGTACACTGATATCAATCAGCTGTATACTTCGGTTTTCTACAACTGTGATATCTGACGTGTTGTGTTCCAAATGGCGATCTGTCTGTATTCGGAAGTCCCACAAGATCTTCACCCTCTCATTCTCGACAACTTTTTCTACCCTATGTTCCCACGACTTTTCGGATACAGGCAAGTCGTATTTTTTACACAATGCCCAGTGGATTAGTTTAGCAACTCGGTCATGTCTAGCTTTGTAATCAGTTTACACGATTTTGCTGCACTCACATATTAAATGTGAAACAGTTTCAACTTTGTTGTTGCAAAGTCGGCAATTTGTATTGTCAGTAGATTTTTGTATCTTCGCTTTCATGGCATTAGTTTGTAGTGCTTGTTCTTGAGCAGCCAGTATTAAGCCTTCTGTTTCTTTCTTGATGGTTCCCATCTTAAGCCATGCCCATGTCAAGTTGTTATCACATTTTCCTTCAATATTTTTCAAATGTTGTCCATGCAAAACTTTGGTTTTCCATCTATTTAATCTATCATCCAGCCGTTTTTCCTTATATTCTGCATTTGTTTCTGTTATTTTGATAATGCTCTCTGTTTTCACAGCCTGCAGCATTTTTTCTGTACTTTGATTCACATAGTCATTCAAACTTCGTTTTCCTTCTTCTACAGTTTGGTGGATTTGCAGTAGCCCTCTGCCCCCTATTCTTCTTGGCAGGTACAATCTGTCGATGTCACTTGGTGGATGTAGACCATGGTGCATATTCAAACGTTTACGCGTTTTCCAGTCTAGCTGTTCCAATTCGGCCAATGTCCAGTTGATAATTCCAGCTGGGTAGCATATCACTGCAACTGCCCATGTATTAATGGCTTTAATTATATTTCCAGCATTCAGCTTTGATTTTAGTATTTTGTGGAGTCTTCAGATGTATTCCTTTTGTGTTGACTCTTTGACTGTTCCATTCAAGATGTTATCTGCTTCCAATATGCCTAGGTATTTGTAGCCATCACCCTTTGCTAGTGCTTTCATAATACTTCCGTTTCCCAGTTCTATTCCTTCTATTTTTGCCATTATTATTATTATTATTATTATTATTATTATTATTATTATTATTATTATTATTATTATTATTAGCTTCTGTTGGCCCATATTTTCCATATATCATGGAAAATGGCTTTATATATTTCTATCATGTCCAAAAGACCCCAGTACTGTACCTTTTCTTATTGGGGAACTACTTTAATGCTTTTTATATCACTCTCATTCTGGCCTCCATGTCATTTCCAAGTGATAGTCCAGTTCTGCTTCAAATCTTGGGCAAATTTTTTGCTCATGTTTCCAGCATAAAAATCACCTATTCTGTTTCATCTTTTAAAACCAGATTTCAGTTCATGATAACATTATTCTCTTATTTCTTGCCTAGTGAAATCTCTTGTTATTAATCTTTTGGTTGTTGTTTTTTTAAATTTCACTTTCCATCTGAATTTCACTTCTACCAGTCAGGAGAGGGAAAGTATATTCTTAGAATCAACATTATTTTGGTAACTGATATTCTGTATCCAAAGCCATCCAATGGATGAGTCTGTCTCATATGAAAATTTTAGTTTATTAAACTGTGTCTTTTGATACTTCCGTTTCACCACCACCCATCGCTGGGCCATGGAACCGACAAGATGGTTCCGCCCCAGGTGCCTAATGGACCCTGAGCGGTTTCAGGTGGTGCTTGGGTCCCCGCCTGCCGCCTTCGCTCACAACCCGGCCGATGCCTTGGTGGAAGCCTGGGAAAGGGCAGCCATGGAGGCACTCGACCGCGTTGTACCCATGCGGCCCCTGACCCAGCGCAGATCCCAGTGGGCTCCATGGTTTTCCATGGAGCTCCAGGAGATGAAGTGTCGGAGACGGGGCCTAGAGAGCTGTTGGAGATCCAGCCAGTCTGAATCCAACCGATTGTGACTAAGGTCCTCTACGAGGTCTTATCTCATGGTGATGAGGGCGGCAAAGTCTAATTACTTTGCTGCCCTCATCGTGTCCACAGATAATCGTCTGGCCACCCTGTTCAAGGTGACCCACTCCCTCCTCAATCAGGAGGTGAGGGAGAAGCCCTTGCAGGGTCATGCTGAGGAGTTTCGCCAACTCAGGGGTCGGTCCTCTCGCCTCTCCTGTTCAACATCTATATGAAGCCGCTGGGTGAGATCATTCGTGGTTTTGGAGTGGGGTATCATCAGTACGCTGATGATACCCAGCTTTTCATCTCTACCCCAAACCACCCCAGTGATGCCCTCGATGTGATGTCCCATTGCCTAGAGGCGGTTCGGGTCTGGATGGGGAGGAACAGGCTTTGGCTCAATCCCGACAAGACCGAGTGGTTGTACGTTCTGGCATCTCAGGAAATTCGGTCCATTCCATCTTTAACCATGGGGGGTGAGGTGTTACCCCCCTGTAGATAGGGCTCACAACTTGGGTGTCCTCCTAGACTCACAGCTCAGTTTGGAAGACCATGTAGGAGCTGTGACCAGGGGGGGCTTTTGCCCAGGTTTGCCTGGTGCGCCAGTTGCGACCCTATCTGGACCGGGATACCCTGCATACAGTCACTCATGCGCTCATGACCTAGACTACTGCAATGCTCTGTACATGGGGCTGCCCTTGAGGACCACTCAGAGGCTTCAGCTGGTGCAGAATGCGGCCGTGCGAGTTGTGATGGGGGTCTCCCGATACTCCCATGTAACACCTTTTCTCCGCGAGCTGCATTGGCTTCCAGTTGCCCTCCAGGTGAGATTCAAGGTGCTGGTGATTACTTACTGTATAAAGCCCTAAATGGCATGGGTCCGGATTACTTACGGGAGCACCTGCTGCTGGCGTCATCTTCCCTTCATCCTGTGCGCTCCCACAGAGAGGGCCTCCTCAGGGTGCCGTCGGTCAGAGAGTGTCAGCTTGCGGCCCCCAGGGGGAGAGCATTCTCTGTGGGTGCGCCAGCCCTTTGGAATCAATTACCGGTTGAGCTCCGGATGGCTCCCAAACTTCGCTCTTTCTGCCGGGATCTGAAAACCTATTTATTTGAACAGGCCGGCCTGGTTTAAGGGTTTGGGTTTTTTTAATTATTTATTGTTAGGGCTTCATTAATTTAATTTACTTTTAACTTTTGTAACTTTTGTAGTGCTTTTATTGCCCTGTACACCGCCCTGAGTCCTTCGCGAGAAGGGCGGTATAGAAATTCAATTATAAATAAATAAATAAATAAATAAATAAATAAATAAATAAATAAATAAATAAATAAATAAATAAATAAAATGAAATGAAATGTATAGAATTTTCATCAAAATCATCTGGCTAATATCAATAAGAAGGATCAATTTGTTATGCCTCTATGTAGAATTATTGCTGGTATTTCCTGAAATAATTGTTTCATCTGCTCACAAAAATATTATGCTGCTGCAGCAAAAGTACCACAAATATACATAAGGATTACACCTGACATCAAAACAGTATAAACTGAGGGAATCTACTGGAAAATAGAGGCTGATTTAACTTAGAAGTGTCTTTTAGACAACCAGATCTATTTCTACCACAAATACACATTCAGGTGCTTTTACATTTTTCTCAAAACAGAATTTAAATAAATTAGGAATATTAGTTGAATTTAGAAATGATCATTTGTATCACAAAAGATGTGTCAGGATTCCTTTCAGAATTCTTTTTACATAGATGTGAAAACTGCCCTAAGGATACATTTATTTTATTTTCTAAAAGAGTTCTTCAGAACTTAAATTAATAATTAATAATAATTCAGTAAATAACAAATTCCACATATTCCTGACTGCATATTTTCTTGACATCCGTGAGCACTTTGCTGGAGAAATCATTCCCTTTAAAAATTATTTAACTAAAATGAAAGAGTAGCATAATATCAACAAATCTGTAAAATATATAAATATTCTGACAAAACAATGTAAAAATGTAACAATTAAGAGAAACTCATGAAGACTTCATAGAATACATTTAAAGGTTGGGAAACTATTTTTGTGAACTTGGAAAACTTTCTTTCCATAAGTCTTGAGGTCTGCTTTGTGTGAAAACTTAATACTGAAGAATTAGAAGGTTCGTGGGTTTTTTAAATTGAAAAGGGTATATGTGTATGTTGCAAAGACAGTAATACAGAATACAGAAAAATGCAGGTAGCCAGCAACTATGCAATTCTCTTTAAATTACTTGCATAAGCATGTAACCTTGATTTTGACTATAATTGTTGCTTGATTGATTTTCTAATCCAATAAGAAAGAAAGGACTGGCTTTATTTAAAAGTTTACATATTCTTTCAAGCCATATTGAAATTGGTTCCATAAGGATATTCACCCTAGTGCCTGATGTATATTCATAGGATCAATATGGGGACAACTTTCTATTCACTTCAGAACATCTGTTTCTCTTCCTTCTGAATGATACAAAAGGTCAAATGAATAACTTATGATAAAGTACTTTAAACACAAAAAAATCCAACAAAATAAGAAAGCAAAACAAAATGTAAATGAAAATTATTTGCCTTTCCACCATGCATAACCTTTCTTAAACCCTTTCTATTTTCAAATGGCTTTACAAAATTCTTTGATGTATCATCCTGTTTTGCTTGTCTCAAGCAACAGTATAATTCAGTGGGGAAATTGCCTGTTTCACTTTAGCATATTAAAGTCACGTCTGAACTTTTACCTAACCACTCATTCTCCTGCATGACCTCAGATTTTATAGCAAAACAGAATCTCTCATTGCTCCACCAGAGAACTAGTGTGCAACTGCCCTGGTTTTCTTCATTTGTTTATGGGTTTCACTGTGGGCTTGTGAACGTGAGGACTCTTTTGTATCATATCAAATAGACAACATTTCTGACAGTTTCTGCTTGCAGACCAGGTGATAGGAAGTAAAAAAAAACTGGGCTGTTTTTTGTGTTGCTAGGAAGGGAGTTCTTAAACTTACTAACCCTTCATTTCAGCAGCAAAAAGTTGCAGCTTAAGGCTGCTAATGGAAAAGCTCTAAGACTACAATTTAATACATGTCTCTCTAGGAGTGAGAAATTCACAGAAATCATGTTAGAATTCCCCATCTGATCGCAATCTATTTCGTGTTTTTACTGTGTATAAATTTCTGGAGCACAAGATTTTATTTGGATGAAAATCCTGACGTTATTGGAAGAAAAAGTAGACATTGTCCTTAATTTGTCAAACTTGTATCTTCCTTATTTGCCAATGAAAAGACTGTTGTAAATGTCAAAGTCAGGATGATGCTTATTTAGTCTGACAGCTTGCATGCACATACCATTTGATGGAGATACAGTCTAATCTTTTTCTAGAAGTCTTTCCCCCTTCATTCTACAGTAGTTCACTAATGGCTCTGTCTTCTTTGAGAAAATTTAGCCCCATTTTGATAGCAATACTGCTATAAAGTTCAGGCCATGAAAAATTAGAAGCCAGTAAACATCCTTCAAAATACTATATAGCATGATAAATGTAATCAAATGAAAAATTTTATGTTGTTGTTGTTAGCTGCGAAGTCGTGTCCGACCCATCGCGACCCTATGAACAACGTTCCTCCAGGCCTTCCTGTCCTCTACCATCTTCTGGAGTCCATTTAAGCTCACACCTACTGCTTCAGTGACTCCATCCAGCCACCTCATTCTCTTTCATCCCCTTCTTCTATTGCCCTCAATCTTTCCCAGCATTAGGCTCTTCTCCAGTGAGTCCTTCCTTCTCATTAGGTGGCCAAAGTATTTGAGTTTTAGCTTCAGGATCTGGCCTTCTAAAGAGCAGTCAGGGTTGATCTCCTCTAGGACTGACCGGTTTGATCGCCTTGCAGTCCAAGGGACTCGCAGGAGTCTTCTCCAGCACCACAGTTCAAAGGCCTCAATTCTTTGGCGCTCAGCCTTTCTTATGGTCCAACTTTCACTGCCATACATTGCAACTGGGAGGACCATAGCCTTGACTATACGCACTTTTGTTGACAGGGTGATGTCTCTGCTTTTTAGTGTGCTGTCTAGATTTGCCATTGCTTTCCTCCCAAGGAGCAAGCGTCTTTTAATTTCTTGGCTACAGTCCCCATCTGCAGTGATCTTGGAGCCCAGGAAAATAAAATCTACTGTATCACTACCTTCATTTCATCCCCATCTATTTGCCAGGAATTGAGAGGGCCGGATGCCATGATCTTGGTTTTCTTAATGTTTAGTTTCAACCCAAGTTTTGCACTCTCCTTCTTCACTCGCAACAAGAGGCTCTTTAGTTCCTCTTCACTTTCTGCCATTAGAGTGGTATCATCTGCATATCTTAGGTTGTTGATGTTTCTTCCGGCAATCTTAATTCCAACTTTTGATTCATCTAGCCCTGCCTTTCTCATGATGTGCTCTGCATATAAGTTAAATAGGCAGGGTGACAGTATACAGCCTTGCCGGACTCCTTTCCCAATTTTGAACCAATCAGTGGTTCCGTGTCCAGTTCTCACTGTTGATTCTTGGCCCACATATAGGTTTCTCAAGAGACAAATAAGATGGTCTGGTACTCCCATCTCTTTAAGAACTTGCCACAATTTGTTGTGATCCACAGAATCAAAGGCTTTAGCATAGTCAATGAAGCAGAAGTAGATGTTTTTCTGGAACTCTCTAGCTTTCTCCATGATCCGGCGTATGTTAGCAATTTGATCTCTAGTTCCTCTGCCTCTTCGAAATCCTGCCTGTACTTCTGGTAGTTCTCGATCCACATACTGCTGAAGTCTAGCTTGTAGGATTTTAAGCATAACTTTACTAGCATGAGAAATGAGTGCAATGGTGCAATAGTTTGAACATTCTTTGGCACTGCCTTTCTTTGGAATTGGAATGTAAACTGATCTTTTCCAATCCTGTGGCCACTGTTGAGTTTTCCAAATTTGCTGGCAAATTGAGTGTAGCACTTTTACTGCATCATCTTTTAAGATTTTGAATAGCTCAGCTGGAATACTGTCACCTCTACTAGCTTTGATGTTGCTCAGCTTTTCTAAGGCCCACTTCACCTCACATTCTAGGATGTCTGGCTCGAGGTCAGTGACCACCTCATTGTGATTATCAGGGACATTAAGCTCATTCTTGTATAGTTCCTCTGTGTAATTTTGCCACCTCTTCTTAATCTCTTCTGCCTCTGTTAGGTCCCTGCCATTTTGGTCCTTTATCATGCCCGTTTTTGCAGTAAACGTTCCCATCTCTCCAATTTTCTTGAAAAGATCTCTGGTCCTCCCTATTCTATTGTTTTCTTCTATTTCTTTGCACTGTTCATTTAAGAAGGCATTCTTATCTCTTCTAGCTATTCTCTGGAATTCTGCATTCAATTGGGCGTATTTTTCTTTTTCTCCCTTGCCTTTCGCTTCCTTCCTTTCCTCAGCTATTTGCAAAGCTTCCTCGGACAGCCATTTTGCTTTCTTGCATTTCTTTTTCTTTGGGATGGTTTTGGTTGCTACCTGTTGTACAATGTTGCAAACCTCTGTCCATAGTTCTTCAGGCACTCTGTCTATCAGATCTAATTCCTTAAATCTCTTTGTCACCTCTACTGTATATTCAACAGGGATATGATTTAATTCATACCTGAGTGGCCTAGTGCTTTTCCCTACTTTCTTCAGTTTAAGCCTAAACTTTGCAATGAGAAGCTCATGGTCTGAGCCACAGTCAGCTCCTGGTCTTGTTTTTACTGACTGTATAGAGCTTCTCCATCTTTGGCTGCAGAGCATATAGTCAATATGATTTCTGTGTTGACCGTCTGGTGATGTCCATGTGTACAGCCGTCTCTTGGGTTGTTGGAAAAGAGTGTTTGCTATGACCATCATATTCTCTTGACAGAATTCTATCAGCCTGTCCCCTCCTTCATTTTGCACTCCAAGGCCAAACTTGCCTGTTATTCCGGTTATCTTTTGGCTTCCTACTTTAGCATTCCAATCCCCCATGATGATAAGAACATCATTTTTTGGTGTTAGTTCTATAAGGTGCTGTAGGGCTATATAGAACCGGTCAATTTCATCCTCTTCAGCACTGGTGGTTGGGGCGTAGACTTGGAGTACTGTGATATTGAATGGTTTGCCTTGGATTCGAACTGAGATCATTCTGTCATTTTGAGGATTGTATCCCAGTATTGCTTTTCCTACTCTTTTATTGACTATGAAGGCTACTCCATTTCTTCTGAGGGATTCTTGCCCACAGTAGTATACCTGATTGTCATCTGAATTAAATTCACCCATTCCTGTCCATTTTAGTTCGCTGATACCTAAGATGTCAATGTTCAGTCTTGTCATCTCTTGTTTGACCATGTCCAGCTTTCCTTGATTCATGGATCAGAAAAATTAATCACACATATTTAGGTGTACAATCTATGCCACTGATTTTTCAAAGTCCTTTGGTAAGACTTGTGAGATAAAAGGAATTTTAAACATAAGAAGAAAATCAAAATTAAAACACCTATTTTTTCTGAGCATTGATTTATATAAATCACTGATAGAGTAGTGAATGTAGAACTATTTTTTCAGATGTGTTTCATGTTTAACTAAATTTGCAATTTGTTGCAAACCACCATTTCAGAAACCTGCTCAGAATATTTTCTGTCAATAAAATGACTAAGAAATAAGCACAAAACTACCCAAAATTGTCCAGTGTGAGTTATGTTACATTTGATGTCATTAGAATTTGAATATGTTTTTAAATCAGTTTTATTATGTTTTATTACTATGTTATGTCATGTTATGTTATGTTATGTTATGTTATGTTATGTTATGTTATGTTATGTTATGTTATGTTATGTTATGTTATGTTATGTTATGTTATGTTATGTTATGTTATGTTATGTTATGTTATGTTATGTTATGTTATGGTTTCAGAAACAATCTTGGTACATGATTCAGCATTCAAATTCTTGTACAGCGTTGCATTTGATAAAATAAGACACAACAAACTATTAGAAATCCTGAAACAAGTGGGACTAGATAACAAGGACATCCAAATAATAAAGAATCTATATTGGCATCAGGTAGCAAATGTGAGACTAAGCCAAAAATACTCAGCTGATGCAGAAATATGAAGAGGGGTCAGACAGGGATGTATTTTGTCTCCACTGTTATTCAATATCTACTCTGAGTCAATCTTCAACGAGGCACTGGAGAACATTGATGCTGGCATCAAAGATCCGTGTTTGGATCAACAATTTAACATGCCGACAATACAGTTTTGCTTGCCAGTAAGCATGAAGACCTTCAGCTCCTCATCAACAGTCACAGAAATATCTGAAAAATATGGCTTGAAGCTTAACACCTCAAAAACCAAGATCATAGTCATCAGCAAACAACCCGTTAATTTACCACCAATAAATTCGGAAGGAATACCATTAGGAAAAGTTGAAAGAATCACACACCTCAGTTCTAATTTACATGAAAGCTGGGACATGACCATTGAAGTAAAGACAAGGATAGAGAAAGCCCTAACAGCATTCTTCAAAATGAAAAAGGTCACGACATAAGCCTAAGATTGAAAATCAGGCTTGTCAGATGTTGTATTTTTTTCTATCCTGCTCTATGGAATAGAGAGTCTCTGACAGAAGACCACCTGAAGAGATTAGAAGCATTTGAAATGTGGATTTACAGGCGGCTGTTATGTATAAGCTGGGTTGACAAGATCAGAAATGAGGAGGTGATAAGCCACCTGGGAAAGCTTTTAATGCATATCTTGGTTTAGAAATATTGTTCCCTGGGTAAAGAAATTTGCTACTATTTTATTTGGAACCATGTATATGCAAAACAATAGTAAGAACAGACAGCCTATAGTATCACTTCTATGAGTATGATGTAAGAAGTCACGTTTTATTTCCTTGATTGTACAGCCACTGTTCCATTCAATAGTTTGAAAGAAAATATAATTGAAATAACATGGATGATGGAATTTAGGATTAAATCCTAAATGGGCATTAAATCAAACTGCAATGTTTACCAATACTAATATTGTGATTGGTTGACCTAAGAAAAAAATTTGAGGAATGTTGTGAATCTGTAACAGATTTGTTGTCCAGAATGTTGTCCATAGGGTCGCGATGGGTCGGACACGACTTCGCAGCTAACAACAACAACAGATTTATCAACTAGAAGCTACATTATACTATGTCATTGTACTACATCAAGGCTCATGTTCCTCTGATCTATGGATGAATAAGCAATTCAGCCCCTAAGGTTGAAGACAATGCTTGATGATGCAGTAGAAACCACCCATGCTTATAAACATGTGCATAGATCTATGCACAAGCATATTTTCTCCCTATAGTTATCTTTCCTTGATGTACAGAGAAAGTTATACTTGTTCAATTTTTTTTGATATTTTTAATTCCACCTTTATTATTTTATAAATAATTCTAGTCAGTGGAAATACATAATACACCTTCTTCCCATTTTCCTTACAACAACACCCCTGTGAGCTGATTTGAGCTGAGAGAAAGTGACTTTAATGCCTAAGGCAGGACCAGAATTCACCATATCCTGGTTTCTAAGCCAGCTTCCTTTTATTATTTTATTTTTATAAATGTTTTTTATTTTTATACATTTTTATAAATTTTCTAATTTCAGAAACAAGTGCTCAATAAACAACATGAGGACTGAGTCCATTAATAATTCGGTGATACATAAAAGATTTCCCAACTAGGTCCAATGTTACACCCATCAGTACATCCTCTCTTCTTCTGGTAAAAACTCTTTTTCCGCATTAAACAAATACAATTGTTATTATTGTTAGTAAAGATACAATTGCATATCAACATTTCTTACATTTTTCTAATAATATCAATAATATCAGTTTAGAATATCTTTCCTAGCCAAAACATATCTTGATTGCATTTGCATTCAATTTCCACTTATTTAATCCATATCCTATTTTTACTTTTTTTAATTTTAGTTTCCCATCCATGTTCAAAGTGTCCCAATCATTTATAATTTCAAATCAAGTTGTATTTGAGCAACCAAAAGAATCCCTTATTCCAAGTTCTTAACATATTCTTATTTCCCTTTTCACACCACCCCGAGAGGTGGCATGGCGCTAAAAAGAGGCTTTTGGGTTTTCTTTTAAAAATTTTTGAAGGGTTAGGGAGGGGGGAGGGTCAGGCCCGGCAGAATGAGAGGAAGATCCTACCGGACCTGTCTCAGTCTAGGTTGGCCAACGGCCGCGGCAATATGGGGGCCGGGGAGAGTCTTGGGACCCAGGGGGATGGGGTAGGGATACCGATCCCCACGGTGATTGGGAATGGCAGCAGATGGATGAGCAGAGGGCCATATCGTAATCTGAGATCACGCCCCTGCTATTTTCGAGCTGTGGCACGCTCCGACCCTCTGGCTCTCCCCTGCTGTCCTGGGGAAGAGGGAGGGCAGACACCTGAGCTCAGGCTGATCTATTTTAATGCCAGGTCTGTTGTGAATAAAGCTCCCCTCATCCATGATTTGATCGAGGAGGAAGACACAGACCTGGCGTGCATCACAGAAACCTGGTTGGGCCTGGAGGGAGGGGTCCCTCTGACTGATTTATGCCCTCCAGGTTTCCGTGTGCTGTATCAACCTCGAGCTCAGGGTAGGGGAGGTGGTGTGGCAGTCGTTATCAGAGAGACCCTCCATCCGCGGGAGGCCACTGCCCCTCAGATAGACAGATGTGAATCCCTCCTCTTAAGGTGGGGTCCTGGTGGTCAGTTGGGCCTACTTCTGGTATACCTCTCTCCAAGCTGCGCAGCAACGGTTCTACCCAGGCTACTTGACCCCCTCTCAGGATTGGCAGTTGAATTTCCAAGACTTATGGTTCTGGGAGACTTTAATCTACCTTCCCTGGGCAGTGCATCGGAGGTGGCCCAAGAGTTCATGGCTTCCATGACGGCCATGGACCTGACCCAAATTATTCAGGACCTGACTCATGAGGGAGGAAACATGCCTGATCTTATTTTTATCTCTGGGCAATGGCTTAATGGGCTGGGTGGGGTTACTCCAACATCTCAACCCCTTTCATGGACAGACCATTATCTCCTGCGGTTGGGCCTCCATCATGTCACCCCTCGCTGTCAGTAGGCGGAACCGACCAGATGGTTCCGCCCCAGGCGCCTGATGGACCCAGTTAAATTCCAGATGGCACTTGGATTGATTCCCACCTCCCTCTCCCACAGCCCGGTCGAGTCCTTAGTTAATGCCTGGCAACAGGCTGCTTCGGAGGCTCTCGACTGCGTTGTCCCTTTGCGGCCTCTGACCCGGCGCAGGTCCCGACTTGCTCCTTGGTTCTCCAAGGACCTGCGGGAGATGAAATGCTGGAGAAGAGCATTTGGAGAACCAGTCGGTCCGAGTCTGACCGAACACAGTTAAGATCCTTTTCTAGATCTTATCTTGTGGCAATGGAGGTGGCAAAGCGTGCTTACTTCACCACCCTCATTGCGTCCGCAGATAACCACCTCCTTCCTTGTCATCCAGTATGTTCTGAAATCTTGGTTTATAAAATGTCTTTTCCGTTTCCAATATTATTATCTTCTGAGTTTTCATTTATCTGAGTCTGGTCATTTGTTTCCCCCATTGGATCATCAATGTTTGTGTCAGCATTCTCTAGTTTTCCTTCTATTTTCTGGGTTGCTGGTTCCTTCTCTGTAGTTGTCTTCTGAGTTTGTAGATTTGAATCAGAAAATTTTTCTTTTATCTCCTTTGTGTTATTAGTAACCTGCTCACAAGCTAGAATAATTGTTTTCGTATTAATTTCAGCATGGAGAGAATTTCTTTCTGTGTTTTACCAGTATTTTCTTGATGATATGACAAGTTAAGGCTGCTGGAAACAGGTGTTAAAGATGATGTTTTACTATTTAATGCTGAGTATGAAACATCCATTTTATTTTATTTTTTTATTTTATTTATTTTATTTTATTTTATTTTTATTTTATTTTTATAAGTAGCCTTTATAGATTTATCCAACTGACTGTCCATTCCTCAATGTCCCCTAAGCAGATATAAGTAAAGTTCAATTTTTTTCTGTCCAATCCTTTCTGTCCAGGGAGAGAGAAGAATCTTTAAGGGTTGTTTAACAATCAAGATTTATAATCCAAAGTGTTCCAAAAAAAATCCACAATGGAGTTCTGAAAGTCAGTGTTTATGTTCAAAATTCAGACAAGCCAAATTTAAAATATTTGTCATCTCTGCCACATAGATAAGCAGCCCCCAAGCCTGTTCCTTTTTTTTCTCAACAGTAATTCTCAATAATAAAATAGTTCCAAAGCCAATCTTATCTAGTTCCAGGCTTCAAATATTTTAGGCATAAATAAGTTGTAGTTTTGTAATTCACCACTAGATGTCACCAACACCACTTTCCAGTTTTTAGATCCAAAACTTATATTGTTGAACTTTTCATGTCTTTTTCTTTAAAAAAATAAATAAAAAGGTCTTAAAAACACTTTCAGTCCCCAAATTTTCAAGCTGTAAGTATATTTTAATTCCAGGTAAGTCTTACAGGTTTTGCCAGTATCACCAAGTATTAATTCACTGTTTTTCTTTTCTGAGGGAGGTGGGGGGGCAATTCTCTTTCCCTCTTTCATCGGATGGGAATGCCTTGGGCAGATTTTCAGGAAGAGGTCTTAAAATCATGAAGAAAGGATCAGGTCTCACCAGTTTCATCCACGTTGCTGTAAAGTTGCTTGGTAGTGCTTGTTGACTTCCATTGTCCGCAGCTTTGGACTGGCTACACAAATGCAGCCAGTCTTTCCTTCACCAGTTTGGAGGAATTCCTTGGATCAAATGGGGGGGCTGCCACCACCACCCCATGATCAACAAGAGTCCCCTCCTTGCTTGCCGCCTCTAAGGGGCAACTTTGGACCCTTCCCAGGGTCCCCCAGTGGGGTGAAACCAGACACAAAAGACGGAGCCCCATCTTCCTGCATCTGCATCACCACAAGATCCCAACCAGAAGTCTAAGCCAGCTTCTTAACTACTTACCTACTTCCTCCTTAGAGATGATGCTATAGGATTTAATGAATGAGTCTCTTTTCACAAACTCTGGCAATCATAGAACTTTCCTAAAAACAAACCCAATTTTGCATAGATTTAATTAATTCCACCAGTGAATTCTATTGTGGGAACACCAAAACTCCTGTCAACTGCTTCATCTAACTTATGTTACATAATCCCCAAAAGAGGGGAAAAAATAGAGTTTCTTAAAAAAAAACAACCACCACCATTAGAGGGGTTTGGCAGTACAGAATACATCTTCCAAACTTTGACTGCAGAAGCCAAATCATACCTTTTGTTGTCTGTCAATGGGGAAGGGTCAGGTGATATAATGAAGCAATGTTAATTCTCTCCTGATCCAAGTGCATCATGCCCTTACTCAGAAAATGAGCTTGTTTTATTTCCAACATGGTGGTTTTAAACCTAGATACAATGTTTCATGGATTATGTATACACTTCAGTTTTTCTAATCACCGAGTTTAATGGGTCCCTCAAAGCCTCCAGCATTCTTTGATGAATGAATGAGATGATTCCGTTCCATGAACAGCAGGAATATTGCAGAAAAAACAAGGTTTGTGAGAGTGGTAAGGAATTGGGGTATTTAGAAATTTGATGTAGATTGATATGTATTCTGTTATTGTTATGAGTGTTCAATTATTATTAACCTATGAAATAGTTGTATTACAGCAAGTTGGAAATTGGTTCGTGAGGTAAACTCCCGTTTGACAGTTCAGCACGCGGCAATTTGACAGCTGTCAAATTGCCGGCAGCCAACACGCAGGCGCGGCTTTTGACAGCTCCACACGCGGTCCCTCGCTGTCAAAAGCCAACGCAGACGATTGGCCCTGCCGTCAAGCGGGAAGCTGCGGGTCCAGTGATTGGCGGAACCAACATTCTGTGGACTATATAAGGGAGTTGTAACCCCACTGCTTTTGCCTTGGTGTTCCCCAATAAACCGAACAGCTGAACCTGCTGTCTCCGCGTGATCCTTGGTCAGACAAACCACTGGCGACGAAGGTGGGATCGGCTTGCTAGCTGAAGTCACTGAGCTTAGGAAGGGTTCCTTCTGGAGGCTCTGAGCTAAGTCACTGGAAGTTGTAACTTCCACCACAAGCAAGCCGAAGGAGAACCGAGACAGTATGGCAGCGTTCGGTCAAATTCGTGAGTTCGATACTCGTTTTCCCGAGCGTTGGGAATCGCACCTTGGCCAAATTGAAGGTTACCTGCTAGTCAGCAAGATAACAGACGACCGAGCTAAAGCGGCGGCACTTTTGTACCTCAGCGGAACCGCAGTGTACGATGTGGCCGTCGGTCTGTGTAGCCCAGAACCGGTCGCGCAGGTAACCTACGCGGAGCTGACAGAAAAACTTAGCAAACACTACATGCCGACCCACTCCGAAATCTACTGGAGGGTCCAGTTCGCGAGGCGTCGCCAAAAACCCGGGGAGACGGCTGCAGACTTCATATCAGGGGTGAGACAGGCCGCCAGATGGTGCCGTTTTCCGGACCTGGAGGACCGGATAAGGGACCAATTGGTCATCGGCCTCCGAGATGAGCACCTCCAAAAGAAAATAATGGCAAAACCGGCCCTGAATCTAGCTGAAGTCACTAGAGAGATTCAGGCATACGAAGACTCGCACGCGGAAGACAACACCAGGGCTCAACAAAACCAAACCAGGGCCACTACCAACGGGGAAACAGTCCCCAGAGACCACGACGAAATAGAAGATCTTACCGATGTGGACGCAATCCACCGCCGCTTCGAAAAACTCCAAAACCGAAAAACCGACAACAAGGAAGCGGCAAGACCCAAGAATTTCAACCGGGACCCCCGAGTAACATGCGCCAGCTGCGGGGGAAACCACATCAGGTCCTCCTGCAGATTTAGAAACGCCCGGTGCCACAACTGCGGAAGAATGGGGCACATCAAAACCGCATGCAGGAGCCGCAACCGGGGGGGAGCTACACGAAGTGGAAACTACAGCCCCAGGTATGACACCCCGAGGCAAGAGTAAATTCAGACCCCCAAACCACCTAGAACTAGCTATTAACAAAACAGAGGGCGGGGGAAACCTCAAGTTAACCCCTAAAGTAAAAATCAAAGCCAAACTGCAAGGGGTACCTTGTGAACTAGAGGTGGACTCAGGCTCGGCTGTCACCCTCATATCAGGGCAGACCTTCAAGGAAATTTGCCGGATTAACAAGAGGCAAATTCCCTTAAAACCACCCCAGGTGAACCTAGCAGATTACCAGAAGTCCCCAATACCCCTGAAGGGCCAGGCAGAAATCCTAGTGGAATTCAAAAAATTCCGAGGGCCCCTCAAAGTCCTAGTAACACAAGAAAACAGGTCAAACCTAATCGGCCTAGACTGGTTCAGGGTACTGGGAATCCAACTAACAGGCATCAACAGGATACAGGCCGCAACTCTCGAAGATGTCTGCAAACAATTTGCAGACGTCTTTGATGGTTCCCTAGGTACTTACACGGGCCCCCCCATCAACCTTAAGTTAAAACCTGACATACCTCCCATCAGAATCCGAGCTCGAAGGGTCCCGTTCGCCCTCAAACAAAAAATTGAGGACGAGCTGGACCGCCTCGTCAAAATAGGAGTCCTAGAACCCACCGAGGGAGGGACCTGGGAAACCCCTATAGTTACTCCCATTAAGCCTAATGGCCAAATCCGCATATGCGCGGACTATAAAGCGACAGTAAATAGGGCATTAAATGCACATGCTTACCCGATTCCCGCAGTGAAGGACGTCCTCTCGTCGATCAGGTCCGGCGCCATGTTTGCCAAATTGGATTTGGCGCAAGCGTATTTGCAGCTTCCAGTGACTCCTGAAACCGCAGATGCGCAAACGATAGTAACCCACCGCGGGGCTTTTAAAGTCAAACGCTTGCAATTTGGCATTTCGGCGGCCCCAGGAATTTTTCAAGAAATAATGGAAAAAACCTTAAAAGGAATTCCTGGGGTATGCCCATATTTCGATGATGTCCTAATCGCTGGTGAAAACGAAGAAAACTTAGCAGAGCGCTTGTCAGCTGTCCTGACTAGATTCAGAACAGCTGGTCTCAAATTGCATAAACAAAAATGCCAAATTGGAGTCCCTTCAACTGAATTCTTAGGTTATAAAATCGATGCCAAAGGGATACACCCCACCGATGCTAAACTAAAAGCCATCAAATCTGCCCCGGCACCAAAAAATAAGCAGGAACTGCAAGCGTTCTTAGGTCTTTTAAATTTTTATCATGCATTTTTACCACACAAAGCAACCCTAGCCGAACCTCTGCACCGCCTCCTAGATAAGGGTCGCCCGTGGCTCTGGACATCTGAACACGATGCCAGTTTCAAAAAACTCAAAAATGCCCTATGCCTCAGTTCCACAGTAACACTATTCAGAGAGGACCTTCCCCTCTGCATTGCCTGCGATGCATCACCTTATGGCATTGGGGCAGTATTAAGTCATCTGTCAGACTCAGGAGAACAAAAACCCATAGCATTCTATTCTAGGACCCTAACTAAAGCAGAAAGAAATTACGCCCAAATCGATAGAGAGGCGCTTGCCATCGTTGCGGGGGTTAAAAAGTTTCACGACTACCTATACGGTAGAACTTTCACCATATTCACAGATCACAAACCCCTTCTGGGCATATTCACGTGGGACAAGCTAACCCCACAAATACTCTCACCCAAAACATTACGCTGGTCAACCTTCTTATCAGCGTATTCCTTCAAATTAGTCCACAAACCGAGCAAAGAATTAGGGCACGCTGACGGGCTCAGCAGACTTCCCCTGCCTGAATCTGACCCTGACCCTGCCCCAGCAGGGCGGATCCTGGCAATCTCAGAATTGCCTGACACACCGCTGACAGCTAAGGACATTTCCACTGCCACAGCCTTGGACAGAGTTTGCAGCAGAATATACCAATGGGTCTCTGCAGGTTGGCCAAACTCATGCCCCGGAGAGGAATTCAAACCATACTATGTTAGGCGTCATGAGCTATCTGCACATTTAGGCTGCCTCCTATGGGGAAACAGGGTGGTAGTTCCCCAAAAGCACAGGGAAAGGACATTAATAACATTGCACGAGGGCCATCCGGGGATCGTAAAAATGAAAGCCTTAGCTAGAAGCTATGTGTGGTGGCCGGACCTAGATTCCAATATCGAACAGTACGTCGCGGGTTGCTACCCTTGCCAGCTAACAAGAGCGGCCCCACCGCAAAACACACCACACAGGTGGGAGGTAACTAAGAACCCGTGGTCTAGGGTCCACCTGGATTTTGCGGGACCCTTCCAAGGTCAAACATTTCTCATAGCAGTCGATAGTTATTCAAAATGGCTAGAAATTGCCCCAATCCATAGCACCACCTCCCACAATACTATCCTAGCTCTAAGAGGGTTTTTTGCAACACATGGTCTCCCTGACACACTTGTCACTGACAATGGACCACAATTTACATCCCGCGAATTCCAGATATTCACGAGGGGCAACTCTATTAAACACGTAACATCATCACCCTTCCACCCCTCCTCTAACGGGATGGCTGAAGTCATGGTAAGAACCACTAAAGACGCCCTCAGAAAAATCGTTCAAGGCGACTGGCACCGCAGACTCTCCCAGTATCTTCTCGCCCAACACTCCACACCATGTACCACCACCGGAAAATCGCCGGCGGAGCTACGTTGGGGAAGAAGACTAACCACTCGTCTTGACAGGATGCACCCGGACAGGAGCAACTTCGAAACGGAACATCCCCTCCCATCAAGAACATTTGCAATTGGACAAACAGTTTGGGCCCGTAATTATTCAGCAGGTCCTAAATGGTTGCAAGGTACCATAATCGATCAAACAGGACCACTTTCTTATACAGTACAAACCCGCCACAACGAACACATCTGCAGACATTTAGATCAATTACGGACACGTCAGCCCCAAAACAATCCTCCACCCACCCCACCCCACACCAATCCACAAATGCAATCCGGAACCCGTCAAATCCCCACATTCTTCAATCCAGCACCGGGGGAAGGGGAAGAAGAGAACGTCGGAACTCCTAGACGCTCCGGCCGGAAAAGACAACCGCCAGCATATTTACAAGACTTCGAGTGGGGGGGCAAATCACAACAACAAAGAGTAAGAAACGGCACCAGTTCAGGGGAGGGGTAAGGGGTGATATGTATTCTGTTATTGTTATGAGTGTTCAATTATTATTAACCTATGAAATAGTTGTATTACAGCAAGTTGGAAATTGGTTCGTGAGGTAAACTCCCGTTTGACAGTTCAGCACGCGGCAATTTGACAGCTGTCAAATTGCCGGCAGCCAACACGCAGGCGCGGCTTTTGACAGCTCCACACGCGGTCCCTCGCTGTCAAAAGCCAACGCAGACGATTGGCCCTGCCGTCAAGCGGGAAGCTGCGGGTCCAGTGATTGGCGGAACCAACATTCTGTGGACTATATAAGGGAGTTGTAACAGGTTCAGCTGTTCGGTTTATTGGGGAACACCAAGGCAAAAGCAGTGGGGTTACAACTCCCTTATATAGTCCACAGAATGTTGGTTCCGCCAATCACTGGACCCGCAGCTTCCCGCTTGACGGCAGGGCCAATCGTCTGCGTTGGCTTTTGACAGCGAGGGACCGCGTGTGGAGCTGTCAAAAGCCGCGCCCACTCGAAGTCTTGTAAATATGCTGGCGGTTGTCTTTTCCGGCCGGAGCGTCTAGGAGTTCCGACGTTCTCTTCTTCCCCTTCCCCCGGTGCTGGATTGAAGAATGTGGGGATTTGACGGGTTCCGGATTGCATTTGTGGATTGGTGTGGGGTGGGGTGGGTGGAGGATTGTTTTGGGGCTGACGTGTCCGTAATTGATCTAAATGTCTGCAGATGTGTTCGTTGTGGCGGGTTTGTACTGTATAAGAAAGTGGTCCTGTTTGATCGATTATGGTACCTTGCAACCATTTAGGACCTGCTGAATAATTACGGGCCCAAACTGTTTGTCCAATTGCAAATGTTCTTGATGGGAGGGGATGTTCCGTTTCGAAGTTGCTCCTGTCCGGGTGCATCCTGTCAAGACGAGTGGTTAGTCTTCTTCCCCAACGTAGCTCCGCCGGCGATTTTCCGGTGGTGGTACATGGTGTGGAGTGTTGGGCGAGAAGATACTGGGAGAGTCTGCGGTGCCAGTCGCCTTGAACGATTTTTCTGAGGGCGTCTTTAGTGGTTCTTACCATGACTTCAGCCATCCCGTTAGAGGAGGGGTGGAAGGGTGATGATGTTACGTGTTTAATAGAGTTGCCCCTCGTGAATATCTGGAATTCGCGGGATGTAAATTGTGGTCCATTGTCAGTGACAAGTGTGTCAGGGAGACCATGTGTTGCAAAAAACCCTCTTAGAGCTAGGATAGTATTGTGGGAGGTGGTGCTATGGATTGGGGCAATTTCTAGCCATTTTGAATAACTATCGACTGCTATGAGAAATGTTTGACCTTGGAAGGGTCCCGCAAAATCCAGGTGGACCCTAGACCACGGGTTCTTAGTTACCTCCCACCTGTGTGGTGTGTTTTGCGGTGGGGCCGCTCTTGTTAGCTGGCAAGGGTAGCAACCCGCGACGTACTGTTCGATATTGGAATCTAGGTCCGGCCACCACACATAGCTTCTAGCTAAGGCTTTCATTTTTACGATCCCCGGATGGCCCTCGTGCAATGTTATTAATGTCCTTTCCCTGTGCTTTTGGGGAACTACCACCCTGTTTCCCCATAGGAGGCAGCCTAAATGTGCAGATAGCTCATGACGCCTAACATAGTATGGTTTGAATTCCTCTCCGGGGCATGAGTTTGGCCAACCTGCAGAGACCCATTGGTATATTCTGCTGCAAACTCTGTCCAAGGCTGTGGCAGTGGAAATGTCCTTAGCTGTCAGCGGTGTGTCAGGCAATTCTGAGATTGCCAGGATCCGCCCTGCTGGGGCAGGGTCAGGGTCAGATTCAGGCAGGGGAAGTCTGCTGAGCCCGTCAGCGTGCCCTAATTCTTTGCCCAGTTTGTGGACTAATTTGAAGGAATACGCTGATAAGAAGGTTGACCAGCGTAATGTTCTGGGTGAGAGTATTTGTGGGGTTAGCTTGTCCCACGTGAATATGCCCAGAAGGGGTTTGTGATCTGTGAATATGGTGAAAGTTCTACCGTATAGGTAGTCGTGAAACTTTTTAACCCCCGCAACGATGGCAAGCGCCTCTCTATCGATTTGGGCGTAATTTCTTTCTGCTTTAGTTAGGGTCCTAGAATAGAATGCTATGGGTTTTTGTTCTCCTGAGTCTGACAGATGACTTAATACTGCCCCAATGCCATAAGGTGATGCATCGCAGGCAATGCAGAGGGGAAGGTCCTCTCTGAATAGTGTTACTGTGGAACTGAGGCATAGGGCATTTTTGAGTTTTTCGAAGCGGCGGTGGATTGCGTCCACATCGGTAAGATCTTCTATTTCGTCGTGGTCTCTGGGGACTGTTTCCCCGTTGGTAGTGGCCCTGGTTTGGTTTTGTTGAGCCCTTCAGGGGTATTGGGGACTTCTGGTAATCTGCTAGGTTCACCTGGGGTGGTTTTAAGGGAATTTGCCTCTTGTTAATCCGGCAAATTTCCTTGAAGGTCTGCCCTGATATGAGGGTGACAGCCGAGCCTGAGTCCACCTCTAGTTCACAAGGTACCCCTTGCAGTTTGGCTTTGATTTTTACTTTAGGGGTTAACTTGAGGTTTCCCCCGCCCTCTGTTTTGTTAATAGCTAGTTCTAGGTGGTTTGGGGGTCTGAATTTACTCTTGCCTCGGGGTGTCATACCTGGGGCTGTAGTTTCCACTTCGTGTAGCTCCCCCCGGTTGCGGCTCCTGCATGCGGTTTTGATGTGCCCCATTCTTCCGCAGTTGTGGCACCGGGCGTTTCTAAATCTGCAGGAGGACCTGATGTGGTTTCCCCCGCAGCTGGCGCATGTTACTCGGGGGTCCCGGTTGAAATTCTTGGGTCTTGCCGCTTCCTTGTTGTCGGTTTTTCGGTTTTTCTAATCACCGAGTTTAATGGGTCCCTCAAAGCCTCCAGCATTCTTTGATGAATGAATGAGATGATTCCGTTCCATGAACAGCAGGAATATTGCAGAAAAAACAAGGTTTGTGAGAGTGGTAAGGAATTGGGGTATTTAGAAATTTGATGTAGATGATCTAGAATGATTGTTACTGTCATGAAATCCATGTGTACTAGCATAAACATGGTAAAATTAATGTGCTGTAAAGTTCATTGATAAATCAGGAGAAGACAAGTGAGAGTGAAAAAGAATAAATACTTACAGTCTCTGGGATCAAATATAGCCCAAAGTCCTACAGTGGTCAGGTATGATTTAGCCCAATGTTGTCTGTCACAGTCTTTTCCCAACTGCTTCTTCCTAATGTATCCCCCAGATGAACAATGGGCTGCCAGCTGAAGAATGTTGGCCTTCTGTGACTGCCCATAGTTTTCAAAATTTCAGGCAGAGAACTTTCTACTGTTAGATTTCATCTTCCTCATCCTCGTTGTCAATGCTGATATTCTGTTTTTCTCCAACTACTACTCAGTTGAAAGCAGAATTTTGTTAATTTAAGTCTTCAGATCCCTCTTTTTCTTGCTCCTGGATTCTTCTCACATCTGTTTGCAATAGGTTTATACAAGACTCAATAGAGTTGCTTGTTCTTATTTTTTTATATAAGGGCACAATGAACTTATAAAGAACACCATATTTCTTTTAGGGTCATTCTGCCATTTTTTTTTGAGCATTACAAGCACTAACATCATCCATCTCTTCAGGGACCATTGAATCTGAAATTTTGTTTTCTAGGGCTCTTTGTATACAAGGTACTGATTTTCCTTTCTTTAATCTTTGCTTACATTCAGCATCTCTCTCTCTCTCTCTCTCTCTCTCTCTCTCTCTCTCTCTCTCTCTCTCTCTCTCTCTCTCTCTCTCTCTCTCTCTCTCTCTCTCTCTCTCTCTCTCTCTCTCTCTCTCTCTCTCTCTCTCTCCTCTCTCCCTCTCTCTACTTTGCCTCTTTGATTATACCTTTCCATGTCCCCATTCCCAAATTTTGGAGCCTGCAGATGCTCCAAAACATCATTCCTAAACATCTAGTTCATTTCTTTTTCTTCTCATCTACTTAATAATACTTCCAAGTTCACTAATCCCTTTGTGTATATAGAATCTATGTGAGAGATTCTACCATAATCTGTCCTTGAAAAATTATGATAGAAATGTTTTTGAGAGGAGACAGGTCAAAAGTAACAGAAGTCATAAATACCTTCTTGAACAAAGCCTGGAAATCAGGTTATTTAACACAGCGGACCCTTTCTAGGACTCTAGAAGCAGTTGTTTCATTTAGAAGTATTTTTAAACCCAGCTTGCAACACAATAATTTATCGCATTAAACTGTCCTTAAAACATCTTGCTTAGCCTACCAATCAAGCTAATAGCCATGTCACATGAGCACTGCAGCTGGAACAAATTTGAGAGCTCCGGCACCAGCTGCATTTTGAAAAACAAAACACCAAAAATTGTGTTCTGGGAGAGTGGGTGCTTTACAGCCTAACACATAGTCAGAGTCAGTGGCAAAGCTCCCAAGGCATCCTTAGCACAGAATGTAGGAACAGCATGAGTCCACAAGATGAAATAAAAGTAGTGAAAATGAGCCATTTCCATTCAAGGGCTGTTTGTTTTCAAATGGAGAGAGTATGTCTCAAATTGCCTTTGCAGTGGGCATATATATGAAATGAAAACAACCCTCAGATCTCAGTTCTATAAATCTGTTTCTTATACTACTTCTTGCCTTCTTCTTCCTCTTCTTGCTGTCCTGGCTCTCCAGAGAGCTGGCACTGCTGCTGTGACTCCAGCCTTGGCTCTGCCTGGGGTGGGGTACTAGGGCGGTGGCTGCAGCCTCTTTTGGCTTCTCCTAACTACTCTTCTGTTCAAATGAATGTTGCAATTTAAAACAAGTTTTGGTTTATAAATTAGCCAAACTAAAACTCTTTCATATCATCATTCATTCATATCATTACAATGCTTTGGTAAGGCCACACCTGGAATACTGCATCCAGTTTTGGTCACCACGATGTAAAAAAGATGTCGAGACTCTAGAAAGGGTACAGAGAAGAGCAATAAAGATGATTAGGGGGCTGGAGGCTAAAACATATAGGGAAAGGTTGCTGGAATTGGGTATGTGTAGTTTAACGGAGAGAAGGGTGAGGGGTGCCATGATAGCAGTGTCCCAATATCTCAGGGGTTGCCACAAAGAAGAGGGAGTCAAGCTATTCTCCAAAGCACCTGAAGGCAGGACAAGAAGCAATGGATGGAAACTAGTCAAGGAGAGAAGCAACCCAGAACTAAGGAGAAACTTCCTGACAGTTAGAACAATTAACCAGTGGAACAACCTGCCTCCAGAGGTGGTGAATGCTCCAACACTGGAGGTTTTTAAGAAGAGACTGGACAGCCATTTGCCTGAAATGGTATAAGGTTTCCTGCCTGAGCAGGGGGTTGGACTAGATGACCTCCAAGGTCCCTTCCAACTTCTTCTTCTTCTTCTTCTTCTTCTTCTTCTTCTTCTTCTTCTTCTTCTTCTTCTTCTTCTTCTTCTTCTTCTTCTTCTTCTTCTTCTTCTTCTTCTTCTTCTTCTTCTTCTTCTTCTTCTTCTTCCTATTATTACTGTTGTTGTTGTTGTTGTTGTTGTTATTATTATTATTATTATTATTATTATTATTATTATTATTATTATTATTATTATTATTATTATTATCCATAAATTTCTCATGGAGAAGTGGACATAAAAATGTTTACCAGTGGTTGCAAAATGCCTTGATAACTGCAGCAAATATTGTGAAATGTGCAGTATTGTATTTGAACTTCAATAAATGATCAGACATAAATTAAAAACACCACTAATGCTCTTGACCCTCTAAATTATGTTTTATATAACTGTGTAGTGTCGTGTACAATTAACATTTGAGTCACATACAACTGTGACTCAAATAATGCTTTTATACTCTGAATTGCAGCAGAGGGGAAGAACACAACTGCTCATCAAAGATGTAGATTTCAAGGTAGGTTTACCTCCTGTTGACCCTCCTACCTGGTTATATCAATTCAAGTTATATTGCAACACTGTGCATGGCCCAACACTGCAAACATTTCTTTTTGAGCCTGCTAAAAAAAATCACCTGCACCTTTTCATTCTTTCTGGGCTCTTCGTTCACTCAGCAGAGGAACACGGAAGTCTAACTGCTGCCCATATTTGTCCTGAGTTCTCTGGCCTACAGTACAAATCAGTGGAACTGACAAGTGTCCAGCAGTGCCCAGCTGTCTCCATAGAAACCAGCAGGAGGTCTGGCCTTCTGCTACTTCAATGCCTCCATTTTGTTGCCAAGGCAAAAGGCTGGTGTGGCACATACATTTTGCTCTCCTTTTTCTTTAAATATGGCATAGATACAACTTCAGCCAAGCGCATTTGCAGCTCCAAAGCAATTACATTTATTGAGTGGCTTTAAAATTCTTAAACCTCCTTTCAGCTGAGATCTTGAGAGTGGTTACAGAATAATCACCAATATTTTTCACAGCAGTTCTCAGTTATTATAAGTAGTCAAAACCTGGAGGGAAATGTCAAAATTAGGTTTTACAGGTCAGAAATTTCCAATGAAAACTCTTTTGTCAGACAATAGCTTCCAACAGGACTCCACTGACTTTTGTGCAAAAAGGAAAAAAAGGCTAACTGTTCAAAATCTCTGGACATATTTTGCTCTCTTTGTAGTCTTCCATTTGCAAGCTAATCATACTAATGCATCAAAGTCTTTCAAAGCTGGCTAAACTCCCCAATCAGATCAGCAGCTGTCATTTCTATTTGTTCAAATGTCAGGCATTAGTTTAGTAGTTCCATAGAGGGAGGCTGATTTTTTTTCAAAGATGTTGGAACACCATATTCTTCTTGTCCACAAATTTGTTCCTCCATTTGCCCTCACTGATTTTTCTAAACCAGCCAGCTCCATTTAACTTTCGCTATTCAGTTCTAACCTAGAGAAGCATAACCTTTTTTTCATAACCAACAATCACATTTGGGGTATCATGCTGGAAGTCAAATTACAACAAGGAGGTAGACTTAGAAAAACTAATAAATACAGCCATACCAAAAACTAAATTTGTAAATGCATTCAGAATGGTTCATACTTTATATGTTTAATAGTTTCCCCCTTTTATTAAAGATACACTTTCCTAGCAACTTTTAATGGACCTCCAGGATTTGTATCTAAGTCGTATAATCCTAAGGCAATAGGACTTGTTTACTCCAGCCTATGGTTTGTGTTAAATAACACACTAAAGCACCAGCTGACCAGTCTTACCATACTGCACTGCATAAACTAATACTGTACATTTAGGGTATCTTAGGTAACCAGAAAATTGAGTTGACTGAGAAAACCATGATTAAGTTAGCTAACTTGCCATAAATACAAAGCCATAAAATTCCTGTGTAAATTTTATCCTTTTTCTTGTTCTTTCATTTGTTCTTCTGATTAGAATAGTAAGAAAAAATAAAATAGAATCAAACACTCTCTTATTCAGTTGATAATAAACCATATATAATGCCTTCTAGATATAATGAAGAGATATAACATTATTGCTTGATCATATATGTTTAGGGACAGGTACAATTTAAAAAAAACAGAACTACCTATTTGGTGACTGAACAATCTGGCTAGATATACCTAGATCTATATACTCCTATCCTTCAGGAGTATCTCTTGCTTACTTTGATTAACAATCAGTTACTTTTCCTTCATCTAGCCTATTATAGTTTTAGATTTTGAAAAGGTATGCTTGATTTCTTTCTTTGCAGATTCTAGTCATACTCTCTCCTCCTCTTTAAAGAATAAATTATTCTATAGTAAGAAAGATGGGGGATGGTATGACACACACTAACACTCACACACAGAGAAATATATATGGTTTTAATTTCAAATTTATTTATTGAAAAACAAGGACTACAACACTATAGTGACTTCCTGAGGTCAGAATTTTGTATCTTAGTGGATCTCATGACAGGTTGGTCAGTTACCAGACCTACAAAAATTGGAGAGTTGGTCTCTAATGATATCATTTGGGAGGAGGGGATAAATGTGCAACCACATATAAAATCTGTCATTCAAAGAACAAATCTGCTATTCCAATAGCATATTTAAGGCATATTATTACAGTAATACAAACTTGCATTACGCTAACAGGTGAAAAATGCTCACTAACATAAAAATAAATCCTAATGACTTATAGCCATTTCCTTTAATTTTTGTTGCAAAATGTACCCTACAATTATTCTTATTTATTGTTGACCTTGCTGTGTCCTTAAGTCTTACGACAATTATTTTTGAAGAGGCAAATTTCAGATAAGAAAACACTCTGAAATCAGTCATGTACCACAGGGCTTGCCTGGGAGCAAGTGCTGAGGAAAAACTTGAGATTTTTTTTACCATTTCACTTTGAATACTGTATTACTGCACAAACTATCCATTTAGCAACAGTGAACACTCAACACTGAAGGAGAAAGATGTAGGGAGAACATAATAACTGTCTTGCAGTGCTTGATGGGGTGTCACAGAGAAGAGGGGATTGACTTATTCTCTAGGGCACCAGAGGGCAGGACAAGAAGTAATGGGTGGAAGCTGTGAGTGGTCCATCACCGGAAATTTTCAAAAATAGATTGGACAGCCATTTGACTAGGATGGTATAAAGTCTCTTGCTTGCACACTTAGCTGGACTTGAAGACCTCAGAGGTCCCTTCCAGCCTATTATTCTATGTTCTATAAAGAGGCTGTAGGATAGAAAACAAAGCAAAGAAAAGAATAACCAAATAGAAATTAGCATACATGGTGCATTTCTGTCAAAAACACAGTGAATGAGGCATAGATGTGCAAACATACTGGATTAGACAGAACTGACTGCTCCAGAAATTAAAATAAAATACACTTGGTATATTTCAACAGATAATCATAGATTTTGACTTAGTATTACGGACAGCTATTCTGGCTGGCTTCCATATACAAGTCCCCTGGCAAATACAGGGAGCTTATCATATTAGAGAGAGCAGCAAGAACAAAGACACCAACCTCAAATTTCACCTCAATCTACATGCAAAATATAGAAGGCACATTTTGTACAGAATTTTGAAAGAGAAAAGGAACAGCACAAAAATGTCTTTATGTAACTACTTTCATTACATAAAAGTGTCAAGTCATCCAGAGGATCCAAAAGTCAAGGAATTGTTCTGGATATCCAGCATAAATAACTTGGAGACATTTCTATAAAAGATGCTGGGTATGATCTCCAAGGATTGCTGTCCAAGTGGCAAGACTGGTTGGAACCAGTGGTTAGGCAGATAGAGTGTGTGAGCACAACTTTTAGCCAGTGTGCCTCACATAATATTATACTGGATCCTTTTCAGTGAGGTATGGATATCGGACTAAAACAAAATTGATAACCACTGATGTTAGCAGGATGGGGAGTAATGCATCCTTCCTTGTTCTTCTGGACCTCTTGGTGATATTATCTACCATTGTGTCTTTCTAGATTAGCTGCTGGACGTTGGGGTGGGTGGCAGTGAATTGTGCTTGTTTTATTCCTTCCTTTGGGGCCAGTTCCAGTCCATATAAATACACTCAGCAACTGCATCGGTTGCTAATATGCTTCTAGTATGCTGCTGGTAATAACCTATAAACCCCAAATGGCATGGGACCAGGTTATTTGAGGAATTGCCTCTCCCCTGCTACATCTACCTATCCTATCAGGTCTGCAGAGACATAGTACAAGTCCATTAAGGAGTGCCATCTTATGAAGCCCAGGAAAAGCTTATTTTCTGTCATGGCACCTGCCTTTGGAATATCTTCACTGTGAGATTAGATTGGCCCAACACTACTGGTCTTTTGGAAAGCTCTGAATAGACTGTAACTCTGCCACTGATTCTACTTAATGGGTTTTATCTTGGTTTTGAATATGGTTTTATTTAATTAACTGGTTATTTATCAGATTTATACACTGCCTACTTGACTACTGAAGTTTACAGATAAAAAATTATAAAATCCATGCAAAAGACAAAGTTAAAAGGACAAAGGGAACACCCTTAAATCTCCAACCATGTCCAAGGTTGGATACCACTCTTGGACACCCGATTTCAATTGACCGAGCCAAGTCTTAACACTGTTCCCCAAGGCCAGAAGACTGGGGCCCAGTCTCACTCCAGGGTTTATGTTTTCTGTGGTTTCTATTTATATTCATTGCTTCTTGGTGTTTTTAATTGTTGTGAGCCCCCAGAGACACATCTATGAGATGAGCAGCTATATAAATTAAATACAGAAATAAAATACTTTTAAGTGTAGATAAATTTGCAAAGTTGCCTATCTTACACATTTTGTGTGTGTGTGCCAAGTAATAAGCCATCCATTTACCCAATATTTCTGATTGTTATATATAAAGCAGTGTTTTCAGTGAACAAGTTTTAATACTTTGAAGTCCATAAGGACTTAATAGGTAGTTTTATATCTATGTTTTTTATATCTATGTCTAGGGTTTTTTTTACTCACCAAACAATGACATCATTGATTTTTTTAAGCATATATGTTGTTTGGCAAAGGGCTTTATTTTATTTTTTAAATTAGGACATCTTTCTTTGTGAGACGAAAACAGCATCAAGAAATTTTGGCTCCAAGAAGCTTAAGGTTTCTTTTGCCAATCTTCATTTTTCTAAACAGGTCTGTTCAGTCCAGTTGCTAGGAAACATATTTGCTTCACATGATCCACTGTTCTTCACAGGCTTCAAGGGCAAAATTTTGCTGACAAGAATAGAGCATTTTTCCTTAGTGCCCTCTGTCTTTCAGAACACATTAAACCTTACACTTCCTTGTTTAACCAAGGCATGCTTTTGGCTTCGCTCTGAGAAGGACCATTTTGGAAAAGAAGTCATTGAATAAGACAGCATTGATCTGAATATTTAAAGGACAAATGTTCTTCTGTGCTTTCCATTGCTCAATTGAGATAAAGAGGCATATATGGCAGCAAGGGAATTTAATTTCTTGTCAGCTCTTGCCATTAGAAATCCATATTTGTCAATTTAAAAAGTAGCAATATTACTCCAAAAGACCTTCTGTCTCCCTGGCATCTTAAGAAAGGGTATATGCCAGAAATACCTTAACAGTTATAGTTCCTAGTAACTCAAAAGCCATTGGGCCTTTTTCAGTCTTTTTCTCCTTCAGAGAGGGTAATGTTTAGAAGGTGACTGTGCCAGATCTCCTATACAGAATCCCAGGAAAGGGAAAAGGCAAATGTATAGTAACATCTGATCTGGAAACACCCCATATTTCCAATTTTATCTGTCAAATAGGGCCTGCAACACTAAACATCTCTTATACCCTAGGAGAGCACTGCTTGGAGAGCTGACCAACATTTAGTTGTCACACCTCAGATTATGGCAGGGAGGATTGAGGGGAAAGAGGGAAAGACCATTTTATTTCTTCATTTCTATGGTGTGCTGTAGTACGGATCTCATGGTAGAATTTGATTCTGAGAATAAAGAGGAGCTTTCTGACACCTTGATTCTTCCCCCTTCTGCTGAAGACATTCAACCAGGTTTCACCATGCTTTTAAAGTTGAACAACTGGTCGGTTTTTTCAGTGGGAAACAAATGCAGTAAAACAGTGTTAAGGATGAACACTACCTTGTTAATTTATTTACTCAAATTTGTATGCTTCTTATTCCTAAGATTGGGTTATCCCTTTAGTCGGGTGAAGGAAATAGTGGTTGACTCAGGGAACCACTAAGTGTTGTAAAGATGGCAGTGAGATGGGTGAGGTAAAAATGCTTCTCCATTTTGGAGGAAAGTAAAGCTTTTATTTCTTTGAGGCATGGGTCTTCAAATTTGGTCCTTTTATGACTCATGGACTTCAACTCCCATAATTCCTCAGCCAGCGTGCCTGGCTGAGGAATTATTGGAGTTGAAGTCCATGAGTCATGAAAGGACTGAGTTTGAAGACCCCTGCTTTGAAGGGTAGTCATTTAGTGCAAAGCAAGCCTCCTTATAGATAAAATTGGGCCAATTAAGTCAATATTTTCTTCCTACTCATTTTTAAGCTATTTCCATGTATAATATTGTTGAATTTTTGTACCCCATGTATTTCATTTTTTGTACTTCCTCCACTTTCTTACCTCACATAAAAATATGCATTAAGAAGGGCAAAATAATAATTATAGTTATAATAATAATAATAGTTCAAAAATTAAAAAGTACAATAGAATTCATTAAAACATCCACCATAACAAATAAAAAAAGCTAATGAATAATCTGAAGATAATACCTTATAACTCACAGGTTCTCCTAAGCAAGTCCATTTCATCAGTTTCTGAAAAGCAAATAAATGGGAATTGATCAAACTTCTAGGAGAAGGATATTTTCCTTCTACAGGTATAGATGTAGAAAAATAGTGTCTCTGAGTCTCCATCCATATTCCCATGTGAAAGTGAAGAACCACTAGCAGATTCTCCCAGGACATATACATCAAACAAATCGAAAATAGTTGAAGATGTTCTGGAGCGGTTTGAGTTCCAGACTATAATAGGATTCTAAAGATCAAAGCCAACACATTAATTGCACTCAATTAATAGGAAGCCAGTGAGCATGGGATCAAAATGACATTGGTCACACCCAGTGCTTTTTTTGTAAAAGAAAAAGGTGCCGGAACTCACACGTCATACAACCCGCCTTGCCTACCCTACAAGGTTCCCTCCAAAAAAGGTGCCGGAACTCCATTCTGAGCGTTCTATGAGAAAAAAAGCCCTGGTCACACCCATTGATGACCTGTGGCAGGACTTGGATGGAGGTGTTCTCTTAGACTTTTCAAGACTTTTGATATTGGCCAGTGAACAGGAGAGAATATCCAAAATAGAGCAGAAGACTTTGAAATTGTGCTAAGCAGCAGGCAGGAGAAACTTCAACAGAGAAAGCAAAGAGGGAGGAAAAGAGAGAAAATAACAGAATGACTCAATTGTAAAATAATTAGAAAATGGAGCTGGAAGGGACCAGGAAGTCTTCTAGTCCAACCCTCTGCTAAGGTAGGAAAACCTACAGTATACCATTTCAGACAAATGGTTATCCAATCTCTTCTTTAAAACTTCCAGTGTTGGAGCATTCACAACTTCTGGAAGCAAGTTGTTCCGCTGATTAATTGTTCTAACTGTTAGGAAATTTCTCCTTAGTTCTAGGTTGCTTCTCTCCTAGATTGGTTTCCATCCATTGCTTTTTGTCCTGGCTTCAGGTGCCTTGGAGAATAGCTTGACTCCCTCTTCTTAGATATTGGAACATTGCTATCATGTCATCCCTAGTCCTTCTTTTCATTAAACTAGACATACCCAGTTCCAGCAATCGTTCTTCATATGTTTTAGCTTCCAGCCCATAATCATCTTTGTTGCTCTTCTCTGTACTCTTTCTAGAGTACATTTTTACATTGTGGCAACCAAAACTGGATGCAGTATTCCAAGTGTGATCTTACCAAGGCATTATAAAGTGGTATTAACACTTCATGTGAAATCTTGATTCTATCTCTCTGCTAATGCAGCCTAGCATTGTGTTGGTTTTTTTGGCAGCTGCAGCACACTGCTTATTCTGACTCCAGCTGTTGTATAGTGATATATCCCCTTGCTGAGACCCCTGTGCCTGGCCTGGATAAGGAGATATAATCACTGCTGACAGTCTGTATCAGATAGTTGAACTCATAAAATACCTTTTTGTCATCCACGAGGATCTTTATTGCATGCAGCAGACTTTATAGCAGACAACAAGATGTGGCAGATGATGAAATGGACGGTATTTCAAGGTCAAAAACAGTAATGGTCCTACCATGAGAGCAGACCAAATGTAATGGTGTCCAGGAAGTTACAGAATATTCAAGGTTAAGAAGGAGGAAGTACGTCACAAAATGGGAGGGATTGACTGAACAGATTAACATAACAGATTAACATAACATGTTGTAGTTCTCAAATGGCAGCACAATATGATAATCCCTAGAGGAAAATTAACCAACTATGCACTGCATAATACTTTTATAGCTGATGTAACAGCACACTGCTGGCTCATATTTAAGTGACTGTCCACTAGGACTCCAAGATCCCTCTCACAATTACTACTATTGAGCCACTGGCCAATATCAAAACTCTTGAAAAATCTAAGGGACAAAATGAAAGTTGAGCATTATGTCTTCCCCTCTCTTATTTTGTGCTCTGTTTCTTCTTATTCTAAGAAAAAATAATAAATGAGGAATAGACCAATACATTCAGGTGTGTCCAGTATCAAACTAAAACATATTGTGATAAACATGGTTTTGTTTTAGAGTAGGATACTATAAACATCTAGCTAGTTCAAAGAGTAAGCATGGGTTATGGACAAAAGGGATATGAGACCTGGCTTATTAAATAAACTTCATCTAAATAAACTACACCTTTCTGTGTGTTTTTACATTTAAGTTTCTTTAAATCATCTAAAATAAAATTCAAATACAGTTAAGGTCTGATGGATTTGATAGTACTGTACAAATGTACCTTGTTCAACAGAGTTAATTTCCTTTAGACTGTGCTCCCAAGGGTTAGAAAATTACTGTGGGTACTATCCAGTTTAGTTTGCACCCAATATACTCATCCTTCCTATTTTAATATGAATATGAATTTATGCTAGGAATGTCTCTTATCAAGTCAAAACAGTTAGTACCTGTACTGAACACTGGAAAAAAAATCCATATTGCCCTGTGGCATCCTGGTGTAAAGGAATGTGGTTTTGTTTACTACAAGGTCTATTAGCTATTTTTCTCCAATTGTTCCATGAGATGCATACATGGAAATGGTTTGGGAGAGGAAAAGAAAACAAGACATCTGTACCAAATATGATCAAACCCAGCCTAGGTAATTTGATGGAAATTCTGCTGCCACTTGTTGAACGGAGAGCCAAAGCAACAGGTGTCTCAGCAAAAATATGCTTCTCGGGTTTCTTTTAATTCTGCAAGATGTCAGAATAGTTACTGTTCTCTTGCGGGTTTAACCCATTTGATTCCTAGATAGAAAGGAAAATATGCCTACGTAGTATTCCAGCTGCCTTGAATGAAGCCTCCCATATAATGGGTGCTAAACACTCTTGTGCATTCAAGAGGGTTTTTCCCCCCAATTACATGAAGTTCTCCTAGATTAGGCTGACTGGTTCTATTGCAGTGTGGCACCTAAGGAATGAGAAGCAAGTGATTTTGCGGCCTTTTTAGATCTCATTAAAAGCGCTGGGTTGTCTGTACTAAGTAGTGGTAATAAAAAGAAAAGCATTGGTGGCTGTAGAACAAATGGACCATTGTACTCTTCTATCCGGTACAAAGTGTTTATGGGCTTAGATAATGTTGCAATACTGTACAACATTTGTCAGCAGGTTCTGAATAAAACCAATTAGGAGGGAACTGATTGGTCTACTGGTGTTGCATTGCTTGTTTGTCCATTGACACCAACTAATCTGTTTGTGAAATAAAAATAAGTGATTGTCTTTTGCAGGTGAAGCAGCTCCAGATAAGCTGTTCTCTCTTTCTAGTAGAAAGGGCCTATCTGTGGAAAGAGTCATGACCATTTATTATTTAGTGTAGATGTCGGAACCATGACATGTTCTTGCTTTGACAGTAGATCTATGATCTGGGCTGAAAATATCTCAACTATTATTAGATGACCGGAAAAAGTTTTCTATACACTCTTTTTTTGCTGCTCCCTTGGAAATAAATGCCGGATATTAATCTCTTTGTCATAATACCTACTTTTTATCTTATTTTAGTATTATGCAACAATGGAGAGATAAGTGGATTAGGAAATTGCAAACATTTTTGATAGTGCAAAACAGAATTTAAAAAACTGAGAAATCATACATAACAGATACAGCAACCTCTAAAGGTTTAGTATTTCCCAAGGATATGTTAGTTCTGGCAAAAAAAAAATCCTAATAAGATTCTCTTTCCCCACACATCATTTAGCTCATAATGTCATGGTTCCGATAGATGAAACCCATCAAAGGAACTTCAAGGCAAAATTCTTCCTTAAAGAACATTTTATTTGGGAAATAAAGTATCAGCACTACATAGTTGAACCCAAAAACTAAATTCCCTTACCCCAGACACAAAATAACAAAGTACAATTCCCACCCTCAATAAAATGTTATAAGTCACATTCCCCAGTTAGTGAAAAGCATGGGCTTCCTCCCCAGCTCTTCAGCCTACCAAAACGTTGTCCTTGGGTTCCCACAGAAGTGTTATCATTATGGCTAGCTGAGCTTTCATTCCAACCCCCATCCCTGCTGCAGCTGCTTCCTAAAAGCAAGAAAAAGCATAGAAAAGGAGAAGAGAAAATGGCTACATTTTCATCAGTTGTCAAAGCGGGAACATCCAACGTTAGCAGCATTGACACATGCATTTTCATTCAGAATCTACTGATTATTTTTCCAATTTTGTCTAGACTGACCTTAAGAGTGACTTCAACTGCTTACAGTAATTATAAATACATAAACATAACCCACCCAAGAAAGATTGAAGGCAATAGAAGGAGGGGACAACATAGAATGAGGTGGCTGGATGGAGTCACTGAAGCAATAGGAGTGAGTTTAAATGGACTCCAGAAGATGGTAGAGGACAGGAAGGCCTGGAGGAACGTTGTCCATGGGGTCGCGATGGGTCAGACACAACTTCGCAACTAACAACAAACCTGCCCAAATTTAGTAGCAAATATTAAAATTATTAGTGAACAAATAAAAGAATGCTTAGAGATTATAGAAAGAACATTAAATTATCAGTCATAATTTTGTCATATGTTAGTCATCTAAATGTTCAAATTTTACCTATCATGCATTATAGAAATCCTGTACTTATTGTCTATCTTATAGTATCTAGGTATAACATCCTTTTAAATTAGTTTATATCACTTATATTAATCAACCCACTTCTTTTACATTTCATATATTGTAGAACATACTATATTACTTAAATTTCTTATACCTCTTGTTATAGGGCCCCTTTATGTTCAAGATTCTCTATTCTTTTAACCATATTCAAATAAGTGTTTGTTCATGTAATAGTCCATCTGGTAGGGTGAGTCAAATCTCTTGCATCTGTCTCTGGTCTTCTTTTGCCAGTTAATGTTCCAAGTTGATATAATCAACTTACCCAGTGAGTGACCTTGAGTTAGTCATTTTTTCTCAGCCCTAGGAAGGCACCGATGGAAAGTCTTGCCAAGAAAACTTCAGGGATAGTCTAGCACAGGGATAGGGAACCTTGGCTCTTTTATGATTCTTTTATGGTCCAGAATTCCTGAACCAGCCATGCTGACTCAGGAATTCTGGGAGTTGAAGTCCACAAATCATAAAAGAGCCAAGGTTCCCTACCCCTGTTCTAGGAAGTCATCAGAGGTCAACAATGAGTTGAAGGCATACACACAAAGAGGAAGCATCAAACTCTTAGTAGAGTCCCAGATAATAAACAAGGACATTGTTTAAATAGCTGCTTCTATGTACTTCTTTAATATTACATCTTCTTAGTCTTCTTTAAAAAACCAAATAATTCTAAACACAGCAAATCAAATGTGCCAATAATAGTACAATGGTTTTCTCTGAAAGAGGCATTAATACTCAGCAGATAAAAACCAACTTTGTATACGAATAATTACCTATTCACTCTTACTTCATATTTTGTGATTTGATCTTATTTATACTCACTATATGACCCACTGACTTCAAAGTATATCTTTAGAATACATTCATTCATCACCCTTTCTTTCTTGCCTCCACTTCTTGTCTTACAGTACATACTGTACCTCATTTTCACTGCATTAGGCATTATTTTATGCTTCTCCTGACATATGTTTCTACAGCACTTGCATATCTTAAAACTTCTTAAATTTATCTTATTTGGTCTAGGTTTGGGTGGGGTTTTCTTCCATTTATGTATAATTTGCAATAATTAAATAGATATACCCTGTGGAGCACAACTTTCTGTGTCTTTAATTTTCAGATTCATACTCACGTATCACACTGTTTATTTAACTTGCACAAGCCAAACATAAATGTAGGCCAGAAGAGTGCCTGTTCCAAAAAGATAGAATGGTTGGATGTCATGTGAAAAGGATGGGAAGGGAAACAAGGGCATGTTTGGGGGAAAAAACACTATCCAAGATATTAAAAATTGAGATAAAAACCAACCTTCTCAAATTTCTTCTGCATCTCCCAGTTATGCATGCATTCTCTTTAGATGCCTGTCTCCCTTCTCATCCTTTTTGCAGGACATCCAACCATTTGCCTTCATTGCTGATTGGCCAGGAAGAGTATGACATGGCTGATATCCTTAGTTCAAAAATTCATCATGGGCAACTGCAAGAATTCATAAACTGGAAAGACTACAGAAGTAGAAAGTTGATCCTGTGGGTACATTTCAGACCCAATATTTTTTATCTCCAATACCTTGACAATCACACATAAAGGTTACTAGCCATCACTAAGACCTGATATTCTCAAAAACACAAGCTAACACATGCATCATCTATTCCAACACTAATCCATTTTTTTAGAAAGCTGTACAATAACACTATGTAAAGTTGTTGTTGTTGTTAGTTGCGAAGTCGTGTCCGATCCATTGCGACCCTATGGACAACGTTCCTCCAGGCTTTCCTGTCCTCTACCATCTTCTGGAGTCCATTTAAGCTCACCCCTACTGCTTCAGTAACTCCATCCAGCCACCTCATTCTCTGTCGTCTCCTTCTTCTATTGCCCTCAATCTTTCCCAGCATTAGGCTCTTCTCCAGTGAGTCCTTCCTTCTCATTAGGTGGCCAAAGTATTTGAGTTTTAGCTTCAGGATCTGGCCTTCTAAAGAGCAGTCAGGGTTGATCTCCTCTAGGACTGACCGGTTTGATCGCCTTGCAGTCCAAGGGACTCGCAGGAGTCTTCTCCAGCACCAGAGTTCAAAGGCCTCAATTCTTTGGCGCTCAGCCTTTTTTATGGTCCAACTTTCACTGCCATACATTGCAACTGGGAAGACCATAGCCTTGACTATACGCACTTTTGTTGACAGGGTGATGTCTCTGCTTTTTAGTGTGCTGTCTAGATTTGCCATGGCTTTCCTCCCCAGGAGCAAGCGTCTTTTAATTTCGTGGCTACAGTCCCCATCTGCAGTGATCTTGGAGCCCAGGAAAATAAAATCTGTCACTACCTCCATTTCTTCCCCATCTATTTGCCAGGAATTGAGAGGGCCGGATGCCATGATCTTGGTTTTCTTAATGTTTAGTTTTAACCCAACTTTTGCACTCTAATTCTTCACTCGCAACAAGAGAATCTTCAGTTCCTCTTCACTTTCTGCCATTAGAGTGGCATCATCTGCGTATCTTAGGTTGTTGATATTTCTTCCGGCAATCTTAATTCCAACTTTTGATTCATCTAGCCCTGCCTTTCTCATGATGTGCTCTGCATATAAGTTAAATAGGCAAGGTGACAGTATACAGCCTTGTCGGACTCCTTTCCCAATTTTGAACCAATCAGTGGTTCCGTGTCCAGTTCTCACTGTTGCTTCTTGGCCCACATATAGGTTTCTCAAGAGACAAATAAGATGGTCTGGTACACCCATCTGTTTAAGGACTTGCCACAGTTTGTTATGATCCACACAATCAAAGGCTTTAGCATAGTCAATGAAGCAGAAGTAGATGTTTTTCTGGAACTCTCTAGCTTTCTCCATGATCCAGCGTATGTTGGCAATTTGATCTCTAGTTCCTCTGCCTCTTCGAAATCCTGCCTGTACTTCTGGTAGTTCTCGATCCACATACTGCTGGAGTCTAGCTTGTAGGATTTTAAGCATGACTTTACTAGCATGAGAAATGAGTGCAATGGTGCAATAGTTTGAACATTATTTGGCACTGCCTTTCTTTGGAATTGGAATGTAAACTGATCTTTTCCAATCCTGTGGCCACTGTTGAGTTTTTCAAATTTGCTGGCAAATTGAGTGTAGCACCTTTACTGCATCATCTTTTAAGATTTTGAATAGCTCAGCTGGAATACTGTCACCTCCACTAGCTTTGTTGTTGCTCAGCTTTTCTAAGGCCCACTTCACCTCACATTCTAGGATGTCTGGCTCAAGGTCAGTGACCACCTCATTGTGATTATCAGAGACGTTAAGCTCATTCTTGTATAGTTCTTCTGTGTACTTTTGCCATCTCTTCTTAATCTCTTCTGCCTCTGTTAGGTCCCTGCCATTTTGGTCCTTTATCATGCCCATTTTTGCATCTCTCCAATTTTCTTGAAAAGATCTCTGGTCCTCCCTATTCTATTGTTTTCTTCTATATCTTTGCACTGTTCATTTAAGAAGGCATTCTTATCTCTTCCAGCTATTCTCTGGAATTCTGCATTCAATTGGGCATATCTTTCTTTTTCACCCTTGCCTTTCGCTTCCCTCCTTTCCTCAGCTATTTGCAAAGCTTCCTCAGACAGCCATTTTGCTTTCTTGCATTTCTTTTTCTTTGGGATGGTTTTGGTTGTCCTCAAATAAGACCATTTTTGAAATACATTGAACAGCAATGCTTTGAACTCTTTCAGGAAGAGGATGAATATTGTTATAAAGCTTTGAAACCATCTAAAGAAGGCCTGCAAGAATTCTTTTTTTTTTTTTAGTTACCACTTGCCTACGCAGAGTGACTTTGCAGGTGGAAGAGATGAAACAAAGACAATTGCAGCCTCTGTTCCCTTTTTCATATTGTCACATTTAGAAAGGGAAAGCACACTGTTCCCTCAAAAATGGATGTTTTTCCTTCACCTGTTAATTCACCTGAAGACTGAAATGGAGTGAGCAATCAGCAGTAGATTCAACAAACTGTTGTTGAACAAAATGAGCTCCATTATATGCTAGTCTTGTCTCTATCTTGATTGCTTAGATGGAGTTGTGCAGGTGAATTTACTTAACCTTTTGCTTGGATTAACTGTTTGCCTACCAAAGGTAGATCTTACCTGCTTCTTAATTTTAATATGGCCTTCAATGAGCAAATGGAGGCACATCCCCAGATGTATCAGTATGGTTTCTGCTGGTGAACGACAATTGGAAAATTAGTTATCTTAGCAGTTTCAGATTTCCCCCCCCCCAAAGACAATACAGGGGTGTGGGTTTGTAGAAATGTAATCTCCTTCAAATGTCCCAGTTTGATCGGCACAAATTGCCCAAACTTAAGATGGTGGCTCAGACTTTTCAAAGCCAATTTACATCCAGGAGAGTAAGGCAGTCATGATTCAGGCCTCAGTGTGGGACTGAAATGACACTGATTTCCATCTTGGATTATTTCTGATGTGAATGGGGTGGGGTGGCATGTTTGTCCTTGCTCTTCCTGACTCTTCAGTGGCCTTTGATGCTATAATATCCTTCTGGGCAGGGCAACACTTTATTTAGCTGATCAAGGTTTCCCAATTCTCATTACAGAACCAGAGGAAAGAAACTGCATAGGCTTTTTACAATGCCAAGACCTTCCATTTGAGTAATATAAAGGCAGTGCATTATTTATTTATATCCCACTTTTAGTATTTTTACAAATAACTCAAGCTGTCAATAATTATAACATACCTTCTTCCTTCTATTTTCCTCACAATACCAACCCTGTGAGGTGAGTTAGATTAAGACAAAGTAACTGGCCAAACATCACCCAGATAGCTTTCATGGCAAAGGCAGGACTAGAACCCACAATCTCCCACTTTCTAGGCTGGTGTTTCAACCACTAGACCAAATGTGTACAGAATATAATAAGAATGTGGACATAAACTATTCAGTTTACTTTCATAAGAGATTAGATGGCTTGTTTTGATTTTAAGGGAACAGCCAGCCTTTGGGGAAAAAACATTTTCATGCAAACATGTCTTTTACCTATCACAGTTTATGTGAATGAAACAGAGGCACAAATAATGAAGCTCAAATTACACTACTTTGCACATATTATGTGAAGACCTAGCTCTCTAGAAAAAGCGCTAATGCTGGAAAAGTGGAAAGAAAGAGAAGAAGTTGATAATCAGCAAACTGGGTGCACTCAGGTGCTGTAGAGATGGGTGCATTGTTTTCTGGTATTATATCTAATAGAAATATCTATGGTTTTAGTTCAATTTTTATTTTTATGATTTCAAAAATGTATTTATGTATTCATTTACAGTTTTTTGAGGGAGAGGTTACATTACCACCACATATGGTGTTAATTCCTTCTTTGTTGTGGCATTTCCAACATTTGTTGTTATTCATCTTGGGAATCATTTATAGGGTTAAATACCATTTGTAAAATATTTTATACCAATGTTTTCTTAAATCATAGCTTGAAGTAGATTTTTTTTTCTTCTCATTGACCCTTTGGGATTGCTTTTTTGAAGTCTTGAATCCATTTTATCATGCAACCTACGATTGTTCTGTCTCTGTGATAGCTCAGTAATAGTTTGTAAATGCATACTAATAAGATACCTTAATTTTGTTTGTATTTCAAATTCTGTTATCTTTCTCAAAGCCCTTCCTTATTTTTTAAGATTGCTTTTTATTTTTTTCCAGTTATTTGCAGATAATAATAATAATATAATAATAATAATAATAAGTTGGAAGGGACCTTGGAGGTCATCTAGTCCAACCCCCTGCTCGGGCAGGAAACCCTATACCATTTCAGACAAATGGCTGTCCAGTCTCTTCTTAAAAACTTCCAGTGTTGGAGCATTCACCACTTCTGGAGGCAGGTTGTTCCACTGGTTAATTGTTCTAACTGTCAGGAAGTTTCTCCTTAGTTGTAGGTTGCTTCTCTCCTTGACTAGTTTCCATCCATTGCTTCTTGTCCTGCTTTCAGGTGCTTTGGAGAATAGCTTGGCTCCCTCTTCTTTGTGGCAGCCCCTGAGATATTGGAACATTGCTATCATGCCACCCCTCACCCTTCTCTTCATTAAACTACACATACCCAATTCCAGCAACTGTTCCCTATATGTTTTAGCCTCCAGTCCCCCAATCATCTTTGTTGCTCTTCTCTGCACTCTTTCTAGAGTCTCGACATCTTTTTTACATCGTGGTGACCAAAACTGGATGCAGTATTCCAGGTGTGGCCTTACCAAGCCATTGTAAAGTGGTATTAGTACTTCACTTGATCTTGATTCTATTCCTCTGTTAATGCAGCCTAGCACTGTGTTGGCTTTTTTGGCAGCTGCAGCACACTGCTGGCTCATATTTAAGTGATTCTCCACTAGGACACCGAGATCCCTCTCACAGTTACTACTATCGAGCAAGGTACCACCTATACTATACCTGTGCATTTGATTTTTCCTGCCTAAATGCAGAACCTTACTTTTTTCACCATTGAATTTCATTTTGTTAGATAGTGCCCAGTGTTCGAGTCTGTCCAGATCCTCCTGTATCTTGAGCCTATCTTCTGGAGTATTGGCTATTCCTGCCAGCTTGGTGTCATCTGCAAATTTGATGAGTTCCCCATCTATCCCCTCATCCAAATTGTTGATGAAGATGTTGAAGAGCACTGGGCCCAGAACAGAGCCCTGGGGCACCCCACTACACACTTCCCTCTGTGTAGATGCGGTTCCATTGAGGACCACACTGAGTAGGGCCTGTCAGCCAGCTACGAATCCATCTGGTGGTGATGCTATCTAACCCACATTTTTCTATCTTATCAAGTAGTATGTTGTGATCTACTTTATGAAATGCCTTACTGAAATCCAAGTAAATTAAATCTACAGCATTCCTCTGGTCCACTAGTTTTGTCACTTGGTCAAAGAATGCAATAAGGTTTGTCTGGCACGATCTGTTTTTGACAAACCCATGTTGGCTTTTAGTGATAACTTTGTTCGCATCAAGGTGTTTGCTGATTTGTTGTTTGATTATCTTTTCCAGAATCTTCCCAGGTATTGAGGTCAGGCTGATAGGTCTGTAGTTTCCTGGATCTGTTTTTTCCCCTTTTTTGAAGATGGGAACTACATCAGCTCTCTTCATAAACCATGGTAAGTTTCTTCCTTCATTAGACAATTCTCAGTGTGCCTTTAGTTTAATTTTTTTCTAAATCTCGATGTGTCATATTAATATAGGTAATAAATCTTTTTAAAATTTTAGATTTGAGAATGCTGGCTGGGGAATTCTAGGAATTGAAGTCCACATATATTCAAGTTGCCACGGTTGAGAAGCTTTTGGGCACTAGGAGCTATCCAATGTCCTGGAACATTCTTCCTCCTCATTACCTGACTTTAAAGCATCAAATCAATCATTCTACATGGTCAGGACAAGAAACAACACAGCTCCATTCCTGCATGCTATTATTGCTTATCTGCTTCAGGGTCATACATATCTGTTTTCCTAAGTTGTCAGTTTAGCTGCCACCATAACCATAACACTAAAAGTATCAATCTGTTGACCATTAAAATAATATTCTTTCACTTTGGGTAAAAATATTAATACAAGCTGGCACTGACTTTTTACAAAGATTATTTGCCTAAAGCAGGGGTAGGCAACCTTGGCTCTTTTATGACTCATGGACTTCAACTCCCAGAATTCCTGAGCCAGCATAGCTGGGAGTTGAAGTCCATGAGTCATGAAAGAGCCAAGGTTGCCTACCCCTGGCCTAAAGCAACTCCCCTTATTAGTATTCCATAAGACTAATTGATAGAAATTATTAATGTCTTTGGGTTGCAGCATTTCAGACCGCAACTGTGAATCACCATGACTGAATGTGTGAATACTCCTTTTGTACATAGAAAATTAGTAATACTGAAGAAGGGTAACCTAGCCTTTTCCACAATGTGCCAATTATCTACAGTATGCAATGAGCATTTTTTTGTCTATCTTCAATTATGTGAGCCTTCAACTATAACGGTGAATAACGTAGACTAACTTAGATTTAACTTAAATCTGACTTAGATTAAAGATAACAGGCTTTTAAATTTTTTTAATCATAATATTTCCCTGAAAAAGGTGGCAATATATGAGGGAAACCTCATGAATTGCTGATAAAATGAAGTTGCATTGTACTTAATTTTTGTTATCCATAGTAGTTATGATCATTAAGCTGTAATATTTAACGCCAGAGAACCTGAATATCATTTGTTAACACTACATGTTTAGACAAAAATGGACAATTATGTGAAAATACTTAATAGTTCCTTAATCTGGAGGCAGTTGTTGATTGATTGAACCTGGAACAAAAAAAAAGTAAGGTGTGAAAAGGCTCCTGTACTGTTAAGACCCATGGATTCCTGAAGCAGTACAATAAAATACAGTTTGTCTCCTTTTAGGTACCTTACATTAGCTGCATTAAACAGATACCTTTTGGCTAATAAATATTTTTCAAATGACTGCTAAACCAAAACCTTATCTAAATTAGAATTTATTAAGACTACAGTTGAGAATAAAGAATAATGAATAATTATTATAAACTAATATACAGTAACAAAGAAAAATAATGCAATAAATAACAAGGAAAACCATACTATTGGTAGACCCATAAACAAAAGAACAGTTATACCAAATGGCAGTGGGTGGAAAATTGGAAATGTCAAACTTCACTGTATTTTCTAAATTTTATCAAGAAGAAACACAGTAAATGCCTTAGACCAAACACCTCTAACAACAAGATGGGATGTTATGAAAGCTGTTATAAAAGCCAAATACATAAACCAAATGAGTATGATGTGGGGGAAAAACAACAGACTATCTAGGTGACAACTGCATTACATATGGAAATTAAGAATGCATGAGCAAAATATAATAGTAAAATATCAGTCAATACATATAGGCAATTGGGGAAAAATATAAAGTGTTAGTACAGATTAGAAAGTGAAAAAAAAACCAATATAACTCTTGGTTTTTAAATAAAAATGCTATGAATTTGATAATAAAAATTCATGGCTGTTGGCAAATTAGCTTTAAGAAGTAAAAAAAATTATAAGTGCAATAAAAAAATTCCAAGGACTGCATACCAATACTAAACATATAAATAAAAATTGCTGCTTTTTCATAAAACTTCCTAACTTCCTAACCCAACACCATAAACAAATTAGCAGATATTTAGATAAGTTAAATTTACCCAAATTATCCAATAGATATAGAATATCTTGATTTTCCTTTTGTGGAATCAGAAGAAACACAGTCCCTTCAACAATTTACTCAACATATAAGCCTTTTTAAATTATACGTTGGATTTGTACATTGAGTTAAATCTTGGTTTATCTTACTCATGAAAATCCATAATGGCCCAGTTTACACATAGTAGTGTGCAAAATGTGGTTAGATTTAAATGTTTAGATTTACACCTTATTATACTAAACCCCAACAAATTATTTTTAGGTAAGTGTGGTGTATGGAGTCCAAATATAAGCTATAAAGGTATACCTTAGCTGACTACAGTATGCACATTTGAAAGAATAAATCATATCACTCTTGCTTCAGCTGTAACAAACTACTTCTTATAGTATTTCTCCTTCAATAATACTTAGAAATAGAGAAGAAAAAATACCTACTACTTGTTCAGTGATTTTATTATTCCAGAAAGGAAACACTGTATATGAAATTCAACTCTTCTGACATTTTTGCTTTTTGATGTAAATATCCTGGAATTTGAGATTAAATCTTTAGCTGTGCCTCAATGCTGTCTTTAAAACAGATGATTTATTTCGAACAACTGCTCAGCTAAATTTCCTTTAATTCTCTCTACTGCCTTTTAGGGGATCTCTACTTTCCATCAATATTCTGCAAGGTCTCACAAATAAACTAAATCAAATAAAGAAATGAAAAATAGTTTTTTACAGACGGGAAAAACTAATGGTGTTTCTCAATTAGATTCCAAGACCTGGGCAGAAAACTTTAATAAATAAGCAAGAATCTGCCTTTAAAAGTTGGTGCTTCTCAACCATTCTTTGACCTTGAATCTCTCTGGGAATTTTGGCCACATTTTGCTTGCCTCTTGTTTCCTGCAATAAAATACGATGCCAAAGTATTTGGAAGTAACAAAATCATACAGAATTCAAAGAGCAATTACATACATCTGTTGAGAGCTTTCCATTCCTTTGTGAGTGTTAAATAGGAAAACTCCAGTTGCTATTTGCTAGGCTGCAGCACTTGTTCCTTTTTTAATGTTGCCAAGTGAACTCTCAAAAATTAGACATTATTGTAGAAAGTGATACTTAATGAGTGAATGTCATTTAGAATATTCAGTGCTCTGCTACTACTATCCAGTTTTTAAGCCCTAAATATTCCACTAATAGATTCCAGAAATATGAAGGATTGGTTGCAAAGAAAATAGGTCTATGTTACAGCTGTTCTTGCAGCTGTTATAAGCCTCATATACCCCAGCCGTGACAGTGATTGATAGCAAAATAATGCTGCCAATACATTTTTTATGTCAGACTAATGCCTACTGTGTATTAGTTGGTTTGGGAAAGATTGTTCAATGAATTGCCCTTGAGATAAATTTGTATGGAATAATCTCTGGACCATGGATGCATGTTCCTGCAAATACTCATATTCTATGAGAAAAACATTGTTGAAACCCTTCCCCTTTTTTAAAAAAAACCAACAACAATACGTCAATATTTTTGAAAGATATAATTAAAATGGACATTTATTTATGTTCACATTTCTACACTGCCCATCACACCTATGTGATTCAGGAGATGCATCATAAAACCATAAACAATGGTATAAATGCATAAATAAAAATAAATAGAAAATAGAGTTAGGATCAAAGTTAACATTAAAATATTACAGATTTTAAAAAGGCAGAGGGAACACCCTCAGGATATCAACCATGCCCAGAGTTGCATATCACTCTTTGACCCTCATGCCAATTGGCAGAGCCAGGTATTAACACTCTTTTGGAAGGCCAAAATCCCCAGAAGTGGTGTCAGGGAAAAACTCTGAAAAGAAACAAGAGACAATACACAACAAAATTCTCACTTTAGGATCCAATGGTTTATTTAAATTTTACACACAATTCAGTACTTACATTTCAACAATTTATTGCAATAAGGACCCAATGGACTAGCAGTTATTAAGTATGATGGCTGAACCAGGAAGCAACACCCAAATCTTGGAAGCAGGCTTTATACTTTAAGACTGTGCCCACCTCTAGCATTTTGGTGTCACCCAATAGCCATCCCATTTCTCTTTCTCAGGACTGACCTTCGGCTCAGTTCCCTATTCCTGGAACTGATCACTGTGTTAGTTCCTTATTCTTATTCCATTGTCCTAGTTACTGAGCCAGTTTCCTATTCTTCCTTGTCCTTGCTCTGACCACTACTTTCCCCACTACCATTTCTACTTGTGTCATTGTACCTGTGAACGAGGCTCAGTTCCTCAATTCCTATGCTATCTGGTTCCGCACTCTGTTCCTGTGGAGAAATGTGTGCCAACCACAATCTTTCACCATCAACTGCAAAGGTCACAGTCCTTCCTTTTACTATGTCTCAGCAGAAGCCGGTTTTTATTTTAATTGACTATCAAAGAAATATGTTTGAATTATACAGAAAGAATGATTAAGGTATATTTTTCCTTTCACAGTGGGGACCTGCTTCACCTCTGGGGATAAGAATGTTCCAAACAGCAGGGCAACAGCAGAGAAATTCTCTTCCTGGATCGCACCAGTTGAAATTCCTTAACTGATGAGATTCACAACATATGTAAAAAAGAGGTTGAGACTCTAGAAAGAATACAGAGAAGAGCAACAAAGGGGACTGGAGGCTAAAACATATAGGGAATGGTTGCTGGAATTGGGTATGTGTAGTTTAATGAAGAGAAGGGTGAGGGGTGACATGATAGCAGTGTTCCAATATCTCAGGGGCTGCCACAAAGAAGAGGGAGTCAAGCTATTCTCCAAAATGCCCGAAGGCAGGACGAGAAGCAATGAATGGAAACTAACCAAAAAGAGAAGCAACCTAGAACTAAGGAGAAACTTCCTGACAGTTAGAACAATTAACCAGTGGAACAACCTGCCTCCAGAAGTGGTAAATGCTCCAACACTGGAAGTTTTTAAGAAGAGACTGGACAGCCATTTGCCTGAAATGGTATAGGGTTTCCTGCCTGACCAGGGGGTTGGACTAGATGACCTCCAAGGTCCCTTCCAACTTTATTATTATTATTATTATTATTATTATTATTATTATTATTAGTAGTAGTAGTAGTAGTAGTAGTAGTAGTAGTAGTAGTAGTAGTATTTCCTGGTGTTACAGCAGTTAAAGTGCAGCATTGCAGGCAAACTCTGCTTATAGCCTGGAATTCAGTCCTGATGGGGCTTAACTCAGCCTTTTATCCTTCTAAGGTTGGTAAAATGAGGACCCAGATTGTTGGAGTCAATATCCAAAACATTTCAAACCACCCAGAGAGTGATGGAAAGCGCTATGAAGCAGTATAAAAGCCAAAATCCTATTGTTAATATTATACCATCCCTACCTAAGAAGTTGGGACAGGCCAATGTAATTTGCATGATACAGTTCTTCCAGTAAGATGGTTGCATGACATGAAGGCGATAACCTTGAAGGTGATAACCAGCAACAGAAGCAAACTGTCACGCAATGCAGTAAAGTATTTTTTACTTTCATGCTGGCAGGACTAGCACATTTCATACAGCTGCTGTAGATTAACAGTTTTATAGACTAGGTAGCATAAGGTTAGCACAGATAATGTTGGCATTCCTGAATGCCAGAGTTTCTAATCACTCTAATGTTAAAATGAATAATTATTCATCCATGCTGCAACTCTGTAAATAAATTGGTTCTGAAATAAATGATGTCACCAGCAATTAATAGCTGCTACTATTACCTCTTCCTTCTCTGAACAGAGACTGGAAATGTTGCAATAAAACCTGAAGACTTTAATTATAAAGTCAGTGACTTCGGTGAAGAAAAAACCCCCCAATAAAGTAGAAATAAGATGTAATGGCATTTTAGAGGTTCCTATGTCTTTGCTTCCCTGTTTACTTAGTGAAGAAAATTCTGCCATTATTGCCAATTTCATTAGTGTGGGTACTTTAAGATGCTACCAGGGTGCAAAAGCACATGCTTGGGATAATAGTTTTTTATTCTAAATTATTATTAGATTTTAATTCCATCTTTTTATATAATTCAAAGCAGCACATATTCTCCCCACAACATTGCTGTGAGGTGAGTTGGCTCAAGAGCTTTCATGCCTAATGCATTCTAGAATCCATATAGTTTCTAGGCCAGGATCCTAGCCACTACAACAAATTGGATCTTAATTAATAAATGAACTAAAATAAATCTGAACAACTTGCCATCTAATAAATGGGAAATTATATATGAAACATCTTTAGGGCAGTGAAGGCTTATATTCTTTTGGCTTTATTCACTTTCTTGGTGTCCTTAATGTGACCAGTCATAGACCTTCTCTTTATCTGTCTTGTGTTAATGGAATGTTATACCTTTGTGATGATTCTGCCAACACAGGATCAGGAGTAGGACTGAGCAGTCAACAATAATTATGTGCCTGTGGCTGATCAGTTTAGAATAACCTCTTAGGTGAAGCTTTCCTTTAAATGCTATATGGAAAGCCAGTGATCAGAGGCACAAAGCATCTCTCAACCCAATAAGGATATGCTGAGTAGTTATTCTTCTATGACCTATCAATAGCCAATGGGTCATTTTTATTTATTTTTTCTTAGAGTCTGTCTGCATCACAGATCAGCAAACATTAGCCAATTTTCTGCATTATTAGTAGGACTCTCTGTGTGTTTTCCTCAGCCCTGCTATTACTATCTTAAAAGAGGCCAGAGGGGAAAATGCAAAAATTATTGTGGTGTAACCCTCAAAAATATTGAGTGAAAATTGGCAGGGTTAATACCCTGAAGAGATTTGTGCTATTTTCAGCCTGAAAAAAATAAAGCAAACACAAGCTTTATTTGTTGCCATATTGGAGCTTCTAGATAAATCTTGTCTCAAATCATGTCCTGTATCTTAATGCGGATGGTATTGAATTGGTTTGCTTTTGCATATCGAATCACAAACTTGAAATGAGCTTTAAATCTCAAAACTCACTTCCTACCGAGTTGAGGATAGGTTGTACAGATCTGCTCAAGTGGAAAGATAGAAGCAAGAAAAACTCTGGAAGAGTCATCTCACCCCAAATGGTATGTGTGTCCTACCGTTTTGTGTCAGATGGATGAATTTTGCATCAAATTCCTATTCAGTTTCCTATTATTATTGGGCCAAGATTTCCTTCATATTACAACTGGCAGGACAGAGGAGGTGTGGGGGAAAAATAATCACTCAAATTTTAATAGAATAGAATTATAGGACTCCTTGGTAGTTTCAGAAGATGAAGTAAGTGCTAAAACTACTATATGAATTCTATCAGATAAGGTAGGAATCTGAGTGATTCAAAACTTGTTCTTTTCTAAGCAACTGTGTTCTTTTCTATCTGAAACTGTGATGCAAATAGTAAATTACAAGAGAAAGAAACAGTACCTATGTATGATGGGATGTTTTAAAAGGTGATTTTAAAAACAAATGAAAACAACTGGTATATTATTTTGCACCCAAAACTGAACTGAAGGACAGTTGTTTTCAGTATGACCTGGGCTTTTATTTTATTCTTATTTTATTTACTTATTTTATTTTTCTTGTATTGTATTATTTTATTTATAAGGAAATTTTGTTCCCTTAGAAACAGGTACCTTTAAAAAATTTTCAGAAAAATCTCTGCAAAGCAAACATCTTCAGTATCAACATTATATTCCATTGGGAAACTGGATATGTAGGATATATGGAGTTGGAAATGGAAAAAGGAGAAGTGATATAACATCAAGCCACCTGCTCCTATATCCCATAGCCAGTCTAAAAGGATACCAGGATTACAAGCCACTGAGAGCTTAAAATCAGGGCAGATTCACCACTCTGTCGCAACTTTTCTTCAGGACCACAACTCAACCATTTTCTCAGCAATCTTCTCCAGAAAAGGGAGGTTGGCAAAGATTGCCCAGCAAGGTTGAGTCCAGCTTCTTTGTTTGTCTCTATTTGGAAAAATGTCCAAGTCTTCCCTTTTATTTAGCTTTCCAATTGACTCAGCTCTATATTTCTTATTATTCCACACATCCAAGCTGTATATAATTGTCCTACATTCTTCCCCTACTACACATCTGAACACAAAGGCATCAAACTCCCTTCGTCCTGTGCGCTCCCACAGGGAGGGTCTTCTCAGGGTACCGCCGGTAAAAGATTGCCGGCAGACAATACCCAGGGGGAGGGCCTTCTCTGTGGGTGTGCCTGCCCTTTGGAACCAGCTGCCTGTAGAGCTTAGGACTGCCCCTGACCTTTGCTCATTCTGCCGGGACCTGAAGACCTGGATCTTTGAGCTTTCTGGCCTGGACTGAGAGTATTAACTGGGGTTTTAATTGTATTTTAATTGTAATTGGGGGTTTTATTTCAAGGTTAATGTAATCATTTTAATTGTTTTCAATTTTTGTAATTTGCTGTATTGTTTTTAAAAAACCTTGTTAACCGCCCTGAGTCCTACGGGAGAAGGGCGGTATATAAGTCTAATAAAATAAATAAAATAAATAAATAAAGCCAACCCTGGTCATTTATTTTATGACTTGATTCCTTCCCACCCAGCATGAAGAATTTCCAACAGAAGCCAACAGACTCTGCCTGTGTTTGAAATACTGCTTCCAAAACAGTATTGTTCAAGCAAAGCTGAGTATATAACATGATTAGAAAGGAAAAGCTATCAGTTCAGATCAAATCAGCATTCAGAGGATTTATAGCTGAGCCTGACTTGAAGAATGAACCAAGAATTAAGACACAGTAGAAGAAAAGCATTCTAGTTTGGTCCTGAAAACATACTATTTCTGAGTGACCTACTATCTATAACCTACAGTTTATGTAGCCAGTGCTTGCTGCATATTTTGGATGAACAATTATATTTGAACATTATATGATGGTTGGAAATATAAGATCTGGAAGACTCTGGTAGGAAGAGCTGCTCCCAATTCCTACTCCTGGAGAATGGCATTACTAGGGACCACCCTGCTATTTTCTGCTTTGGATCAGTATTGTCCTGAAGATCAGACTAGCCTCAGCCTTATGAGGATTTAGAAAAGACACAAAAGACTTTGAAGGTGGATATTTCTTGCTACTACTTTACTTGAGGTTATGTTAGTTGTTGTGTTTATTGTTGTGACCTTGGAAGCATAAGCTGCTCAGAGAAGAATATTACCCAAGAGACATACAAGCCTAAATAATATCAGGATAATGAAGCTTTGTAATTATTTGCTGCATCTCAAATAAAGAAGGAGCGAAAAGGCAGACAATCCTAAAAAAAAAACTTCACTGAGATAAAGAAAGATCCTTCAATAGAACACTTTTACTAAATACAGATAATTAGTTGCACTTTTAAAACACTTTTAAAAACTGTGGCACGACTTTTCTGTTTGCTTTTTGAAAGTGCTACTACTAATAATTAAATATTAAATTAAATTAAATATTAAATAATTATTCTTATTCTTTGTTATAATTATTGATTGGATATATGCCACTAATCCAATCAGATGCATGGAAGCTTACAAATATGAATTTACAAGGTACATAGTATAGTACAATGTATAAACAATAAAGCACCCATAATTAAATATGCAATTAAATATTACTCTTTAGCCAAGATTCTTGTAAATTTTAAACACTTTAAAAATAATTGAGACCAACCAATGTTTTGCCAACATCAATAATAGAATAGAATAGCAATGTATAAATTGAAAAGTTGATCTGTGATGCATGTATTGACTTTGTATTTTTAGGGATTCACATATTAAAAGGAATTGATGAAATCTGGCAAATTATTGAAGGTGACTGAAATGGGGAAAAATGAGCATGGTTTTAAAATTGGAGAAAGAAACATCAATAACCTGTACTATGTTGATGACATGTCCCTAATAGCTGAAAATGTAGAAGATCTGTAGGCTCTAGTAATCAAGTCAAAGAACCATAATGAAAAAAATGACACTAAAATCAAATATAAAGAAGGCCGAACTACTTCTAAGGCCTTAAAAGTAAGAACCTTAGAATCACCAGTAAGATTTTGAAGAGGTAGATAGCTTCTGCCTTTTAGGCTCAACTATCAACAATAAAGAACAAGCAGCAGTATGCCACAGACTGACACCAAGTAGGATAGCAATGAATTTATTCAAAAAGATCTTCAGATGTGTGATGTCTCTATACCTACAAAGATCATAATAGTGCAAGCCAGTGCTTTTTTTGTAAAAGAAAAAGGTGCTGGAACTCACACATGTCATACAACCTGCCTTGCCTACCCTACAAGGTTCCATCCCAAAAAAAGTGCCAGAACTCCGTTCTGAGCGTTCTATGAGGAAAAAAGCCCTGGTGCAAGCTATGATATTCCCTGAAATGTTCCAGGGAGTCAAAAGTTGGTCTTTGAAGAAACAGGATAGAAAAAATATTGGCACTTTTGAGCAGTGTTTAGATACATTATGTAAATACCTAGCTTCCTTGAGAAATCTAAAGTACTAGGAAAGGTGGAAAAAAAGAAAAAAAGAGAATGGCCAGCAATAAAGTGGAATGTCCTCTTTGAAAACTTGAAGAGCCAGGCTGGAGATAGATTGTCTGGGTTGTTAAAAGTTGAAATCAATGTGATTAAACATAATCACAAATCATAATAAAAGATGTAGGATGCTACTTATCCCTCATGCAGCAGTGAGTCCCAGAATTGGGAAAATAATATAATTTGGGGGTAATTTGTTCTTCTTTACATTCTAAAGGTGTGGAAATCTTTTTCTAGGGGGGAAAAAGATATGGACAAGAATTTTGATTATTTTCAGTCAAGAAAATAAGAAGTTCTCTAATTCACAATATCCTTTTTTAATAATGGAAATGAAAATAGCCAAGGTCAAATTAAATTTAAATGAATCTATCCAGGAAAGGATGGTTGAAAAGCTTTGAATCATATGTATGACAAAATTACAAGCGGATGATATTTATCAGGTAAATGACAGGAGACAGAACAACTTCACTGTATGCTAGGGAGCTATTAAACTTGTGTGCATATTTATTTTGTGAATAATCTTAGTAGAAATATAAAAATATAATCTCAGGAAAATTCAGTTTCTTCCTACACAAGGCAGAAATAACTTAAGATTTATCTTGTAAATATGAAAGAAAGTGAATTTAATAAAATTAATGAATAATTAGCCTGCAAAGAAGACATATTTTAAAAAGAGGCATCTGATCACATCTTGAATTCTTTGACACAGACATACACTTGTGGATATCCTTGCTTATAAATATCTATCATAGCAATCCGCGCATAAAAATAAAAGCTGAAAAATAAAAGATTATGGCTCAGGCAATGCTCTTGAAACAAAAAAAATAAAACAAACATTATGAATGAAGGCTGATATATGTGTCCCATGATAATGTTGCAAAATCCACTCTGGATTGGTCACCAGGATCAGAGGTTATTCTTTTACAGTAAACATCTAGTCCTGGTGACTGACCCAGATTGAAATTTGCAAAACTAACATTCTTGGAGATTAGATATGAAATACTAATTTTAAAAAATGAAACATTTTATAGTATTAGCTGCATTTCTCCAGTTATTATGTAACTGAGGCTACATGTATTTGTTAAATGTATACATATATTTAAATGTTTCCTGCTAAATTACCTAATAACTGAATATCATTATGATATAAATATTTACCCCAGGGTTGTATCTGCTTATGGTCAAGTGGTACACTGGGAAGCTGTTTAAAGATATTGCTAAAGCTAGAGAAAATGATCAAAATTTTCAATAGAATCATACTGTGTGGGCTTTAAAAAAATCAATTTGCCAGATGAATAATGAATACAGAATATTCCCCCATAAGTAGGAATATTATATAATACTCAATAAATGCTTTTGCTTTCTCTTAACTTTGTTTCAATGAAATGAACACAGATAAAATCAAGGAGAGAAGCAACCTAGAACTAAGGAGAAATTTCCTGACAGTTAGAACAATTAATCAGTGGAGCAACCTGCCTTTAGAAGTTGTGAATGCTCCCACACTGGAAGTTTTTAAGAGGAGCCTGGACAACCATTTGTCTGAAATGGTGTAGGGTTTCCTGCCTAAGCAGGGGGTTGGACTAGAAGGCCTCCAAGGTCCCTTCCAACTCTGTTGTTGTTGTTGTTATTGATCATTGCACAGTTAGCCAGATGTTCAGACTGGATTTGGCATTTTTGTTTACCTATCGAGTCCTTACCAAGGACCTGGGACAGGCAGATGTGGATGTTTGATAGTATTACAGATATCGTTGCAGGATGAAAGCTGTTCCAAGTAAAGCCGCCTTTTGCAATTGACTGAGGGCAAATTTGTCAATGCCAATGGTGTCCAAGGGGTGCTTCAGTTGTTTTGGGATTGCACCCAAGGCACCTATTACTATTGCTACTACCCTTGCTTGCCTTTGCCACAGTTGTTCTATTTCTATTTGTAGGTCTTTGTATTTGGTTATCTTCTTTTTCTTCTATTCTGCTGTCTCCAGGCACTGCCATGTCCACTATCCAGATGTTGTTGTTGTTGTTAATTCAGGATGACCCTTACACTTTATTCCTTTCCCTCTCTAGATTTACATCTCAGAAGAAAGATGAATCTAAATCATAACAGCGGTCAGATGAAGTAATTCTGAAGTAGATGTGTGACACCTGATTGCAGTCTATTTTATGGGATTCTATAAATCTCATATACTATTTACTGACTAGGTAATAATATAAAGGAATGCTCCGTGATTTGACAGTGTATGCCTCTTTATTAAATTAGGTCATCATTAAAAATCCAAATATATTGTAGTTTCACATTTTTGCAAACTATTTTGGGCTACCACAGGATGTTTCTGCACTTCAATAGAGATGAAAGGATTTTTCAAAGCTGATTGCAACTGTTATTAACAATTCTGAACTCAGCAAAATATGGCTAGCGTCTTTAAGGTATACAAACATAAATCACTTTGCAGTAGCAATGACCTTTAATACTCGCTATGAATTTTAAACTCAAAACAATTCTTTAGCATGGATAAATCAGCTAAAAGAACCATAGTACAGTTATTTTTAGTACAATCAGTGAAACATCAAATGCTTACAGGCAAGGTCACATCTCGTCAAAGAGCATAATTTGTATTCAATTAAACAATGTAGTTTTTATTCCCCGAGTAAAGAGTGCCATCACATGGCAACTCTTTAGAGCAACCAAAATGGATTAATAGCAGAGACCTTAATTTTGCTTTGCTTGTATAAACAGTATTAAGAAAATTAATCTTCTCCAAAATCCTCTACTCAAAACTTAGAATTGCTTATATTAGCACAATATTTTCTTGATGATATACCAAACATCACAGCTAAATGAGCAGAAAGAATGGAAAATGCAAAAAAACCCCAACCCAAAACCCTGCTTTAAAAACTTCTGAATTTAAATGCAAAGCTATTACCATTTATATCCAGATCTTTTGGAATAATTGCCACAGGCCCATCCAGTTCATCCACTTTCAAAATCTAGACCATAAAAATGAATGATATCAGAGAAATTTATATTTAAAAAATGCTTGAGTTTCCAAGTTAAAACAATGGATGGTTAGAAGTGATTTTTAAAAGTGGTGGTGAGAAAGGTAATGGATATGGACTTCCATGGATTTAAAAATCCAGTTAAAGAACTGATGGACAGTGAAATGGATTAGAAGTATGCCAGTCACCATGCCTCTGCTACTTCCTCACTGTGGAACTGTTGCCTCAAATAGGGAAATCATGTGGAAACCGAAAAAGCCCAAGGTTTTATTTGGACTACATCCTTTCCAAAAAGAATATTCAGGTATGAATGAATCCTGCCACAACTTCCAATAACTCCTGGGATGAGTGTTACAGAGCGCTTGGCTTCCTGAAGTGGTGGCTGCTGGAATTCCACATCCGAGATTAGCAATTTGTCCTTTGGTGGCTCCTTTGCCTCATTTCTATTATCTTTCAGAATTAATAAAATCATGCCAGCAGTTAAAGAGAGAGAGAGATAGTCCTTGCAGAATAACAAGTATACTTACATTATCCCTGGATAATGTACATTCCATCAGTCAGCTACTGTGCTGGTGATAACAACCACATGTAGCAAGTGCATATTAGGAGAGAGATGAAATGAATGATGATACTACTGCATCATAGTCTCAGTAGTGACCTCATTCTTTCTCAGATTTTTAGGCAAGTTCCCTTGCACTTTTCAAAATCACCATCCTGCACGGGTAGTGATGGGAGCACCCCGATACTCCCATATTACACCCCTCCTGCGTGAGCTGCATTGGCTACCGGTTGCCCTCCGGGTGAGATTTAAGGTGCTGGTACTTACCTTTAAAGCCCTACATGGCTTAGGCCCGGGATACTTGCAGGACCATCTGCTGCCGGAAACGAATTCCCATCGCCCAGTACGCTCACACAGAGAAGGCCTTCTCAGGGTACCATCAGCTAGGCAATGTCGGCTGGCGACCCCCAGGGGAAGGGCCTTCTCTGTGGGAGCACCAGTCCTATGGAATCAGCTCCCCCCTGAGCTTCGGATGGCCCAAAATCTCCAATCCTTTCGCCGCGGCCTCAAAACACTCCTATTCCACCAGGCTGACCTGGACTGACAGGCATTTTAATTAATTATATTTACAATTTTTAATTTATTTTTAGTTTTTAATTTTAATTTACTGCACAGATGATTTTAATTTTATTTTTTACCTTAATTTTTGTACTTATTATATGTTTTGTTGTTAGCCGCCCTGAGTCCTTCGGGAGATAGGGCGGGATATAAATCCCATTAATAAATAAATAAAATAAATAAATAAAATCCTAGAACACATCAGTGCAACTTTCCTACGGGTAGCAGCAAGGAAATCAAAAATAAAGGTAAGCAAAACCTCAGTGCAATAGTTAAAAGGCAAACAGAGTTTGTTTCATCCTCTTCTGATACTGGGCCAATTTTAAAGAGTATTTTCTTAGAAGCTCTAACAGATATAAATGCTGTAAAATGTTAATTGATGCAGGATGACACTGACACAGAAATAATACATTTCCTTGCAGGATTCTTAAGATAATTTGGTTAATATGAAGGTAAACAATATGCTTTGCAAGCAATTATTTATTACCACTTTGGCTCTCTCCCCTCCCAAACATATGTGGAAGATACTGCTGAAATGTGTTATGCAAAATGCCAATATTTAGTGATGCAATTTTTGGCCTTCTGTTTTAGATTTGAAAGCTTTCCTACTCAGATAGATATGGGACATGGCAATAATAGCATCCTACCAACTGCTCAGTAGCTGAGGCAGTACAGCAGAATCAGTAGCAGACATCTACACCTATAAAGAACCTGCAAAAATTCATCATCCAACTTGCACACCATTTGGTGCAAGGTTTATCTCAGCTGAATGACATTCCACAATTTGCTTCACAGAAAGTCTTGCCCATTTTTCCTGGAGGTCTTTTGGAAAGATTCAGGGTGGTACAAGATCAATTTCTCACTTTCACAATTCAGGGGTCAAAAATTCAGCAGAAATTTGTACAGAACAGACCAAGGTAGCCTTCATTTTTAGCCTGTTGAATAGTCATAGATGGTTCCATTCACTGAAAGCAACAATGCTGTCCTGCACAAGTATTAAAATGTAATGCAAACATTTAGAGCTGCATTTGATGAGTCAGACAGAAAAGTAATTGCGAATCAGGAGCTTTGAAAGCTGAAGCAATGAGTTCACTAATAATTTCTAGTTGTATGCCAGAGATATGAATAGATGATGGGATGATTTTGCACTGATAGTTTTCCTGGGTCCCACCAGACGGCCATCTTTAATTGATGAGACCTAGAGTGGGCCAACCCTATTGGAATGAATAGGACAGGCAAATACTACAGGAAACAGATTGTTAATTAGTTAGACGCTATGGCAAGTGGAGCTTTGTAAATGAAAAAAAAAAAGCTAAAGTAGGTATGAGCATCAAACCCTGAGATATTACACACATCAGCCTCAAATTTTCTCTCCTATCAACACTGAATAGTAAGCACCATGACAACTCAGAAGGATACTGTGCTGTCCCACTCACACAGAGAGACACACAACAATGGTTTAGTGAGTTTATTAATATTCCCAGCAATTCCCTTCACCAAAAACTCAGAACTGTCCCAATTATGTCCAGCCACAAGCAGACTAAGATTAGTCCACAGAACAATGGCCTACTAGTCCACAGTGCAATTGAAAGTTGCTCAAACAAAATAACTCCACAAGGCAAAACTTAAATCCACATACAAGAGAGGTTATGTGGCAAGAAAAGTTCAGAGTCTTCAAGAACAATTCCAAACATAGCGTCAATCCAGAGTGAAGCAGGAATCACAACAATGAAGCAAACAGCGAGAAAACTAACATGTTGTTCCCAGCAATGCCTCCATCTATCTGCTGTGATAAATAGCCAGCTTTTCGATGCAGCCCATCAAGAAGGGCAAAGCCTTCTTCTCTCGATTAGTCTGGCTGACCTCCACTGCCCCTGCCTTTTCTCTGCCCTGCATGTTCTCAGATCAGGTGCAGAAGGCAGTTCCTCCTCCTCTTCACTGGCCATCTGCCACTGCAAAGTTTCCCCAGCTGAAGCCTCCTCCAAATCTCTTTCAGTCAGCCGTTCAGAGCCATCAATCAACCCAGTTCCTGATGTGCCAGGAATGGGCTGAACCTCCCCTGAGCTGACCTCTGAGGAGGAATCTGGAGAGTCACCCAAGAGAGACATCACTGATACTAAGACTGATGACACTGAAAGCTGCCAAGAGATTTAGGAGGGGCATTCCCACCACAGTTCCACCAAAGGTCATCAACAAATGTCACCACTGCCATTCCAATATTATGTCCCAACCTGAAACCTAGTTAAAAAGGGTTCAAAACATTTCATTTTTTCCAATCTTACCCACAACTTTTTAGAAACTAGATAGAAATTGTCAAGGGGTTGTTGGATCCAGTGATGACTTTTTGAGTAGGAGGCACAGTACTACCTCCTTAAAGCAGATAGGCTGTTGTTGTTGTTGTTGTTAGCTGCGAAGTCGTGTCCGACCCATCGCGACCCTATGGACAACATTCCTCCAGGCCTTCCTGTCCTCTACCATCTTCTGGAGTCCATTTAAGCTCACGCCTACTGCTTCAGTGACTCCATCCAGCCACCTCATTCTCTGTCGTCCCCTTCTTCTATTGCCCTCGATCTTTCCCAGCATTAGGCTCTTCTCCAGTGAGTCCTTCCTTCTCATTAGGTGGCCAAAGTACTTGAGTTTTAGCTTCAGGATCTGGCCTTCTAAAGAGCAGTCAGGATTGATCTCCTCTAGGACTGACCGGTTTGATCGCCTTGCAGTCCAAGGGACTCGCAGGAGTCTTCTCCAGCACCACAGTTCAAAGGCCTCAATTCTTTGGCGCTCAGCCTTTCTTATGGTCCAACTTTCACTGCCATACATTGCAACTGGGAAGACCATAGCCTTGACTATACGCACTTTTGTTGACAGGGTGATGTCTCTGCTTTTTAGTGTGCTGTCTAGATTTGCCATTGCTTTCCTCCCCAGGAGCAAGCGTCTTTTAATTTCTTGGCTACAGTCCCCATCTGCAGTGATCTTGGAGCCCAGGAAAATAAAATCTGTCACTACCTCCATTTCCACCCCATCTATTTGCCAGGAATTGAGAGGGCCAGATGCCATGATCTTGGTTTTCTTAATGTTAAGTTTCAACCCAAGTTTTGCACTCTCCTTCTTTACCTGCAACAAGAGGCTCTTTAGTTCTTCTTCGCTTTCTGCCATTAGAGTGGTATCATCTGCGTATCTTAGGTTGTTGATATTTCTTCCGGCAATCTTAATTCCAGCTTTTGATTCATCTAGCCCTGCCTTTCTCATGATGTGCTCTGCATATAAGTTAAATAGGCAGGGCGACAGTATACAGCCTTGCCGGACTCCTTTCCCAATTTTGAACCAATCAGTGGTTCCGTGTCCAGTTCTCACTGTTGCTTCTTGGCCCGCATATAGGTTTCTCAAGAGACAAATAAGATGGTCTGGTACTCCCATCTCTTTAAGAACTTGCCACAGTTTGTTATGATCCACACAATCAAAGGCTTTAGCATAGTCAATGAAGCAGAAGTAGATGTTTTTCTGGAACTCCCTAGCTTTCTCCATGATCCAGCGTATGTTGGCAATTTGATCTCTAGTTCCTCTGCCTCTTCGAAATCCTGCCTGCACTTCTGGTAGTTCTCGATCCACATACTGCTGAAGTCTAGCTTGTAGGATTTTAAGCATGACTTTACTAGCATGAGAAATGAGTGCAATGGTGCGATAGTTTGAACATTCTTTGGCACTGCCTTTCTTTGGAATTGGAATGTAAACTGATCTTTTCCAATCCTGTGGCCATTGTTGAGTTTTCCAAATTTGCTGGCAAATTGAGTGTAGCACTTTTACTGCATTGTCTTTTAAGATTTTGAATAGCTCAGCTGGAATACTGTCACTTCCACTAGCTTTGTTGTTGCTCAGCTTTTCTAAGGCCCACTTCACTTCACATTCTAGGATGTCTGGCTCGAGGTCAGTGACCACCTCATTGTGATTATCAGGGACGTTAAGCTCATTCTTGTATAGTTCTTCTGTGTAATTTTGCCACCTCTTCTTAATCTCTTCTGCCTCTGTTAGGTCCCTGCCATTTTGGTCCTTTATCATGCCCATTTTTGCATTAAACGTTCCCTTCATTTCTCCAATTTTCTTGAAAAGATCTCTGGTCCTCCCTATTCTATTGTTTTCTTCTATTTCTTTGCACTGTTCATTTAAGAAGGCATTCTTATCTCTTCTAGCTATTCTCTGGAATTCTGCATTCAATTGGGTGTATCTTTCTTTTTCTCCCTTGCCTTTCGCTTCCCTCCTTTCCTCAGCTATTTGCAAAGCTTCCTCAGACAGCCATTTTGCTTTCTTGCATTTCTTTTTCTTTGGGATGGTTTTGGTTGCTACCTCTTGTACAATGTCGCGAACCTCTGTCCATAGTTCTTCAGGCACTCTGTCTATCAGATCTAATTCCTTAAATCTATTTGTCACCTCTACTGTATATTCAACAGGGATATGATTTAATTCATACCTGAGTGGCCTAGTGCTTTTCCCTACTTTCTTCAGTTTAAGCCTAAACTTTGCAAGGAGAAGCTCATGGTCTGAGCCACAGTCAGCTCCTGGTCTTGTTTTTACTGACTGTATAGAGCTTCTCCATCTTTGGCTGCAGAGCATATAGTCAATCTGATTTCTGTGTTGACCATCTGGTGATGTCCATGTGTAGAGCCGTCTCTTGGGTTGTTGGAAAAGAGTGTTTGCTATGACCATCGTATTCTCTTGACAGAATTCTATCAGCCTGTGCCCTGCTTCATTTTGCACTCCAAGGCCAAACTTGCCTGTTATTCCAGTTATCTTTTGGCTTCCTACTTTAGCATTCCAATCCCCCATGATGATAAGAACATCATTTTTTGGTGTTAGTTCTATAAGGTGCTGTAGTGCTTCATAGAACTGGTCAATTTCATCCTCTTCAGCACTGGTGGTTGGGGCATAGACTTGGACTACTGTGATATTGAATGGTTTGCCTTGGATTCGAACTGAGATCATTCTGTCATTTTGAGGATTGTATCCCAGTATTGCTTTTCCTACTCTTTTATTGACTATGAAGGCTACTCCATTTCTTCTGAAGGATTCTTGCCCACAGTAGTATACCTGATGGTCATCTGAATTAAATTCACCCATTCCTGTCCATTTTAGTTCGCTGATACCTAAGATGTCAATGTTCAGTCTTGTCATCTCTTGTTTGACCACGTCCAGTTTTCCTTGATTCATGGATCTTACATTCCAGGTTCCTATGGAGAAAAAATCTTTACAGCATCGGACTTTCCTTTCACCACCAGACACATCCACAGCTGAGCGTCCTTTCGGCTTTGGCCCAGTCGCTTCATTCTTTCTGGCGCTACTAGTACTAGCCCTCTGCTCTTCCCCAGTAGCATATTGGACGCCTTCCGACCTGAGGGGCTCATCTTCCAGCGTCATATCATTTTGCCTTTTGGTACTGTCCATAGGGTTTTCATGGCAAAGATACTGGAGTGGGTTGCCATTTCCTTCTCCAGTGGATCACGTTTTGTCAGAACTCTCTGCTATGACCTGTCCGTCTTGGGTGGCCCTGCACGGCATAGCTCATAGCTTCATTGAATTACGCAAGCCCCTTCGCCACGACAAGGCAGTAATCCATGAAGGGGAAAGCAGATAGGCTACTACCCCATATTTCTGAGAGGCAGACATGATTCTAATTTGCAAACCAGTCAGAGTTTCTTAAACTATGAGATGGGCAGTGTATAAATCTGATAAATAAAAATATGGACCCAACCATCTGCCATTTTTCAAGAGCCTTCACATGACAGGAGGAATAATGATCTAATAAATAAACAGTTGGGTTGACAGTGCCAAGGATTCTGCCCGCTTCCTCAGGAGTCACTGGATTTTACTCCTATAACCAGGACAGACTATGTCTCCGCCACCTTACCTGGATCCACAAATCAGATCACTAACCACCAATCTACTCCCAAGCAAAATCAAGCAACCTTATTTATTTAGTTCCTAGAATATCCTTCACAGAAGCCCACCTGATAGTCTTGTGGTTCGTCTCTGCCCAACCAAGAGCACAATAGTCACAAAAAGATCACAGGTCAGGCGTATTGCCACAATGCAATCCTTTATCTCTTATTTGTGTTCAGTTAGATTTGTTTTCTCCAACAGTGTTCCTAGCAAGTCTTCTGAAATAACCTTCAAACTTTTCGAGAATAAATCCTTTGCCCAAATTGTATATAAACTGTCCCATTTATTTCCCAGAAAAACTTAATAGAGACAATGATAACAAAACTTTGAGATCTGTTAAAAAAACGTTTGGGTCAGTTTCTGTTGTGTTTCTTTAATTTCTTTATCATCTAATTGTAGGGTTACTACCCCATTGCAGTCTCCAATAACAAGCTGTAAATCTCATTTGTTATTAAATTCGTATTTTGTTTTATTTTGCCCTGAGATGCTAATTGAACATTATCCTATAACTCAAAGGCACTGCCATTGAGGCCAACACACTAAGCTTCTGCAAAAGTGCAAAAATTCAGTTTAAAGATGTTCTGCACTTTACTTTTAGGAATATTCCAACTGAATCTGCATGCCTTCCTGTAAGTCCAAAAAAGTGTCCTATGACAACTAGTCAGAGAATGTTCACTGTTCTGCAAACCATTATATTTTAACTCAAATAATAACTGTGGGTGAAATTGGACTTTAAGTATAGCTCAGCCAACAGGATTCCATGAGCAGAAGCAGATCATCTTAAACTGTGGCCAACAGCTTCTGTTTATATATTCTAAATCCCAGAATACTGTATAACTAACACATTTCACAGGCACATATCAACCTCCCTGCCTTTCTTAATTTCATTATGTTTAGCTTTTTAAATTTTTTTTAAAAAATGAATGGGTATATATTGTGTACAAAGCATTGGCCTTAAGCAAAACTTGTATTTCTAACAATGCCTTTGAGAAAAGATACAGTATTTAAAGAAAACAAAATGTTGAAGGAATGCAGTGTAGGATTTTCCTTACCTTCTAATACTGAAGCCCCTAGCCTTTTGGGCACCAGGGATCAGTTCCATAGGGAAAAAAAAACATTTCCACGGACCGGGGTGTGTGGTTTTGTGCACTACTGAGAGTCTGCATGCACATATGAAGCTGTGCTCGCTTGTGCAACCTGGTTCCTAAGAGGCACAACAGCAACAAGGAGGAAAAATAACAACTCTCAAAAGAAACCAGCATGGCTGCATAAAGAACTCTCTGATAAATTGAAAGATAAAAAGGACAAGTATAGAAAGTGGAAAGAGGGGCACATAAGTAAATCAGAATATCAGCAAATAGCCCGAGCTTGCAAAGATGAAGTGAGGAAAACTAAGGCTCAAAATGAACTAAGGCTTTTTGACCAAAGTCAACAATAACAAAAAAAAGCTGCTTTCAACATGTAAAAAACAAGAAAAAAGTTAAGTAAATGATTGGTCCATTAGTGGGTGAAAGTGGCAAGAGGGTGAGAAACCAGAACCATTTAACTCATTTTTTGCATCTGTCTTTACACAAAGGGGAAAAACAGACCAACCTATCTAAAATAGTGCCATAAAAAACAGAATAGAAGCACAAGTTAAGATGGGCAAGAAAATGGTAAGTGAGCACCTGTCCAGCCTAGATCAGTTCAAATCACCAGGACCAGATGGATTACCTCCCAAGGTTCTCAAGGAACTGGCAGATGTGATCTCAGAACCACTTAACTATATTTTTCAAAGATGCTGGAGCACTGGGGAACTACCAGAGGACTGGAAAAGAGCTGATTATTATTTATTATTATTATTTATTAAATTTATATGTAGTTCCCATCTTTAAAAAAGGGGAAAAATGGATCCAGGAAATTACAGACCTATTAGCCTGACCTCAATACCTGGGAAGATTCTGGAAAAGATAATCAAACAACGTATCAGCGAGCACCTAGAGGCAAACAAAGTCATTACCAAAAGCCAACATGGGTTTGTCAAAAACAGATCATGCCAGACAAATCTTGAATTTAATTTAATTGAATTTATTAAATTTATATGTCGCCCTTCTCCCTAAGGACTCAGGGTGGCTTATTGCATTCTTTGACCAAGTGACAAAATTAGTGGATCAGAGAAATGCTGTGGATATAATTTACTTGGACTTCAGTAAGGCATTTGATAAAGTAGATCACAACCTATTACTTGACAAGATAGAAAAATGTGGGCTAGACAGCATCACCACCAGATGGATTCGCAGCTGCCTGACCAGCTGTACTCAGCGTTTGGTCCTCAATGGAACCGCATCTACATGGAGGGAAGTATGTAGTGGGGTGCGCCAGTGCTCTGTTCTGGGCCCAGTGCTCTTCAACATCTTCATCAACGATTTGAACGAGGGGATAGATGGGGAACTCATCAAATTGGCAGACAACACCAAGCTGGCAGGAATACAAGAGGATCTGTACAGACTTGAACACTGGGCGCTGGATAGATGGGGAACTCATCAAATTTGCAGATGGCACCAAGCTGGCAGGAATAGCCAACACTCCAGAAGACAGGCTTAAGATACAGGAGGATCTGGACAGACTTGAACACTGGGCGCTATCTAACAAAATGAAATTCAGTGGTGAAAAAAGTAAGGTTCTACATTTAGGCAAGAAAAAACAAATGTACAGGTATAGTATAGGGGGTACCTTGCTCAATAGTACTAACTGTGAGAGGGATCTTGGAGTCCTAGTAGACAATCACTTCAATATGAGCCAGCAGTGTCTGCAGCTGCCAAAAAAGCCAACACAGTGCTAGGCTGCATTAACAGAGGGATAGAATCAAGATCACATGAAGTATTAATACCACTTTACAATGCCTTGGTAAGGCCACAGTTGGAATACTGAATCCAGTTTTGGTCACCACGATGTAAAAAAGATGTTGAGACTCTAGAAAGAGTACAGAGAAGAGCAACAAAGATGATTAGGGGACTGGAAGCTAAAACATATAAGGAACGGCTGCTGGAATTGGGTATGTCTAGTTTAATGAAGAGAAGGGTGAGGGGTGACAGTGTTCCAATATCTCAGGGGTTGCCACAAAGAAGAAGGAATCAAGCTATTCTCCAAAGCGCCGGTAGGCAGAACAAGAAGCAATGGATGGAAAGTAATCAAGGAGAAAAGCAACCTAGAACTAAGGAGAAACTTCCTGACAGTTAGAACAATTAATCAGTGGAACAACCTGCCTCCAGAAGCTGTCAATGCTTCAACATTGGAAGTTTTTAAGGAGAGACTGGACAGTCATTTGTCCGAAATGGTATAGGGTTTCCTGCCTGAGCAGGGGGTTGGACTAGATGACTTCCAAGGTCCCTTCCAATTATTATTATTATTATTATTATTATTATTATTATTATTATTATTATTATTATTATTATTATTATTATTATTATTATTATTATTATTATTATTATTATTAAACTTCTATTCATAAAACATGAAACTCGGTCAACTGAACAGTCAAATTGACTGGCACTAATGGTTGACACAGGTTGCTGCCAGCATCCTAGGTATCAACCAGGTATCTCTTTAAATTATAAGATGTTCCAAGTAGCGCAGTTTTTTGTAGCTTTGCTGGAGTTATTGCAGGAAGCTGCAATTTTATTATGTATTTTGCAAAGTTTTTGGACATAGTTCCCAGTGCCCCGATGACAATGGGTATCACTGTTACCTATTCCACCCATAATCGTGCAGTTTTGATGGCCAGGTCACGGTATTTCATGTTTTTTTACCAGTTCTTTTTCTTCGACTCTGGCATCTCCTGGTACAGCAATATGAATCAACTGTATGCTTCGGTTTTCTATGACTGCGATATCTGGTGTGTTGTGTTCCAAATGGCGATCAGTCTGTATTCGGAAGTCCCATAAGATCTTCACCCTCTCATTCTCAACAACTTTTTCCACCCTATGTTCCCACGACTTTTCGAACACAGGCAAGTCGTATTTTTTGCACAATGCCCAGTGGATTAGTTTAGCAACTCGGTCATGCCTAACTTTGTAATCAGTTTGCGCGATTTTGCTGCACTCACATATTAAATGTGAAAAGGTTTAACTTTGTCATTGCAAAGTCAGCAATTTGGATTGTCAGTAGATTTTTGTATCTTCGCTTGCATGGCATTACTTTGTAATGCTTGTTCTTGAGCAGCCAGTATTAAGCCTTCCATTTCTTTCTTGATGGTTCCCATCTTACGTCATGCCCATGTCAAGCTGTTATCACATTTTCCTTCAATATTTTTCAAATGCTGTCCATGCAAAGCTTTGGTTTTCCATCTATTTAATCTGTCATCCAGCTGTTTTTCCTTATATTCTGCCTTTGTTTATAATGTTATGTTTTCACAGTTTGCAGCAATTTTTCTGTACTTTGATTTACATAGTCATTCAAACTTCGTTTTTCTTCTTCTACAGTTTGGTGGATTTGCAGTAGCCCTCTGCCCCCTATTTTTCTTGGCAGGTACAGCCTGTTGATGTCACTTGGTGGATGTAGAGCATGGTGCATATTCAAAAGTTTACAGGTTTTCCTGTCTAGGTGTTCCAATTCAGCCAAAGTCCAGTTGATAATTCCAGCTGGGTAGCGTATCACTGGGGCTGCCCATGTATTAATGGCTTTAATTATATTTCCAGCATTTAGCTTTGATTTTAGTATTTTGCGGACTCTCCTGATGTATTCCTTTTGTGTTGACTCTTTGACTTTTCCATTCAAGATGTTATCTGCTTCCAATATGCCTAGGTATTTGTAACCATCATCCTTTGATAGTCCTTTCATAATACTTTTCCCAGTTCTATTCCTTCTATTTTTCCCATTTTTCCTCGCTGCATGGATAATATAGCACATTTTCCAAGTCCAAAGTCCATTCTGATGTCGCTGCTAAACAGTTGAACTGCATTGAGTATTGATTCAAGTTCAGTGTGGCTTTTCGCATACAGTTTTAAATCATCCACATATAGTAGATGGTTTATCTTGCCATGCTGGCTTGAGATGTGGTATCCCAGTTTTGTGTTTTGTAATATTATTGTCAATGGAATTAATGCGATGTTGAACAGTAGTGGTGAAAGTGAGTCCCCTTGGAAGATTCCTCGTCTGATGTTGATTTCACCAATGTTCTCCCCATTTGCTGTTAGAACTGTTTTCCATTTGGTACAGATGTTTTTGCTGATTCCAAAGTTTTCCAAACACGCATTAATCCAACTATGGGGTAATGAGTCAAATGCTTTCTTGTAATCAATTCACACCATATTTAAATTTGTTTTTCGTCGTTTTGCATTTTTAAGTACCATTTTGTCAATGAGCAACTGATCTTTTGTTCCTCTTAATGTTTTATAATTTCCTTTTTGTTCTGCAGGATACAAATTGTTTTCCATCAGATGATTGAATACTGAATTTGCCAGTATTCATGTAAAAAGTTTGAATGTTGTTGGCAGACAAGTAATTGGGCGGTAGCTGCTTGGTTCTGTGCTCTTTTCAGAGTCTTGCATTATCAAGTATGTTCGACCAGCTGTTAACCATTCTTCACTTGTGGCATTTTGAAGCATTTCATCAAACTGAGTGGCCATGCGGTGATGGAAGCTGGTGAGGTGTTTCAACCAGTATCCATGCAGCTCGTCCAGGCCAGGTGCACTCCAGTTCTTGACCTTCTTTACTTGTTTTGCAACCATATCAGTGGTTATTACAATATTCTCCATTTTGTTTTGTGTTGCTTGTTTTTGGATATCTTTGATCCAGGAGGCAGTTTTATTATGTTCCACTGGGTTTTTCCACAGTTCTTTCCAAAAGTTTAAGGTTTTTTCTTTACATGGTAGAACAGTAGTTTGGACTTTATTTTCATCAAGTGACCAATAGAAGAGGTTCTAGTTTCTTCTGAACTGGACATTTTCACGATATTGTTTTATTCGTCCTTCATATCTTTCAATTTTCTTTGCTGTTGCTATTACATGCTGTTTTAGGTTTTCCATAACTTCCGTTATTGTTTTTCCTCCAAGTTATATTTTTTGTATAAACTATTTTGCAGCTTTTCATTCTTTAGTTTTCCTTCTTTCAAGTATTTCAATTTGCTGACATCTCCTCGTAGTTTCTTTTTTGTTTTATTTTCAAGTCAAATTTTCCACTTTGGTGTTCCAGTAGGTTTCTTTTTTGGCATTTTATAACCCAATTCTGCAGTTATAACGGTGGCTGTACTGTACATTAGTTGGTTTGTTTCATACAGTGTGCTGGATGGGATGGAAGTTAAAATGTTGTTCACAGCATTTAGTAAATCTTTCACTCGTTTGCTATGCACTTCACGGATGGTAGGCAGTCTTTTTCTTTCTGTGTTTTCTTTGATGTGGTTTTCAATCTTTTCTTTCAGCATTTTCTCTAGATTACTTATCTCTACACTTTTGAGTTGCTGCACAGGGGAATCCTCATCCTGTGTGGTGGCTTCTTCTGCTGGTTGCTCAGTTTGTTGGTCAATTTGTTCAGGTATTGGAACAATTTCTTCAGCCTGTTCATCATCATTGCTTGTTGTTTTCTTTTTAGCCAATGTTCCTAGATGTTGAATTTCCACATCTGTAAAAACTTTATTACGGATGATGAAATGCCTTTGATCCATTAATCATCATAGTCTAGAAGCCCAATGTTCTTGTCCTTGTCCCAAAACTAAAGGCCTCACTTCTACAATGAGAATCCAGGGAGAGACCAGACCAGTATATTTGTCACAGATTGGTTGCTTGCTAGGTTAGATTACACTGTATTTTATATATACAACTCAAAGTGACAAACTTGTGGCATTATATGCTGTTTTAGGTTTTCCATAACTTCCGTTATTGTTTTTCCTCCAAGTTATATTTTTTGTATAAACTATTTTGCAGCTTTTCATTCTTTAGTTTTCCTTCTTTCAAGTATTTCAATTTGCTGACATCTCCTCGTAGTTTTTTTTTTTGTTTTATTTTCAAGTCAAATTTTCCACTTTGGTGTTCCAGTAGGTTTCTTTTTTGGCATTTTATAACCCAATTCTGCAGTTATAATGGTGGCTGTACTCACATATTAAATGTGAAAAGGTTTAACTTTGTCATTGATCCATTAATCATTGTTCGGTTACGTCACTTTCCGGATGCTTTTCCTTCCACAGTTGCATCATTCTTTTTGCATCATTCTTTTTTGAAATCCCCTGGCTGTTGGTTCTGCCTGGTAGTAGCACTGGATGATTTCTCAATTTTCTTCAGTTGTCCGGGTTTTGCGCTTTTGTTCCAGTTGATTTACAAGTTGTACATTCTGGTTCCCCAGCAGAGCCCTGTGGCCCATTTTTCAACAGATGTCCAGGAGCCATAGCATCTGACACGGTCCTTGTTGACCCGGGCAACGACCGATCCAGTATGGATTTTTTTTTATTTCTTCTTATCATTGGTGATGGGAGGTGCCTGGGTTGGTTCACGGTGGCTAAACCACTACCAATCTGAAGACCAGTAATCCCATAACCATAGGGACTGCACCCAATTGCCGTCCAGGCCCAGCCACTGGTTGTTGTTGTTGTTGTTGTTGTTGTTGTTGTTGTTATTATTATTATTATTATTATTATTATTATTATTATTATTATTATTATTATTATTATTAGCCACAGCTGGTATCGGTCTGCAGACTGGGGGTTAGGGACCCTTGTTCTAATATATTAATAATTTATTATTATTATTATTATTAAAGTGGTCCATGGCAATCATTTTATGGGAATGACTATAATGTTCATCAAGTTCAAAATGTTCCCCTGACACCAAAAGGTTGGTAGCCCATTTTCTCAACAGATACCTGTTTTTTATTTGCTGATATTAAATCAAGTGTTCTATCTGAAAAAAAGCATTTAATATAAATGCTTTGATTTGATGCTTTCATTTAATATAAAACTTAAGCTTAATGAAATCTAATAAGCATGCAAATTAAACTTTTGTATGTTAAAAAAAATTATGAACCTTTCATTTCCTTTTCAATTTACAAGCATACATGATTTGTCACAATTTCAAATTTAACTATACAGAAAGTCATTGCTCTCTTTGATGGTCCTCCATTTGCTCATTATCAAATTATACGGGGAATTGAAATGTTTTTACTGGGGGAGGGATGACAAGAGATAATCACTTTGTATTCTTTTTCCAGCAATGTCAGTTAAAATGTGTCTTGAAAATACACTATGTTCAAACAATATCGAGTTTTGGGTCTAGTCAGTAGCTGACATAGGTTGATCTTGAAAAAGTTAGCAGGGCAGACCTGGGTTGAACTTGGATAGGGGTCCATTAGAGAATTCAGAATTTGTAGGTTAGATTGGGAAGTTGTGGGGGGGATACAAAAGTTGATAATGGCAAATCATTTTTGTATTGTTTGTCAAGAAAATGATAGGGTTCTGTTCATTGCCTTCCCCAATGTGATACTCTCAAAATGTTTTGGGTTCCAATTCTCATTATTCCTGAAGACTACTAGTGCTAGCTACAGCTGTTGGGAATTATAGCTCAAAAAAATGAAAAAAGATTCCCTTAGCTCTAAATCAAAACATAATTGTAATGGTGTTGCATATTGTGACATATTTTAATAATCTGTACTACCACATGATGTCACTATTGCTTTACAGCTGTTCACATGATAAACAACTCATTTTGCAAATGTTAACACCATGACCATTCCAAGTTAATATGTGAATCCATGAGGAAAAACTCCATCCTGATTCTTAGCAGAATGACTAATAGTAAAAAAAATCATGAGACTTTAATCAGATATATACATATACATATACATATACTGTACATATACATATACATATACATATACATATACATATACATATACATATACATATACATATACATATACATATACATATACATATACATATACATATACATATACATATACATATACATATACATATACAGTAGATATATATTGCAGAGTAACCCTTCCTTCTCCAGATTCTATTAAACTCCAAGAAATCATTTTATTTGATTAACTAAAACAAGATAATCTACTTTTCACCATTGTCTAGGTCAAAGTATGATATAATTTCTTGTTTATATTCACATGCCCCTCCATGTGAACATCCCCTTGTCATGGAGGAAGGACATGTGTGTTCTGTTAAGGTAGAGAGCTGTGCTGGAGGTATACCACCAGAAGATATGCCAGAAGGATCAGCCAAGCAGACAGGTCTCAACTGAGGAGCCAGGCACAGAGTATCCACAAACCCATTAACCATGTTGAGACAACAGAAAAAGAACCCCATACTGGATCATTCATCACCAGGTTAACAAGGAGCATGGCAGTTGCTGTCCCTTGGCAGCTACTGAAAAATGAATTACAGGGTTGGAGGAAGACCTGGCAACCTAATCCACAAAAAACTCACCAATTATATGGAAAGGGTTTCAAATGTGTCAGATAGGGTGCCCAATGGTAGGACAACAAGAATCCCAGTTGCTGAGGCAGCCAGTGATGTAAGCAAATGTTTGCGTTGTACAGAGATACATCAGATAGCTACATGGAGTGTCAGAAGAATTAGTCAAGGTAAATTAGATATTGTCAAATGAGAGATGATTAGGTTGGAAATTGATCCTTTGTATCAGTGAGCTTCACCGGTTGGACAATGGCTTTTTCCAGTCTGAGAATTTCACTGTCTATTATTCAGGACATGATGCCAGGAAAACAAATGGAGTGACATTTATTGTAAGTAAGAAACTTGCCAAAGCAGTGGAAAACCTCTCTACTGTCAATGACCAACTTATGACCATCAGAATTCATGACAGGCCCCTCAACATCACATTTATCCAAGTCTACATCCCAAAGACTGCTACAACAGAACTTGAAATAGAGGGCTTTAATGCCATGGTCCAAGAAACTCTGAAACAAGTGCCCCAAAGTGACAATTTCTAGGTGACTTCAATGCAAAAGTTGTCAACCAAGCAGAGACAGGCAGCACTCACAGTTAGATGCCATATGGTGCATCACACCAGTGCTGCTGCTTGTGTGCACCATGGCACAATGCACCACATGGCATCTTGCCACAAACAGTGGTACCAGTGTGATGCCCCACATGGCTCCTGATGTGAGCAGTGGCACTGGCACAACACGTCAAGTGGCATCCTGCCATGAGCGGCAGCACTGGAGTGATGCCCCTCATGGCTTACTGCCACAAACAGCAACACCAGAATGACATGCCACATGGCTTCCAGATGCAAGAGGAGGCACCAGCGCAATGCGCCACATGGGCTCCTGTCATGAATGGTGACACTGCCATGACATGCCACATGGCATCCTGCCATGAGTGGCAGCACCAGTGCAATGGGCCATGTGGCTTCCTGCTGTGAGCAGTGACACCGGTGTGACATGCCACATGGCATTTTGCCTCGAGTGGCCACAAGCAGCCACAGAAGTCAGGCAGCAGCACGACTGGTGTCAGGGCATAGGGGGTCTGACTATGGCAGTTCTGAGGTAAAGCGGGTAAGATATCCCCTGAAAATAAGACCTAGTGCCTCTTTGGAGGGAAAAAAATATAAGACTGGGTCTTATTTTTGGGGGGAAATTATAGGTGACAGCAATAATGTGGGTGAGCATTTGATGCAATTTTGCCAAGAAAACCAATTTAGGATCATGAAAACATAGTTCAAATGCTGCAAACACCACTTCTTTGCTTGAGCCTCATCAAATGGACTTCACCATAATCAGGTTTACTATGTCCTATGCAGACATCTATGGACCCATCTCAGTTCTTGCTGTTAAGACATATCCAAATGCTGATTGCAGTTCAGATCATGAAATGTTGGCAGCTAAGACTAAAGTAAAAAAGTCAGTGCCTCCAAAGAACATCACCCAAATCCCTACTATATATAGAATTAAGGTAAAAAAATAGATTTGAACTACTGGACACTGCTGAAAATTCCTAGGACATCTGGCCCTGCAAGGAATTCTGTGATCTTTCTAGATCAGGCCATACCCCGACATGCCCAAGTTGTAGATGAGTTAAGAATTGAAGTGGTTGTGAAATGAGCAGTAATAGCCATTATCATGAATAGGCAAATGATGTACAATAAGGTAGATAAAAATATGGGAGTGAAATGCAAAATAACATAAGGCACCTGAGGTAGAATAACCCAGCCAATAGTTTCACGACAAGCTATTTACAAATACCATGACTAAGATGGACTCAGTGCTGCTTTTTGTTAAAGTGGATTTGTTTTCTGTGTTTGCTTGCTTGCTTGCGTGTTTTTCTGGGCTTATCGTTCCCTTCAGTCAGAACTGATTCTGAGCATCATATAATAGGGCTACCTTGGGGATATTAATAGGCCATTTATTCCTACTTTCAAAATATATATCCATATAAAGGTAAAGGTAAAGGTAAAGGTTCCCCCGCACATGCGTGCTAGTCGTTTCCGACTCTAGGGGCCGGTGCTCATCTCCGTTTCAAAGCCGAAGAGCCAGCGCTTGTCCGAGGACATCTCCGTGGTCATGTGGCCGGCATGACTAGACGCCAAAGGCGCACGGAACGCTGTTACCTTCCCACCGTAGTGGTCCCTATTTTTCTACTTGCATTTTTACGTGCTTTCGAACTGCTAGGTTGGCAGAAGCTGGGACGAGTAACAGGCGCTCACTCTGTTACGCGGCACTCAGGATTTGACCCGCCAAACTGCCGACCTTCCGATCGACAAGCTCAGCGTCCTAACCCACTGAGCCACCGCGTCCCATATATCCATATAGATTGCCATAATCAGCAAGAGTCAATAGTAATATAATAATAGTATTTATAATTGTCCTCATGTGGTTGCATTGCTTTATATGAAAAAGTTTATATGGAAAAAATTATTTTGTCCACAAAAACCCTTTAAATACACAGTAAATGTAGTTCCTTATACATGGTACTATTTGTGCTTTTATTTTATTCTCCACAATAGGTTCTCATGTTTTTTAAAAAATGACAGGAAGCAGCACTAAGTCCTTTCCATTGCAATCCTAGCCACGTTACTAGGAAGTAAATCCATTGGCTTCACAGAATTTTACATCCAAAAGTAAATGGGATGACAACATATTTTCAAATATACCTCTGAGAAATTAGGTGAGAAAAATAATTGAGTTTGTGAATGGCGGTTATCTTCTCTTTGCACTAAGTAACAAGGAAAAGGTGAGGAAACATTTATTTGGGCCACATAGAAATTGTGTGATTCAGCACACAACTCTGAAGTAACTGTTAGAACTGTAAATTCTCATTCTATAATGAAAAACCATGGGGAGATCAGAGCTGTCAAAGATTGCTTGCTTGCTAGACTAGATTATTTTTAGTGACAGCTGAAATTTTAGTTAGTTAGTTAGAGTACTCAATAACAAAGACCTCTAAAACAAATATTTCTGTTTTAACGTGTGTTGAATTTTTGAGAAATAACACAAGATATTTCTCAGTACTCCATCCAGTCACCCCAACTCTGCCCTGAATTAAGGGATTATAGGGTCATAAAAAGGAAGTTTTCTTAGCCCTGTTAAAGGTCATAGGAAGTCCATAAAGCAAAATAATCTGTAACATTTTTTTCAAAGAACTTACTATGACATTAACTTGATGAAATTTAGATAAGCTACTACAAATATTCAGCAGTATATTTTCAAGTCCCTTTAGATGTAGCTTTCTATGAGCTTTTCCACATTGAGTTAAATGCTATTGACTTATCCTTACTTTAGATCCATCCATGAGTTACTACCCATTACTGGGTCACCTGACTTTGCTACCAACATAGAGGGTGGTGAAACGTAATGGATCTCACACACACTATTATTGAATGCTATGGGCTAAGGATGAAAACTCATCAGTGATACCAGTACAATTAAGGATAACTTAAACTGGCTCAGTCATGGACTGGAGATGAAATAAAGACAGCATCATAGAGGTCCAGTGGAAGGTGCCGAAGTATGTTTGTGGGGAGACACTCTGTGTTTAAGAAAGTAATTGAGGTGTTAGACCAGAGGACTTCAAACTTGGCCCTTTTATGACACGCTGGCTGAGGAATTTTGGGAGTTGAAGTCCACAAGTCATAAAAGGGCCAAGTCTGAAGACCCCTGTGTTAGAACATAGCACCATATAGTTTAACAATTCTATTTTGCAGTAAACAAGCATTGAAATGCAAATTTCTCAGAATTTTAAGTGGAATAAAGAGAAGCCAGAAAAAACATGATTTTCTTTAAAGACACGGAGGCTAACTAATTTGCAAATTATGTAGTATAATTGCATTCACAATCTCCTTAGATTAAGTGTAAATTAATTTCACTCTGTTTCTCTAGAGTCTAAGCAGATCAACCATACACTGGGATGAATGGCTTGTAGAAAGTCTCTTTATTTATGTACCTGAGCCCCAAACTGTTGCAGAGTAGGTGTGAGGAAAATTCACACAAATTGCCCAATCCATGTGATTCCATTTTCCAAGCATCTAGTGATTAGATAAAATTGATGATCAAACATATTAATTTGACAATGAATGTTGCCTTCTCAGAACTTCCCTACTCAGCAGAAGGCAAATTATAAACATTATAGAAGCAGAGCACAAATCCTGTGTTCATCATTTATTTGGGATATATGAGAATTTTAAAAAAGAGACACCCCATTAAATTCACTTAATATTGAAATAGTCTAGAAGCCCAATGTTCTTGTCCTTGTCCCAAAACTAAAGGCCTCACTTCTACAATGAGAATCCAGGGAGAGACCAGACCAGTATATTTGTCACAGATTGGTTGCTTGCTAGGTTAGATTACACTGTATTTTATATATACAACTCAAAGTGACAAACTTTGGAGGAACATTTAAACTAAATAATGGGGATAGTGAGTTAATTGATACAGTACATCACTGTCCCGGCAATCTAAGAAAATAGGGGAAGCCAGGCACCACACAAGTTATGCAGCAAGTAAACACAGCGTCAGTCATAAAGGACTCAAATGTCTATACACTAATGCACAGAGTATGAACAGTAAGCAGGGTGAACTAGAAATTCAGGTAAATGAGGGCAGATATGATATTGTTGCCATTACGGAAACATGGTGGGACAAAACCCACAAATGGAACACACAGCTAGAGGGATTTAAACTATTTAAAAGAAACAGACTAAACAAAAGAGGAGGAGGAGTTGCTCTCTATATAAGAAATAACTTTATCTCTACAGAAATAGAGCACAACAATGACAAAAACTGTAAACTTGAAAGCATTTGGGTCAATATAAAAGGGGGGGGGGAAATGACATTGCCATAGGTGTATACTATAGGCCGCCCAACCAAGCAGAGGAAATAGATGAACTTTTTGCTAGTCAGCTAACTAAGGTATGTAAGAAGCACATCACAATAGTAATGGGGGACTTTAATTACCCTGATATCAACTGGGAGACAAACTCTGCACCAAGTGGAAGATCAAACAGATTCCTGTCAAACCTAGCAGACAACTTTCTCTCCCAAAAAGTAGAGAAGGGAACTAGGGGATTAGCCATATTGGATTTAATTCTCACTAACAGAGATGAAATGATAGAAGGTGTCGAAGCCACAGGAACCTTGGGGGGAAGTGATCATGCAATATTGGAATTCAACATTCTGGAGGCACAAGCAATAGAACACAGCCAAACTAGAGTCTTGGACTTTAAAAGAGCTAATTTCAAAAAACTTAGAGAGACCATGGGAAGAATTCCATGGATGAGAATCCTAAAGGGGAAAACAACTCAAGAAGCTTTGGAAATTTTGAAAAGTGGGATAATAAAGGCCCAGTCTAGTACAATACCAACACAGAAGAAAAATAACAGCTCTCAAAAGAAACCAGCATGGCTGCATAAAGAACTCTCTGATAAACTGAAAGATAAAAAGGACAAGTATAAGAATTGGAAAGAGGGGCACATAACTAAGTCAGAATATCAGCAAATAGCCTGTGCCTGCAAAGATGAAGTGAGGAAAGCTAAGGCTCAAAATGAACTAAGGCTTGCGACCAAAGTCAAAAATAACAAAAAAAGCTTCTTTCAACATATAAAAAACAAGAAAAAAGTTAAGGAAATGATTGGTCCATTAGTGGGGGAAAGTGGCAAGAAGGTGACAAGCAATAGGGAGAAAGCAGAACTATTTAATTCGTTTTTTGCATCTGTCTTTACACAAAGGGAAAAAACAGTCCAACCTACCCAAACCAGTGCCATAAAAAACAGTCCAACCTACCCAAACCAGTGCCATAAAAAACAGAATAGAAACGCAAGTTAAGATAGGCAAGAAAATGGTAAGTGAGCACCTGTCCAGCCTAGACGAGTTCAAATCACCAGGACCAGATGGATTACACCCCAAGGTTCTCAAGGAACTGGCAGACGTGATCTCAGAACCACTGAACTATATTTTTCAAAGATCCTGGAGCACTGGGGAACTACCAGAGGACTGGAAGAGAGCTGATGTAGTTCCCATCTTCAAAAAAGGGAAAAAAATAGATCCAGGAAACTACAGACCTATCAGCCTGACCTCAATACCTGGGAAGATTCTGGAAAAGATAATCAAACAACAAATCAGCGAACACCTTGATGCAAACAAAGTCATCACTAAAAGTCAACATGGGTTTGTCAAAAACAGATCATGCCAGACAAATCTTATTACATTCTTTGACCAAGTGACAAAATTAGTGAACCAGAGGAACGCTGTAGATATAATTTACTTGGACTTCAGTAAGGCATTTGATAAAGTAGATCACAACCTACTACTTGATAAGATAGAAAAATGTGGGTTAGATAGCATTACCACCAGATGGATTCGTAGCTGGCTGACAGGCCGTACTCAGTGTGTGGTCCTCAATGGAACCGCATCTACATGGAAGGAAGTGTGTAGTGGGGTGCCCCAGGGCTCTGTTCTGGGCCCAGTGCTCTTCAATATCTTCATTAATGATTTGGATGAGGGGATAGATGGGGAACTCATCAAATTTGCAGATGACACCAAGCTGGCAGGAATAGCCAATACTCCAGAAGATAGGCTTAAGATACAGAAAGATCTGGACAGACTCGAACACTGGGCACTATCTAACAAAATGAAATTCAATGGTGAAAAAAGTAAGGTTCTACATTTAGGCAGGAAAAATCAAATGCATAGGTATAGTTTAGGTGGTACCTTGCTCAATAGTAGTAACTGTGAGAGGGATCTCGGAGTCTTAGTAGACAATCACTTCAATATGAGCCAGCAGTGTGCTGCAGCTGCCAAAAAGCCAACACAGTGCTAGGCTGCATTAACAGAGGGATAGAATCAAGATCAAGTGAAGTACTAATACCACTTTACAATGCTTTGGTAAGGCCACACCTGGAATACTGCATCCAGTTTTGGTCACCACGATGTAAAAAAGATGTCGAGACTCTAGAAAGGGTACAGAGAAGAACAACAAAGATGATTAGGGGGCTGGAGGCTAAAACATATAGGGAACGGTTGCTGGAATTGGGTATGTGTAGTTTAATGAAGAGAAGGGTGAGGGGTGACATGATAGCAGTGTTCCAGTATCTCAGGGGCTATCACAAAGAAGAGGGAGTCAAGCTGTTCTCCAAAGCGCCTGAGAGCAGGACAAGAAGCAATGGATGGAAACTAGTCAAGGAGAGAAGCAACCTCGAACTAAGGAGAAACTTCCTGACAGTTAGAACAATTAACCAGTGGAACAACCTGCCTCCAGAGGTGGTGAATGCTCCAACACTGGAGGTTTTTAAGAAGAGACTGGACAGCCATTTGCCTGAAATGGTATAGGGTTTCCTGCCTGAGCAGGGGGTTGGACTAGATGACCTCCAAGGTCCCTTCCAACTTTATATTATTATTATTATTATTATTATTATTATTATTATTATTATTATTATTATTATTATTATTATTATTATTATTATTATTATTATTATTATTATACCTAATACTCCATCCTTCTCCTATGTTCACCACAACAACAACCCTGTGAATGAATTGGGCTGAGAGACTGACTGGCCCAAAAGTCACCCAGATGGGTTTTCAAGACTAAAGTGGGATTAGACCCTTCAGTCTCCTGATTTCTAGGCAGGACGTAACCACTACACAAAACTATCTCTCTTTTATTATATTATATTTAGAGAGACTTCAATTTCTTAGAGTTGTAAAAATTTGAGCACTCTGTAACAAAGAACTAAAAGAAAATATTTCAACTTTGACTTGTGTTGAATTTCTGAAAAACAATGCAGGATATGTCTTAGTATCCTCTTGGCACTGTAAAAGAAAAAGAAATCTGGTTGTTATTAACTATCAGCAAAACATCTGTAAAACCCAAGTGTTCCTTCTTGTACCGTCAGATAAGTCAAGGTAGAACAATAGTTGGCTTTATTTTTTTTCTGTTCATCTTGAAACTTCACTCACAAACAAACAACATGTCAAACCTCGTCCTGCAACAAGCAGGGCAGGTGCCGAACACAGGAACGAGAGACTTCCGTTGCGGTCTAGAAGCACTTTATTCTTCGGGGCAACAGCCGCAACAAGAAACAAAGCCAGCGTTGGCCGCTACCTGCAGCCAACGCTATTATATACACACCCAAAAACCCCACCCATACTCCACCCAAACACGCCCCCGCCCTCCCACTCTCTATAACTTCCCCACCCCTCCCCTACAAGGCCCTTCACCCGTCGCCCAGGCAGGTAAGCCCCCTCCCATGTGTTGCCGCCACCGTGCACCTCCCCCTCACCCACTCCGAACCCCCCTCTCGCCATCCACGCCCGAGGCCCCCAGCCACCTGGTCACCGCAGCGGGGAGGGACCCATCCCCTAATGGCGTCGCCAGCTCCCGAACCACACAGTCCTGCGCAGGCATGGCGTCGGCCAGAGGAGACAGCCGCAACGGCGGAGTCTCTGAGGCAGTCCGCTGCGAGGCCGAAGCTCTCGAAACCTCCCAGGCCGCTGAGACGCTAAGCCGACCCGAGCCTCCACCGGGCAAGCCGCAGGCCGGGGAACCTTGCGCAAATGCGCCGCCGGGCGAGGACAGCAGCCGCGGCGCGTCCGGAGGTGGCAGAAGTGGCGGCGCGAGTCCCGGAGCCTTCCGAGCCGGGGAGCCGTGCGCAGACGCGCCGCCAGGCGAGGTCAGCAGCCGCGGCGCGTCCGGAGGCGGCAGGAGAGGCGGCGCGGGTCCCGGAGCCTTCCGAGCCGGGGAGCCGTGCGCAGACGCGCCGCCGGGCGAGGTCAGCAGCTGCGGCGCATCCGGAGGCGGCAGGAGAGGCGGCGCGGGTCCCGGAGCCTTCCGAGCCGGGGAGCCGTGCGCAGACGCGCCGCCGGGCGAGGTCAGCAGCCGCGGCGCGTCCGGAGGCGGCGGGAGTGGTGGCAGGGTGCGCCGGGGGGGTGGAGGGGCCCCCCTTCGAGTGTCGGGCTCCCGAGGCCCGACACAACATTCACAAATTTCCTGACAAAATTGCCATTTAGTGACAATAATATATAATTATAATATATTATATAATATATATTATTCTCTTCCTGAGAATTTTCTTGCTCCAATCAGCTATTTTACTTTACTATTTTACTCTGACACTGGTGGAAAAACAAAAATTCCACTGTCCTTTTGCAAAGAAAGCAGAAAAAAAGAGAACATTTAGCAATGAATGTTGAACATCAAGTTAGCTTCTACATTGTTACTGCATTATCCCTGTCAATTGGCCCTTGAGTCAAACATAATATTACTAGGCTTCTTATAAATCTGTAACATAATCCCTCTCTGATTAGCCTCATTTAAATATTCAGGTCCCTTTTAGTTTGTGTTATTTATCTTAGATTAAATGTTTCACATTTCTTCTGACTTGATTTATATTATATGCAGCTAAGCATGACAGGATAAAATATGTACATTTAATTGGGACATAGATATTTTAGCCTATATTTAGCATCTGTTGAAAGACAAATCTTCTTTAGGGTCCAGTCCAAGCCAGGAATAAACAACATGGAGACTGCTTTAGAAAGAAGGTTGTAGTTTATTGAAGAGGAGAGCCAGACAGAAAGATGGCTCTGGAAGAAAAGAGAGGGAGCACATGTAGCAGGGAGTGGGTTTTTATACCTTCTGGGACTCTTGAGGTTATTTCCTGTTCCTGTTTGAGGCTTTGTATTTCCTGTGTCATGTACTTTGACATGAGTCTGAGTGTGCCACTTTGGCATCTGTGGGTCAATCCTATTCTGTCCTGTCTTACAGTTTGGGTGGGGTATGTAGATTTTAAGGGTCTTTGTCTTCCTGATCTCTTCAGCTTCTAGCTAGAGGGCCCAAACTTTCCTGAATAGATTATTACATCTGCATTTCTAAAAGCTGGTTTCTGCTGAGTTGTCTGGCTGGGGGTGGGGAAGGAGAAGTTCCTGTCTTGTTAATGTTCTTCTCTATTATTCCCTTGGGGAAATATATTCTGCCTTTTTAATATTTCTCAAAATATTTCTTTCTCTGGATTCTTCCCACACATCAGTTGTGCTCCTCTGTACCCATTTTACATCTCTTGGGAAGATGGATAATAAAAACACATAAATTTAACTAATAAGAATGTGTGGGGTTTTTTTAAAAAAGGCCTTTTTTAATGTCCTCAACTGAGTGGTTCTGCTGATGATGGCTTGGACTTGCTTCTGAAGTTTTTGACTAGTTTTCAGAAGTGGATTTCCCTTGCTTCCTTCTTAGGGCTGAGAAAGAATGACTGGCCCAACGTCAGCCAACTGACCATGTGCCTAATGCAGGTCTAAAACCAAGTTTCTAGCTATGTGCCTTAACCATTATACCAAACAGGCTCTCCTATGGCAATTAACTGCATTTAATTATTGGCTTATCTGCCTTTATTTATGTAGCAATTGAAATCCAGGTTTTGTTCTATTATTTTTCCATTTCTTCCTATGCTCCATTTCAAAACACAAGTTCAACCTAACCTTATTTTAACTCTTAAGAGAGGCAGTGACATACATAAGATCTGTCTATACCATAGGCGCCATGTCTTCATGTCCTCCTTTGTTTATCTAGTGATAAAGTGCTGAACTGTTGTGGAGAAGACAGATGCCTTGACCAAGTACTGTGACCTATGGAAGAACTCCAGGAATCTCCATTTTAATCTATTTACTCATGGGAAAAGTCAAAAGTAACATGGTTGACACATTTGAGAATGTTTGCAATGTCTTGATGTTTGAACTAAAAGCATTACTCTCAACTGTAGACTGACAGCCTTATAGATTGTACTGTATATATCTCCTGGTTTTTCCATGGAAAACCAGTGTTTAATATCAAATTTATTAGATGTATTAATTTTTCTGTTCTCTGTCCTAACGATGCAGCTATTATTTTAAGACTCAAAAAAGTGAGTTGAAAGTAGCACTAGTGAAATCAAAATAAAATAAAATAAAGCAACAGCTTTGCCAAAAAACAAAGGAAGCTGAGTTCAAAACAGACCTGCAGGAGACTGAACAAATAAGGACTTTAAATGTCTTTGGGGTAATATTTCAGGATTTGGGGTCATGAAAGCATTTGCGAACTTTGTGGTACTACAGACTCAAAGTCTTCTTTGAGTCTGTAGTAGTTTAAAAATTCTTCTGTACAAAATGCCCAGAATATAATCCAGAAGCTCTGAAACTATTTAGTGTCAGAGATTTAGCTCCATTGCTCTGTAGTTTATAGAGTACCTCATAGATGGGCCTTGATCCAACTGCAAGGAAACAGAAATAATGTAAATAAATTTTATAAGAAAGAGTGTTTAGCCCATAAATATATATCTAATGCAGCCCTGATATTAGAGATAGGTAATCTGAGACGAAGCTAAGAACCATTAACATGGTTGTTAATATTTAACTATTAACTATTAAAATGCCATTATTTCCCCACCCTGAGTGCGCCACATTCTTATTATGTGTCCTGTTTGTACTTTTTTGGTATGTTTAATCATTTACCCAACTAAGAAAATAATCAGATAAAGGTGTTTGGATATTGAAGATGTCTGAGAAAATACTACTAGTCTGATCCCAAGAATATGTTAGAGGACCAAAGAAACATCTAGATGGTAACTAGCTATATCTTTAGAGCCAAGCTTGACACAAGTCTTTAGTAGTTTTGTCTGAGAAATATAATAATGTCCCTACAACTTACTGAACTTTCTCTGAAATTCTAGTACTGTATGTCAAAATCTATTCTTCATGTAATGTTGCATTGTTTCTTTTATAATAATAACAGAAACAGTTTTGTTTCTCTTTTGTTATTACAGGATCCAGGTCATCCTGTTAACAGGAACCTTGGGAGGAAGTGATCATGCAATATTGGAATTCAACATTATGGAGACACAAGCAATAGAATACAGTCAAACTAGAGTCTTGGACTTTAAGAGAGCTAATTTCAATAAACTTAGAGAGAGCTTGGGAAGGATTCCATGCAGTGCTTTTTTGTAAAAGAAAAAAATGCCGGAACTCACAAATATCATACAACCCTCCTTGCCTATCCTACAAGGTTCCATCCAGAAAAGGTGCTGGAACTCCGTTCTGAGCGTTCTATGACAAAAAAAGCCCTGATTCCATGGATGAGAATCTTCAAGGGGAAAACAACTCAAGAAGCTTGGGAAATTTTGAAAAGTGAGATAATAAAAGCCCAGTCTAGCACAAAGAGGAAAAATAACAACTCTCAACAGAAACCAGCATGGCTGCATAAAGAACTCTCTCCATGGTCCATTAGTGGGTGAAAGTGGGAAGAAGGTGACAAGCAACAGGGAGAAAGCAGAACTATTTAACTCATTTTTTGCATCTATCTTTACACAAAGGGAAAAAACAGACCAACCTATCAAAAATAGTGCCATAAAAAACAGAACAGAAACACAGTTAAGATAGGCAAGAAAATGGTAAGTGAGCACCTGTCCAGCCTTGACGAGTTCAAATCACCAGGACCAGATGGATTACACCCCAAGGTTCTCAAAAAACTGGCAGATGTGATTTCAGAACCACTGAACTATATTTTTCAAAGGTCCTGGAGCACTGGGGAACTACTGATATAGTTCCCATCTTCAAAAAAGGAAAGAAATGGATGCATGAAATTGCAGACCTATCAGCCTGACCTCAATACCTGGGAAGATTCTGGAAAAGATAAACAAACAACGAATCAGCAAGCAGCTAGAAACAAACAAAATCATTATTAAAAGCCAACATGGGTTTGTCAAAAACAGATCATGCCAGAAAAATCTTATTACATTCTTTGACCAAGTGACAAAATTAATGGATCAGAGGAATGCTGTGGATATAATCTACTTGGACTTCAGTAAGGCATTTAATAAAGTAGATCACAACCTACTACTTGATAAGATAGAAAAATGTGGGTTAGACAGCATCACCACCAGATGGATGTAGCTGGCTGACCGGCCGTACTCAGTGTGTGGTCCTCAGTGGAACTGCATCTACATGGAGGGAAGTGTGTAGTGGGGTGCCCCAGGGCTCTGTTCTGGGCCCAGTGCTCTTCAACATCTTCATTACCAATTTGGATGAGGGGATAGATGGGGAACTCATCAAATTTGCAGATGGCACCAAGCTGGCAGGAATAGCCAACACTCCAGAAGACAAGCTTAAGATACAGGAGGATCTGGACAGACTCAAACACTGGGCGCTATCTAACAAAATGAAATTCAATGGTGAAAGAAGTAAGGTTCTACATTTAGGCAAGAAAAAACAAATGTACAGGTATAGTATAGGGGGTACCTTGCTCAATAGTACTAACTGTGAGAGGGATCTTGGAGTCCTACTAGACAATCACTTAAATATGAGCCAGCAGTGTACCGCAGCTGCCAAAAAAGCCAACACAGTGCTAGGCTGCATTAACAGAGGGATAGAATCAAGATCACGTGAAGTATTAATACCACTTTACAATGCCTTGGTAAGGCCACAGTTGGAATACTGCATCCACTTTTGGTCACCATGATGTAAAAAAGATGTTGAGACTCTGGAAAGAGTACAGAGAAGAGCAACAAAGATGATTAGAGGTCTGGAAGCTAAAACATATAAGGAACGGTTGCTGGAATGTGATATGTCTAGTTTAATGAAGAGAAGGACGAGGGGTGACATGATAGCGGTGTTCCAATATCTCAGGGGCTGCCACAAGGAAGAGGGAGTCAAGTTATTCTCCAAAGCATCCGAAGGCAGGACAAGAAGCAACGGATGGAAACTAATCAAGGAGAGAAGCAACCTAGAACTAAGGAGAAATTTCCTGACAGTTAGAACAATTAATCAGTGGAACAACTTGCCTCCAACGTGTCTTCACTAGAAGTTTAAGAAGAAACTGGACAGTCTTTTGTCTGAAATGATATAGGGTTTCCTTTCTAAGCAACGGGCTGGACTTGATGACCTCCAAGGTTCCTTCCAACTCAGTTGTTCTATTCTGTTCTGTTCTGTTCTGTTGATAGAAAAGGAATACTTTTCATTTTATTTTCCCAATGATAGTTTTAACCCCCTGTTAACATTAGTCTACACCAGGGGTTTGACACCAGGGGTGTCAAACCTATGCCACAAGGAAACCACGCCCACCCCATTGCTGGCAAATTGTGGGCTCTGCAGAAGCTTTTACATCCCACAAGAATTGACATAGTCTTGGTAAATGAGTGAATTTAGTCATATTGCCTAGTGACAGACTTTTTTTTTATTATTTTAATTCCATTTATATCCCGCCTGTCAGGACCCACCTCAATCCACATCTTAGGAAATAAGAACTCTCTTGGATGCAAGTTTAGTCCAAAAGGAAAATGTTTACTAGGATGGAATCGATTGTGGGAATACAAGACGGAATCTGAGAAAAGTTACATTTCAATCCTATATAAACCATTCCCATTCCAGCCCCTCCCCTCATCCATTTGGTCAGGCTGTCGTCAGTTGCTAGGTGTCAGGTCCTTCCATGGGAAAGGGAACTCTCCTTGGTTTTATGGTTATTGCTTTCCTTTTCAGTTGTAAATGAAGATACAATCCAGACCTGTCTGTCCCCCCTCCCTTCCCCAGTAAAACATCCCCTGTTGTTTGAAAATCGCTTTAGTAACCATCCTCTCCCCCCTCGGAGAGATGGCAGAATCCCCAGAAATAGCACGTTGTTCTACCTATACAATTATGAAATGTGATATAAATGGATTCTGACATTCGGCTCTCCTTTCAGAAAAAAGATGAGTCCATCTGTGGGGAAAGAAAACATATAAACGTTAGCCTGGTTTGTTTGGATATTCTGTATGAAACCTCTTAAGCAACTTAGGTGCTTTAACATGGAGTTTGTTAACCCACTCATTTTCTGAGGAGGGGAGGTGTTTCCATGCCACTAAATATTGTATCGTTCCATGGTGTTTTCTGGAATCTAAGATTTCTTTCACTTCAAAATGTTGTTCTCCTTCCACCATGATGGGGGGTGGTGGTGGTGGGATTTTTTCTCGTAGTGGTGATTGTTGTTCTCTCTTTAATAGACTGCAGTGGAAGGTTGGGTGTATTCGTCTAAGATTTTTGGGTAGTTCTAATTCAACTGTTACTGGGTTTATGATTCTTTTAATTGGAAAAGGTCCAATATATTTTGGTCCTAGTTTTTTACAGGGTTGGAGTGATTTCAGGTATTTTGTGGATAAATATACCATCTCTCCTACCCTAAATGGTGTGGGATCGGTTCTTTTTTTGTCTGCCTGTGTCTTGTATGCTTTTCTGGCATCTTCCAACGCTTTCCTAACGATTGGCCATGTATTTTGTAATTGAGCAATCCATTCCTTCAGATCAGGGATAACCGGTTCTTTTGGGGTTAGTTCTGGTATTGGGTTGAAACTCTGGCCTGTAGCTACTTGAAAAGGAGTGTAACCTGTGCTTGAGTGGACTGCATTATTATATGCTACTTCTGCAAAAGGCAGTAGGTCCGTCCAGTCGGACTGCTGAAAATTAATATAGCATCTCAGATATTGTTCAAGTATATTATTAAGTCTTTCAGAAGCTCCGTCTGTCTGAGGATGGTGACTAGATGACAGTCCTTGGGTGGTTCCTAAGAGGGATAAAAATTCTTTCCAAAATGCCGACGTAAATTGCACCCCTCTGTCAGATATGATGCGTTGTGGTACCCCGTGCAATCTGTAAATATGCTGTACAAAAAGTTTTGCTAATGCTTTTGCAGTCGGGATTTTTTGGCAAGGTATGAAATGTACTTGCTTAGAGAACAGATCTGTGACAGTCCAGACTACGGTGTTTCCATTACTTTCTGGCAGTTCTACGATAAAATCCATGGCTATTTCTTTCCATGGGGCTGAGGGGTTTGCCACCGGTTGTAACAGACCTGGCGGTTTCCCTTGCAGTCTTTTGGCCATCGCGCAAATTTGACAGCTACCCACATAGCTTTCTATGTCCTTCTTCATAGATGGCCACCAAAATTGCCTTTTAGTTAAGTGTAAGGTTTTTACAAAGCCAAAGTGTCCTGCTGATTTTGTATCATGGCACAGTTGCATGAAATTGATTCTCTGTGTGGCAGGTATATATAGCTTCTCCCCCACCCACAGCAGTCCATCTTTAATTGTGCACACATGTTTATTTTTCTGGAACCATTCATCACTTTCCAAAGATTTCCTGAATTCTATTCCAGTTTGGCTATCTACCTTCGGCTTCATTTTTTCTTGTGCCCTGCTGGTGACTGGTGCTGCCAGTTGTTGTTCCAGTACAAGTGGTTTAAAGTCAGTAACTCTTGTGCTGTTATATTGGGGCATGCGGGATAATGCATCTGCCAGGAAGTTCTTTCCCCCCGGTAAGTGTTTGAAAGTGAAATTGAATCGGTGAAAATGTTGGGACCAGCGGGCTTGCTTAGGAGTGAGCTTCCTGGGCGTTTTTAGTGCTTCCAAATTTTTGTGGTCTGTCCAGACCTGGAAAGGTATTTTATTTCCTTCTAAAAATTGGCGCCATGTTAGTAATGCCCACCTCAACGAGAATGCCTCTTTTTTCCATATTGGCCAGCGTTGTTCTGTTTCTGTGAGTTTTCTGGATGTGTATGCGCATGGTTGCAATGTCCCCCCATCATTTTCTTGTAATAGTACGGCTCCTACCGCTACATCACTCGCATCTGCCTGTATTACAAAAGGTTTGTCGGGATCTGGGTATTTTAGGACAGGTTCAGCAGAAAAAAGTCTCTTTAGCCTCTCAAATGCTGCTTGACATTCCATTGACCATTTCAGAGGCTGGCTGGGTTTCACGGGTGACCCCCCCTTCGTTTTCAACAAATTTGTGAGGGGCATGGCTATTTGGCCAAATGCGGGGATGAATTGGCGGTAGAAGTTTGCAAACCCCAGGAAACTTTGCAATTGCTTCCGTGTGTGGGGGGGGTGCCCACTCTAGTACTGCCCTGACCTTCTCAGGGTCCATTTCGATGCCCTCTGGAGATATGCGATATCCCAGGTAGTCGATTTTTTCCTGATGGAATTCACACTTCGATAATTTAGCATATAAGTGGGCAGCTCGCAACTTCTTCAGGACTGCTCTGACTAGTTTGATATGTTCCTCTTTGGTTTCTGTGAAGATAAGGATGTCATCGAGGTAAACCAGGACCCCCTTATATAGGTGCTCTCTCAGCACGTCATTAATTAATTGCATAAAGACTGCGGGGGCCCCTTGCAGTCCGAATGGCAATACTTTGAATTGATAGCACCCCATTGGGCAGTTGAATGCAGTCTTCCATTCGTCTCCTTCCTTAATCCTAATACGGTAGTATGCTTCCCTCAGGTCTAGTTTGGTAAAAATCTTTCCTTTCGATAGGTGGGATAACATATCCTTCATTAGGGGAAGGGGGTACAGATTACATTCACTAATTGTGTTCAAATTTCTATAGTCCACAACCAAACGAAAGGACCCATCCTTCTTCTCCCTGAACAGAACCGGGGCGGCCACTTTGGGTTTGGCAGGCTCAATAAATCCTCTTTCTAAGTTTTTCTTTATGAATCTCTCCATTTCTGCCATGTCCCTTGGGCTCATGGCATACATCCTGGGTTTTGGGAGTTTTGCCCCAGGTTTGAATTCTATGGTGCAGTCTGTGGGGCGGTGGGGGGGAAGCTCATCTGCTCTTTCCTCACTGAAAACCTCAGCCAGGTCCCTGTATTCCTCCGGTATCTCTGGTAATCCCTTCTCTTTCCCCACTGCTGCTGTCTCCTCCCTCTGGGTTGGGGGGGTGCTTTTGGGGTCTAAGTTCTTCTGCCCCCCCTTTGGGAAATTGAGTTCTGCTGTCCTCCAGTTTATCCCGGGGTTCCATTTCTTCAGCCATTCCAGTCCTAGGATCATTGGGCATTCCATGCCTGGGGCCACTATAAACGTTATGTCCTCCTCATGGGGCCCCAGTGATAGGTGGATTGGTAAAGTGGCTAGGGTGGCTGGTCCTCCCCCTGCTATTGTCCCATCTAATTGACTAAAAGAGATTGGTTGTTTTAGCCTCCTCACTGGGATGCTCAATCTCTCCACCAGCGTTGGGCTGATAAGGCAGCGGATGCACCCAGAGTCTATCAGAGCTTTTATTTTGGCTGCTTCAGGCATAGGGGAAGCTAATATAGTCACTGTCTTAAGTATGGGTGGAAGGGGTCCACTTACCAATGGTTCTCCCTCTGAGCTGTCTTCCGAGTTGTCCACCGTCCCTGCGGTGCAGGCCGGAGTCCAGTCCCAGTTCCTGGCAGGAATTGTGGACTCTACAGCCTCTGTCCCCTTCATGGAAGATTCTTTTGTGTTGCCTTGGGGCTTCCCCGGCTTCTTGGAGGATGATGCCTCTGGTTTTCGTGGGGGGGCTTTTGAACGACATTCTGCAGCACGGTGGCCCTCTCTCCCGCAGTTGAAGCAACTTGATTTTTTGGCTGTGGCTGGTGGTTTTTCCCCCTCGCATGTTTGCTCGGGTGGCAGGCGGCCCCATGGTTTTCCTCTGCGGTGTCTCTTCAGTAGGTCTATTTCCACTTCCTCCGCCAGGATGTACCAGTCGTCGAGGTGGGGTGGGTCTCCTCGAGGCAGGCAAGCATCATACAGGTCGTAGTTCAGACCGTCTTTGAAGTGGCTAAGGAGGATGTCTTCTGGCCAGTTCAGCTTGCTGGCAATGGCTCGGAATTCTTGGGTATAATCAGCCACTGCTCGCCTGCCCTGCCTCACCGTTTTGATTCTCTCCCGGGCCTTACGGTCTGCCAAAGGATCCTCAAACCGTCGCCTCAAAGATGACATGAATCGGTTGAAGTCGTTGAGTTCTGGGGCGTTGGAGTCATGCAAGTTCACCACCCAGTCTGCAGCCGTCCCGTCCAGGGCAGATTGCACAATTCGGATGCGTGTTTTGTCACTGGGGATGTCCCGTCCATACTCTTCCATGTAGCTGAGGACTTGGGTTAGGAAAAATCCCAGTCGTTATGGCTCCCCCTTGAATTTGACTTCCAGGGGCGGGAGTCTTTGGCTGGAGCGTTGTCTGCGCCGTGGCCGGTATCGCTCCTCATCCTGGTCCCCATCTGTGGTTCTGGGGGGGGTGGGTACTGCTGAGGCAGCAATTCCTGTTCCATTGGATGGCCCCGGGGTTTCAGGTGTTGGATCCCCTCCGTTACCTTTCCAGTTGCGTCCCCAGGCGCTGCCTCGGTTGCAATTTTCAGCTCTCTCCTCCGTCAGTGAACTCAGGGTTGCTTTCATCAGATCAATGGCCTTTTCCAGGATCCGCTCCTCCTCGCTGGCGTGCAGGGAACTCTCCATCTCTTGCCTCCATTCCGGTTGGTGGTTACTACGCCTCAGGGTCGTTTTTCCCGAAGCCTTTTCCCACTCACTTTTCCTTCCAACGCCCATCGACCACCGGGGTTTTCGGTCGTACTGCTCCACCGCTTCTTCCCCGGGGGAATATGCTGCTTCAGCTTCCCATTGTCTCTGGGATTCCATTTGGGGGGAAGACTCCCCCTCCATGGGGCTTCCCTCCTCTCTTGCTTCGTCGCCAGACATTTTATTTGTTGCAAAGTCCCCCGGTAAGGTTTTCCCTTCCAGGTTGACTCTTAAAGCAGATTCCGTCTACTGTCAGGACCCACCTCAATCCACATCTTAGGAAATAAGAACTCTCTTGGATGCAAGTTTAGTCCAAAAGGAAAATGTTTACTAGGATGGAATCGATTGTGGGAATACAAGACGGAATCTGAGAAAAGTTACATTTCAATCCTATATAAACCATTCCCATTCCAGCCCCTCCCCTCATCCATTTGGTCAGGCTGTCGTTAGTTGCTAGGTGTCAGGTCCTTCCATGGGAAAGGGAACTCTCCTTGGTTTTATGGTTATTGCTTTTCTTTTCAGTTGTAAATGAAGATGCAATCCAGACCTGTCTGTCCCCCCTCCCTTCCCCAGTAAAACATCCCCTGTTGTTTGAAAATCGCTTTAGTAACCATCCTCTCTCCCCCCCCTCGGAGAGATGGCAGAATCCCCAGAAATAGCACGTTGTTCTACCTATACAATTATGAAATGTGATATAAATGGATTCTGACACCGCCCTTCTCCGAAGACTCAGGGCGGCTTACAAGCTTAGCAGTAGCCTTCATTCTATGTATATGCCTGCTTATTAGGGCTTTCACACACCCCCAAGTGGCATTATTACAAAGTCAGCTTAATTGCCCCCAACAATCTGGGTCCTCAAACGGGGTCCTCAAACTGCCAGCCCACAGGCCAGATGCATCATCCCAAAACCACGCCCACCCCATTGCCGGCAATGGGGGGAAAGTCGCGATACATCCCACGATGTCACGTGATGTCGTGAGTTTGACATGCCTGTCTAGAATCAGTAAGCTGTGCATTTTTCCTTAGTTCATGTAATGGTATTTACTTATTTTAAAGAGTTGCTTCACTTAAATACTTTCGTATTTACAGTACCTGCAGCACCCAATATATTTACTGAATAATTTTTATTCCCACAGGACTTGGCCTGAGTGAATATCAGAGTTCATTACTTCTGTTAGCTTGTTCTAACAATGTATCTTTATTTTTATATATATTATATATTTATCAGATTGAAATAAACATCTTTTTCTGTTCAGCATTAGTTTTATCTGGATAAATGATTAATTAGTTACAAACCTCAGTGAATGCATTTATTCAACACTCTTTTTATAATTATGTAAAGTCCTCTTTTGTTACATTCGGTTGATTATTCTCATATAACATTTTGCATTATACTATTACAACTGAGAGGCCACATTACTCTGAAAAATAACATCTGGTAATTATTAGAGAAATCTATTGTAAGAATGGATAGTTTGGTGGTCAGATTAATGGATTCATAACAGTATTATCATATGAGTACAAATTATCTTGGGGAAAGAGGAGGAACACATGCATGCATGAAATGAATGCTATTCACATATGTATATAGCCTGTTAAATCTCTCTAAAATTTATGGGACAAAACATAGTTGCTTGAATCAGCAGTGGCCCAGAGGGTGATTGGACTGGGCATTTGCCAAGACACCCAAGGAGAGGCAGATGCTGGTTAACAGAATTCTCAGTTTGTATTTATATGACTTGGAAAATAAGAATCAAGCAAATACAGGGAGATGACTGAACAGAATGGAGGTAACTGGAAGTGCTAGCTGTATGAGCTTTGTCGTTTGAGTGTCTTTAATTTCTGTGTACTGTATCAACCTACTTGCAATTAAAAGAAATTCAAATATTATGACCATTTAGAGCCTTGGTGGAGCAGTGGGCTGATGCCTCCTTAAGTAACACCAGCTGCCTGCAATTATTGCAGGTTCGCATCCCACCAGGCTCAAGGTTGACTCAGCCTTCCATCCTTCCGAGGTAGGTAAAATGAGGACCCAGATTGTTGGGGGCAATTAAGCTGACTTTGTAATAATGCCACTTGGGGGGGGGGGGTGAAAGCCCTAATAAGCAGGCATATACATAGAATGAAGGCTACTGCTAAGCTTGTAAGCCGCCCTGAGTCTTCGGAGAAGGGCGGGATATAAATGGAATTAAAATAAAAAAAAATAAAAAAATTTTTTAGAGAATTGTTGCACTTCACATCAATGTTTGGATCATAATGAATGTAATGGAGTATCACTCAAAAACTATTTTTAATTTATTCTTTACGGTGGAATGGAGTGGGTGGGGTCTTGACTAGGACTTATTTTAGGGGTAGGGTTTACAGTATATTAGGTGCACATGTAAAAATCAAGCTAGGGCTTATTTTCAGGATAGGTCTTATTTTCTGGGAAACACGGTAGTATAAAATACAAAAATACAAAAGCAAGTAGTAGGAAACAAAGGTAAGGGAAAGGGGAAAAGATAAGTGTGGAAAAGGAAGGAAAAAGAAAAAAAGGGGTAAAACAAGGTATTAACATTGAACCTCAACTTTTTATTTTTCCATAATAGTATAAGCTATTCATTTCTATAAAAACAAATCTATCTAATCAGTAAAACCCAAAATCAAAGTATCATTTTTTCCACCTCAGGCACAAAGTCCAGAAGCAATTTCCAAGTAGAAACAAAAGTGCTTATCTTCTTTTCTTTGATCAGAACAGTCAATTTGGTCATCTCTGCTAACTCCATCAACTTTTGTAGCCATTCACCCATGGTGGGAATCGACACATCCTTCTATTTTTGTGCACGAACAGCAGATTTTCAATACTGAAATGTCTTTTAGCCAGTCATTTTGCATCAGTAGTTTTGATTTAGTAAACAGAATGAAATTTAAGAATATATATATATATATTTATCTTTACTAATCACTTGGTACATGTTTGTTTGAATTTACATTCATTGGCATTTGCCTCCCCCATACACACACCCATACACACAGAGGGAAAGAGGAAGAGGGAGCGGGGGGGGGAGAGAGAGAGAGACCTATTTTTCAGCTCTGCATACATTGCAACTGATTGAGAACCTTGGTTGGATGGTAAAAGAGCAATTTCTGTCTTCAAATTTCCATGTCTCCACACCTCATTTGCATGATTATGCAAGTGCAACATTTTATGTAATCATAAAATGTTGACAGAATACCTTTCATGCTGAAAAAGAGTACACAGGTTGGAAGGACTCTTTCTCACATTAAAAAAAATAGAGATCAGCGGCTAGTCTTCAAATGGGGGAATACAAAAACCATAAAACATAGATGGCCATTGAAAGTTGGCAGCATTTAGCCAACCCTGACCAATTTTTAAAAAGATGGACTTGATTGGTGCTTGAATGGGAAAAAACTAGAAAACCCAGGGCTAGAGGCTAGATAGGGAAGTTGAAAAAAAAGTCCCAGACTTTTAATTCTGCAAAACAAATTGCAGACATATATTCATCTAGCCATTCAGAGCAGAATTTAGTTCAAAGGAGTCTTTATTTAAGTTATAAATTATTGTAAAGAGATTGTGTCAGAGCAGTATCAACCCCAAGCTGGGGACAATCTGGGAGTAATCTTGTTCAAAGGGCCTGAAGAATAAGGCAAATCTTCTGCTAATACATTAATGGCTGGGTGGGAGATTGAGCTAGGCCACGGGTGTCAAACTCGATTGAGTCATGTGATGTATCGTGACATATTACGACATTTTTTGCCTTTGTTGAGCCGGGGTGAGTGTCCTCATGGGAATAAAAATGACTCGATCATTTGAAATACAGAAAATGCTACCAAAGCCAAGGGCAGCATGAGCTTTTTGTGTTATCTGTGCTCAACTGACAAGGATATTTATTTTGTTCTATTCTTTATTAAGCTACTGACTCCCCATTAATAGCAAAGCTGTTCTACTTCCTTTAAAAGCTGTTGCTTTTATTCTGTCTGTTTAATTTTTTTTCCCTACACTGTTTTTTCCCCTCTCATTTTAAAGTTTAATCACAAAATTAGTTTTCCGGTGGGATGAGAGCCCACATAGTATTCAGAGACACTTAGCACGAAAATCAGCCTTCGAGTCCAGCAAGAGGAAACACGTTCAATTGCAAGGGAAAAAAACAAGTACTTAGGATTATGTTAATAGTTTTGGCAAAATCATTATTCGTGACAAACATATTAGGAAAGAAAGTAACTTCTTCTGCGGCTGCATAATTAGCATTGGTAAAGGTCTTTATTGATCTCTGTCATTTCTGAAATAAGTAGAGCTACTTCCTCATCTTATTACATTGCCTCTTGATGAAATAGTGGAGAATGAATATCGTTCAACATTTACAAAAGAAATCCCAGAACACACCATTTCTTTTTCCTTTTTCTTATTGCTATATATTCTTTATTCATAATTCTCAGGAGGACTGCCTCTCAGCCGGATTGGCATGGATTGTATTCTGATTGTTCAAAAAATGTCAGCTATAACCCTGAATGAAGAAAAAAGAAATTGCTTAAATCAGATTGGCGAATAGGATTGAAATGAATGACAGCCAAGAATGAGAATGCAGATAGAAAGTATTTGAATAGCTTTTAAAATTTCCCAGAAGCACTTTAGTTGTATAGCCATAAAATTTAAGGATTACAGATATGAGGTATATGCAGTACAAATATTATTACTAATATTTTCTAAATCATGAAAGGTTCATTATAGATTACCATTGTTTACTTATCAATTACTACTTATATCTCATTTATTATTAAGTTTGTATTTTGTTTTTATTTTGCCCTGAGATGCTAATTGAACATTATCCTATAACTCAACGGAGCTGCCATTGAGGCCAACGCACCAAGTTTCTGCAAAAGTGCAAAAATCCAGTTTAAAGATCCCTAATAGATGTTCTGCACTTTACTTTTAGGAATATTCCAATTGAATCTGCATGCCTTCCTGTAAGTCCAAAAAAGCATCCTATGACGACTGAACACATTCACTAGCCAGAGAATGTTCAGTGTTCTGCAAACCAGTATATTTTAACTCAAATATTGCTGTGGGTGAAATTAGACTTTAAGTGTAGCTCAGCCAACAGAATTCCATGAGCAGAAGCAGATCATCTTAAACTGTGGCCAACAGCTTCTGTTTATATATTCTAAATCCCAGAATACTGTATAACTAACACATTTCACTGGCACATATCAATCTTCCTGCCCTATTTAATTTCATTATATTTAGCTTTTTATATATACATAGACATATACAAATGGGTAAATCTTCTAATACAGGGGTCCCCAACCTTGGCAACTTTAAGACTTCCCCAGTTAGCCATGCCAGGAGTTGAAGTCCACAGGTCTTAAAGTTGCCAAGGTTGGGAGCCCCTTGTTCTAATATATTAATAATTGATTATTATCAAATGCCTACATGGCAATCATTTTATGGGAGTTCACAACTCACATAATATTCACAACATTCAAAATGTACCCCTGACATCAAAAAGCTGGGCCATTTTCTCAAAAGATGCCTATTTTTTTCTTTTTTGCTGTCATGTAAATCAAGATCTCCCAGTGTTCTATCTGAAAAAAGTATTTAATATAATATTTAAGCTTAATGAAACCTCAATGATAATGTAAATTAAACATTTTATTTTTAAAAAAAATTACGATCCTTTTATTTCCTTTTCAATTTGCAAGCATACGTGTTGCCAGTTTCAAGTAACACATTTTCATAGAAAGTCATTGCTTTCTTTGAGAGTTCTCCATTTGATCCTTATCAAATTATATGGAGAACCGAAATGTTTTTACTGACAGTAATCCTAGAGGAGGGAGTGGAATGAAGACATGAGATCATTCAAAGTGTGGCCACACAAAAAATTTAGCAATTATTTTCGCCAAATATGGACAACAGGCTATTCAAATAATCTCTTTTAGTTCTTCTAGACAGCCTTTTGCTTGGAAAAGATATTCTCAAACTAAATAAATACGCACAGATCGGAAATAGTTGCTGATTCATCATAAAAAGATTATACGTGTTTGGTTTAAAGAAAACTAAAATGATTCATTCCCTGTATTTGTTTTACACATTTCTTCCTTACAGAATATTATGATTGATCCAGGAGAAATACAGTATATTCATAAATAAAGGAGAACATGGTTAACTTCCTTTGCAATATAAATGAAACATGTATTTAGTTTGATTTTCCTACATTTATTCCTAATTTATTTTAATTGGGGTTTTATTTATACAGGGATAAATTTAATCTTTTTTAAACTTGGTTTTTAACTTTTGTATTTTTGGTTTTTAATTACCGTATATACTTGAGTATAAGCCGACTCGAGTATAAGCCGAGACCCCCAATTTCACCCCCAAAAACTGGAAAAAGTTATTGACTCGAGTATAAGCCGATCCGCCGTTCTGCAAGCCTCTGCCGCCAGCAGAGGCTCGATCCGCCATTTTGCAAGCCTGAATACACAGGAATACCCTGTGTGGCCGCGGCTCTCGGGGAAGCCCTGGCTGTCCGCTTCCTCGCTCCACGCTGCCATTCGGGGCCCGCGCGTTCCCCGGGCAAATCGCGGCGCCCAGCAGGCGAGGAAACACGCCCGCTCCAGTCGCCCCCCCTTCCCTCAGGAGACGCGAAGCAAGTGACCGCCCGGAGCTTACCGAGGACTTGCGCGCGGCCGAGGCTTCCGTGCTTCCAGGATCGCGCGCACCTCTCCCAAGCCGCCGCCGTCCGGAGACCTGCCGAAGTTTGGGGAGGTTTGGGGAGGTGCGCGCACACCTCCCCAAACCTCGGCAGGTCTCCGTTCCTCCTGCCGACCTTTGGGGAGGTTTGGGCGCCTCCCCAAACCTCCCCAAACCTCGGCAGGTCTCCGTTCCTCCGCGCAGACCTGCCGACGTTTGGGGAGGTTTGGGCGCCTCCCCAAACCTCGGCAGGTCTCCGTTCCTCCTGCCGACCTTTGGGGAAGTTTGGGCGCCTCCCCAAACCTCCCCAAAGGTCGGCAGGAGGAACGGAGACCTGCCGAGGTTTGGGGAGGTTTGGGGAGGCGCCCAAACTTCCCCAAAGGTCGGCAGGAGGAACAGAGACCTGCCGAGGTTTGGGGAGGTTTGGGGAGGCGCCCAAACCTCCCCAAACGTCGGCAGGTCTGCGCGGAGAAACGGAGACCTGCCGAGGTTTGGGGAGGCGCCCAAACCTCCCCAAACGTCGGCAGGTCTGCGCGGAGGAACGGAGACCTGCCGAGGTTTGGGGAGGCGCCCAAACCTCCCCAAAGGTCGGCAGGAGGAACGGAGACCTGCCGAGGTTTGGGGAGGTTTGGGGAGGCGCCCAAACTTCCCCAAAGGTCGGCAGGAGGAACGGAGACCTGCCGAGGTTTGGGGAGGCGCCCAAACCTCCCCAAACGTCGGCAGGTCTGCGCGGAGGAACGGAGACCTGCCGAGGTTTGGGGAGGCGCCCAAACCTCCCCAAACGTCGGCAGGTCTGCGCGGAGGAACGGAGACCTGCCGAGGTTTGGGGAGGCGCCCAAACCTCCCCAAAGGTCGGCAGGAGGAACGGAGACCTGCCGAGGTTTGGGGAGGCGCCCAAACCTCCCCAAAGGTCGGCAGGTCTGCGCGGAGGAACGGAGACCTGCCGAGGTTTGGGGAGGCGCCCAAACCTCCCCAAAGGTCGGCAGGAGGAACGGAGACCTGCCGAGGTTTGGGGAGGCGCCCAAACCTCCCCAAAGGTCGGCAGGAGGAACGGAGACCTGCCGAGGTTTGGGGAGGTTTGGGGAGGCGCCCAAACCTCCCCAAAGGTCGGCAGGAGGAACGGAGACCTGCCGAGGTTTGGGGAGGTTTGGGGAGGCGCCCAAACCTCCCCAAACGTCGGCAGGTCTGTGCGGAGGAACGGAGACCTGCCGAGGTTTGGGGAGGCGCCCAAACCTCCCCAAACGTCGGCAGGTCTGCGCGGAGGAACGGAGACCTGCCGAGGTTTGGGGAGGCGCCCAAACCTCCCCAAACCTCGGCAGGTCTCCGTTCCTCCGCGCCCTGCCTGCCTGCTTCTTTCCGCTGCGGAAAGAAGCAGGCAGGCAAGGCGCGGAGGTCCGGAGACCTGCCGACGTTTGGGGAGGTTTGGGGAGGTGCGCGCGCACCTCCCCAAACCTCCCCAAACTTCGGCAGGTCTCCGGTTGGCGGTGGCTTGGGAGAGGTGCGCGCGATCCCGGAAGCACCAAAGCCTCGGCCGCGCACAAGTCCTCGGTAAGTTTTTTTGTTGACTGGAGTATAAGCCGAAGTGGAATTTTTCAGCCCAAAAAGTGGGCTGAAAAATTCGGCTTATACTCAAGTATATACGGTACCCTGTAAACCGCCCTGAGTCCTCCGGGAAAGGGCGGTATATAAATGTAATAAAATAAAATAAATAAATAAATAAATACATTCATGAATATCTATGGCTGATTTTGTTTAAAATGCAATACCATGAAATTATTTTACTGGGAGGTGGGAATATTTTTTAGTATGTCCTAACTAACAAAAAATCTAGAAAAGGGCCCAGAGAATTTCATACTACTATGTGGAAAATGAAAGGAAGTCTATATACAAAATTTATAATACAAGAAATGATGCATCCTCCTCTTAAGGTTATCCAGGTTTTTTTTCTCTGAAAAGCTCTTTTGGATTGGTTGTCCATAGGAGAAGACTTATTATTTGATATATAAATTCTGTCCACCAAACTGAATAGGGAGAGATCTCTATTTTCTTTTAATATGTACATGAAAAGCCGGCACAACAAAAGCTACTCTTTTGGGGATTGTTCATGCTAATTATCTACAATATTATTTCTTTAAATGTGGTTCTGAGTTCATAATGTTCTCTATCCTCTTTCCATCCCTTACTTTTGTCACATTTTGCCAGTTAACTCTTTTTCATTTTTGTTGATGTTTATTAAAAGATCAGCCACTTTTGTTCCAATATGGATATCAGATTGCGTTGGACTCAAAACCAAAACTGGAATTATCCACAGAAGTTTCTAACATTCATAAGCCCTGGTGGTAGGTACATGGGGAGGATGCTTGCCTTCTCTACCATCCCATTACTTTTCTCAGCCTGATAATCATCTGAATTCTTTTTTTTATTGAAAAGTTTTAAAATACATTTTACCTTTAACAATCCCCCCTCCCCCTCCCCTACCTATCCCTCCCTACCCCTCCCCCCCCTTTCCCCCCTCCCCCCCCCGACTTCCCAGAGCTAAGTACAGGGTATAAAAACAAAGAACAATCATAAGCATCAATATGCTACCAACAATAAATTCTTAAATCTATCACTCTCTAGCTCATATAAGATAACTACAAGCAATACTAATATTTCATATAGAAAAAAAAGAAAATAGAAAGGAAGACTTATTCAAATGCTAAATGAAACTTTTTAGTCCCATATTTGTTCTGGATATATTCAATCCATTTTTTCCACTCCATAATATAACGTTCTTGCGAGTGATCTTTCAGATAAGCCGAGATCTTTGCCATTTCTGCCAGGTCAGAAACCTTTAAAGTCCATTCTTCTATAGTCGGCAATTCCTCCTTCTTCCAATATTGACCTATTAAAAGTCTTGCTGCTGTAATTAAATTCAACATCAACTTAGTGTCCACAACAGTAGCATCTGTAATTATGCCCAACAAAAACAATTGCGGACAGAACTTTATCCTTTGCTTGAAGATATTCTGCATATTCCACCAAATTTTTATCCAAAAAGCCTTAACCTTTTTGCAGGTCCACCATATATGAAAATATGTTGCATCTTCGCCACCACACCTCCAGCATTTTGGCTGATAATTCGGATACATACTTGCAAGCTTTTTAGGATCTAAATGCCATCTATAAAACATTTTATAAAAGTTCTCTCTTAGATTTTGAGCTTGTGTAAATTTTACGTTCCTCACCCAGATCTTTTCCCACGTGTCCATTGTAATAACTTCTTGGATATTCTGGGCCCATTTTATCATACAATCTTTAACAAGTTCTGTTTCTGAGTCAATTTCTATCAATGCAAGATATATCCGTTTGATATGTGCTGGACCCTGATTTCTAATTTGCTTTATCAAATTTTCATCAGTCATTGCAAAACCAGTTTTCTGATCTTCTTTCCACCTGGCCGGTAACTGAGTATATTGAAACCAGGTTTGAACAATCTTCTCATCTCGCAAGAGGTTATACGATTTTAAACACCATACACTTCTTTCCAAGCTTAAAATCTCCTTATACGTAGTCACATCATGTTTGAAGCCAACATTTATGTTTTCTATTGCATGTTTTGGAATTGCCCACAATGGCATCTTACAATCTAACTTATGTCTATACTTCTTCCAAACTCTCAACAATGCCTGTCTTAAAATATGCACTTTAAACACATTATCTACCTTCTTATCATACAACAAATATGCATGCCAGCCAAATAACAAGTCATGGCCCTCAAGATTTAATAATCTCTCTTGTGTCAAATTAATCCAATCACTTATTCCTGCTAACGCAGCAGCTTCATAATATAATTTAAGATTGGGCATTTTAAGACCACCTCTTTCTCGAATATCCTGCATAATCTTAAGTTTAACTCGTGGCCTTTTCCCTGCCCAAACAAATTTATTGATACCCCGTTGCCATTCTTCCAAATTAGAATCTTTCTTAAGAACCGGTATCATTTGAAATAAGAATAAAAATTTAGGCAGGACGTTCATTTTCATTTTCATCTGAATTCTTAATGTCTGTTCCAGATAGTTAGTTAATGAGTTAATCAATTAACTGGTTCTTCGTTCATTTAACAACCCAACTTTTAACTCAGATTAGTCTTCGAGGTGACTAGCAATACAGTAATTGCAAAAATGTACTTTAAGATTATTCCTAAAATCAAATAACTGAAGGCACTGCAAGAGAAAGATAGCATTAAAGATTTTTGTTAAACAATGTGATTATGTGTCATCAAGATGGTGTCGATTCCCAACAGTGGCTTGGAGAACTTCTCCAGGACGATCAGCCCCCAAGCTGACCCTTGAGATCTTCCAAGAATGCATAAATTACTGCTGTAATCACATCCACCCACCTGGCTATTCTTCTCTTCTCATCCATAGTTGCCAAAATTTAGCAAGTTGACAATGGAGACTAAGTGCATCTTCCATTGCATAGTGAAACAGAGAGGGCCTCTTAGGAAAAATAAATTATCTGTGATAGTTGACTTATTATTTAGCTGGGTATCTATTATTCCCCAGTAGTCACCATGCAAGTGAGCAGGCTCACCCCTCAGAATAAGATGCCTTACTTCCTTCTCCAGCCTGGAGGTCATAATTCTGCTTAAATAAGGATTGATCTGCAGTTTATAATTGATGTATAATCTATTTGAAAACGCTGAAAGCAGCTTATTTGGCTCATCAAGGTGCTTTGCCCATATCTATTGGTGAAAAAGAGTAGGGAGACAAACTGAAAATAAAAAGTCATGTAAGTGAATCTAAATTAAATCAATAATTCACCAATAACTGCAGCCACAATGTCTTATTCCTTGTGTAAAGTAATAAAAATATTTAATGGAAAGGGAGGTCTGGATGTCCTCAGGCAATGTGTGTCTTCTTTTAAGGAAAGAGCTGGCATACTTTCCAGGAATTAGTTTTTTCACAGTTGAAAAATTATAAGCTTGGAATAGAGGAGGGCTATGAGTTTAGGGATGACCACCCTCTGGCAGTCTTTTAGAGATTGTTGCTGTCTCTGAAAGCATATTCTATTTGAAGACTTCTGCCTTATTCCAACTTAATGAAGAAGGAGGAAGATCAGGGGACAGTATAAATTACCTATCCACATTTGTGCCAGGACACAGATCACATTTCCATAGCTTTCCCATAAAGTTGAGAGGTATTATTCAATAATTATAATGAAATCAAAAAAAGATAGTTCCTGTGACTCTGAATTAATGTGCATAGTCTTGGCTATATTCCAGTAGCATTTTACAATGATATTTTGTAATGTTTTAGATGTAATTTGATTTTTTTCTTCTATTATCAGGATAATTTGAAATTATTATATGATGCCTAGTGAATCTGTTTTATAAAACAAATTACATACAAGAAATGAATACCTGTGTTGAATGTAGCCATTGCTTAACTACCATAAGTCAGCAAGAACAATCCATGTGCCTTTTATTATTTTTCCCATTCTTACATGACGTTTAAGGCTGATGAAAATTGAGCATGCGCTGTACAAAAGTGATTGCTAAAATATCCCTCTTTAAACCTGTATTCATTAAAACAATTATGTTCTAAGCTCATTGATTTTAATTATGTTCTTGTGCTCTTCTGTTTTACAGTGTAAATTAATATACTGCATGCATCTAGAGTGATTAGTACTTATAATGGAAGAAAGCATTTTTATATGTTGATGGAACTACCTGGACAGCAGAAAGTAAGAGCTGGAGTAAACACTAGACTTCTAATTTAAGGTGTAGATGGTAATTAATTTCTTCTAATTCAAGGTGGTTGATTCACTCAACTCTCCCAGCTTTTATGCATAATTGCCCTCTTTCTTGACTGCTTTATTTGTTTGTTTGTTTATATAGCTACCAATCTCACAATAAGGTGACCTACATGCTTTGCAATAAAACCAATCATAAAATCCAAAAGTTAAAATAAATCTATGATTAAAACAAATATCAACCATATTATTAAGAACCATGCAGCCATTTCATCAATTCACCGTTGCCTTGAGATCTCCAGTCCTGCTGACATAGCTATGTTTTCATGGACCTTTTTTGGATCATAATCCTATGAGTTTGATTTATAAAAGAAAATCTAATTCTTTTATATGGATAATAAATGAAATGTTTCAACAGAAAAAAGAAATAGTGGAGGATTATAAAAAGAAATTAAAAGATTTTTTTGAAAATAATTTAGGTAAAGGTGCTGATTTATGAATGGTTTGGGATGCCAGTAAAGCTTTTGATTAGAGGTTATTTTATAACAGTGAACTTAAAAAGAAGAGTCAAGGAGAAACCTAAGCTGTTTTGAATGAAATAAAGCAAAAAGAAGTAGAATTAAGGAAATTTCCAGAAACGATAAGTATTTCTCAACAGATTAACCTTTTGCAATGAAAATGATCAGAGTTAACAATAAAAGAAATGGAAATAAAAATGAATAATGCAAAGCAAAAAACTTTTGAGTTTGCAAATAATCCAGGAAAATAGATAGCTCTGAATTATGAAAAGAAAAAGAAAAGAAGATGATTCTGAAGTTATACAAGGAAGATACTGTATTACTGGATAATGCGGTTTGCAGAAATGCCTTGAGGCTTCCTGGCACTATGTTTGTAGTAAATCTCAAGACATCCATTTCTCTTAAATTTGTTCCATGAAACACTAAGTGAACTAAATGATCTATGACAAGACCCCAAACCCCCACTGGCTTGAGAAATCTGAGGACTGCAGTTGCAATTCATCTGGAGAACATCATATGGGTGAAATCTGATCTATGAAGATCCACCCCATCCTTGGTTTCTTCAAAATATTGTTTGGTTCATTTGCTCAGCTTTCAAAGTCACCCTTATTTCTTTATGTTCTTTCCCTGTAAGATTAGAACTGAAATTTAGATCTTAATTTAACTACGTACTATTTGCATTGTCGAACTCTTATTAAACAACTTGAAATGAAATTGCGGTTGTTTTCATTTATGCCTATCTTGAAATGCAGAGAATGGATTATGTTTTTATGGCGGGAGGGAGTGTGTGAAGTCTTCTAAACAACACATGTGGGAAGAGAGAAGCTACAAAATTGGGAGTGGGGTGGGGAGAAAAGAAATGCTTGGCTTGAACCAAGAAGTAAGGTAAGAGAAGTATTTCTGCCAATGAAGAAAGCACAGTTGACGAACTCTAAATCTAATAGCAAAGTGGTACAAAACATTAGTATGGGGATGTCCTTTAGGACCTCCTCTTGACTTAATCTCACAACACTGAAATTATAGACTGATTTTGGACCTGAGTCAGTGACAACTGCTCTTCAGTACTATCCAACAAATAAACATGATGTGAAGTGCAGACAACAAGTCTATAAAGCTTTTCTAAAAGCTTGTAACCATCCAGGCCTGTCAGATCCCAGTTGGATTTTGGGTGTGATTTAGGTGTTGGCTTAGGCCTAAGTAGTTATGGATCTGGCTCTCTCTAGTGGTTTCTGCCTGCCCAATAAGACCTGGGAGGATTGGCTTGCTCAAGATCCCATTTGGAAAATAGTACTATTTTAAGGACCTTGAGGTGGATCTACTCTGCAGCTACAACTGCCATCTGGAACAATCCCCAGAAAGTCTGTATGGCCCTAACCCTGATGTCCTTTCAGAAAACAAATGAAGAAAGAAAGAAAAAAAATCAGCAGCTTCTGTGACAGGATAGTTTGTGAAGAAAAAAAACATTCTAGGAGGCTACAGGATAGGTTGATTTGAGTTTCGGTGTTAATTTTGCATTGTTTTGTAAAAGGCCCTGCTGTTTACCTATCTGTCAATAATCCTATTATTTGTTATTATTGTCTCATTTTTTTAATTCTAACAATTTATATGCTATAAACTTCCTAGCTGCAAGTAAGGTGTTTGGTAAAGCAAATAAATAATCCATTTCAAAGGAATGGAGCTACTGCAGAAAAAGTCCCACTTCTTAAGGATCAATTTAATACCTCTCAAGATAGTTACGTATAAAGGACTTTTGTAGATAAATATTTGAATAACTTAAAAACAAACTAAGACTTTAAAATCTAAAAATGCTTTCTTTAAAATCCACCAGTGAACAGTCTACTTTCTGTAGTACAAGTGTTATATCATCTGATTATCGTACTCCACAATAATAATAATAATAATAATAATAATAATAATAATAATAATAATAATAATAATAAAGTTGGAAGGGACCTTGGAGGTCATCTAGTCCAACCCCCTGGTCAGGCAGGAAACCCTATACCATTTCGGAAAAATGGCTGTCCAGTCTTTTCTTTAAAACTTCCAGTGTTGGACCATTCACCGCCTCTGGAGGCAGGTTGTTCCACTGGTTAATTGTTCTAACTGTCAGGAAGTTTCTCTTTAGTTCTAGGTTGCTTCTCTCCTTGATTAATTTCCATCCATTGCTTCTTGTCCTGCCCTCAGGTGCTTTGGAAAATAGCTTGACTCCCTCTTCTTTGTGGCAGCCCCTGAGGTATTGGAACACTGCTATCATGTCACTCCTCACCCTTCTCTTCATTAAACTAGACATACCAAATTCCAGCAACCGTTCCCTTATATGTTTTAGCCTCCAGTCCCCTAATCATCTTTGTTGCCCTTCTCTGTACTCTTTCTAGAGTCTCAACATCTTTTTTACATCATGGTGACCAAAACTGGATGCAGTATTCCAAGTGTGGCCTTACCCCCTATACCATACCTGTACATTTGGGTTTTTTTGACTAAATGTAGAACCTTGCTTTTTTCACCAGTGAATTTCATTTTGTTAGTAGTGCCCAGTGTTCGACTCTGTCCAGAGCCTCCTGTATCTTAAGCCTATCTACTGGAGTGTTGGCTATTCCTGCCAGCTTGGTGTCGTCTGCAAATTTGATGAGTTCCCCATCTATCCCCTCATCCAAATCATTGATGAAGATGTTGAAGATCACTGGGCCCAGAACAGAGCCCTGGCGCTCCCCACTACATACTTCCCTCCATGTAGATGCGGTTCCATTGAGGACCACACACTGAATACGGCCGGTCAGCCAGCTACGAATCCATCTGGTGGTGATGCTGTCTAACCCACATTTTTCTATCTTATCAAGTAGTAATTTGTGATCTACTATATCAAATGCCTTACTGAAGTATATTCAGATAGTGTGAACTGCAGCAAATCCAGGTTTGTGGTAAGGAAATAAAATGAAACACACAATCCTAAAACAAAAAAAAGTTGTTCCTGCGTAGAGACTGATATAAAACTAAATGGCAATTCCTGAAGATGTGTCTAGTTTTGTCTAAGTCTTTGTCTAAGTTACTGCAACATCATATTTCCTAATAGCCTTTTTACAGTACTTATATTTCTAATTCCTCTTGGATTGGGAGGCCATACAATTATAGTTATTCCAATACAATTTTTACTGTTCCTATTTCTTAAACCAGTACTTAGTATGAGACCAGATGTGCTTAATCTCATAACGGTAAATGGTGTTAGGAAACATTGCTTGAAAAAGTAAAGCTAAGAAGACAAGAGTAGCTTAATAAATGTTATATGCCAGATGGAATTCCATTTTCACTCCTGTTTTGTAAAAGCGGATGCAGTTTGCTAAACTGCTTGGATAATACATACAAAACAAATATATTTAGGAACCACTTTTGTTGTTGTTGTTGTTGTTGCGAAGTCGTGTCCGACCCATCGCGACCCTATGGACAATGTTCCTCCAGGCCTTCCTGTCCTCTACCATCTTCTGGAGTCCATTTAAGCTCACGCCTACTGCTTCAGTGACTCCATCCAGCCACCTCATTCTCTGTCGTCCCCTTCTTCTATTGCCCTCAATCTTTCCCAGCATTAGGCTCTTCTCCAGTGAGTCCTTCCTTCTCATTAGGTGGCTAAAGTATTTGAGTTTTAGCTTCAGGATCTGGCCTTCTAAAGAGCAGTCAGGGTTGATCTCCTCTAGGACTGACCGGTTTGATCGCCTTGCAGTCCAAGGGACTCGCAGGAGTCTTCTCCAGCACCAGAGTTCAAAGGCCTCAATTCTTTTGCGCTCAGCCTTTCTTATGGTCCAACTTTCACTGCCATACATTGCAACTGGGAAGACCATAGCCTTGACTATACGCACTTTTGTTGACAGAGGAACCACTAACAAGCAGTAAAAAGAAGTAAAACAAAAAGTATTATTGGCAACCTGTGGGTAAATGTAAGGTAATAAAAGGTGTCGGAGAATTTACAAATATAGCATTCAACCAGGAAGCTCTTGATGTTGAATGTTGAAGCCCTTGAATCCCATAGCAGTAATTGCAAAGAGCAGTTTTTCTTGTTGAAGCCTGTTACTGGTGCAAAACATCAAGCAGAATTTCAGGAAAATCATCACGTTTACATAACTGGCTCCTTAAATCTGTTTCATTCTCTCTTTCATATAAAGCAGAGCAGATATGTTCACTTCTAATTTTCCGTATGCTGCGTTGGATGTGGAAGCCAGTCAATTCTACAAAGACTTGACCATTCAATCAGTCTAAAAGAAAAAGAAAAGTGTCACCAGAGAGACCAGAATTGCTTGAAATTCTACCAATATTTTTTTCTATGCATATAGACTACCTTCATAGGTTTACAGGTATTGTGAGTTCAATTTTCAATCTCTTAAAGGAAAAAGGAAAAAGAAAATTCACAAATAATATTTTGCTTCTAGACAGACCATTTCTTTTTTAAAACAATCAAACAACTTTAGCTGTGATCACCCTGAAAAAGTTCTTCTGAACTGAAACGGTACATGCATCTGCATGAGAAAACATATTAAAAGCAGAACATATATTCTTGCCTTTATAGCTCATTTTGAGATCTCAAACTAATCTTATGGAGGCTGAAGGCCTCCATAATCTGAAGGCTTAGCACTTCTGCAAAACCAATGAAACCAAGAATTACTAATTAAATATTAGTAATTAGTAAAATTAAAGCACTTGAAGGCAGGACAAGATGCAATGGATGGAAACTAATCAAGTAGAGAAGCAACCTAGAACTAAGGAGAAATTTCTTGACAGTTAGAACAATTAATCAGTGGAACAACCTGCTTCCAGAAGTTGTGAATGCTCCAACACTGGAAGTTTTTAAGAAGAGACTGGATAACCATTTGTCTGAAATGGTATAGGGCAGACATGTCAAACACAAGGCCCAGGGGCCGGATCCGGCCCGCGAAGTAGTTTCATGTGGCCTGCGAAGCCATCCTGGAAACAGTGAAGAAACTGCCCCCACTGCCTTGGCCCTGGCCCAGAGACCCTCCTTCTGCCAGAGACCCTCAGATCTGTCCCACTCCTGCCCAGGCCCCTATAGGCACCCTTGATGCTAACGATGTAGAGCTGGCCACGCCCACCCAGTAGGCCACACGCACCCTGGCCATACCCACCTGGCCCCTTGAGGGCAACCGCAATGCTGATGTGGCCCTCAGTGAAATTGAGTTTGGCACCCCTGGTATAGGGTGTCCTGCCTGAGCAGGAAGTTGGACTAGAAAACCTACAAGGTCCCTTCCAGCTTCATTTTCTAATTATTTAACAATTGAGTCAAAAAGTTTTACATGTAACTATATTTCATTCTAAAATTTTCTGTCAGAATGTTTACTCTTCTTATAGTTGACAAGAATAATAGTTTAACATATCCGCCTCTTCAGAGTAACATGCAATTTGGCTCCTGTGCTTGATTTTACTAAATGTAGATGAGTGTTTTTCTCAGTGAAACATATGAAGGTTGCAATTTCAAAAAAAAATGTGCCTTATGTGAAATATAATTTATTCAACTTATGCAAAAAAAGTGTCAACTCTAGAAAATCTACAGCAAAAGCTTTAAATGAACTCTGTTTCTATACAGCCATCAACCTGTTCTTGGTCATGTAGACAGCACATCAGACAATCATAAAAGATTTTTATGATCCAGACTTTCAAAATATGTGTCAAACTAATGTTTTGTGTCCACACAATTTCTAAAATGAAACAAAATAAAATGAAATTAAGGTGTTGGGTTTACCATGGAATAGCTGAGGTATTGCCTCTCTCCTGAGGTGTTGAAGAGGAAAGAAAATAAGCCCCTTATCATTTTAAGGAGTGAAAATCATATTCTCTGCTTTGAGTCAACTTTATTTTAATTGAACAGGGGGAGAATTCAAAGTTCTGCCCACTAACAAGGAACAAGGCAAAAGCTTAGTCAGTGATCCTGTTTACATGAGCTACAGCAGCATCCAGAGCCACTAAATCTTGAATTCCCTAAATAGCTTTAATGTAGCAAGCATTTGCAGTTTGTCAGCTTCCCTATTCTTACATCTGTTCCTTGAGATCCCACTCCTGCTTAATCCAGCTGCAGAAGCTGTTTCTTATACTTGTGCTTCTTTGCACCATATCAGTGGTTTTAGTAAGTTGAAAACAATTTACTAGGCCAAGCTACTGCTCCGGTCAGATTTTCTCTTTCAGGGTTTGCCTGAGCAATACAAGCACTCCTGGTCCTTTCAATTAAACAATGTGATACATCAGGATCCAGGAAGTACTCTTTCTCTGTCCCAGTGTCTGCCCTCTAGAATGAGGTGCCACTGATATCTGAGGCTCCCAGCCTACTGGCATTTTGGAGTTGACTTGAATGTTCTCCCAAGCCTTAGGTGAGGATGGTTGGGACCAATCAGATATGTTTGCAAGGTGTAGGTGCTTCTCATCAGACTGGCCATCTGTTTTAGTGGGGTTTTTTCCCCTTTCTTCTTCCTTTGTTATGGAGATTCTCAGTCAACCAGGTCATAGATATCCCAAAGGTACTTTTTCACAAGGCAACTGGACTTTCTTCTTCTTCTTTGAAGATGTTTCGCTTCTCATCCAAGAAGCTTCTTCAGCTCTGACTGCATGGTGGGAAATGGAAGGATTTATACTCCTTTCAGACAGCTGGTCATTTATCTTCTTTTATAGACTCATTGCAGCCACCTGGAGGTTTATTTGTGTTGTCAGGCTCCACACCCATTTGCACTACTCGGGTGACCCTTGTTGTGTAGTAAGTTCTTCGTGCAGGAAAGAAGACGAGGCAAGTGAGTTCAACAAAGCTCATGGTTTATTGCTTGCAGGATCTGAACTGAGGATTGGACTGCAGCTTGCAGCAATTTATAGCCTGGCCCCTAGGCGGCAGCCAATAGATTTAAAGTAACCCATTGCCACTTAGGGGCAGCCAATAACAGCACTGGAGACCTGGAGTCTGGGTTGCTGGAGAGCCGTTAGCTGCTCCAGCTAATCACGTGGTGTTACAATTGAGCCCAATACATAACAACCCTGATGACACAGATAAACCTTCAGGTCACCTCAACAACTCTCTAAAAGAATGCATATGACCAGCTGTCTGCAAGGAGTATAAACCCTTCCACTCCCCACCACCCAGTCAGAGCTGAAGGAGCTTCTTGGATGAAAAGCAAAACAACTTCAAAGAAAACAAGAAAGTCCAGTTACCTCATGAAAAAGCACCTTTGGGATTCTTTCTTTGTTATTATAATGTGCTCTGTATTATGCACATAGTTTGGTTTTATTATATAGCACACTGTCTCAAGTCAGGTTTGAGTGGGTGATGCCTAAATTAAATAACTTAAATGTAGAACTATATAAATGTTTTTATTGTAAAGTAAATTAGCATATTCAGTAGGACAATTTAGATGAGAAAGAAATAACTAAATACTTCATCATCCTTTCCCAGAGAACCACATTTGATATGTTTTCCAATTCATGTCCAGCTTTTCTTCAAAATTTGCCTTTAACTTTTATAAGGAGAGAAAATTGGTTATTTTTTGGTCACCATTTTAAGAGAAAACTCAGATACAGATATTCTTAAATCCAACATTAAAGAGAGATCATTTGGTGAAATTGTTTGTTATTGTGTTTTATTGTATTTCTGGACTAATAAATTTGCTTAGGGACAGGCTGCAAACATGAATTTAGGCATGTTTGTTTCATTTATTTATTTAGGATTCAAGTCTAACATCCTGGTTCTTTTATACAAAAAAACTTACCACATATATCAGCTTCCCATATACAGTATTTCATTTCGGTTTTATTAGACTTAAATAGAATATAGGGAGCAACAGGCAGCAAAGGGTAGAGGAAAAATACAGGAAGTTAGGCTGTACATTTCACCATAGAGAATACCACAATGTAAGGAAGGAACACATGCATGCACTCATAAACACACACACACACACACACACACACATTTATGTCTCATCCTTTTAGATTTAGGACAGTGTTTCATTAGAGTTATTCCCATTCACTTTGGTTGTTAGGCCATTCTCATTTTGTTACAGCGGCAGAAAATCTAGGAACAATTGTTTATTTTCCACTCTGCAGAAAGATTACTTTGTGTCTGGTATTGTTTTCATTCTCAAACAGCATATTCTTTAGAGGATTGATGAACACAGTCAGATGTTGTATAATCTTTCACACAATAGCCTTCTAATCAATTTGCCAGCATCTAGGCAAATCTGAACATCTCCCTGTTCCTTAATTTGTTGTTGTTGTACATAATTCTCCTCTCCTCATGCTGTTTGCTCCAGATGCCCTGCTGGCTTCTGAAATAGATTCAAACCTGCAAAATACAGGGAAGCTGCTCATCCTGAAAGTAGCTTCATTTTGATCGGAAGCAGATTTTCCATTTTGCTCAGTTCACACAAATCCCTGGAGACATCTCTATTCATTTTGGACTCTCTACAGCAGACCTTTTTCTTTTTTCAAGTGCAGAAGATGAGATGCTTTTAGCTTTTATCTGGGAATTAAAAAAGAGGAAACAAAAATACTTCCCTTTTTCTTGTAGTTCTGTGGAAGGAAGAACAATAGTGATAAATCTGGCTGGTGTTAAAGAAGGAACAGTTGTCTTCTTCCTTTTTAAATTCCTCACAGTTCAGGAATAAGGTCTGAACTATTAACTTCCTTTGAATTGCTAAAAAAAATCTGCACAGAGAGTGTAAGTTTACTAAACTGAGTGTACTAAAGACCTGTTTTTGTCCCACTAATGTGTTGGAAGTTCAAGCTTAAGAACTGTGGATAAAAGAATTTGAGTGGGAAGGTATACTGAGAAAGAGAAATGTACCATAGAGACTGAATGTCTTGAACTATCATAGTTGTTAGGTAGATGACTATGGCCTAACTGGTTGGGTTGGCAATATATATAAACTATGATTGTATTGTTGTAATAGAAACTTTATTGTATCACTTTAAATGTGTGATGATTGGCCAATGCTGTTTTTCCAATGGCCATAAGAGGGAGCTAGAGACATAGCTTCTTTCTCTCTGTTATTCTCTCTGTCACATTTGCTGTTACTTGCTGATTATTGTGGTTTGTGGGTTTGCTACTGTTTGCTAAACCTGAAGAACTGTGTTTTGACTTACGGACTGGTAAGAAGACTCTGTATTGGATAATCCTTGGACTGTTGTTATTTGCTATCATCTCTTTACTTGTGTATGACCTGGACTGATTTTTTCTTGGACTGTGCTATTGTATTATTCCACAAGTAAAACTTTTTTACACACCTCAGTGTATCTGTGTGGTTGCTGCGTAAACTTGACTACTCTCAGTATCCTCTTTTTCTGTGCAAGCTCTTGTTAGCTCAAGAGGTACTCTGCACATCCTTATCAATAGTCATCTAATCTCAGTTACAAATTTTAGTTTTTTGTACTTCTAATAAACTCAATAAACAAATTGTGTGTGTGTGTGTGTGTGATAATCAAACAATGAATCAGCGAACACCTAGAGGCAAACAAAGTCATTACTAAAAGCCAACATGGGTTTATCAAAAACAGATCATGCCAGACAAATCTTATTGCATTCTTTGACCAAGTGACAAAATTAGTGGATAAGAAGAATGTTGTGGATATAATTTACTTGGACTTCAGTAAGGCATTTGATAAAATAGATAAGATAGAAAAAATGTGGGTTAGATCAGGGCTTTTCAACCTTTTCACCCATTGTACCACTTTTAGGATATGGCAACATCCGAGTAAGGTGTCAAAAACTTGACAACCAAAAAAAGGGAAAAAAGTGATGAAGTACAGGTAGTCCTCGACTTACAACAGTTCACTTAGTGTTAGAGATTAAACTTGATTTGGGTGACAATATTATATAATGGAGTAAAAGCACCTTTAAGGAGTTAAACGGTCTAAGGGTGTGGCTGTAATTATTCCACATAAAAGAGAGTTAGATGTTACACGTAGTTGCTCTTGTATATGTGTTTGATGTTAGTGTTTGGATACCTCTTGTTCTCTTGTTTGCTAACTTGATATTTATTCTCTCAAGAATCAACTGCTTGCTACAGTGTATATTGTTTTTGATATTGGTAAGCAGCTTTTGTATTTTGATACTATGTTTTTATGGACTGACTTTTATGTGCATGATACTGGATTGATACTTGGACTATTTCTTACTGTGTTTCTTTTTGTTGTCTGAGTAAAAATAAGTTATAAAACTCGTGTTAGTGCATTACTGTTTGCCTAAAAGTCCCAGTACAACTTCCACTGTGTATTAATAATACTCTGTTAAACAAACCATTTTTTCAACAACATATTCTAACAATGGTTATGCGCCCAGACCCAGTGTGGTACTGAGGACAGGCACAGTATTGTATTTATATTTCCTAACTGAGTTTTGAAATTCAGACAATGGCACAAGGACTATTCAATCCATTCTGCATTACCCGGCTTAATGGGTCAAACTACGTATCCTGGTCTACACAATGTAGTTTGCTATTACAAAATCAAGGTCTTTGGAAAATAGTCCATAATCCTCCTGATGTAACTGCCTGGGATCCAACTAATGAAGAAGATAACAAGAAGATTGTAGACTTCAATAAAGACAATGATAAGGCTTTATCTATCATTGGGCTAACATTAGGAGACCAACAGCTAGTCCATGTGCGTGGAGAAGAATCTGCTGCTAAATGTTGGGCTAAGTTGAAAAAGATTTTTGTTCGGGACAGTGTTGGTGCTCATATAAATCTTACCAGAAAGCTATTTAGAGCTAGACTGGAAAAGAATGGCGATATGTTAGCTCACCTTAACTTTATAAAAGCAACTTTGTTGGAACTGCAAGAAAAAGAACTTATTTTCTCAGAGCTTCACCAGGTTTACATCATTTTATCATCATTGGATGAGAGCTACGATGCCTTTGTATCGTCCTTGGAGGTTTTGTCCAAAGAAGACCTAACTGTTTCTTCAATAACTGGAAGGTTGTTGGAAGAATCAAGATGTCGTATGGAGAGAAAACAGTTGAGAGAGCCATTGCAACAAGAAATAAAGAAGACTGAATCTGCTTATATTTTAAGGAAATGCTTTAATTGTGGGTTAAAGGGACATATTGCTAAGTTTTGTCAGAATAGTAATTGTCAGAGAAAGGAAAGCCATAGAAAGAATAAAAAGCTGATTAATGTAGCTGTAGCTAATAGAACTACTAATAACCACAATTGGTGGGTGGTAGATAGTGGAGCTACACACTGTATTTCAAAAATAAAAAGGGATTTTGAGAATATAAGGTCTAGTAAAAAATATATTTCTATGGCTAATGGCTGGAGAGTCAAGGTCTCTGGAGAGGGTAAGGTTTACTGTTCATTTTTAAAACAAAGTTTGGAAATGCTATATGTTCCCAGATGTGATTATAATCTATTATCAGTTAAGGCATTATTGGAAGCAGGTTTTAAAGTTACTTTCCAAGGGGAGGAATGTCTTATTCAAAAGAATGAAGTGAACTTAATAGCTAATATGAAAGATGGTTTGTTTGTAATTAGCAATGATCCTATTATAATGGCTACTACTTGTACAAATCAAAAACCACATGATGAATGTATTCATTTATTACATAGAAGATTGGGTCATGTGAATTTTAATACACTAAAAAGAACTGTAGCTTTGTCTAATGGGTTTAAGTTAAAGGCTTGTAAGAAATATCTGCAGTGTAACGTATGTGGTAGAGAAAAGAGCAGGGCAGCACCAGCTAATAGGTTAGATGGATTTAAAACCACAACTCCATTAGAACTGGTATTTATGGATTTGATAGGTCCTATGAAACCCAGTTTAGGGGGTGCTTGCTACATATTAAATATTCTAGACCATTATAGCAGATATGGGTTCTGTTATCTCCTTACGTCAAAAACTGAAACTATACAAACAATATCTAATTGGCTCAAGTTTGTACAAAGGAAAACTCAGTTAAATGTAAAAACCATAATAACAGACAATGGAACTGAGTTTGTTAATAAACAGTTCAATGAGCTGTTAGTTTCAGAGGGAATAGAGCATAGACGTACAGCTCCTTATAGACCTCAGCATAATGCATTTGTTGAACGGAGGGGCCAAACATTGCAAGCTATGATTAGATCTATGATTGAAGATTCTGGTTTACCTGATAGCTTATGGGGAGAAGCAGCAAAATGTGCTAATCATATTTTAAACAATGTGGTTAGTTCAGCTACAGGTAAAATTCCTTATACCTTATGGTATAAGAGAAAACCAAATCTTAGTTATATTCACACATTTGGGACACCTGCTTGGGTACATATTCCAAGTTCAATAAGAAATAAAGGAGAACATAGAGCTAAACAATTATTTTTTGTTGGCTATGAGTTAAACCATAAGTCTTATCGGTTCTGGGAGAAAGGTACTAAAAACATTTATTGTAGTTCTAGCGCTGTTTTTCAAGAACAGTCAGGCTGGGAAAGGGTAGAAGATATTGTATATATTCCTCAACAAGATTTAACTAACTCCTCAAATGAAAGTGATAAAGAAGAGGAGGAACCTGCTAGAGAGATCAAACAAGAACCACTGATAGTGGAGACAGGAGAGGAAGAAGATAATAATGTAAATGTACCTATAAGTCCAATAATTCTCAGAAGGTCTAACAGGGAAAGACGACAGCCTGATCGTTTCGAGGCAGGTTTAATTTGTCAAATAGATATTGAACCTTCTAATGTTGAAGAAATAAAAATGTATCCTGAGAATGAAAGAAAGAATTGGAAAGTAGCTATGGATAAAGAAATAAAGTCTTTGCAAGATCTTAATGTTTATCAAGAGGTTAAAATACCTAAAACAGAAAAGTTAATTGGATGTAAATGGGTTTTTAAACTGAAAGAAAGTGTTACAGGAGAGGTAATACATAAAGCAAGATTAGTTGCTCAAGGATTTGCACAGAATAATAGTGATTATGATGTAGTATTTTCCCCAACGTTAAGAGCTTCCACTCTTAGGGCTGCTTTAGTTTGGGCAGCAAATAAGAATTATAGTATAAAACATGTAGATATTGAAACTGCTTATTTGCATGCAACATTAAACCATGATATATATATGAAAGTTCCATCAGGAATAGAAAGTAAGGTAGGGTACTGTTGGAAACTGAATAAGAGTTTGTATGGTTTAAAACAGTCAGGTTATGAGTGGAATAGATGTTTAGTAAAAGAGTTAAATAGTTTGGGATTTAAAGCTAGTATTGCAGATCCTTGTTTATTTATAAAACAGCAAAATAGTGAATTATCATTGTTATTATTATTCACTGATGATATTGCTATTATAGCAAAAGATGAAACAGAAACTGAAAGAATAATTTCAGGGTTAAAAAGAAAATTTAGAGTAAAAGATCTAGGAGCTATTAGTCATTATCTAGGGCTGGATATTGTCAGGACTAGTAAAGGATTTAAATTGTCTCAAGCTAAGAAAATTAATGGTTTGCTGAAACGTTATAATATGGAAAACTGTAAACCAGTAAAAACACCTATGGTTCAAGGTTTTGAGAGTTCAGCAGATAACAGCAATGTCTTTGATAAAAAGATATATCAATCATTAATAGGCAGCTTGATGTATTTATGTAACTGGTCAAGACCTGACATAGCATTTACAGTTAATCATTTAGCTAGATATTGTGAGAATCCTACAACCAGATGTTGGCAAGGTGCGAAAAGAGTTTTAAGATATTTGAAGCACACCATACATTATTCTCTATATCTAGAGCCAACAAAGGAATTGGAACTAAAAGCATTTGCAGATGCTAGTTTTGCATCTGATACTGTAACCAGAAAATCCACTTCAGGATTGGTTGTATTATTGGGAAACGCTTTAGTAGGATGGAGGTCTAACAGACAGAAGCATATAAGCTTATCAACAACTGAATCCGAATTTTCTTGTTTATCTTTATTATGTACTGAGCTATTGGTATGGAAACAATTATTGTTTGATATGGGTTTAAATTGTAATGAACCAATAAAAGTGTATGAAGACAATCAAGCAGCTATAAAATTAGCAACTAATGCTGCAGTGAAAACTAGATCAAAACATACGGATCTACGGTATCTAAATGTCAGACAATGTGTTAAAGATAATTTGATTAAACTGGAATATTGTGCAACTGAAGATAATATTGCTGACCAGTTTACTAAAGCTCAGGGTGCTATAAAGCATAAATCTGTTTGTGATATGTGTAATTTGAGATTGTAAAAATATATGTATAATATGCCACCCAAAAGGGGAGATTGTTAGAGATTAAACTTGATTTGGGTGACAATATTATATAATGGAGTAAAAGCACCTTTAAGGAGTTAAACGGTCTAAGGGTGTGGCTGTAATTATTCCACATAAAAGAGAGTTAGATGTTACACGTAGCTGCTCTTGTATATGTGTTTGATGTTAGTGTTTGGATACCTCTTGTTCTCTTGTTTGCTAACTTGATATTTATTCTCTCAAGAATCAACTGCTTGCTACAGTGTATATTGTTTTTGATATTGGTAAGCAGCTTTTGTATTTTGATACTATGTTTTTATGGACTGACTTTTATGTGCATGATACTGGATTGATACTTGGACTATTTCTTACTGTGTTTCTTTTTGTTGTCTGAGTAAAAATAAGTTATAAAACTCGTGTTAGTGCATTACTTTTTGCCTAAAAGTCCCAGTACAACTTCCACTGTGTATTAATAATACTCTGTTAAACAAACCATTTTTTCAACAACATATTCTAACACTTAGTGACTGTTCAAAGTTACAATGGCACTGAAAAAAGTGCCCCCCAAGCCACAGCCGAGCAAGACACCTGCCTGCCCACCTGGCGGTACTCTTCCTCCTGTCCGAGGTTTTCATTGTGAGCATTTCTGCTGAGGATTGGTGGGGGGGGTGTTTGGTTTTTATTCCCCCCCATCTGCTGGGTGGTTGCAGCATGTTTTGGTCACTTCACATGACCCTGGGACGCTGTGACAGTTATAAATATGAATCAGTTGCCAAGCATCTGAATGTAAATCACAAGACCCTGGAGATACTGCAACATTCCAGCTGATCGGCGCTTCTTCTGGGCTCAGCAGAAGTGCCAGGATCAGTGCCGAGCTCCAGCTGGAACCTAGCGCTGATCCTGGCGCTTCCACTGAGCCCTGACAGCCCTGCAGCTCCAGCCATCTCTTCCTCAGGCTTGTGTGGTGCTGCCATTCCCCTTCCCCGCTACTACTTTTCTAAGATGGTTGCGTACCACCTGCCAGGTGCCAATGTAGCACAGGTGGTACCCGTACCACTGGTTGAAAAGCCCTGGGTTAGACAGCATCACCACCAGATGGATTCGTAACTGGCTGATCAGCCGTACTCAGCATGTGGTCCTCAATGGAACTGCATCTACATGGAGGGAAGTGTGTAGTGAAGTGCCCCAGGGCTCTGTTCTGGGCCCAGTGCTCTTCAACATCTTCATCAACATTTTGGACGAGGGGATAGATGGGGAACTCATCAAATTTGCAGATGACACCAAGCTGGCAGGAATAGCCAATACTCCAGAAGATAGGTTTAAGATACAAAAGGATCTGGACAACTCGAACACTGGGCGCTATCTAACAAAATGAAATTCAATGGTGAAAACAGCGAGGTTCTACATTTAGGCAAGAAAAAACAAATGTACAGGTAGTACCTTGCTCAATAGTAGTAACTGTGAGAGGGATCTCGGAGTCCTAGTGGACAATCACTTAAATATGAGCCAGCAGTGTGCTGCAGCTACCAAAAAAGCCAACACAGTGCTAGGCTGCATTAACAGAGGGATAGAATCAAGATCACATGAAGTATTAATACCACTTTACAATGCCTTGGTAAGGCCACACTTGGAATACTGCATCCAGTTTTGGTCACCATGATGTAAAAAAGATGTTGAGACTCTAGAAAGAGTACAGAGAAGGGCAACAAAGATGATTAGGGGACTGGAGGCTAAAACATATAACCTGCCTCCAGAAGTGGTGAATGCGGTGAATTATTATTATTATTATTATTATTATTATTATTATTATTATTATTATTATTATTATTATTATTATTATTATTATTATTATTATTATTATTATTATTATTATTATTAATTATTATTATTATTATTATTATTATTATTATTATTATTATTATTATTATTATTATTTGTTGATATGCTAGAATCTGCTGGCATTGAGCATAAACGTTCAGCCCCTTATAGGCCTCAACATAATGCATTTGTTGAGAGACGTGGGCAAACGTTACAAGCCGTGATGAGAACCATGTTAAAAGATTCTGGCTTAACAGATAGACTGTGGGGGGAGGCAGCAAAATGTGCAAACCATGTTCTGAATATAGTTGTTAATACTCCTACTGGTAAAATACCATATACAATATGGCATGGTAGAAAACCAAACCTTGATTATCTGCACACGTTTGGCACCCCAGCTTGGGTCCACATTCCTGCACAACTCAGGTGTAAAGGCCAACATAGGGCTAGGCAATTATACTTTGTAGGTTATGAAGCTAACCACAGATCATATCGTTTCTGGGAACGAGGCACAACTAATGTATATAATAGTGCAAGTGTCAAATTCCTTGAGCACGTTGGTTGGGATAGGTTAGAGCAAGAAACTGTTAATACTGATCCTCTAGTGTTTGAGGACTCCTCTGATAACGTAACTAGTAATGATAATACATCTCCTGTACATATAAAAGATGAAGAAGAGATAGGGGAGATAAAAGAGGAATCAGAGGAAGGAAAGGAGTCAGAAATTCAAAGCCCTGTAATTCCTTGGCGTTCAACGCGCATCAGACGTCCACCTGATCGCTATGAAGCTAGTATAATATGTCAAATTAGTTCAGTACCTTCTAACTATGATGAGATCAGGATGTATCCTGAAAAGGAACAGGCATCATGGAAAGCTGCAATGAACAGGGAGTTGAAGTCTTTGCAAGATCTTAAGGTCTATGAGAAAGCAAAACTGCCACCTGGTGAGCAAGCTATAGGTTGCAAGTGGATATATAAAATAAAGAAGGGTGTAGATGGGACTATAACCCATAAGGCACGTTTGGTTGCACAAGGTTTTGCCCAAACTACTGAGGATTATGACGAGGTGTTTGCACCCAGTATGAGGACAATCAAGCTGCAATAAAGATGGCAAATAATGCTGCAGTAAGAACAAGATCTAAACATACTGATCTTCATTATTTAAATGTCAGACAATGTATCAAGGATAAATTAATACAGCTAGAGTATTGTTCATCTGATGTAAATATTGCAGATTATTTTACGAAGGTACAAAGTGCTGTGAAACACAATGCTAATTGTGAAAAAATGTGCATAAGATTGTAAGAGTTATATATTATTCTACCCAAAGGGGAGAATGTTAGGCATATGGTGCTAGCCTACAATGTTGGGTTGAAAATATATTAACCATAATGTTCTCTCTCTCTCTGAATTCACTGATCTCTACTATTACTGTTTTTGCTCTGCTGTTGGTTTACTACTGTTGTAAACCTGAACTGTGTATTGACCTCTGGACCGGTAAGAAGACTTTGTAGTTTGGATTACTCCTTGGACTGTTGCTATTGTGTATGACCTGGACTGTTTATTTTTGACTGTGCATTTTTGTTTTTACACCACCTCAAAGTAAAATACTTTTTGCTTTTACAACTCAGTGTACTCCTGTGTGTGACTCTTACTACTCTCAGTACCCTTCCTTGTCTCTGCAACTCCTTGGTAGCACAAGGAGACCTCTGCACAACAAATTCCTTAACAATAATAATAATAATTTGAAGATCTAAAACATGTTCAACATTTAATTAATTTATATCATTGTACCTAGAGTGTCATAATATATCAGTGTAGTATAATGTGCAGATCCAAGTAGCATGGTCTTTTGTAATTGATAGATTAAAATTTTGCCAATGCATAGAAGTGCCATCCAAGGTTTTTTGGTATGGCACCCAGTTGCTGATAACCACTCGGATTTTTGCCACAATTTTTCAACTTTAGTTTTCAGATTGTGATACTTTCTGATCTTCACCAATTCTTTGTCTTCTATTCTACTATCCTCTAGTATTATCACATCAATTATTCACTCTTTCTTCTTTCAACCACAGTTAAATATGATGATATGTTCCAATACTTTATCAGTTTACAGCAGGGGTGTCAAACTCAATTTCCTTGAGGGCCACATCAGCACTGTGGTTGCCCTCGGGGGGCCGGGTGGGTATGGCCAGGGTGGGCGTGGCCTACTGGTGGGCGTGGCTGGAGTGCGTATGGCCTACTGGGTGGGCATGGCCAGCTCTACATCATTGGCATCAAGGGTGCCTATGGGGGCCTGGGCAGGAGTGGGACAGATCTGGGGGTCTCTGGCAGAAGGAGGGTCTCTAGGCCAGGGCCAAGGCAGTGGGGGCCGTTCCCTCACTGTTTCCAGGATGGCTTCGCGGGCCACATGAAACCACTTCATGGGCCGGATCATTTTGAATTCTTTTTAAACTATACTTGAGAGAATAATAAATTTGGAATGGACCTTGGAGGTCTTCTACTCCAACCCCCTGCTCAGGCAGAAAACCCTATACCATTTCAGACAAATGGTTGTCCAATCTCTTGTTAAAACCTTCCAATGTTGGAGCACCCACAACTTCTGGAGGCAAGTCATTCCATTGATTAAATGTTCTAACTGTCAGGAAAATTCTCCTTATTTCTAGGTTGCTTCTCTCCTTGATTAATTTCCATCCGTTGCTTCTTGTCCTACCTTCAGGTGCTTTGGAGAATAGCTTGACTCCCCCTTCTTTGTGGCAGCCCCTGAGTTATTGGAACACTGCTATCATGTGCCCTGGTCTTTCTCTTCATTAAACTAGACATATCAAATTCCAGCAACCATTCTTTATATGTTTTATCCTGCAGTCCCCTAATCATCTTTGTTGCTCTTCTTTGTAGTCTTTCTAAAGTCTCATCATTTTTTATGTTGTGGCAACCAAAACTGGATGCAGTATTCCAAGTGCAGTATGTTCCCATGTTTTTTTATACCTGCAAATGATAATTTCCCCAGATATTCCAGTGAATCATTTTCATGACTGTATTATGTCATTTTTATAGTCAGTTTCTTCAATCATCTTGCTCGAGCTGAGTGTATGATCTACAGTGTCTGCTGCTTTTTTGCACAATCTGGCCTTTAAATGATGTGATGATTTTCAATTCAAGAAATTGACTATCTAATTATTTTCCAGTTTATGTTCATGTTTTTATTATATTATTTTGATATTCATGTTTTGTTTCCTGTGGATTCAATAGGTTCCAGTTTGTAAGTTGCATTCATAATTGTTTTGACTATTTTTTTACATAATGCATGCTTTCTTCTTCAACAGTTTGCTTGACTTGAAATAAATCTCTATCTCCTCCTAATGTTAACCAGCCCATATTGTTCATTTCCAGCCACCAATTCTGTTTTCCAGTGCTTCATTTTTTTTCTATAAACTTTGTTTATAGAATGTTTTTACTGACATCAGTTGTTTCCAAACATTTGTTGATCCAACTGTGTGGTCATGAATGAAATACCTTTTTATAAATTAAGACTATATGTAAATTAGTTTTTCAGCTTTGCAATTCTCCAATAATATTTTATAAATCAGATACAGATCATTTGTACCTCTGCTTTTCCTTTAATTTCTTTTCTGTTCTACTGGAAGAATGTTATTTTCTTCCAAATTATCTTGGATGTTGTCTGCTATTATGCCTGTGAGTAATTTAAATATTTATTTATTTATTAATTGAATTTATATACCGCCCTATTCCCGAAGGACTCAGGGCGGTTCACAGGGCAAGTTAAAAACAATACAAAAAGAGAGAATAAAATAAGATTAAATTAATACAAGCCCACAAAATTAAGATAACATTAAAATTGAAATTTAAAATTAATTTAATTTAATTTAATTTAATAATATAATTTAAAATCCCTCAGTCCAGGCCAGACAATTCAAACAACCAGGTTTTTAAGTCCCGGCGAAACGAGCAAAGGTTGGGGGCAGTCCGAAGTTCCATTGGCAGTTCGATCCAAAAGGCGGGCGCACCCACAGAGAACACCCTCCCCCTGGGAATCACCCGCCAGCAATCTCTAACTGGTGGAACCCTGAGGAGGGCCTCCCCGTGGGAGCGCACAGGATGATGGGAAGTTGATGCCGGCAGCAGGTGTTCCCTTAGATAGTCCGGACCCAAGCCATTTAGGGCTTTATAGGTCATCACCAGCACCTTGAATCTCACCCGGAGGGCAACTGGAAGCCAATGCAGCTCGCAGAGAAGAGGTGTTACATGGGAGCATCAGGAGACTCCCATCACAACTCGCGCGGCCGCATTCTGCTCCAGCTGAAGCCTCCGAGTGGTCCTCAAGGGCAGGCCCATGTAGAGAGTGTTGCAGTAGTCTAACCGGGAGGTCACGAGCGCATGAGTGACTGTGCGTAGGGCATCTTGGTCCAAATAGGGGTGCAACTGGTGCACCAGGCAAACCTGGGCAAAAGCCCCCCTGGTCACGGCTCCTATATGATCTTCCAAACTGAGCCGTGAATCCAGGAGAACACCCAAGTTGCGAGCCCTATCAATGGGGGGTAACACCTCACCCCCCATAGTTAACGATGGACAAAACTGGTTCTCCCGAGATGCTGGTATGCACAGCCACTTGGTCTTGGCGGGATTGAGTCGAAGCCTGTTTCTCCCCATCCAAACCCGGACCGCCTCCAGGCAACGGGACATCACGTCGAGGGCATCACTGGGTTGGTTCGGGGTGGAAAGAAAAAGCTGGGTATCATCAGCATACTGAAGATACCCCACCCCGAAACCACAAATGAGCTCACCCAGCAGATTCATATAGATGTTGAACAAGAGGGGCTCTTATACACCAGGGCTTTTCAACCTTTTCACCCATTGTACCACTTTTAGGATATGGCAACATCTGAGTACCACCAGTCGCCTAGCAAGGTGTCAAAAACTTGACCAAAAAAAAGAGGGGAAAAAAAGAGTATTGGGAAACTCCCATTACTACTCGCGCAGCTGCATTCTGCACCAGCTAAAGCCTCCGAGTGGTCCTCAAGGGCAGCCCCATGTAGAGAGCATTGCAGTAGTCTAACTGGGAGGTCACGAGTGCATGAGTGACTGTGCATAGGGCATTTCAGTCCAGATAGGGTTGCAACTGGTGCACCAGGTGAACCTGGGCAAAAGCCCCCCTGGTCATGATCTTCCAAACTGAGCCATGAATCCAGGAGGATGCCCAGGTTATGAGCCCTATTGACGGGGGTAACACCTCACCCCCCATCATTAAAGATGGAGAAGAACGGTTCACTCGAGATGCCAGTATGCACAGCCACTCAGTCTTGGCAGGATTGAGTCGGAGCCTGTTTTTCCCCATCCAAACCCAAACCGCCTCCAGGCAACGGGACATCACATCGAGGGCATCACTAAGTTGGTTCGGGGTGGAAAGAAAAAGTTGGGTATCATCAGCATACTGATGATACCCCACCCCGAAACCACGAATGATCTCGCCCAGCAGCTTCATATAGATGTTGAACAGGAGGGGAGAGAGGACCAACCCCTGAGGAACTCCACAAACGAGAGGCCTCGGGGCGGACCTCTTTCCTCCCGTCAACACCGACTGCGAGCGGCCCAGGAGATAGGAGGAGAACCACTGTAAAACAGTGCCCCCCACTCCCAACCCCCTGAGACGTCGCAGCAGGATACCATTGTCGATGGTATCAAAAGCCGCTGAGAGATCTAATAGGACTAGGACAGAGGAACAACCCCTGTCCCGAGCCCACCAGAGATCATTCATCAGCGCGACCAATGCCGTCTCCATGCTGTACCCAGGCCTGAAGCCCGTTTGGTACGGGTCAAGATAATCAGTTTCCTCCAGGAACAGAGGAAGCTGATGCGCTACCACACTCTCAACAACCTTCGCCAAAAAGCGAAGGTTGGAGACCGGATGATAGTTATTCAGAATAGCTGGATCCAGGGCAGGCTTCTTGAGAAGGGGTCTCACCACCGCCTCCTTCAAGGCGGCAGGGAAGACACCCTCACTCAAAGAAGCAGATATCACTGCCTGGAACCAGCCTCGTGTCTCCTCCCGAGCTGAATAAACCAGCCAGGAGGGGCACGGGTCCAATAAACAGGTGGTAGAGCTCAGCCTCCCCATGATCCTGTCCACCTCCTCGGGAGTCACAGGATCAAACTCAGTCCAGATAATACTACTCTCAAGACCGCTCAGTTCCTCCCCATCAGAGTCTGCCCAGTCAGAGTCCAAACCGGTCCGAATCTGAGCGATTTTGTCCGCCAGATGCTGGCTGAACTCCTCAGCCCGCCCCTGTAAGGGCTCCTCCCTCACCTCCTGATTAAGGAGGGAACGAGTTACCCTAAACAGGGCGGCCGGGCGATTATCTGAGGACACGATGAGGGCAGCGAAGTAATTACACGTCGCCATCCTCATCGCCGCGAGATAAGACCTAGTAAAAGATCTTAGTCGCAATCAGTCAGATTCAGACCGGCTGGATCTCCAACAGCTCTCCAGACTTCGTCTCCGATGCTTCATCTCCCAGAGCTCCACAGAAAACCATGGAGCCCATCGGGATCTGCGCCGGGTCAGGGGTCACAAGGGTACAACACGGTCAAGTGCCTCGGTGGCGGCCCTCTCCCAAGCCTCCACCAAGGCATCGGCCGGGCTGTGAGTGAGGGAGATAGGTATAGACCCAAGTGCCGTCTGGAACCGTTCTGGATCCATTAGGCGCCTGGGGCAGAACCACCTGGTCGGCTCCGCAGCCCAGCAGCGAGGGGTAGCGTATCAGAAGACCAGCCATAGGAGATGATGATCGGACCATGACAGGGGGACAATATTTGGCGAGCCCCCTCCCAGATCACCAAACCACTGCCCAGATAGGAAAACCAGGTCGAGAGTGTGATGCCCTCCATGGGTCAGATCCTGAATTATCTGGGTCAGGTCCATAGCCGTCATGGAGGCCATGAACTCCCGAGCTAACTCTGACAACCCGCCCAGGGATGGAAGGTTGATATCATCCAGAACAATAAGTCTGGGAAGTTCAACCACCAGCCCTGAAAGGGTGTTGAGAAGCCCGGGCAGTGCCGTTGCAACACAGCTGGGCGCCAGGTATGTCAGCAACAACAATATTGTAGGCAAGCATGCTATCTGACTATAGTTTCCTGGTGCTGTCCCTTTTTTGAGGCCTTTTTGAATCAGATAGATTTTGCCAGTTATTCACCAATCACTGCTGTGTCCTTCATGCAACATTAAGTTATTTAGGTATTTGATATAAACTAGTCAGATATTTGAACCAAAAGCCATGCAATTGGTCTTTCCCAGGAGATGTCCAGTGTTTAATTCTCTTCACTCATTTTAAATCCTTTGTGCTGTTCTTCCATTTGGTTTTTACTGAATTCATCTTCACATTATCTTATTCATTCAGAATTTTATTTTAATCTTTTTGAGTTTCCCATAAATCTTTCAAAAACTGGATTATTATTTTTTTGGTTTTTCATTCTCGGAATTTCTATTGCAATTTATACTTTGGTAGAATCACCTCTGGTTTGACTGATGTAGCTAATTTTGCTTAAATTGGATGATTCATGCTTCATGGCATTCAATTTCCAAATTATTGCTGTTTATGATTTTCAAAGCTTCTGGAATTTTTCTGCTGCTGAGCCAATACTATTTTATGAGGCTTGTCTTAGTTCTTACTTTCTTCCATTTTTGCTCCTAAATGTTTTTTTTAAATTACTTGCATTTGATCTTTATTTATCTTGGCCTCCAGATTGATCTTCTAGTGGTTGGTTTTCTAATTTCAATACCCAGTTCTTCTGTAACCACTACTGCTGTAATGTAGGCAAGTCGATTAGTCTGTTTGATAAATGTTGATTTAATCCTTGCAAGCACCTTATTCACATACTTACAGATGACCATCTTTTTTGTGTACTACTGTCAGTGCTGGCAGTCTTTGTCCTTCTACGGGTAACTGTATTAAATTTTAAAAGTGGCATATAAATTTATTTTGTTATTATAGGTGGTCATACAGTTAGCCAGATATTTAGACTGAAGTTGGCATTTTTGTCTACTTATTGATTCTTTCCCGAAGAGCAGGGATAGGCAGATATTGTTGCTTAACACTATTAAAAGCATTGTTGCAGGATGTAAGTTGTTCCAAGTAAAGCTGCCTTTTGCAATTAACTAATGATGTTCAAGTGGTGCTCCACTTATTTTGTGACTGCACCCATGGTGCCTATTACTATTTATACTATTCTTATTTTCTTTTGTAACAGTCATTCTACGTCTATTTGCAGGTCTTTATATAATGTTATTTTCTCCGGTTGTTTCTCGTCTATTCTGCTGTCTCCAGATATTGCAATGTCTGCTATGCAGACTTTTTTTTTCTTTTTTATCAACAATTGCTGGGGAGCTTATTCAGGATGTAAAATGAAAACCCAGGATTTCATATTTATTGAATAACTTTTTCTCAAAACAAGTCAAGACAGAGATTTTATAATGAGGTACCCAGGCCCCATATTTCATTTTCATCTTTTTCTTTTGATGTATATCTTCCTGTTTATGTTTTATCTCAGTAATGCGTGGGGTGTATGTAGAAGTGAAACAATCCATATTAATGGTAATTAAGGTTGGTAAATGCATAGCTGAAGATGACCAATGTTGCTAATAATAGAAAGCTTAAATCTTGTACTGTAAATAATGATGAATGTTACACGTTGTATAAAGTTTTACTAACATTTTGTTACTGGAGAAAAATGATCTCAGTGTATTATTTGTCAGAACAAGATCTGTCTATTTAGAAAATGAAACCAAGAAAACTAACACATTATTTGAAACCAAAATTGTATCGACTCAGTAAGAAATCTAGGGATGTTTTCATTCAAAGAAGAGATGAGATAAAAACCAAAAGCTGAGTCTTGTTAAATATATGAAATATGTGTTCTTTTCAAAAAGTCTTCTCACCTATCAAGTTGTATCCAGAATTTTCCACTGCAAAAAGCTGTAGCTGCTGATGGCTATATACTGTAAACATTCTTGTGACCAATGTCATTATATATGGGAATATCATACCAATTGATTTATTTCATTAGGAGATCATGGCATCACAACATTTGAGAAGCCCTTCCTTATGATACAATTAATTTAAGAATAGATTTACATAAATGTTAGACAAAGGTTTAACCAAACTGAGCCAATTACTTCTATGAGAGCTTCTATTAGTTCTTTTTTAGCTTATCCTTAAACCTAATTTATAGCAGGGCAGCAGCCAAATTTTCTTTGAAACTTTTATATTACTTGCTTATCATAATACAGTGTATATTATAAATAAACATATGGCCATAAATAAAGGCAAAAGATACAAGAAGCATTTATGATAACTTTGTGTGAAAATTGTCAAATGTACAAGGGATGTTCATTTGGTAGGGAAAGAGCTGTGTTCAAAGACACATTGAAACAGTTAATATTACCATGCACCTATTGCCAATGCTTTCACAGAAGAGAACATATTATATTTAAAATACTTTAACTTGAACACAATGTATGTTGACATTATAGCTGAAGATCTGTGCAGTTGTATTTTTTTTTCTTTAGCATCATTTCATAAGAATGATTCAGAAGCAGTTTTGGCTGAGCTTTTTGTTAATTTCCAATAAGTAGTGTGCCTGAGTTGCCCCAATAATACTAAACCTGGGGAAAGCTTTCATCAAAAGCAATGAGGGAAAAGTTGTTTTCAAAATCTAGCTTCTAGGATTCTCTCCTGCCCCCACCCCTTCTCTCTCTCTCTCTCTCTCTCTCTCTCTCTCTCTCTCTCTCTCTCTCTCTCTCTCTCTCTCTCTCTCTCTCTCTCTCTCTCTCTCTCACACACACACACACACACACACACACATTGATCAAAGAGTAACACTTTTGCTTCTTTTCCTCAAGAAGGCAAACACAAGCACACAGTCAGATCCATGCACATCGTCAGACTCATCAGTCTCCATCGGATGTGGGCCGCCTTCGGGAGGAATTAAATCAGGTCGCCAGTGTGTAGATTGTCTGGCCTTTTGGAAAGTGTTAGAGAGGGGGGATGAAAAATACTTCACGTGCTGGGAGAGAGGATGAGGCAATCGCAGAATACATTTTATTTCCATGAAGGCTGAGATGAGTTCGTTCGAAAAGAGAGGGGAATGGTTAGGAAAGGGACGACGGTGAGCTCATTTAGCTGAAGCGTGGGTGTTGGGGGGGGGGGAAGAAAGACGGGATTAATCGACGCCGAAGGTGGTCAGAGATGGAAGAACTGCTCCTCCTTGGAGGGCGCAGGCACTTCAGGAGCCGCTGCCCTCAAGGGGCAAAACGCGCCACTTTCTCACTTCGGAAAAGCAGCTCGTAGTTGAAAACTCAACAGCTCTCCCTCCTCAAGAGCAAAGCCACGGAGGCATTTGGGGGCCATCTCGATGCTGGCTCAGCTTCCGAGGTGAGGCTCCGAGAGACACTTCTGCACTTTCGGGAAAAAAACTTTTCCTCCCTGGAAGCGGCTGAGTTGGCCAGGCGAGCAGCCCCGGCTGCCAGCTAGCGCACCTCCGGGCGGACTGAGGTGAGCCCTGCCTGGCAGCTCAAGAGAAGCCTCCAGAGTCCAGACACATCAGCCGAGCCTTGGAGAGGGGGGAATGCCTCGCTCAGGGCCACGGGATTCTCCGTCTCCCTCCGCTCCTAAGAGCCCGACTGAAGCAGGACCGACGCGTAGCTCGCCCTTGACTCGGCGACTGCAAGCCTCTTCGCCTGTTCTTCTTCCCAACACTGCGGAGCTTCTGGAAACCTTCCGCGTCACCCCGTGACACGCTTCGTCTCTGCTTCGGTGCCAGGTGGGTAAGTCAACTTGGCCGTCGAGGAGAGTGGATGGGAAATCTGGGCAGCCGGGGAGCCCATCTCGGTCTATGAAGGATGGGTGACTATCACACGAATCTTCGGTCCTTTTTGAGAGGACGGGCAATTCGGGCGGGCTTGAGATAATCGGATCCCAGTTAATTAAATGAGCCAGAATTGCAGCGGAGTCATGGTTTGTTCGGTTCCGACTAAAAGCTTATATTCAAGATGCTTGATGAGAAACATTATTAAGCAGGTAGCGAACCAAACTCGATTTCCCCGGGGAGTCGGTGAAATTTACTCTTGGTACCCTATGGATCGAACTTGGAGCCTTTCTTCCCAGATAATATTTGATATTGGATTGTTCAGAGTTTAGGTAGAATAAATCTCTTGGTAGTAAATCATAAATCGTAAAAATAACGTGAAAATGTTATTTTCATTTTCAGTGCATGTATGTCCTACTTTTGGGAAGAGTGCCGCAACTGCTTCTGATACTCCCTTTTGCAAGTGGGTCAGAAACTGTTCCACAAACTTTGTTCTGTTTTTCCACAGCTTAGCCTTTTGTGTTACTGCTGAGGTACAATTCACAGTCAGACCAATTAGCATCTGTATTATTTTGCTGTTTACTCGGACAGAAAAGAAGACTAGGAGCAGCCTGGGATCATTATGGATTAGTGTAACAATACACAGTAACATATTTACCTCATCTGATGCCTCTCAGTTTGTTAAGTTTCTTTAAGGGAGGGGTAATTGTGCTGATTAAAACTGTGCCGTATCAGTATTTTATCCAATATAACTATGCCTTTATTCAATCATGACCATGGAGAAAGTACTGAAAATAATGGTTAGGGATGTAAGAAGTGGCATGTTACTATACTACCGATCTATTCTATTTTGCCTTGCATTTTGTTAGAGTTTGTGTTCATGAGGAAGTTTTTATACAGCTTTTCTCTATGGGTGCTCCAAGCCTAGCATAATCTATTGTAAAATGTAACCTAAAGTCTGAGTACCCACCCAGGTCTTGTGTGATTTCAACTCTAGGAAAGTTTACAACATGACTTAGAGTGGAAAGTATTTCTTTTCTGATCTCAGAACAAGAAATTTTTCAGATGTAACATATGTATAAACGGAAGTTAGAAATACTTTTTCATATTAATTTATCATGTACTAAATTCTGTGAATATCTAAGGTTATCTAATGGTAGTGGAAAAAATTATTCTGAATGTGTTGAATGTCTTTATTCCATGTAAAATTTAATTCTGCTCTGATAATTCAATATAGCGGAAATCACAATAATTACTTTGTGAACAAATATAATTACGCAGCTTCATATCATGAAAAAGGAACTTAATTTTGTCCAGAAAAAGAATATGGAACAAAATGGTGCATTAGCTGCTTCTCTACTTTCCCAAGAATTATTAAACAGGGAATAATAGCAAGGGAAAGTTGGTTTGCTGCAAAAAAAATAATGGCAAATGGGATGAATGGTGGACTTCTCTTTTCATCATTAGATCTGCCATTATTTGGGTTCTTTCTACGGCCTGAGAAAATGGCTGCAGCAAACAAGTCTTCTTTCATATGCAAAATCACAGATTCAAATGCTATTCATATAATTTTTTATGGCTTGGCTCCAAGTTACATACAGGGCCACCTCTTCCCACTAGAACCAGTCCAGCTACTGTAATCATGTCAGGATAAGTAGTTAAATTCCAGAAGGTCAAGTGATTGACACCTGGAGCAATTGTTTTTCAGTGGCAGTGCCAACGCTCTGGAATGGTCCCCCTATCTTCTGGAAGAGGCTGGAGACAGACTTTCCTGGAGGACATTTGCAATGTGATGCCAGGTGGTGTGGGTTGCATTTTTTAATTATAAATACACCAACCATAGATTAAACAGAGTGCTAAACAGGTACCAAAATGCATTTCCTTTTCCCATCTCCCCAGATAAATACACATTCCATGTAGTTACTTTAGATAACTATGTATGATTGGGATTCCTGGAAAGCTGCTTAATTTGAGAGTCAGAAATGAGTTCCAAGAGATAAACAAATGCTATTTATATACATGGAACATAAAGTGTTTGCAAGGTGTCACTATTATAGCCATGATTTTGGACATAATAATTAGAGAAGGAATGATATTATAAAAACATTGTTTCACTGCTTATTTTTAATTACATGATTTTTTTAAAACAGTAACCTTGAATCCCTGTTTCACTATTTATGTTGATAACCATTGGCTGTGACACTGTGTTAAGAGTGCTCCGCATTTTTATTTAATTATAACCTTTCCAAATTAAGCTTGGAAAAGAAGTAGATTATGGAAAATACAAAATATTATTTGAGCTAACCAAAATAGTTTTGAGACATCACTATAACAAAATAGACTTTCTTTTCAATGCTGGCCAATTACTTTGCCTGTTGACATTTAGTCGGCTTATGACTACACTTCTTGTGAACAATAAGTTTTGGTGGACTGTTCCAATTAAAGTGTTTATTGCTTTGACAATGAATCACTTTGCAATAAAACAAATCTTGGATAAACTAATAATGTAAATTCTATGTACAGTCCAATTGAGCACTCTAGTATTTGCATGAGATACTCAAAAGAAACACATTCTCCTTTTGAATATTTGCAGAGGAACACTAGCAGGCCACAATTCAGTTCACTCCAATACTCTTTTCTTCAGAAAGTAGATCTAGCAAGGGCAGCAGAAGCGAGAAGGCTGAGAGCAGGTTTCCATTAAAATAACAATATACAGGTGTCAGCTGCTTTTCCTGCTGAGTGATTCTAGCCCAGGGGTCTTCAAGCGTGCCTGGCTGAGGAATTCTGGGATTTGAAGTCCACAAGTCAAAAAAGAGGGCCAAGTTTGAAGACACCTGGGCTAGCCCATGAGGCACCGATAGAAGAAAGAGAGATACATTTCAGATTTTTGATCTGTTCTATTTGAATCTTGAGTGTTACAGATTGCAATAGCTTGTTTTCTTCCTACTAGCAACTTTTCTAACGTCAGAACTAAAACTATCTTAAAAAAGGTAAAGGTAAAGTTTCCCCCGCACATGCGTGCTAGTCGTTTCCAACTCTAGGGGGCCGGTGCTCATCTCCGTTTCAAAGCCGAAGAGACAGCGCTTGTCCGAGGACGTCTCCGTGGTCATGTGGCTGGCATAACTAGATGCCAAAGGTGCACGGAACGCCTTTGTTACCTTCCCACCGTAGTGGTCCCTATTTTTCTACTTGCATTTCTATGTGCTTTCGAACTGCTAGGTTGGCAGAAGCTGGGACGAGTAACAGGCATTCACTCTGCTACGTGGCACTCGGGATTCGACCTGCCAAACTGCCGATCTTCTGATCGACAAGCTCAGCGTCCTAACCCACTGAGCCACCGCGTCCCTTAAAACTATCTTAACAACAGCTTTATTCTTGAATTTTTGCATGTGAGCCTCTTAGATACAGTAATGGTCTTAGAGAAGTCTGGCATGATAGATAGATAGTTACAATACCTGTATGTCTCCTCGGTCTCTCTAAGAAGCTTACAACACCACGAAACATAACAAAACACAGTTCTACAAGTAAGTGCATAAGTGCATAATCAAAATCCATACAAAGCCCAACATCTAAAATAAAAACAATAGTGCCCTTTTCTCATTACCAAGAAAAAAAGTCATAATTAGCATACCTCTCTTTTTCAGTGCCCAAACCATTTATGGATAAACAGTGGTTTAACAGGGAAAGAACTATCATTGCTGTGAGGACAAGCTGTTGTGAAGATAGGGAACAATAAACAGAGAATGCTCAATTCCAAGTCTCCACCCAGTTTATTTCCTGATGATTGGAGACACACTTCTGTCTTCTGTGCTAGACAGCATTTGGCAGCAAATCTTGTTTGGAATAGATGGTCTCAAACACAGACACATCCCAAATCATATATTATATATAAGTCCCAGGCAACATATCTGAACTCTGCTTAGAAGCTAGCCCACAGCCAATACAGTTCAGCGACACAGGTCTTGCAGGACTCTAATGTTATCAGGTGGGCAGCTGCATTTTGTACCAACTGTAGCTTCTGATTTTCCAATTTTCTGATCATGTTGTAGTTGCACTGTAAAAAGATATGGCCATGAATGAGTGTTGTTAGTGTCTCTCACTCTAAAAAAGGTAGCCGCTGGCACACCAGCCAAATCTGGGCAAAGGTAATGCCATGGCTTTCACATGCTCTTCTAATAGGAGCCATGGATCCAAGAAAACCCCAACATTGCAGGCCTACTCCTTTGGGAAAAGTGCAGTCCATCCTGAGCCAAAGATAGAAATGTCCTGGAATCATTTGTCTTCCAAATCAACAGCTATTCCCTCTTGTCAGGCTTAAATCTTAACTTATTCCTCTCAAACCACATTCTCACAGCCCTCCCCACCCAAAATTTCCACTGCATCTTCATGGAGATGTGCTACTGGATGTCATCAGCAAACTGATTCTTCCAGTGATTTCATGTACATATTGAGCAGCATAGGGGAGATGGCTGAACCCTATACTATATAACCAAAGGCTATGTACCTGTCATGCTCCATTCAAATGTATTTGCCTGCTCAGGAAAGAGGGAACCATTGCAAAACCATTGCCAGCAGCCCAGCAGGATATGTAATTTCCACAGTAAAGATACAAGATTAAATATATATATACACATAAAAGATGGATAGGATAGATCAGGGGTAGGCAACCTTGGCTCTTTTATGACTCGTGGACTTCAGCTCCCAGAATTCCTGAGCCAGCCATGCTGAGGAGAAAGGGAGAGGTTTCCATGCTGAGCCATGCTGGCTCAGGAATTCTGGGAGTTGAAGTCCACGAGTCATAAAAGAGCCAAGGTTGCCTACCCCTGGGATAGATGCATATAGCTTAGCTAGAGGCATCAAGGAAACTTAATTATATGGATCAAATTTACTGATTCAAAGTAGAACAATTTCTGATATTTCCAGGAAATCAAAAATAAAGGGAGAAGCTCTAAATTACTGGAGTTTCCTGTTTAGAAGGTAGGACAGAAATGTTAACAGTTTTATTTTCATTATACTCCTAAATTACCCCAGAAAACAGACTTACGGAAGCTCAGAAAACTACAGAAAAAAAGGGAAGGATTTTGCAGGTTGGTGGGGGATGGGGTGGGAATGGATTTGACTGGACAACCATCTTCCTTTCACCACCAGGAGTGTTTTGTGATTGAAAACATACATAAATGCATGCAACATTGTGAGTTTAGGATCCAAGCCGCTGTGCCTATTATAAAAGATGTCAGATTAACTCCAGATATTATAATTCAGAGTAATTGAATTACTAATTCTGATGGACTGTGCAAATCTCTACATACTTATATTTTAAAAAAAAAACAGTCCCAGGTAAGTGTCCATAGGTTTACAACTCTCACCTCAAAAATAATTTCTATCGTCTCAACTAAGGAGAATCTGTGCATACCTTCTAAAAGAAAGCTTTAGCTTTTTCAATGCAGATCTTGCATTGATGAATTAACATCATCATCATTTTAGCCATTCTCTATCCATTGCAGGATGAAGGCCTGTTCCACATGTTTCCAATATGGTCCTGAGCTTTCTTTTGCCAATTGGGCACTCAATACTTGCTGAAGTTGAGCCATCTTGTTTTAGGTCTCTTTTATGGATGCTTTTTAACAAACGAGGTCCATTCCATGACTGCCTTGGTCCACCTGCCATCGGTTCTTCTTGCTATGTGACCAGCCCATTTCTATTTCAGTTCTTTTAGTCTCTTGATGATATTGTATACTTTCGTTTGTTCTCTAATCCATGTGCAGGTCTTTCCAGCTCACCTTGTAATGCCGAGCATGTATTTTTCCATGGCTCTTTATACCACTTGTAGCTTTTGTATCGTTGGTGAAGATAGTGTGCATGTTTCACTGGCATACGTTAGAGCAGGTAGCATGCACTCATTGAAAACCTTTCTCTTTGGGCACAGGGGAAGGTTGTTCTTGAAAATTACGCTTAGCTTGCAGATTGCCTGCCAACTACATTTAACACACTGTTCAATTTCCTTTATTGTATCATCTTCCATTGAGATCCATTGGCCAAGGTATATGTAGTGGTCTACTACATCTAGTTCTTCTCCAGATATAAAAAAAATTCTTTGGTGAATTTATTAAACATAACCTGGCTCTTTTTCAGGTTTATTTTTGAGCCGAGTTGTGCAACTCTTGCATGTGTCTTTGTAGTTCTTCTGGGTCTTGTGAGAGGAGAACAACATCATCTGCCAATCTTAAGTGATTTAAATATGAGCCATTGATTTTCATCCCATCTTTTGCCCTGTCTAGTTTATTTATTTATTTATTTATAATGAGACTTGTATGCTGCCCTATCTCCCGAAGGACTCAGGGCGGCTAACAACAATACAAATGAATACAAATATTAAAAAAAAATTAAATTGTGTTAAAGTCCCACTAAAACCAATAAAAACATTTAAAATCATAATTAAAAACCCCATTATCATCAGTCCAGGTCGGCCTGTTGGAAAAGATATGTCTTAAGGTCACGGTGAAAGGACCGAAGGTCTGGGGCCATCCGGAGCTCCCGGGGGAGTTGATTCCACCAAGCAGGTGCCCCAACAGAGAAGGCCCTCCCCCTGGGGGTTGCCAGCCGACATTGTCTGGCTGACGACACCCTGAGGAAGCCCTCTCTGTGTGAGCGCACAGAGCGATAGGAAAATATTCCTGGCAGCAGACGGTCCTGCAAATATCCCGGGCTTAAGCCATGTAGGGCTTTATAGGTAAGAACCAGCACCTTGAGGTTTGCGAAATACTTCTTCAAGGCAGGCTGAGAAAAGGATGGGTGATATTGTATCGCCTTCTCGTACACCTTGTGTACTCGTGTACTCATCTCACTGATTAATAATAATTGCTTATAATAATTATTTCAGCATCTCTTGGGAGACACTCTTACAGGCATGGCCCTTTCAGCAAATGTTTGACTAATATTGCTACTAGAGTTCACCAATGACAAAAAAAATGCACAAAGGGTCACATATCATTGACTAACTTATAAAGAACACTTAGCCAAGGAAAATGTAGTAGCAGGAACGTAAGAGGAAAATTAGCATGTACTACTGGAATTACTGGTTTTTAAGAAAAACTAAACATTGGGCTTTAAAAAATGTATTTTAATAAATTTAGAGCAGTGATAAAAAGTGGCTGGAGAAGTTAATGAAAAAGAAGGTGAAGATGAATAGAAATTTTCTAAAAGACCAATTGTAAGCAATTCTGGGGGGAGGAAATAGGGGGAGGAATTGAAGACAGCAGAAGATGTAGCTACATAAAAAATGATGATTGAAAAATAAAATAGTGTGCATAGAATGCCTATGGGAAATGAACAGAGGTCCTCATCAGAAAAGATATAGCATAGACAGCCTAAAATTATGGAGCTAGTGTCAGGAAAGCAAGCTCAGAATGAGCCAAGATTAACAAAAGATGCTAAAACAATAAAAGAATTTCTTTAGATGCATTCAAAATAAAAGGGAAATAAAGGACAAATCCTAAGAGATAGCAAAAAGAAGACATAGCTATTCAAACATTCTTTGGTTCGGTGTTCTTCAACTGAAGAAAAAAAAGCATGGTCCAGCAGGAAATTGTGAAAAACAGGATGAAGGAACAAGACTGAAAACTGAGAGTGATAGAAATGTAATTAGAAATACCTACTTACTCTGAATGAGTTTAAATCAACACAACTATAAGAATTGTATTTTAAGGTTCTGAAAGATGGCCTGAGTGATCAAGTATGATTGTTATTAATAAATCCTGAAGAGTTGGTGAAGTGTCAAAAAGAACAAATATTGTCCCCAACTTCAAAAAAGAGGAAAAGAAAGTTTCAGCAATTTGCAGACTAATGACATCATTTGTGTGTGTGTGTGTGGGGGGGGAGATTCTAAGTAATTGATACAGATATCAGTCTGTAAGAACGTTGGACAAATGCAGTAATTACCAGAAATGAGCATGAATTGATCAAAAACAAATCTTAAAAACTATTTTACCTCATTTTTTCCCCACCAGATTTCCTCTTCCCCCCCTTTCTCCCTCCCTACCATCTTTTAAAATAGTATCAGAAAAAGAGAAAAAAACAGTAGGAGAAAAACAAAAAATCATTATCAAAAAAAGGATATAGTGATTAAAAATAGGTGAAAAATACACCAGAAAAAAATTTAAAATACAGAGTATAATTTGTCATTATAACAGAAACAAATATATGTATAAAATTATTTAATACAGAGATTAGGCAGATGTGTGTGTATATGCAGATAGTATTTATTGTATAATTATCATGCTTTTTTTAACCTACTGTATTTTGTATAAATGAGTCCCATGTTTATACTTATACTTAGCCAAATGAAATCTAAATCTGTAGACAATGCACTCATAAGTAGCAAATGCAATCAGGTCTTCAGTCAATTGAATAAATAGGGCCAGACATTTATCTTTCCCACGTTGCAGTATAGGTCTTTTAGCTATAGTAAGGGCATAGAGAACCCGTTTACACTGTCCAATTGTGAAATTCTTTGTACTGGGTATGTAATTCAAGAGAATACCTACACTAAGGAAAAGGCTTGCATGTTTAGACCACCGTCATGAATTTGACATCCTTCTTTTGTGGGCCAAATCACAAGCAAGTAGATGATAACAAGAAGTATGCTCAGTAGTGGGATTCAAATATGTGAACAACCGGTTCTCTGTGTGGATGCCAGAAGTCCATTCTCGGCCTGGGCAACAAAAAATTAGCTACCAGTTCTGCCAAAGTGGTGCAAACCAGCTAAATCCCACCACAGAAGAAGTGTGAAATATTAGATGTGGCCATCTAAAAGATTTGGGGGCTGTGCAGAAAAGAAGCCATAATCAAAATGAGCAAATCACGTTTTGATAATCATGATAATTCAAGAAATAATAATCAATATATACTAACTTAGCATTTGGTTTGAACACAGCAGTTATTTTTTTGTTGTACAAAACAGAAAGATCTGAAGAATTTGAGATTATATCTTTTTTATTAGATGTTTTTATCCTGCCTTTTATTACTTTTATAAGTAACTCAAGGCAACAAATATACATAATACTCCTTCCTCCTCCTATTTTCCCCATCTGACTTTGTGCCAAGGTAGGACTAGAACCTGGTTTGTAGCCTGATGCCTTAACCTAGAGGTCCCCAACCTTTTGGGCACCAGGGACCAGTTACAGGGAGAGAGGTTTTTCCACGGACCAGAGGGGGCGTGGTTTTGTGTGCTGCTTGCATCCTGTGGACGGGGCTTTCCTTTTTTGTGAGGACCAATTGCTGGCATGCCGTGGCCCAGTACTCGTCCACGGACCAGGGGTTGGGGACCTTTACCTTAACCACTGCCTCAAACTGGCGCAGCCATCAATTACTGATTTACATTTCATAAATGACAAGGATGCAACTAAATCAGGAAGGAAAGTGAGACAACCTACTAAGAAAATAACAAAATCTGTGCTTGCATTGGGCCATCAAGAGAAACTTCTGAGGCTACATTACCAAAGACAGCCAGAGTAGTTCTGGTTGTACTAATCATGGAGCAACTGGCTCTTATTTGCTACCAGAAAGCTATACTAATTCATTTTGTGATATAAGACATTGCTAGGAAAGGGGGACCATCACTAGACTAATCTAATCCCTGGTGTGCTGCAAATGTTCCCGGTTTGAAGTCTGTTTAGCATAAGATGTGGCCTTCCACAGCATTCTTTGTTTCTTGGTATGAGTCTATTCAGCTCTGATAAATGTTGTACTGACTTATCATGCTTTGGGATAAGAGTTGGCATAAGCAATCTAGGAGAATTTATGCATCATACACAAAAACCTGGTGCTGGTGTCGACATCAATTGCCTGGGCACCAGTGGATACATTCAGTGCACTCATGGTTGCGGGGAGAACTTTTCTAACATTATAGATCATCTTCATTTGCTACTGTAAAGCTGGAAAACACTCTGTGCACAGCAGTTCCTGGCAAGAAGTGAGTTGTTATCACTCCATGATGATTTACTATCTAAACTGTATACCATGAGGTTAAGTGACAGTCTGGTATTGCATTTCAAGAACTTCTGTTGGTATATTTTATGTTTTGCTTGTATATTAGTACTTCTTGAAAACACAGTATGCCCTAGGGAACCTCAAAAGGTAGACAGTGTTGCATAGGTGTAGAAGTGACACTTTGGAGTAATACTTCTTTTTGCAGCATAAAATATTGCAGCATAAAATATTGAACAAGTAACATTCCCTGCTATTCCCTGACTTTTGCATACCACATCTGATACTTTCTTGCATTTTTTTTATTATGAGACAATGCAATGGAATCCTTTCAAGATTTCCTTTCTTGATTTCTGCCTGGGTACTTTTTGCAGGGGCAGATGCCATGTGGACAATGTGAAAATCAGTTCTCCCATTGCCAGTAAATAATATGTGTAAGAACAAATTTGAGCACCATAAAAACAAATAATAGATAGAAACAAGGGAGTCTATTCAAAAGTAAAAAGGTAAAGGTAAAGGTTTCCCCGCACGTGCGTGCTAGTCGTTTCCGACTCTAGGGGCCGGTGCTCATCTCCGTTTCAAAGCCGAAGAGCCAGTGCTTGTCCAAGGACGTCTCCGTGGTCATGTGGCCGGCATGACTAGACGCCAAAGGCGCACGGAACGCTGTTACCTTCCCACCGTAGTGGTCCCTATTTTTCTACTTGCATTTTTTACGTGCTTTCGAACTGCTAGGTTGGCAGAAGCTGGGACGAGTAACAGGCGCTCACTCTGCTATGCGGCACTCGGGATTCGACCCGCCAAACTGCCGACCTTCTGATCGACAAGCTCAGCGTCCTAACCCACTGAGCCACTATTCTGTAGGTTTGAACTTCATATAAATAGGGCTTGCTCTTGATTGATTGTGGTGGTTGCTAATATCCTTTTGGATGTACTTCCTACCTTTCTTCAATAATAGTGTCTATTCTTCATTTTTTTATTTTCTTATCAGCATATCTAAATGGTTTTAGTTCCCTTTAAGGAGTTGAAACTTGATAAAGAGAAACTAGCAGGTCAAGCCTTGCATATCACTTTTAACACCTGTTTACTGTGCACATCTGTGCAAAGAAGTGGTTAAGCATTTCTGACTGAGTTGCATACCAGGATTTCTCTTGTTTGTTGTTCACAGGCTTCGTGTGAGCATTACATATATATCTCACATCATGTACTGCAGCTGATAGCTGCCATATCTCAGGTTGTGATTCCTTTTAAATAACATTGCTTTCTGGACCTTAGATTTAAAATTCTCACAGTCCTGGAAATGCTCAGGCCCAGCACGCTCTCTTTTGAATGGAGACTAAGAGGAAAGCTTCCACTTGGCTCAGGGACCTGTGGTTTAAACTTTTGATGAATACCATATGGCTTGGAAGGCTCTGGATGTTAGATATTTGGATAAGAAATTTGGAGGCAAGCTCCTACTATGTAATATTTTTGCAATATTTATTCTTGACTTCACTCTCACTTTTATTTCTTCAGCTGTAAAAACTGCAAGAAACAGCAGTAGTGAAACATTTCTTTTAATTTTCAGATTGATCAAAGAAACAAGAGAAACTGACCCAACAGTTCACCGGACAAGACTGAACTTCTGAAGACTTTTTTTGTCTTTTTTCATCGAACTTGAGCCAAACAATGTGTCTGGTAGACAGAAGCACAAACAGGAATTCTACAGAGGTGCAACCTGTTCTAGGACTATTCTTGGGAACCATCTCGCTGATTACAGTGGTTATGAATATTTTGGTCCTATATGCTGTGAAAACAGAAAAGAAGCTACAGACAGTTGGCAATCTTTATATTGTCAGTCTTTCATGTGCAGATGTTATAGTTGGTGCAGCTGTGATGCCACTAAACATTGTATACTTGTTGAAGGATGAGTGGATTTTGACTAGAGAAGCTTGCTTGTTTTGGCTATCGATGGATTATGTAGCCAGCACAGCTTCTATATTCAGCCTTTTCATACTCTGTGTAGATCGCTACCGTTCAGTCCAACAGCCTTTAAAATATCTCAAGTATAGGACCAAAACTAGAGCCTCAGTCATGATTTCAATAGCTTGGCTACTATCTTTCCTGTGGGTGATTCCAATACTCGGCTGGCATAAATTCACAGATCACAGTACTATGACAATTAATAACAGAACTTATGATGAAAAAGTATGCGAAACAGATTTTTGTAGAACCACTTGGTTTAAAGTCTTGACAGCCACAATCAACTTCTATGTACCATCATTGCTGATGCTGTGGTTCTATGCAAACATTTACAGGGCTGTCTGCAAGCATTATCAGCATCGGCAGCTTGTAAATGGATTATACAGATGTAACTCTAATAACACGAGTGTGCATAACGGAAAGATTCAGGAAATGCAAAAGATTTGTTCCCAACATTCAAATAAAGACCGAGGATTTTCTTTCAGTGCAAATGATAGCTTTGAGCAAAACAAAATAAGGGAAGCTAAACTTCCATTAAGCAGCTTTGTTAGAATCTCGAAGGATTTTCCTAAAGGAAGTGACCATGAAGTAATAAAACTTAACTGTTTCCCTCTAGCTATAATGCAGAAAGATTTTGAGTTAGGCAATACAAAGGGAAAATATGCCTGTGTCAGTAACAGTGCTGAAAATATAAAAAATCCTATCTCCCAGTTAGGCAAAATATCACATAGGCAGAGTTTTGCAGGAGGATCATTGCCTAGAATTCACTCAGATCCCTCCCTAAAACAAAATTCTCATCCTGAGCAACTTTTTACTCAGAGGTGTTCTAGCGGAGGAGATCCTCACAGTCTCCGTTTCCTGAAAGAGACATGGGGAAAGCTACGTACTCATTCTGTTTGCCAGCGTCAAAAGCTGCATGTGAACAGGGACAGAAAGGCCGCCAAACAATTAGGTGTTATAATGGCAGTTTTTATGTTATGTTGGATACCATATTTTGTATTGTTTATGGTCATGGCCTTTTGTGAAATATGCTATAACCGTTCTTTTCACATGTTTACAATTTGGCTTGGCTATGTGAATTCTACATTAAATCCATTTATATATCCACTCTGTAATGAAAACTTCAAAAAGGCTTTCAAAAAGATATTTCATATTAAAACTGAACTTACTGCAGAGAAAGTTATATTTGGGACGGGCGCAGAACAGCAGGTTTATGTTGGAAAGAAAAAATCAGGTATTATTTAAGTCTTGTAAAAAAGTAAACATTGGTTTTGTGTGTCTTAAAGGAGTGGTTTTTCTGTTTCTGGTGGTTTGTGGCCTTTTTAATGGTAGATTTTATTGTTTAAAACAAGATTGAGCTATAATGAAATATACTGCTATTTAACATGGCTTCTAAATGCTGACTTTTATATTGGATCATTCTAATCAGTGTTTAGTTTACCACAGCCGCTTTTTCAAATGTTTATATATTTGTTATAGTAGTCTTTGTGTTCCTGAATCTTCAGGGATTTCAAGAGAGCATTTATTTGTATTTTGATTTTCTCCAGAAAAAGAAATCACCAAAAATTTAAACTGTTAATTATATTTTGGTTTTACAGTATTTACCAACAAATTGAAAACCGAAAGCAGACATCCTAGAATCAGGAAATTCTGCTATTTTCTGATAGAGGTAGTCCTTGATTTATGCCAAAAACTGAACCCAAAATTTCTTTTGCTAAGGGAGACATTTGTGAAGTGAGTTAAGTGTCCATTCTATGACCTTTCTTGCCAGTTGTTAAGTGAATCACTGCAATTGTTAAGTTAGTAACACAGCCAATTAATCTGCCTTCCCCATTGACTTTGCTTGTCAGAAAGCTGCAAACTGCAATCGCATGACTCTAAGATACAGCGACTGTCATGAATACAAGTTAGTTGTGAAGCATCTGAATTTTGATCACATGACCATGGGGATGCCGCAACAATCATAAATGTGAAAAATGGTAATCTCAGTTTTTTATGTGATGTTGTAACTTCAGATGGTCATTAAATGAATTGTTGTAGATAGAGAACAAACTGTTGTCTCCTTGACAATGCTAATTATGAACAATATAGCTTTTCAAGATCAACCAAGCTAGACGCTGCCTATCTTTTTACTTTGCCTCCCAAAAAACTTCCATTGTTCTTTCTAAACATTCAGCCCCTTCAAGGAAATCCATGAGGTCCTCACTATTTTTTTTAAAATCCACCAGCTTTTCTGAGCTATTAATGATGCATTTTGCCTGCCTAAAATACAATTGGGTGAGGCCATATAGAGCATGATTTGCTCTGTATGCTCTATATTCTTCAAAAACAGCCCAAATGACAGGCTTGCTCTGAGACAAATGATCAGCAGTGGATAGAGAAGGGAATCTTTGCTCAACTTTCTCTCCCAGGATGCACTGGGAGATATTTTTCCTTCTTCAATCGTGATTTGGCCATTTTGGAACTCAGTATTTTTTTAATTGCCTCTCCCGCCTCCAGTTTGAATTTGATTCTCTTCAGCTCAGTTTTCAGAGAATTATCATGCTGAAAAAAATAGATAAATTTCCCAAAGGAAGAATAAAAAACCAGTAGTCAGTATGCATGACAGTGTTTACTTTATTTGAATAAGATCTGCAGCAACATAGTTTGCTTTCTTGGAATGAGATGCTGGTTTTTTAGAAAATCCATATAATAGCGTTAGATACATTCTTTGTCCTGGGTCATCAGCATTCCTCATATATTATAAAACTAGTGGAATGTGTACCATAAAGTTGTTATGTATGAAATGCTGTTTTGTTCTTTTCACATATAATCATGCATATATAAAACATAATTCTTTATCAGTTAGAAATCTGAAAATCTAATTCCCAAATGGATTTCAGTATTTGTGAAAGGAAGTCTTAACATTTAATAAGAAGAATTTTCAATGAATATACTTCTCAAAATTTAATATTATTAATATTTAATTTAATATTAAATTAATTGTATCTTTTTTCAAACATCACATTATATTTTTCCATCAGTAAGAGGTTTTGGTTGTTTTTTTTTAAAGGGGGCCTTTCATTTGGGACTATGTTACAAAGTCTCAGATAACTTAATAGTACACGATATTAGTGTGAATCAGTAGGAACCACTGGCAGGAAAACATTTCCTTGAAATGGACCTTAAGCTCCATGAGGTACAAATTATTAGTTTTTCAGAATATCAATTTAAGGCAAACAATATTTACATATTCCTGAAAATGATATCTTGTGCCCTGCCTTATCTTTTTTCCCCTAATAGTACCTTCTGATAATAAGAATACATAATAAATTTATGATTTTCATTACATCCATTATGTTATGATATTTTAAATTCTGTTTTTACTGATAAAATGGTTTCAGATGGCAGAAAAAAGAAAGAGAAGTCCTTTCTCAAATTAGCTGTCATTCTCTAGGGAAAACCCATTCTTGTGCCTAGTTTGGTTTTAATTCTTGATATTTTAATTTAATTTAATTTAATTCAATTTATATACCGCCCTTTTCCCGAAGGACTCAGGGCGGTTTACAGGGCAAAATTAAAACAATACAATATAAAAATTAAAATAAAATTAAATCAATAGCCCCAAAATTTAAAATTAGAATTTAAAAACCTTAAAACCCCTCAGTCCAGGCCAGCTAACTCAAAAAGCCAGGTTTTTAGGTCCCGGTGAAACGAACAAAGGTCGGGGGCGATCCAGAGTTCCACCGGCAATTGATTCCATAGGGCAGGCGCACCCACAGAGAACGCCCTCCCCCTAGGGATCGCCCGCCAGCATTCCCTGACCGGCGGGACCCTGAGGAGGCCCTCCCTGTGGGAGCGCACAGGACGATGGGAAGTTATTGGCAAATGTAGTGTTTTGTTATTTCCTCTTATTACTTGAAGATTATTTTTTCTTTAAATAGGGATGTGCCCAAAAGTGTATGCATGTTGTACTTTGACAATAAAGGTTGATTTGATTTGATTGTTCTAACTCAAAGCAAATGCTTTGTGTTCTGGAAGTTCACTGACCTATTCCAGATGAATTACAATTTGGCAGAAATAAAACTAGGATCTTTTTTGTTGCACTGGATTTCTGCTAAAATAGAAATAGCAGGGATGTTTCAGCAGGTTTATGGGGTAAGCATGATAAAATTCTCTCGCACTGTCCTCTTAGCAGTTCTCAATCTGGCAAAGTTCACACACCGATTTTCTTAGCACTTTGTGTTGCCTTTCCTCCCTCATGTGCTCTCAGCCACCAACAATATCCAAGCATAGCCCACTGGCTCACCCAAAATTCCTACTTTCCATATATTACCTTTATAAACTCTTCACTTACCAGGATGTTAACTCTTTTACAGTAACAGTGAACTTTATAAACAAACCAATTTTAAATCAGCATACTATTTACAAGTCATACTTCTTTGTCCAAGTGATCCTGTGAGCACCATATATACCTCCTGTGGGAAGACAATAAAAATGTAAGTGTCTTTGGTCACTTAGAAACAGGACTCGGGGTGTGTGTGAGGTCTACCCTAGTTGGAATAAATAGTTTACTCGTAAGAAAAGGAAGATCTGCAGCATGGATGCTCCCATATCCTTATTTTTATTGGATCCAGAGTATAATCTCTGAAGAATGCAGTAGACCACTTGTGACTCCTTCTGAGCTGGTTGAATCTAGCAAGTTCTTCACATTTTGATTAGTTGTCATCTTTATTCCTGCAATATTGAAGACTGCTGATACAGTTCAGTATCACTACATATGAGGAATCAATTACATAGTTACCTTATTTTGAAGCTGTAAATGAGAGGTCCCCAACCTTTGGGGTACCAGGGTCCAGTTCCGTGGAGAGAGGTTTTGCCACTGGAGTGGAGGGTGCAAGGTTTTGTGTGCTGCCTGCATCTCGCAGATGGGCCTTTGCTTGTTTGTGCAGACCAGTTGCTGGCATGCCGCAGACTGGTACTGGTCCACGGACCAGGGGTTGGGGACCCCTGCTCTAAATGACTACAGCTATCTGGCTATTATGTTCCAATGGAGAAATCTTTCTGAAGAGGCCCTACTGAACCACCTTGTTCCCACCTTATAAAATGCATAGTTGACATCTTGCCGGATGTTGCATTTAGATAACAAAAGGAGCTAATCTTTTTAAATAGGCCTTTAATTACTAAGCAATGGTAGTTTGAAATCAAAAATTAGTTTTTAAGCTTTTTATATTCAGTTTTGTAAAAATGTGGAAATGGAGAAATGGAGTCAAATAAAAATATTAACTCATCCTTTCCCCTCCCTGTTTCAAATTGTCTCACCTAATGAAACAATCAAAAGTGACTAAATTTCAAATTCTGTAAAATAGAACATTCAGAATGTAGATGAATAAATGGGCAACAACTAAAAATCTGCAAGGACTTCTTTTTTTATATATGGATAAATGGCCATATCATGATCATGATCATTTTTTTAAAAAGGAAAAGTCAACATTCACTTTATAAGGTATAATTATGGTTTAATCACAATTAAATCTAAGTGATGCCCTAAGCACAGCCCAACAATAGTATTCTTTAGCCATCCCATTGCTTAACTGGCAAGACATTACATTCAGTAAGTGCTGAAAACTAAAGCCAAATATGTTAGTGAGAGAATTAAGGCATGATAACTTGAGAAAAATCTCTGAGGTGCCCCCCTTCCCTTGGTGCCTTAACCATGTGCTCATTAGTGGTTAACCCAGGACTGAGTATAATGCATAATGATCATGGTTAATTTACAGGTAAATTTGAATGCTACGACAGCTATGATTAATTTCTTAAAGAGTCTGAACTGCTAAAATTGAAAACACATGTAGAATGTCATGAGATATTTGTTTTATAAATCAATGGAATATATGATCTGTCTTTTGACTATTTTAATATATTAATAAGATTGTGTATAAAAATAATTGTAAGGTTAAAATCATTAAAAAGAATGTTAAAACTATGCTTGACACATGACCTTAAATATTTTCAAAATGGTCTTGTTATGTTCATGAGAAAGCAAATGATGTTATAATCCCTAACCCTGATTAACACCTTATTCCTAAAATTGCCAAGTTTCTAAAATCTGATTGCAAAGATGATACTAGAATCACAATCCCCAGTTTATTTCAAAAGCAATCATTAGATTTTGATCTTAGAGCCTCTTCTTAATTGTTTTAGTAGCAAAACCACAGAAAAGAGTAGGAATTAGCAGAGTAGGAATTATCTTCTTATGTTCTTCATTCAAGTAGATTTAGGGTCAAGATGCTAGAACTCTGTCAGGAGCTGGAATTCATTTCTGTGACCGTCTAAAATGATTTCCTACAAAGCTTGTTATTCTAGGTATTTTTGTACACAAAAGTGAAAAGGAGTATACTTTTCATTTCACATTGGATGGTACAGCAGTTTTAAAATGATTGTTCCAATGAAGTCCAACAACAGAACAGGAGACACTGGACATGAAGAATAAATATTTCAAAATGAAGAACTGTTCATGAACTGTATATAAACATTGAATATCAAGTTTGAAGGGTCATACTATAAATCAGTACCTCCACATAGTGTACATAACACAGTCTACAAAGAATAGCATGACTGAGAAACTGTTATACCTTATAAAAAGATCATTTGTAAGAATTCTAAAACCCATATTAAGGCAGGCCATGTTACAGGACAGAAAACTGTTTATAAGGTTTTGAATTCTTTAGTAGTTACTATGCTATAGGGTGAACAAAGAGAAAAGTAGGAGGACAGCCTGAATGACACCAAAGCCAAATACATAGCATTTGATAAATAGATGGCATATGAGTGATATTTTACAACTGTCATAGTTGGCTCTACGTAGAACAGGGATTGTGTCAACAACTTGGACTTTTTTCAACCATCATGATGGAGAACAACCAACCAACCAATATACAAATAAAGATCATTTGTTTATTCAAAACTGTCTAATAAGATAACAGAGTTGCTGCTAAAGTATGAATGCAATGCTAGCAGAAGTCTTTCTAGAGACAGAAGATCCAACTGTGCTCTATAATTTTCAACCACACACCACTGTGTGATTATTTATAATGCTAACTGGAGGATAAGCAGTCATAAGCTATTACTGTAGTGCTTTCCAGGAAAAAGAAGTCCAATTGGATGACCCTCCAAAGTAGCATAGAAGAACTTCGACTTTTTCAGATAAACATGGGTTAGTATGTTATATATGATTCCCAATTGGTGGGATGAGAACAACCATAGTTTGGTTTATAGTCTCTAAATTGGAGGTCCTAACTTGCATACAATAGTATGAGCATGCTTGAGTTGGACGTCAGTACCAAATATGCCAAAACTGAGCAGCAATGTCCATATTCCTTAGCAGTGAATGCTGCATATGGCCTACTCCTGATAGCAATCTATTCTTTCTCCAAAATCATTAAAAATGTTTAGCGGAAAGTATAAAGTGGTATAATCTAGATTATTTAGGTGCACATGATAGTTATATGTTACGCTTTAGTGAGTAGATAATGAAAAAATCAGGGATCAGTTTTGCAAATGTGTAACATTCTGAACAGATGTGATCCACAGGAAAAAAATAATTCTGCTAGATGACATAAATGAAAGGTGGCACAAATAAAAAGAGTACAGAAAAAATACTTCCTCTGCCTACCATGAGACTTCTGGGTGAAATAAAGAATGAATAAACTAGCTTATATTGGTGAAGATTTTGTTACATAATGTTGGGATTCAGGGTTTAGTGACCCTAGTCTAGAGTCTAGACAGCAGCTTTCCTGATAATTTGCCAGCAACTCTGGTTGTCATCTTAGGAAGCCTAACACTGCCCACAAGCAAACTAGCTTACCAGTCGTACCATGCCACATACAGTGTTCCCTGATTAATTGGAAGCCATAATGGTTTGGGCATATTTTGTGCAATATGCAACAAGCAGAACTAAAGCCCAATTTGACCCCAACCGTGCTCATGTTACAATGCTAGGTAAAGTAGGAACTCAAATCTAATGATTACTTCATAAGCCAATATACTGTTGTCTACTGGAACAAAGATCAGGTTCCTGGAAATGTGCTGTATAAGCAAAATGCATTAGCCCCAAATAAGAAGGTAAGAACTTATGTGCATTTATCAGTATGCACTGATGATCAGTATGCACTGATGATGCTACCTTCTGCGAGAAAACAACCAAGCTCAGAGAGCACCAGGAACCCAGTTCAACCCTGACTTACAAATATTTTCTTCTACCAGAACTAATTACAAGCATCATTACCTAAATCAGGGGTCCCCAGCCCCCAGTCCGTGGACCACACAAGTCCGCAGCATGCTGGGAACCAGGCCATGCAAACAAGCGAAGCCCCATCCGCAGGATGCAGGCAGCATGCGAAAACACGCCTTCTCCGGTCTGTGAAAAAAACCTTTCTCCATGGACCCAGTCGCTGGTTTCCAAAAGGTTGGGGACCTCTGACCTAAATGATGCTACTTACATACATGCAACAGAAGTCATGATGAAAGTGCATAATGGTTACATGAAATATCATGATCCACATCATCATTTTGATGTCACTGAGGCTTATAACGTATGCCACTGGCTATAGGAATTGATGTTTAAAGATCATCAATTCAAGAACAAATGTAGAAGCAGTAGTGCAGAGCAACGACTTCCTCCTACTTCTAAGATCAGATGCCTTAGATCAGGCGTGTCAAACTCGCATCGTCACATGACATGTCACATCACGACTCTTTCCCCATTGCCGGAGCTAGGGTGGGCGCAGTTTCGGCATGACGCATCTGGCCCGTGAGCTGGCAGTTTGACACCCCTGCCTTAGATGAACGTATCTAAATGTATTTTTTTTCCTGTTCAGTCATGTCCAACTCTCAGAAACTGTCTGGAGAAATCCCTGCAGTTTTCTTGGCAAAGTTTTTCAGAAGCGGTTTTGTCACTGCCTCCTTCTTAAGGCTAAGAGTAAGTGACCAGCCCAAGATCACCCAGCTAGCTTTGTGCCCAAAGTGGGATTAGAGTGGCACCCAGGTTTCTGGCTTGTGCATTAGCAGAAAAACACTACTGCTCTATCTTTAATGGTAGGATTCTTTCTGCACCACCTTCTGGCTGCGGATGTGCAACATTTTCAGTAGTAGCACTGAGAAGGCTTCAAGAGACATTACCCTTAATCTGGTGCAGAAATAATCCACACTGATACTTTTCTGTTCCATTTCTACATTGTTTTCTCACTTGCTTCATCACAAACTTGTAGTTTTTCTATTGTTTTAATTTGACCCAGGTAATCTAATATTTATCCAATACTATAAAATGCTGCTAGCATGCTTCCTCTACTCCTTTGCGGCTATCTTGGGTTGCCTACATCCAAGGAAAGGAATATGCTTAAACCCCACTGTGTTTGGTAAGATGCATCTCAGTTATTACAGGTAGTGCAACATTTCTGTGGTTAAATGAATTTTGCCCCATTTCACCACCTTTCTTGCCAAAGATATTAAGTGAATCACTGCAGCTGTTAAAGTTAGTAGTAACCAGTGCTTTTTTTCTAAAAAAAAAAAAAAAGGTGCCGGAACTCTCATCTTGGTGGGTGCAGGAGGCAGCGGGGGGGGGTGTGCGGCGCTGCTGTGGTCATGGGTGCGAGGGCCAGAGCCGGCGCAGCTGGTGCTGCGGGAGCATCAGGGCCCGCTGTGTATGGCGGGGCTGCGCGGGGCGGGCAGCGGAGGCAGTGCGGGCCAGGCGATGCAGGGCGGCCACTTAGGCGTGCAGGGTGAGACGACGGTGGTGGAGGTCCAGCACCAGGTAGGCCACCAGCCTGGCTGACACGGGTGAGCACAAGGAAAGAGTGCACATGGACTCCGCAGAACCCACCTCCCACTCCTAATTGAGATGGTGTAGTTGGGAAGCAGGGAGGGATGCAAAGTTCCTGCCAACTCGCCTTTGCTGCATACAACTAGCCGATGCAACGTTTGCCAGCCAGGTCTTTTGGCGTGCTCAGCAGCAATTCCTATTGGCTTTCGAAAGCCAATAGGCTTTCGAAAGCCAATAGAGGGAGTAGCATAGATTGTGCAAAAGCTTGTGTGTGTGTGTTTGTGTGCAAAAAAAGGTGCCGGAACGCCATTCTGAGCGTTCTATGAGGAAAAAAAGCCCTACTTTTATTTTTTAATCTTATGATTTTAAAAATATTTTTTTTCTATTGTAAATTGCCCCAAACCTTGCGATGTGGATTGCATACAAATATTATATAATTGGTAAATAAAGGTAGAACATATGTTAAATATACATCAAATAATAATATGCTTCCCTACAAAGTCAATTTTTGCTCAGTGACAGACCAAGGAGTTAACTCGGAAAGGCAAGAGGAAACTCTAGAAGAGGTCTGTGCAACTTGTAGAAGGGAAAGGCCCACACTGATAAATTAAAAAAATTTGTGGTCTGCAAAGGAATGCTGGTGGGCTAATCAATGTTTTGGTGACTAGAGGAGCATCTACAGTGTTGGAGCTCGTGGTCATAGTAAGCCATGGAGGCACTAGGCAACATGACTTTCAGGGCAGTGGTGGTGATTTTATTACTTTTTTTTAAAAAAAAAAGTCTGTGCTCTGTCCAAGGGTGCTTGGTAGGCTGCATGTACAGGCCTGGTCTAGAATTTATTTTGGAGCATTCAACTATCTAGAGCAGGCATGTCAAACTCATTTTCTTTGAGGCAACTTCTTATAAAAGAATTGCCATTAATTTGTTTTAATAAAATAATTTAAATAATTTTTTCACTTGATTTCAAATTAAATGAATTATATTGGTTGACAGTGAGATATTTTTTTTAGTACAATTGCCAAATGCAATAAACTGGTTTTAGGTATATGTTACTGGAAGGAAAAAGCAATCCCTGCTGCGTTACTGATCCCAGAGAAGCATTTGCATGTATGCAGGTATCCTTAGGGTGCCATAGTTATGGATGAGAAATATTGGTTGCAAAGTTGGCATTTCTGGATGTAATACAGATATTTTGGACTTATTTTTGTTTCTTTGCATGTTTGATATTTTTAAAAAGGCATATCCTACTGACTATGCTTATGCCCATATGTAACATCTTTTGCTAGGATACATGATCACTGCTTGTCCAAAATTTTAATATACAGATAATACCACCAGAAATTATTTTAGCCTTTTTAATAAATGTTGTTACTGATGTTAAGCTCACCAGGGAATACATCATATATTGTTATGTATATACTAGGTTAATTATTTAAAAACTGAAGTGCAACATAACTAAATTCCAAATAATCTATTTTTCAAAACACACAACAGTCCAAACAGTAAAAGTAAAGTCCAAATTAAGAATATTTCATTCTTAAGAATTGTTTAGATTCAAAATAGTTTTCAAGAGTGTACAAAAGATACTATTTTTTTCTAGAATCAGCTAAATTAGACATATTACATTGAGAAAAATGTTTCTCATTTCTTTCCTGTTACCTTTGATTTCATTGCAGAGATGTTAACATAAGAAATACGGTAGATTATTTTGTTATCTAATTTTACCTTCCAAACGACAGAAGCAAATGAAAAATGTGAGGTTCTTTCCTGTTGGTTTTTTTGAATTAGCTGTTTTAGATTCTAAAAGTTTAGTTCCTAAATAAGTAGTCCTGTAAATAATTTTAATGTCCTCCTCTAGTGCAGGCTCTTTTATGACTCAAGGACTTCAACTCCCAGAATTCCTGAGCCAGCATAGCTCAGCTTGGAAACCTCTCCCTTTCCCCTCAGCATGGCTGTCTCAGGATTTCTGGGAGTTGAAGTCCATGAGTCATAAAAAAGAGCCAAGATTGCTAGCCCTGCAATAGGCTTAGGAAAGCCAATAAGGTAGCTGGTTTTTTTTTTGGAAAAAAAAAGGTGCCGGAACGCCATTCTGAGCGTTCTATGAGAAAAAAAGCTATGGTAGTAATACAGTTGTTAAGTGAATCTGGCTTCTGCATTAACTTTGCTTGTCAAAAGGTTGCAAAAGGTAATCACATCGCCTTGGGACAATGCAACCATCATGACTCCATTGCCTAAAGTCTGAATTTTGATCACGTGACCATGGGGATATTGCAATGGTGTAAGTGTGGAAAAAAGTCACAAGTCACTTTTTCAGTGCTGTTAAAACTGCTCACTAAATTATCTGTTGTAAGTCGAGGACAAACTGTACATGGCTTCCTTCTATCTATATCAGGGCTCTTCAAACTTGGCCCTTTTATGACTTGTGGACTTCAGCTCCCAGAATTCCTCAACCAGCGTGCCTGGCTGAGGAATTCTGGGAATTGAAGTCCACAAGTCATAAAAGGGCCAAGTTTGAAGACCCCTGATCTATATCATTGACAAACAATGCTCTGAAGAATTAATTCACTGTTTCTATCTGCCTGCAGTTTGTTATAGCAACTCTCAGGTTGTCAAAGAGGACGGGTGACCACTGGACTCCCTGCCCCCATTTCATTGTTGAAATTCTGGAGGTTGGGGTTTTTCCTTTAAAAAAAGGTGAATTTGACAAGAATTGCCAATTTTCACTTCCAGTCTACATCACTGAAAGTAAAACTATGTATTTTTCTCCCACTGGAGCAGCAACAGTGGTAAAGTATCCATCATGGAAACCTCATATCCTCATTGACTAATCCATAGAATGGAAAGCAACTGGATCTTGCTTTCCCAATACAATGGGGAGGGGGTTAAAATGCAGAGGAATCTATCAGTTGGGGTCTGTGATAAGCACTGCCTGGGGCTGGGCAATGATCTGGGCTGTTACCAAACTGAATGGAGTGAAATTTAGACAGCAATTTATTTCTTCTTCTCCAGTCAGCTAAACACAGGAGGCAAGTCCCTCGAGTCCATTGTACAGACCAGTCATTCATCTCATTTAGATTGCTCAATATCCATCAATCCAAAATAATGATATATTTCCATTTTACTCAACCATTTCAAAATCAAAACAAACTCAGCACTTCATTGTTAACTTATGCAATAAAGTTACACATCTATTTTGTCACTGAATTGAAGCAATGCCACGGTTACGTCAAACTAAGGAATCGTTGCCACTATGTGTTTGTGGTAAGAGACTACAAGCCTCTGAGCGCTGAATCCGTAGTAGTACAATGTGAATTTTCCAGACTCTGAACTTGAACCAATTTCTCTGTAAATTAAGCCAGCGTTTCCGTTTTGAAATTAAAAGCCTTTGCCACTTATGCCAGCCCTCCTCTACTAATTACATCGGCCTTTGTGAGATGAAACAGCAGGCTTCGGGGAGTCACAAAACTCGACTACTTAAATGGGCGCTCGCAGCAAGAAACCCAAACTCCACGAATGGACCAAACCTCTTTTCCCAAGGCACGATCCACGGCAAACCCCTGGCCACGCCCTCTCCGTTTATGAACTTCCCGGCCACGCCTCTTTTTTCACCCAACCCCTCGGAGGTGGAGCATCTTTCCTGGCGTCCCCGGGCGGGAAGCTCCGCCCCGCGTCCTCCTGACTGCTGCGCGCGCTGCGCGATGTATCGTCGCCTGCTCCTCCCCTTCCTGCTCCATGCGAAGGGCTCTTGCTGCCGCTACTGCTGCTGGCGCCGACGCGCACCCCTCGGGATAGTTTTTCTTCCCGGGCGGAGTTGGAGAGGGATAACCGGCAGTTTCCGGGGAAACTCGGAGGCAGCCTGACCCTAGCTTTCAGCTGATAGCTACCGATGCCAAATCATGGCCAGCGGCGGTGGTGAATCGCGACACCCCGCGGAGGGTGGGCATCCCAATCTGCAGTTTGTTCCGTTCAGTAGCGCGCTGGACGCAGGTTTCTGGCATGAGCTCACTCAGAAAAAACTCAATGAGTACAAACTGGACGAGTCTCCGAAACCGATCAGAGGCTATTACTATAATGGCAAGTAGACCGTAAACACTTTTCCTTCTTGGAGGGGGCTTGTCGTTCTAGTAACGCGTCCGGCTGTGTGAATCGGGACAGTTCAGGTTAGGTTCAGCCTAACGCTGGTATGTCGTTCCAAATCCCCGTGAACTCTGAGAGACTTGATATCTAAGTAAACAAGCCTGGCTGGGTTTTCTTACCACAGGTTAACCCTTCATCACTGTCCACTATCCCCGCCTTCCCTGCATAGCAGCTTCTGCATTTGCTTAAAGATCTGTTCATTCGACATTCACCTGAGTGGGTACTATTGGTCGGGATTGAGAAGATTGCTACTTGCCAGATGTAGCTGGGTCACTATTTCCATGACAGTCTGAAGGGCTATCCTCACATAAAAGGCCAGAAATTAAAGAACACAGAGAATTAATAGAAAGGTACCCAGTTCAACACTCCCAAGTAGTTTATTTAAATACGTATAGATCATGATTCAGTCAGTAGGAACAGCTCTTTCAGGATTGTTAAGTGTTGCAACATGAATATTATGAAGTAGGTCATATGAGTACTCTGTCATAATCAGTTCTCTCCAAGCTGAAGAGCTAGATTGCTCAAGAAGGTTAATGTTAAATGTAAATTTTCTTTCCAAAATTTGCTGTTTGCTATTGCCCTTCATAAGATGCCAAACAACTAAAACATTACGCTTCTCCCATCCCCAAAAAGAGGGGTTAAGAGAAAAGGCTTCTCAGCTCCTCTATCATCCTCTGTTATGTGGCTGTGTATGTGGGGCGGAAATAAATGGAGGAAAAGTTCTTTGTGCAGACAGAATAAGATGGCCATGTTTCTCACATTGTCCTTTGTAGGATGCTTCCTGTTATGAAATGGAGAAACAGTTATGAAACTACCACATGGGGAAAGAACATCTGGGCTCTTCAGTCATCAACCAAGAATATGACAGATTACGATAAATCTGCTTCATAGAACAGTATATTATATAGAGATGTCCTGGGTTGTATAATTGTCACTATTTTAATAATCTGTTTATTTTTTCCTCTATCTGTTAGGAGATCCTCCTGGAATGCCAGCACGTTTAACCCTTGAATTTAGTGCTTTTGATATGTAAGTAATAAATCCTTTAACTTTAATCTTGAAATAGTTATTAGGATACAGAGGCTGATTATTAGCATTGTAATCATTAGACTATAAACCGAGATTTGTACATTAGAATCATAACTACTGCAAGGGCAATGTTTCAGGATGCCAGTACAAATGTCTACTTTATGCTAGTGAGGAAGTATAGAAATGAATATATACAGTACACACACTAAATGACTGAGCTATGTTTAATGAACCAAGAATCACCAACAGTATTTTCACTTATTGTTCTGGACAAATAGAATTTGTACTTGGCATAATCATTGTGATGGTTGTTTCTATTCCATGAGTTGATAAGAGTCAGATATAAGAACTGTCAATGGTGCAGATATGTTAGCCTGTGTTTGGAGTGATGCCAAGTAATGAGATATTGAACATGCAATTTCTCTAAAGCTTTCACTTTGCTATGCAGCAGCTCATGAATAGCTTATAACAATTTGTTTTGGATCTTGAGGTGGGGATAAGTCTCTGTATATTTTAACTACTTGGAGAATAAATCAATAGTGTACAATAGGTTCTGAAGGCCAGTTTGATAACACTAAGGTAAATAGAGACTTCAAGAACTAGGAAAAAAGAGAATGAAGGAACAATCCTCAAAAGAGGCCTAAAGGTTGAAAGTTTAAAAGTCTTGTGGTTAAAAAAACGAGACAGATCCAGAAGAAAAAAATATAAACCTCTTGAAAGCTTGATTTGGGCTATCAGCAGTTTTTTGGCAGGAGAATGAGATGTTGGCCATTACCTTCTTCCAGATGCCTTTCAACTTCAACTTCCCAATTCTTCCAAAGCCCTGAGATTCCATGGTTCTCTCAATCCAGCTAGGCCCAACTCTACTTTGGCATCCAGATGCTGCCACTTACTGGAGAAAGGGGTACTTAAATGAATAACAGAAATGTAGGAGAAGTATAAAGCTTAAGTGAAAGAGAGATAAGGATTTGGTAAACAGAATAACAGTAAATACGGAGTTTGAAGAACAATATTTCTGTTACAAGAATGAGCTTAACGTCCCTTATAATCACAATGAGGTGGTCACTGACCTCGAGCCAGACATCCTAGAATGTGAAGTGAAGTGGGCCTTAGAAAAGCTGAGCAACAACAAAGCTAGTGGAGGTGACAGTATTCCAGCTGCACTCTAATGGCAGAAAGTGAAGAAGAACTAAAGAGCCTCTTGTTGCGGGTGAAGAAGGAGAGTGCAAAACTTGGGTTGAAACTTAACATTAAGAAAACCAAGAACATGGCATCCGGCCCTCTCAATTCCTGGCAAATAGATGGGGAAGAAATGGAGGTAGTGACAGATTTTATTTTCCTGGGCTCCAAGATCAGTGCAGATGGGGACTGTAGCCAAGAAATCAAAAGATGCTTGCTCCTCGGGAGGAAAGCCATGGCAAATCTAGACAGCACACTAAAAAGCAGAGACATCACTCTGTCAACAAAAGTGCGTATAGTCAAGGCTATGGTCTTCCCAGTTGCAATGTATGGCAGTGAAAGTTGGACCATAAAAAAGGCTGAGTGCCAAAGAATTGAGGCCTTTGAACTGTGGTGCTGGAGAAGACTCCTGCGAGTCCCTTGGACTGCAAGGCGATCAAACCGGTCAGTCCTAGAGGAGATCAACCCTGACTGCTCTTTAGAAGGCCAGATCCTGAAGCTAAAACTCAAATACTTTGGCCACCTAATGAGAAGGAAGGACTCACTGGAGAAGAGCCTAATGCTGGGAAAGATTGAGGGCAATAGAAGAAGGGGACGACAGAGAATGAGGTGGCTGGATGGAGTCACTGAAGCAGTAGGTGTGAGCTTAAATGGACTCCAGAAGATGGTAGAGGACAAGAAGGCCTGGAGGAACATTGTCCATATGGTCGGACACGACTTCACAGCTAACAACAACATTTCTGTTACAAGGTATTGTAACTTTTAGCATAACATGGTTATTCAAGTGTCAGGTACGCAGACTTGTCTGAACCTGTGCTTTCGTCTTATAGAAATGTGGAGTTTTAGAGGCTAAACCCCATTGCACAGAGAAAATCTTTGTTGTTTATTTGCAAAAGACTCACGGGCCTGTTTTCTCTTTAGGGTGAAGTAATGGTTCTATGAAACAGAAAATTAATGGTCAAGGCTATGTATGTTATTCTGTTCAGGGACCTAAATTGATTGCCTTGTTACACTTTCCATCAATCCAGTGTTTATCAGCTATTGAAACTGATGTTGAGATTATATATTACACAGTATACATGGCCTGACTTACATAACCGGCTAAAATATCCATTTTTCCCCTTTTATTCTTACTTTTAAATTGTTGATAAAGTATGTGCTAACTACTAATGATTTTGATTTGTTAAAATGTAAATGCCATATACATTTTAAGATTATTTCTTTTCCCCTCAGGAATGCCCCAACACCAGCACATTGTTGCCCCGCTATTGGAATGTTATATAACACCAATACATTGGAATCATTCAAATCCTGTGACAAAAAGCTTCTCCTTGACCAAGCAGCAACTGAGGTAAAGTAAAATGGGAATGAGTTCTCCAAACCTGAAGCATGAATGAAAAGCAGTGCATGGGCCAAACATTGTGAATAACCTGTAGTTGCTTTATGAACAATACAATTCTATTGAATTGATTAAAATGTAGCCCTCAAATTCACGGGCATTATATTTCAGACTTTGATCTCATTTATTTCAGGAAAGGAGTGCTTATATTTCAGCACAAAATTGTCTAATAATATATTATTTGGAAGGTCCTATCTTATTGCACATCATACAACAAACAGGTGTTCCAGGGTTTATTGAACTTTTTTTCAGTCTGTAGAATTTGTAAACTAAAAAAAAAAGCCCAATTCCTGGAACTCCCCCCCCCAAGTCAGGAGGTAAAGCTCTAATGAAAAAATTAAGTTCTGTTTGGATGAACACCCCCCCCCCTTTAATTCCTTGTGGAACTTTAGAATTCCATATAACACTGGAACTAAACAATTACAATTTTGTAAATGAATAAATAATCAAAAAAATAAGGTGAGGAGGATAAGATGAAAAATCTCAAAATTACGAACCTCCAATTTGGCTTACCTTGCCATATTTCTTAAGTTTTTTTTTTAATAAAGTCATGGATGAAGACTATAGGCTTTTAGATCCAGCTGAAGTGCAGAACTCAACAGTCTTCAACCTTAGTTTTCTTCGTTATGTCTTCTATGACATAAAGTTCATTTTGAATAGGCTCCTAGACTGAGCTCTGAATTTTGAAATGCTCAGGTCCAAAATTTCATTAACTCATTAGATGCTGCTCAGTTTTGAGCTGCTCAGCTGCAGCATTGACTAGATGTTGTGCATGAATATTACTGTAAATGAGACCAGTCATTTATTTGCTATTTTACAGGAAGCTTTCCAAGTGTTCAGGGTAAAATTTAATCTGGGGGCCTTCTGTATACAAAATATGTTTGTTGTTGGAACTTGTCCTCCTTTATAGAAATTATTGTGTAAATCAGATGCTTACTCTGATTTGATAATAGTAAAATCAGTGGAATCTTTGTGTTTATTCATTATTTGCCACTTTATAATTATACTTGCGCACTTGTTTACAATGAAGAATAAGCCAAATTAAATTTTGTTAATATAAATCCATGAAATATGTAGCATATTTTAATTGTGTAGCAGCCGTGAAAATAGTACTACTGTCGTGGGTGATTCTCTTTTTTTTTTTCCTCCCTCCATAGATATGGGATTCAATAACATCGGGGAATGCCATTAAAAATCCTGTTTTATTGAACAAATTTCTTCTCTTAACATTTGCAGTAAGTTAAATTGTACAAAAAAGATACAAAATGCTCCATATTTATACTAATATTTTTATTCCAGAATCCCATTTAATTGGGTCATGCATCTGCCAAACACAAAGTCTAATCAACTGGAAAATAGGTTAACAGGTAGTCCTTACTTAACAATCCTAATTGGGACACGCAACACTGCTACTAAATAAAGTGGTTACTAAGCGGGAAATCTCATAACTAGGACTGTGCTTTCCACCTGGAAATAAGCGGGACTAGTCAGTTTCACATCTTTGGCTTTTATTTGCCTCTTAGCCACTCATCTGCCCTTTGGAATGCTTGAGTGCCTGTTTTCTATCTTGTACACATCCGAAGCAATGTGATCATAGCACAGCTATGCAGACAGGTTACTTTCTTGAAATCCCTTTCTGTCCAATTTCTGCAAAGGTGGGGGACAGAAAAAAAATCAAGTGATTTTTGTAGTCAATCTCCCTTTGTGTCTCTCAATACAATCACATTGTTTTCAATGTGTAGAAGAGAAAACTCTCTTGAAATATCTCTTTCTTCAAACTGTTTGCTCTGCAAGGGAGATGGGAGAAATAAAAAACCCACAGGCCTGGTACAGGACACTGTGTACCAAATGTAATAGTGATCGCGTGACTAAGGGATGCTGTGAAAATCATAAATGAGCTGTAAAAGTGCATTGTAACTTTGAACAGCTGCTTAACGATTGGTTGGTAGGTGAACTATTTTTCCACAATGTTGTCTTTGATAGTATTTTGTAAACGGGGAGCAAGGGAGAGAAGTATGCTTGCTTAACAAAATATGTGCAGATGATGGGTGGTGTATACATGTAGAATAAAAGTTGTCTTACTAACAAGACATGCCATTCTGAAGATTAAAAGCATGTGACAGCCCAGTTCTGCGGATAGAGAAAAATGTTCACATGGCTATCTGATAAGCCATGTGAACATTTTAAGGAGATGGTGGAGAAGATATGCAAAGCTGAGAATTCCATAAAAAGCCTGGAATTTCAGCCAATCCCTTGAGATTCTACTGAAGTGTTTGCACATATTCAGGATAATGGTTAAGAAGCTGGGCGTCATTTCTGACGCTGAAAGAAGTCTTATTTTCCTTTTATTCAAAGTGTAAGAATTAGATCAAATTACTCTTTCCAGGTTAATACCAATTCTGAAGTATTTATATAATTTCTCCCTTAGGATCTAAAGAGATACCATTTCTATTACTGGTTTTGTTATCCTGCATTGTATGTCCCAGAAGGTATCCCTTTGGTTAAACAACCAGTGCCTCTGAATACAAAGTTCTCTCCAGCTCAGGTAATTAAAAACCATTACGCAGATACAATAGTCTAGTACACACAGTACTTTTCATAACATAGAACATAAAATAATTTATGTCATTACTAAGCACAAGCGTGGTAAATAATGTTGTATAGATTTTTATATCGACCTCTGAAATGGGGAGTCAGTTTTGGAAACTCTTTATTACCTCAGTGTCTGACAAGGCTGAGAAAATGGATCCTCCAAAAAGGCTTTTTTAGGAGACATATATCTCTATTATGAGATTGTATCCTAACATAATTTGCTATTTAGACACATTTCTTCCACTTCAGTCAACTGTTATTTCTGGTGGTTGTTTTTTTTTCCCTGGAAGAAATGTTTAACAGAAATTGTGGTCTTTGTCCCCATTGTGGGTTGTAGGCATAATCTTTTTTTTTATCACAGTGTCTTGTGAGATTTTATTGCTATTTGTTTTTCACCTTCTCTGTTTTTGCTCTGTTGCTCATATGTAAAGATGTAAAATGGCTTTCTGTCCCTAAATTCAGTACAGTTGAAAGTTGCAAAATTCTTAAGAGCTCAGAATGCCACTGTTACCCTAATCGAAGTCCCCTTGAATTAGGAGCAACTGACCCATAAAGAAAACAGTCATTCAGTTTATCATAATCTTAGATCTGTACAAGAAGTATGTTCATCTGTAAGTCAACAGTTTGACCAGGAGTTGTGAGTAAGAGCGAAAAGGAATCTATGTCTAAGCTATAAATGTGATAGTATCTAAAATTACATAAAATTAGAAAGCAGTAGCTGGACACAGGCTAAGTTTGAGTGATCAGGTAAACTCTTGAGCTGTAAAGAAGATTTTTTTCCTCTTGGCAACCCATTATGTGGTGTCTCAAGAGCTGCTGACATTTCAGAGGATAAGCCTGTACCCATGGGACAGTTCTTTTTTATTGAATCCTAACTACAAAATTACCAAATATCATTTCCAGTGTGAAAATAGGATTTTCTCTCACAAGGCTTGTAAATCTGAAGAATGACCCATTTGGCCATTTGTGAGGATTTTATAACTCATATCTAATACATCAGTTCTGCAGAATTTATTTTCTTGGAAAAGGTTAACATTACTTAATGTTACAAGCAGTGACTGATTTCAGGTGGCAGTTCAAAATCTGGAGTAATATAAATTAGATAATATAATTGGTGATTAATAGTTGGGACTACAGATTGGTCTCTTGACCTTCTTAAGCGCCACAGGAGGCCAGTTGCTGACATGACCTTACTACACAAGGCAGGGCTGATTTTCTTTCATCCATTTTGTGTGTTGGAGGGGGCTCTAGAAGAAAGAGTGATTTTCTCATTCTCAAATTCCCCACTTCCACTTTAAAAAAACGCCTTCTGCTTGTCCTTTCTCAAGGATTTGGGAGTCTTTAAAGAGTAAAGATAGTAGTGGAGGGCACCTCATCTGAGTCTTAAATAAAATAAATGTTAAAAACCTTCCAAAATTCACTGATGTCATCCTGGGCTGCAAATGCAACTTTTGTATGATAAAAATTGAACAGGACTTGGGAAGAACGTAGATGGTTGGCATAAGGGAGATGAGAGAGCAAAAAATCTTTTAGCCTGTTTTGGAAGAAAAAAAATCCTGTTGTATACATATTTTATTTTGATTATATTGCTTTGCTCTGCTTCTGGGCTTAGTGAATGCTGTGAGTTTTGTTTATTTTTGGGCTCACTCTAGGCTTCAGGCTATATGTTTCACATCATGGGCCACAGAATTGGAGCTCTCCTTGACTCCAAAGGTATGGGTTCCCTCCCTTCAAAATAGGAGAGATGAGGAAAGTGGGCTGCTTTTTGCCCTGTAACTAAATGCTGGGAAACTGCATTGGGCAGAGGGAGGTGGGTCTGCTTTATAGCCTGCTTCCGAGGGCTTTTCTAAAATTGGAGCACCGTCAGTTTCAGGTGAGCAGCTCACAAGCTTCTTGTTTGAATCTGCTTCTAGACCAGACATGTCAAACACAAGGCCCAGGGGCCAGATGGTTTCATGCGGCCCACAAAGCCATCCTGGAAACAGTGAGGGAACGGCCCCCACTGCCTTGGCCCTGGCTCAGAGACCCTCCTTCTGCCAGAGACCCTCAGATCTGTCCCACTCCTGCCCAGGCCCCCATAGGCACCCTTGATGCGAATGAGGTAGAGCTGGCCATGTCCACCCAGTAGGCCATATGCACTTTAACCATGCCCACCCAGTAGGCCACGCCCATCCAGGACCTCTGGGGGCAACTGCAATGCTGATGCGGCCCTCAATGAAATTGAGTTTGACACCCCTGTTCTAGACAAATGGGATAGTTAAACTCTATTCACTGTTTTCAGTACTTGTTAGCTGAATAAGATAGGCCCAAGTGAGAAAAACAGACACCATGCAGAACTGTTAGTAGTAACCAATTTTGCAAATGTGAATATGCTTCCCTGCTTCACTTATTTATCTTCATGAGAATTAAGAGGAGGGGAACTGCCTGAAGTGTTTTCCTAACCTACTTTCTTGGCCTGCTCTTAAGCACTGTTTACCCAATTGTCACTTTGGTAGTAGGTCTTCCCTCTGTCCTTCAAGCCACACTCTTTAGTCACCATAGTCCTGGAAACCAACTTCTACGTGCATCTTCTAAGATGCAAAATACTGCTACCAGTTTGCTAATTAGGTTTGGCAGATTGGAAAACGCTCTCGTGGGGTCTGAACTTTGGCAACATCTGAAAAAATGAATGTTGTGAGCTGCTGCAGTGCTGCTTCATTTGCCTTAACTTAATCTGTAGCCTTAAGGCCTGTTTCCCCAGCCCAGCTCTGATATGGATGTTAAGAAGCCTGCCAAGGGGAGTTGGTAGTCTTGAAGTAGCCTACTGCTTCTTGCCATCCAAACGTTTTCATCTTAATAATTTTTAAAAATGCTTTGCATTGGCTTTTGTTTGTTTATTCTGAGCTGTAATGAGCTGTATTTTCTTTTGCAATTTTCTTTTTGCAATTTTTTTTTATTGAAAAGTTTTTCAATACATTTTATCTTTAACAAAACAACCCCTCCCCACCCCCTCCCCCCCTTCCCAACCCAACCCAACCCTCCCCCCCTCCCCTTCCCCCCTCCCCGACTTCCCAGAGCTAAATACAAGGTATAAAAGTAAAAAACAATCATAAACTACCATATGCTAACAACAATAAACTATTAGGTCTATCGCCCTTTAGCTCTTATAAAATGACTACAAGCAATATAAATGTCCCATCAATACTTATTCAAATGCTAAATGAAACTTTTTAGTCCCATATTTATTCTGGATGTAATCTGGATGTAAGTTTGGAAAGGAATGTATGGTGTTTGAAGCCGTATAACTTTTTACGAGAAGAAAAGATTGTTCAAACCTGGTTTCAGTATGGGCAACTACAGGCCAGGTGGAAAGAAGATCAGAAAATTGGTTTTTCAATGACTGATGAAAATCTGGTAAAGCAAATTAGAAATCAGGGTCCAGCACATATCAAATGGATATATCTTGCATTGATAGAAATTGATTCAGAAACAGAACTTGTTAAAGATTGCATGATAAAATGGGCTCAGAATATTCAAGAAGTTATTACAATGGATACTTGGGAAAAGATCTGGGTGAGAAACGTAAAATTTACGCAAGCTCAAAATTTAAGAGAGAACTTTTATAAAATGTTTTATAGGTGGCATTTAGATCCTAAAAAGTTAGCAAGTATGTATCCGAAATTACCAGCCTAAATGTTGGAGGTGTGGTGGCAAAGACGCAACGTATTTTCACATGTGGTGGACCTGTAAAAAGGTTAAAGCATTTTGGATTAAAATCTGGTGGAATATGCAGAAGATATTTAAGAAAAGGATAAAGTTTTGTCCGCAATTGTTTTTATTGGGCATTATTACTGATACTACTGTTGTGGACTCTAAGTTGATGTTGAACTTAATTACGGCAGCAAGACTTTTAATAGGACAATACTGGAAGAAGGAAGAACTGCCGACTATAGAGGAATGGACTTTAAAAGTTTCTAACCTGGCGGAAATGGCAAAGATTTCGGCGTATTTGAAAGACCATTCGCAACAACGATATATCGTGGAGTGGAAAAAATGGATCTTTTTGCAATTTTTTTTTGCTGATTAGTTAACCCTTTTCAATTAACTTCTAGGTTAAATTGATATTTAGCCTTTTGGAGTTCTTTTAAAGAAGAAAGCCGTTTTTGATGCCATTTATTTACTGTAAGGGATGCGGTGGCTCAGTGGGTTAGGACGCTGAGCTTGTCGATCAGATGGTCGGCAGTTTGGCAGGTTGAATCCCGAGTGCCGCGTAGCAGAGTGAGCGCCTGTTACTCGTCCCAGCTTCTGCCCACCTAGCAGTTCGAAAGCACATAAAAACGCAAGTAGAAAAATAGGGACCACTACGGTGGGAAGGTAACAGCGTTCCGTGCGCCTTTGGCGTCTAGTCATGCCGGCCACATGATCACGGAGATGTCCTCGGACAAGCGCTGGCTCTTCGGCTTTGAAACGGAGATGAGCACCGGCCCCTAGAGTCAGAAACGACTAGCACTTATGTGCGGGGGAACCTTTACCTTTACCTTATTTACTGTAAGTGGACATATACAGCAGTATTTTAGTATGAAGGAAACTTAATTGATTGTCTTTGTCTTTTTTTAGAGTGAGGCCCTCCAGATTTCATATGATCAACTTTGTCAGAAAGAAGGTCTTACAGCCCTGCCTTATTTTTTAATTAAATACCATGAAGATTCCGTCCACGTATCCTTACTTACGAACTGGGATGACTTTTTTTCTGATCAACAGGAGAAGGTAAAAATATACTAATGAGCAGAATACAGAGCACTGAAATTCTCATTTTTATAATTTCTAGAGCATTCAGTTCTTAATAATGGGATAGAGGAAAAGGAGTAAAATTAGCTAGATATCTGAAAAAGGAACTTGTAAGAAGTTATGATTTTGAAAATAAAGACTTCTCTGAAATTTATTCTCTGAATTCTGAATTTATTGTTTTGGCGATTTAGGCTTAGCTCTGACTTAAGGGTAAAACTAATCCAATCACCAATATACTACCTGAATGTGGTTGGAAGGGTTTTAGGAAATGCAGAAAAGCATGAATGGATGATATTTATTTATTTTTATTTTATTTTATTACATTTATATACCGCCCTTTCCCGAAGGACTCAGGGCGGTTTACAGGGTGATTAAAAAACAAAGATACAAAAGTTAAAAACAGATTAAAAAAAATATATTAGTCCCTGCATAAGTAAAACCCCAGTTAAAATTAAGATTAAAATTAAAATTAAAATTAAAATTCTCAGCCTGGGCCAGAGAGCTCGAAGAGCCACGTCTTCAGGTCCCGGCGGAATGAACGGAGGTCGGGGGCAGTCCTCAGCTCCACTGGCAGCTGGTTCCAAAGGGCAGGCGCACCCACTGAGAAGGCCCTATCCCTGGGTGTCGTCCGCCGGCAATCTCTTACCGGTGGCACCCTGAGAAGACCCTCCCTGTGGGAGCGCACTGGACGAAGGGAGCTTGATGCTGGCAGCAGGTGTTCCCTCAGATATCCCGGACCCAAGCCATTTAGGGCTTTATAGGTCATCACCAGCACCTTGAATCTCACCTGGAGAGCAACCGGAAGCCAATGCAGCTCGTGGAGTAGAGGTGTTACATGGGAGTATCGGGAAACCCCCATCACAACTCGCGCTGCCGCATTCTGCACCAGCTGAAGCCTCCGAATGGTCCTCAAGGGCAGCCCATGTAGAGAGCGTTGCAGTAGTCTAAACGGGAGGTCATGAGCGCATGAGTGACTGTATGTAGGGCATCTCGGTCCAGATAGGGTCGCAACTGGCGCACCAGGCGAACCTGGGCAAAAGCCCCCCTGGTCACAGCTCCTATATGGTCTTCAAAATTGAGTCGTGAATCCAGGAGGACGCCCAAGTTGCGAGCCCTATCAACGGGGGGTAACACCTCACCCCCCATTGTTAGAGATGGAATAGTCTGGTTGACCCGAGATGCCGATATGCACAGCCACTCAGTCTTGGCGGGATTGAGACGAAGCCTGTTTCTCCCCATCCAGACCTGGACCTCCTCCAGGCAACGGGACATCACGGCGAGAGCATCGCTGGGTTGGTTCGGGGTAGAAAGAAAAAGTTGGGTATCATCAGCGTACTGATGATACCCCACCCCGAAACCACGAATGATCTCACCCAGCGGCTTCATATAGATGTTGAACAGGAGGGGCGAGAGAATCAACCCCTGAGGAACTCCACAAATGCGAGGCCTCAGGGTGGATCTCTGCCCTCCCGTCAACACTGACTGCGAACGGCCCAGGAGATAGGAGGAGAACCACCGTAAAACGGTGCCTCCCACTCCCAACCCCCTGAGACGCCGCAGTAGGATACCATGGTCGATGGTATCAAAAGCCGCTGAGAGATCTAATAGGACCAGGACAGAGGAACAACCCCTGTCCCGAGCCCTCCAGAGATCATTCACCAGCGCGACCAATGCCGTCTCCATGCTGTATCCGGGCCTGAAACCCGATTGGTACGGGTCCAGATAATCAGTTTCCTCCAGGAACAGAGGAAGCTGATGCGCCACCACACTCTCAACAACCTTCGCCAAAAAGCGAAGGTTGGAGACTGGACGATAGTTATTTAAAACAGCCGGGTCCAGGACAGGCTTTTTGAGGAGGGGTCTCACCACCGCCTCCTTCAAGGCGGCAGGAAAGACACCCTCCTTCAAAGAAGCAGTTATTACTGCCTGGAACCAGCCTCGTGTCTCCTCCCGGGCCGCATAAACCAGCCAGGAGGGGCACGGATCCAACAAACAGGTGGTGGTGCTCAGCCTCCCCATGATCCTGTCCACATCATCAGGGGAAACAGGATCAAACTCAGTCCAGATAACATGCTCAAGACCGTCCGATTCCTCCACGTCAGACTCTGCCCAGTCAGAGTCCAGACCGGCCCGGATCTGAGCGATTTTGTCCGCCAGATGATGACTAAATTCCTCGGCTTGTCCCTGTAAGGGATCCTCCCTCACCTCCTGATTAAGGAGGGAGCGAGTTACCCTAAACAGGGCAGCCGGGCGATTATCTGCGGACGCGATGAGGGCAGCGAAGTAGTTAGACTTCGCCGTCCTTATCGCCGCAAGATAAGACCTTATAAAGGTTCTTAACTGCAATCGGTCAGATTCAGATCGGCTGGACCTCCAACCGCTCTCTAGACCCCGTCTCCGACGCTTCATCTCCCGGAGCTCCGCAGAGAACCACGGAGCCCAACGGGATCTGCGCCGGGTCAGAGATCGCAAGGGTACAACACAGTCAAGTGCCCCGGTGGCCGCCCTTTCCCAGGCATCCACCAGGGCATCGACTGGGCTGTGGGTAAGGGTGATGGGTATAGACCCAAGCGCCCTCTGGAACCGTTCCGGGTCCATTAGGCGCCTGGGGCGGAACCACCTGGTCGGTTCCGCAGCCCAGCGGCGGGGGGTGGCATAACGGAAGATATGGCCACGTCATTTAGTATTTTCCCAGACAGGTTTCACAAATAGAAGTTAATTACAAATAAAAAACGTGGAATTTGTGTCACTCTCTGGATTTTTAATTAGAGTTAATTTGCTTGATTGGAAATGTATAATGTGGCTACTGTGTAATATGTGAAGCATTGTTCTATTTACTTAATTTGGGTCTTCTAGTCCAGTTTATCTATCCACACATAAAATTGGCAACTTTTGAACTCTTTATCAGTGTTAACATAAAATAGTCTTTAATATGGTGTTTTTTTTCTTTGCAGGTGACATTTGGTGTTTATGACCCCTGTAATTTCACCCAATATCCAGGATGGCCACTGAGAAATATGTTGATCCTTGCAGCGCACAGATGGTATTTATTATTAGATGATGCCTTGAACATGGTTTTTCCATGATTGCAATCCTAAACACATACTATGAAGTTAGTTTCACTGAATTTGGTAGAACTTATTTTTCACTATAAGATTAGGCAGGAACTATCACAGTATAAATATTATAGCATACTCAAATCCTAAAGGACTCTGGGTGGGAAACAGCGAAGTCCAGAAATATGCATTAAAATCATATGAATAATAATGATTGTTGTTACTGACTAGAACTAGATTTTTTGGGGAAAGAAATGCAATTGTGAATGCAGAATATAAATCTGTGACATGATGCACTTCATGGTCTTGTATGCTGAAAGAAGTTTGTCAACCAACTGAATGTAGTTTGGTACTTTGTAGTTGCCAAGAAAATTCTCAGTGTCATCCTTAAATATTTTTCAGATCACTTTATCTGGCCCAATAGTATATCTTTGAACCGCTTGTTACTGATGACATAGCTGATGTGTGGACCAACAAAAATGCCTTCCTTAATCATGGCATCAGTGATTCTTGGAAACATATGTCTTGAATGATGAAAACCTTCACCTTCCTTGGTCACTGCTTTCACAAAATTGTTTGTTAGTCTGATGTTTATGTGAAACGGAGGCAAAAAATATATTTGTTGGGTCAATAAGTGGCTCAAGTGCTCTGCTTTTCTACCCTGTAACCAAATTCTTCAGAGTGGCCATTTCTTTTTAATATAACATGACTCTTCTGCATGGCTATCCCATTCATATATGTAACAACAGCACTTGGTATATCCGAGCTCCATTTCAAGCAGCAGAGCAACTACTTTTAGATCTCCACAGATGTTTCAGTTGTACTCGGTGTACCAGATGTGCTTTAACAACAGTTTCATGTTTTCATATGTTTCTTTTGTGAATGCAGCATAGCCAACAAGTCCTGAAGGGTACATATTATCATTATGTAAGAACAAAAGATTTCTATAAAACGATATGCGGTAGGTTAAATTCAGATTCTTTTCATGATTAGCAGCCAAAAATCTATAAGATACACCCAAAAGTGTGCAGGAAACAAAATTCTTGTTGTCTAGTGCAGAGGTCCCCAACCTTTTGGGCCCCAGAGACCAGTGCCATGGAGAAAGATTTTTCCGCAGACCAGAGAGTGTGGTTTTGAATACTGCCTGCATCCCGAGGATGGTGCTTTGCTTGCTGGCATGCTGTGGACTGGTGCCAGTCCACGGACTGTGGGTTGGGGACCCCTGGTCTAGTGTTTGCTTTTTCTTTTCTTTTTTTCCAGATAACCTTTGAGCTAGCAAATCAGTTTCAAATTTTAAGCTGTGTAACTATTGAAATATAATCCTTTTGGAAAGTTCTGATATATCACATTAAGAGGATTGCTTAATCTTAATTTTCCTGGGGCACTGGAGCCGCTACTTTTACAGAATTTTCATTCCTGACAGGGGAGGCATTCTTCAGTCTGTGGAAGTGCTCTGCTTCCGAGACAGGACCATGCAGGGCGCCAGAGACGTTTCCCACAGCATAATTTTTGAAGTAATGCTTCCACAGCTGACAAGCAGTCCAGGTAACCCTTCTGAAAGATAAGTGTTTGTGGTGGATTTTGTTGCTTTTTGTGGAGTGTGGTGGGAGAGTGGTTATTTGATCATTCCCAAAGAGAGAAAAAAACCAAAGTGCTTCCATTTCTGTAAACAGGGGCCTGCTTCGTCAGTTAAGTCTTAGTAAAATATCTTTAGAAAAGATCCATTTGTTCTTATGCCAATTTTGAGTTTTCTCTGTTCCTGCCAGTTGCTTCTGCTTCTATTATTTACGTCACAAGTCTCGATCAGTAATGCAACAATTGACAATGTGCTTACCGGTAATTACTCAAACATTTCTAGCTTCAAATTCATAATTCTCTTTGATTTAATAGCTACATTTTTCGTTAGGCTGCTTTGTCCCAGAAAAAGGCAATGTACTGTTTATTCACTTCCGTCTGAACTCATTAGTTAGCTCTGAGTCTGCTTCAAGAACATAATTATTGTTAGAGATTAAACTTGATTTGGGTGACAATATTATATAATGGAGTAAAAGCACCTTTAAGGAGTTAAACGGCCTAAGGGTGTGGCTGTAATTATTCCACATAAAAGAGAGTTAGATGTTACATGTAGTTGCTCTTGTATATGTGTTTGATGTTAGTGTTTGGATACCTCTTGTTCTCTTGTTTGCTAACTTGATATTTATTCTCTCAAGAATCAACTGCTTGCTACAGTGTATATTGTTTTTGATATTGGTAAGCAGCTTTTGTATTTTGATACTATGTTTTTTTATGGACTGACTTTTATGTGCATGATACTGGATTGATACTTGGACTATTTCTTACTGTGTTTCTTTTTGTTGTCTGAGTAAAAATAAGTTATAAAACTCGTGTTAGTGCATTACTGTTTGCCTAAAAGTCCCAGTACAACTTCCACTGTGTATTAATAATACTCTGTTAAACAAACCATTTTTTTCATCAACATATTCTAACAATGGTTATGGGCCCAGATCCAGTGTGGTGCTGAGGACAGGCACAGTATTGTATTTATATTTCCTAACTGAGTTTTCAAATTCAGACAATGGCACAAGGACTATTCAATCCATTCTGCATTACCCGGCTTAATGGGTCAAACTACGTATCCTGGTCTACACAATGTAGTTTGCTATTACAAAATCAAGGTCTTTGGAAAATAGTCCATGATCCTCCTGATGTAACTGCCTGGGATCCAACTAATGAAGAAGATAACAAGAAGATTGTAGACTTCAATAAAGACAATGATAAAGCTTTATCTATCATTGGGCTAACATTAGGAGACCAACAGCTAGTCCATGTGCGTGGAGAAGAATCTGCTGCTAAATGTTGGGCTAAGTTGAAAAAGATTTTTGTTCGGGACAGTGTTGGTGCTCATATAAATCTTACCAGAAAGCTATTTAGAGCTAGACTGGAAAAGAATGGCGATATGTTAGCTCACCTTAACTTTATAAAAGCAACTTTGTTGGAACTGCAAGAAAAAGAACTTATTTTCTCAGAGCTTCACCAGGTTTACATCATTTTATCATCATTGGATGAGAGCTACGATGCCTTTGTATCGTCCTTGGAGGTTTTGTCCAAAGAAGACCTAACTGTTTCTTCAATAACTGGAAGGTTGTTGGAAGAATCAAGATGTCGTATGGAGAGAAAACAGTTGAGAGAGCCATTGCAACAAGAAATAAAGAAGACTGAATCTGCTTATATTTTAAAGAAATGCTTTAATTGTGGGTTAAAGGGACATATTGCTAAGTTTTGTCAGAATAGTAATTGTCAGAGAAAGGAAAGCCATAGAAAGAATAAAAAGCTGAGTAATGTAGCTGTAGCTAATAGAACTACTAATAACCACAATTGGTGGGTGGTAGATAGTGGAGCTACACACTGTATTTCAAAAATAAAAAGGGATTTTGAGAATATAAGGTCTAGTACAAAATATATTTCTATGGCTAATGGCTGGAGAGTCAAGGTCTCTGGAGAGGGTAAGGTTTACTGTTCATTTTTAAAACAAAATTTGGAAATGCTATATGTTCCCAGATGTGATTATAATCTATTATCAGTTAAGGCATTATTGGAAGCAGGTTTTAAAGTTACTTTCCAAGGGGAGGAATGTCTTATTCAAAAGAATGAAGTGAACTTAATAGCTAATATGAAAGATGGTTTGTTTGTAATTAGCAATGATCCTATTATAATGGCTACTACTTGTACAAATCAAAAACCACATGATGAATGTATTCATTTATTACATAGAAGATTGGGTCATGTGAATTTTAATACACTAAAAAGAACTGTAGCTTTGTCTAATGGGTTTAAGTTAAAGGCTTGTAAGAAATATCTGCAGTGTAACGTATGTGGTAGAGAAAAGAGCAGGGCAGCACCAGCTAATAGGTTAGATGGATTTAAAACCACAACTCCATTAGAACTGGTATTTATGGATTTGATAGGTCCTATGAAACCCAGTTTAGGGGGTGCTTGCTACATATTAAATATTCTAGACCATTATAGCAGATATGGGTTCTGTTATCTTCTTACGTCAAAAACTGAAACTATACAAACAATATCTAATTGGCTCAAGTTTGTACAAAGGAAAACTCAGTTAAATGTAAAAACCATAATAACAGACAATGGAACTGAGTTTGTTAATAAACAGTTCAATGAGCTGTTAGTTTCAGAGGGAATAGAGCATAGACGTACAGCTCCTTATAGACCTCAGCATAATGCATTTGTTGAACGGAGGGGCCAAACATTGCAAGCTATGATTAGATCTATGATTGAAGATTCTGGTTTACCTGATAGCTTATGGGGAGAAGCAGCAAAATGTGCTAATCATATTTTAAACAATGTGGTTAGTTCAGCTACAGGTAAAATTCCTTATACCTTATGGTATAAGAGAAAACCAAATCTTAGTTATATTCACACATTTGGGACACCTGCTTGGGTACATATTCCAAGTTCAATAAGAAATAAAGGAGAACATAGAGCTAAACAATTATTTTTTGTTGGCTATGAGTTAAACCATAAGTCTTATCGGTTCTGGGAGAAAGGTACTAAAAACATTTATTGTAGTTCTAGCGCTGTTTTTCAAGAACAGTCAGGCTGGGAAAGAGTAGAAGATATTGTATATATTCCTCAACAAGATTTAACTAACTCCTCAAATGAAAGTGATAAAGAAGAGGAGGAACCTGCTAGAGAGATCAAACAAGAACCACTGATAGTGGAGACAGGAGAGGAAGAAGATAATAATGTAAATGTACCTATAAGTCCAATAATTCTCAGAAGGTCTAACAGGGAAAGACGACAGCCTGATCGTTTCGAGGCAGGTTTAATTTGTCAAATAGACATTGAACCTTCTAATGTTGAAGAAATAAAAATGTATCCTGAGAATGAAAGAAAGAATTGGAAAGTAGCTATGGATAAAGAAATAAAGTCTTTGCAAGATCTTAATGTTTATCAAGAGGTTAAAATACCTAAAACAGAAAAGTTAATTGGATGTAAATGGGTTTTTAAAATGAAAGAAAGTGTTACAGGAGAGGTAATACATAAAGCAAGATTAGTTGCTCAAGGATTTGCACAGAATAATAGTGATTATGATGAAGTATTTTCCCCAACGTTAAGAGCTTCCACTCTTAGGGCTGCTTTAGTTTGGGCAGCAAATAAGAATTATAGTATAAAACATGTAGATATTGAAACTGCTTATTTGCATGCAACATTAAACCATGATATATATATGAAAGTTCCATCAGGAATAGAAAGTAAGGTAGGGTACTGTTGGAAACTGAATAAGAGTTTGTATGGTTTAAAACAGTCGGGTTATGAGTGGAATAGATGTTTAGTAAAAGAGTTAAATAGTTTGGGATTTAAAGCTAGTATTGCAGATCCTTGTTTATTTATAAAACAGCAAAATAGTGAATTATCATTGTTATTATTATTCACTGATGATATTGCTATTATAGCAAAAGATGAAACAGAAACTGAAAGAATAATTTCAGGGTTAAAAAGAAAATTTAGAGTAAAAGATCTAGGAGCTATTAGTCATTATCTAGGGCTGGATATTGTCAGGACTAGTAAAGGATTTAAACTGTCTCAAGCTAAGAAAATTAATGGTTTGCTGAAACGTTATAATATGGAAAACTGTAAACCAGTAAAAACACCTATGGTTCAAGGTTTTGAGAGTTCAGCAGATAACAACAATGTCTTTGATAAAAAGATATATCAATCATTAATAGGCAGCTTGATGTATTTATGTAACTGGTCAAGACCTGACATAGCATTTACAGTTAATCATTTAGCTAGATATTGTGATAATCCTACAACCAGATGTTGGCAAGGTGCAAAAAGAGTTTTAAGATATTTGAAGCACACCATACATTATTCTCTATATCTAGAGCCAACAAAGGAATTGGAACTAAAAGCATTTGCAGATGCTAGTTTTGCATCTGATACTGTAACCAGAAAATCCACTTCAGGATTGGTTGTATTATTGGGAAACGCTTTAGTAGGATGGAGGTCTAACAGACAGAAGCATATAAGCTTATCAACAACTGAATCCGAATTTTCTTGTTTATCTTTATTATGTACTGAGCTATTGGCATGGAAACAATTATTGTTTGATATGGGTTTAAATTGTAATGAACCAATAAAAGTGTATGAAGACAATCAAGCAGCTATAAAATTAGCAACTAATGCTGCAGTGAAAACTAGATCAAAACATACGGATCTACGGTATCTAAATGTCAGACAATGTGTTAAAGATAATTTGATTAAACTGGAATATTGTGCAACTGAAGATAATATTGCTGACCAGTTTACTAAAGCTCAGGGTGCTATAAAGCATAAATCTGTTTGTGATATGTGTAATTTGAGATTGTGAAAATATATGTATAATATGCCACCCAAAAGGGGAGATTGTTAGAGATTAAACTTGATTTGGGTGACAATATTATATAATGGAGTAAAAGCACCTTTAAGGAGTTAAACGGCCTAAGGGTGTGGCTGTAATTATTCCACATAAAAGAGAGTTAGATGTTACATGTAGTTGCTCTTGTATATGTGTTTGATGTTAGTGTTTGGATACCTCTTGTTCTCTTGTTTGCTAACTTGATATTTATTCTCTCAAGAATCAACTGCTTGCTACAGTGTATATTGTTTTTGATATTGGTAAGCAGCTTTTGTATTTTGATACTATGTTTTTTTATGGACTGACTTTTATGTGCATGATACTGGATTGATACTTGGACTATTTCTTACTGTGTTTCTTTTTGTTGTCTGAGTAAAAATAAGTTATAAAACTCGTGTTAGTGCATTACTGTTTGCCTAAAAGTCCCAGTACAACTTCCACTGTGTATTAATAATACTCTGTTAAACAAACCATTTTTTTCATCAACATATTCTAACAATTATGTTATCAATATATAATCTTTTTTTATTACCAAGGTAAGATGTTAATTATTACCTTTAAAATTCAAAAGATCCTAGGTCTAAATTAGTCTGTCCTTTGAGGTGAATTTACCCATCCTCTGTGATTTTCATATAAAACCTTTGAGAATAACTTCGAAGATGTGGCTGATAGTGACATACAGGATTACCGGTACCTCTTCCAAAATGGCTTTTTTCTTGTTCTGTTGTTGGTCAGCCTCTTCATCTGAGTAGGCTTTCCATTTTTCTACATTAAATTTTCTGCGTAAATTTTTCTTCCTTTGGTGTCGTCCTAATGCGTCAATATTAGTTTAGTTTAGTTTATTAATATTTCTATACCGCCCTTCTCCCGAAGGACTCAGGGCGGTGAACAGGGCAAGAATAAAAATACAAAATTACAAATATTAAAAACAAGATTAAATAATTGCCCACTAAAAAACAATCAATACAGTACAATTAAAAACCCCAATAAAACAGCAATAAAAAACCCCACCAATCCCCCATCAGGCCAGGCCGGCTTGTTCGAATAAAAATGTTTTTAGATCGCGGCGAAAGGAGCGAAGATCGGGCGCCATCCGGAGCTCTACCGGTAACTAATATTGGATATGTTATAAGGTTATAAACCTTTCATAGGGTGTGTGTATAGTATGTGTTTGTGCCTTCAAGTCAGACATGGCTTCTTGCGACTGCCTGGTCAAATCTCAGCAGTTTTCTTGTCAATATTTTCAGAAATGGCTTGCCCTTCCTTCTTTCTAGGGTTGAGGGAGAGAGTGACTAGCCCAAGGTCATGCAGCTGTGCCTGAGGCAGGACTAGAATTCACGGTTGCTAGGCTGTTGCTTTTATCTTAAATGCTAGTGAAGTGGAACTCACTGAGAATAAAATGATTGGATGATGTCATATTTTTAATTCTTTGACTTTGATCCCCCACTAAGGAGCAAAAGCCAATTATGTTTTAATGATAAAGCTCTGAATGTTTCCTTCACCTAATAAACTTTTGTTTTTTAAAAAAGAAGTGTACTAATATAGGCAGTCCTTGACTTACAACAGTTCAAAGTGACCGTTCAAAGTTACAGTGGCACTGAAAAATGTGACTTATAACCATTTTTCACACTTAGAACCATTGCAGCATCCGCACGTCACATGATCAAAATTCAGACGCCTTGCAGCTGGTTCATATTTATGACGGCCGCTGTGTCCCGGGGTCATGTGATCAGCTTTTGCGACCTTCTGACAAGCAAAGTCAATGGGGAAGCCAGATTCACATGACAGCCAGGCTACTAACTTAACAAATGCAACGATTTACTTAACTATGGCAAGAAAAATCGTACATTGGGGCAAAATTCACTTAACAAATGTTTCACTTAGCAACATAAATTTTAGGTTCAATTGTGGTCGTAACTTGAGGACTACCTGTTGGGAGATAGCTGCATGATGAAAGACACACAACTGAGGATTTCAGATTTAGGGAAAAAGGTGTATAATGAAGTCTTCAGTTATAAACTCTTTCTGCTCTGAATACCAAAAGCTTAATTCTTTTATTAACTGGGATGTTTTCATTAAAATATCTTAATTGTAGTTGTTTTTAGTGATGCTTCAAGTTATTTTAGACTTGGACAGGGCAATATGTGGCATTTGTTTAATGCTTTCTAGTGACACCATTCAATTTCAGTGACACAGCTGGCGCAGATTGACAGTATTTATGCCATTTTGCATAGAATTCCTTGAACAAACTTTTTTTTAAAAAAGCAAACACTTTGTCTACAGCATACAGGTATGACCACAACTGGGACCAAAATTTCCGTTTCTAAGCAAGGCAGTTGTTAAATGAGTCATGCTTGATTTTACAGTCTTTTTTGCCATAGTTGTTGAGCAACTTCCTTCAGTTAAGTGAATTGCACTGTTCTTAAGTGTACCCAACTTCTCCTGTTTCCTTTGCTTGTCAGAGGCTGGCTGGGAGGTTGCAAATGTTGATGACGTGACCCTGAGGATGCTACAGTGGTTGTAAATACATGCTTGTTGCCTAGCACCTTAATTTTGATCTCATAACTGTGGGGACACTGTGACTGTCGTAAGTGCAAGGACTGGTTGTAAATCATTTTTTTCAATGCCGTGGAAAACATGAATGGCCGCTAAATGGGTACTTGTAGGTCGAAAACTTACCTGTATGATAACCTAGCCCATGAACACAATTGCCTTGCCCAAGTTATCCAACTGAACAAACTTCTCTGGATAGGATTGATTGATGGAACATTGATGACAATTTCAGTAATAACTTGAATAAGTCATGTTTGTATTATCAACAGCTTGTAGTTGTGTAGGATCGGGTTGTTTTTTCCCACCTCTTAGACAATGGATGCTTTTAAACACAATTCCTCTTTTTTTTTTAAGCAGATTGCCCCAAAGCTGTTGGATGGGAAAAAAATCCAAAGGGATGTATGGGCCCAAGAATGGTGAATTTAAGTGAATGTATGGACCCCAAAAGGTATCTATCATTATAACTCTTAATAAAATTTGTAGAAGTATGGATACATCATATTGTTAAATAAAAATTTGTTCCAGAATTTCCTTTTGTCTCGGAGCATTTTCCCCAGTCATATGTTTAGAGTATTAAGTCTTACTGAGAAATAAAGCTAGGTGAAATGTGAATAAAAATGCAAATGTCATGTAAGATACCTGTAGTCTTATTGAAAAACACTAGTTTTTTAAAAAAAAATACGGCTCATTTCTCTTGTTTTTGTTATGGCAGTGCTGTAGAAAAAGTCTTTACATTAGGGCAAAAATAATCTAATGTGATAATGCATATACTTTCATGTATATAGCTGCTTAGAAAATCTAGCTGCCTATGAATTTGACTGCTAATTTCATTGTAGAGCATTGGTGTAATGTTAATATTTTGCTATGAGCCTTTAAAAATGTAGTGGAATTAGTACCTGTGGATTCCATAATTGATACTTTTCCTTTGAGTAAATCTTTGGATTAGTACATGGCTCTTATACTTTATTTTTTCACTTTTAAGAAGTACTTGCCTGGGGACCCTGAATACCAGTATGAATATTATATAGCCAGGAGTATTAAAGAAAGTAAATTATGCATTCATGTTTTTAATTTGGAGATAAAAGTAAAACTCTTTCATTTAATGTAACCTTTTTTAAAAAAAATCGTGTTCAGGCTTGCAGAGTCATCTGTGGATCTTAACCTTAAATTGATGTGCTGGCGGTTAGTACCTACTCTTGATCTGGAGAAAGTTGTATCTGCAAAGTGTCTTCTTCTTGGAGCTGGTACACTTGGCTGCAATGTAGCCAGAACTTTGATGGCAAGTACTGAAGATACTGTGTTGTTTTTAATATTTCTCATGAATATATTTATTATGTTTTATCAATAAGAATAAAATACCAAACAAAAAAACAGAAAAAACATACATCCAACAGTAACAATGATAACAAAAAAAAGAAAAAAAAAGTGTACATAAAAGGAAAAAAAATATTCTAAACATCCAACATTAAACATATAAAAAAATCCACTCTGGCTGGATGCTGAAAAGAAAAAAAAAAACTGATAAATTCTCCTCCCCCTATGTAATGGGTCTGTAAATATTTATAAACTTTCTCATCCTTATTTAACAAGAAAACTATATAAAAAATATTTCAGATGAGGAGGTCTCTATCTGATATTCGAATCAACCCAACATGTAATATATATAAAGAATAAAAGAAAAAGAAAACAGTCAACAGGTTAGCTTAAATATTATACTAATCTCCTAATCTCTATGTTAACCGTCTGTTGCATTTAACACGTAGAAAGTCCACAAATGGCTTCCAGTCTCTTACAAAGCTGCTTAGTCCATTATCTTGAACCATTGCTAATTCAGTCAATTTTAAAATTCATTCTTCAACAGTTTGCATCTCCTTCCCTTAGGAGTGCTTAGCAAGTACAATCCTCACAGTGGTCACCATGTAAAGAAACAACATCACAAGAACAATTTGGGATGCTGTTCCTAATATTTCTCAGTTTGGAACGAACTCGCCTATTTTTAATATTTCTTTAATTTGGAGGAAAATTTGTATCTGTTTGCTGCTGTTTTGTAGTGTACTAAGTTGTGTGACTTAGTGTGAGTCTTAAATAAAGCATCAGAATAAGAGAGGTCTCCAACTTTTCCAGGCTCGCGATGCGGAGGGAAGGAGAGCAGGTTCCAAATTGGTGCGCACATGGGCACACAAACGGCACTAGCGGCCTCACTCACACATGTGCAAATGGGTCATGCATACTCGCCCGGCACTAGCAGCCCCATTTACGCATGTGCAAATGGGCCATGCACACTCGCCCAGAGCAAACAGCTACAGGTGCTAGCATGAGTGGCAGGAGTGCGCGCACAGATGTGCATGCACCGGCCAGCCATTTCTGTGGTCTGCTGGCCAAGAGGCCACAGTCTGGTGGTGGACCGTAGCCCCAAGGTTGGGGACCCCTGCTATACAACACACTTGTGTTGTATACATGTATATTTGTTATTGTCATTCTACTACTTTATTTTGCACCACAGTACTATAGTTCTTACAGTTACAATATCATGAGACATAGTTAGCAATTAATTATTTTTAGTATTTAATCTGCAGTTTCCTGTACTAACTTCTACGGTGCGCCATTCTCACTTGTGTTTTCAGAATCTTAAATCTTACAATCTTAATGATGTTGGTGTTACGATTTAGCATGATATTATATAGCATGATACAGATAGTCCTTAACTTATGACCACAATTGAGCCCAAAATTTCCTCTGTTAAGTGAGTTATACTCCATTTTATAAACTTTCTTGCCACACTTAAGTGAATCACTGCAGTTGTTAAGTTATTAATATGGTTATTAAGTGATTCTGGCTTCCCCATTGACTTTGCTTGTCAGAAGTTTGCAAAAGGTGATTTATATGAGCTCGGGGCACTGCAACTGTCATAAATGCATGCCAGTTGCCAAACATCTGAATTTTTATCACTTCACTGTGGGGATGCTACATGGTTGTTAAGTGTGAAAAATGGTCATATGTCATGTTTTTCAGTGCCGTTGTAATTTCAGATAGTTACTAAACGAATGGTTGAAAGTCGAGGATTACTTGTAATCTTATTGATACTGGCAGCAGGATTTTAAAATTTAAGTAACCTAAATTTTTCACATACTATATTAGATTGGGCTTTTATAATGGATGGCTGTAATTTTATCACTGAATGTTACAATGTTGTGTTGGTGGATAACCAGCATAAAAAGACATACTAAATTCTGTGTCATTTTGTTTGCAGTAGATTTTTAGCATATTTATTTTGACAATATGAGGCTAAATTCCCTTCAGAGTTGCCAACAATTGAAAGAAGTGCCCTTGAAACCCATCTGGTCTCCTTTTATATGTTCTTTGGTTCATACAGTCATTGTCAAAGCAATATAATTATGGTTTTATCTTGTCTGCTGTCAAGGCATTAGAAGCGATATTACACAAGAAGCTTTTAGTCATGAGGGTACAAACAATGCTGATACCAATAGCCCAAATAGATCAAGAAAGGTATTATGATTAATTTGGTCAGTTGTGTTTCAAATGCTCCTTAGTAACATATAACGATTCAAGGAGTTGAATCTTTTTTTAAGTGAGGAAGGCAGCATGACAACATATTCTCCTTCACAGCTAATGTCCTTAATGTTCTCACTTCTGGGAATAGTCAGTATTTATGAGTAAGTTACAAGTTTTTCAGTATTTAAATAATTAATAGTGTTGGGTATCTTTTCCTTCAGGGATGGGGAGTCAGGAAGATTACATTTGTGGACAATGCAAAGATCTCTTATTCAAACCCTGTGCGTCAACCACTCTACGAATTTGAGGATTGCCTTGAGGGTGGAAAGTCCAAAGCAGTTGCAGCAGCAGAGAGGCTTCAAAAAATATTCCCTGGAGTGGTGAGTAAAGGAATATGATTTAATGATCAAACCTCATTTGTGCTTGAACCAAAGCCAAAGATTATTCTTACGTTTGTTCTTCAAAAAAGAACTAAACCACCAGACATAATTGCTGTGCTTTAATGACTGACAGATTTTTACAGTAAAGAGAATAATTCAAAGTTGCATCTTGTAAACCCAAAACAAAAATGAGGTGTAGAAACAGATTTATTTTAGAACTGGTCATAAATCAGCTGTTAACCTTTTTGCTCAAGGGTGAGACAAATTAAACATGAAAGAATAATGATGATAATAACAAAAAGATGAACAATTGTTGTTGTTGTTAGTTGCGAAGTCGTGTCCGACCCATCGCGACCCTATGGACAATGTTCCTCCAGGCCTTCCTGTCCTCTACCATCTTCTGGAGTCCATTTAAGCTCACGCCTACTGCTTCAGTGACTCCATCCAGCCACCTCATTCTCTGTCGTCCCCTTCTTCTATTGCCCTCAATCTTTCCCAGCATTAGGCTCTTCTCCAGTGAGTCCTTCCTTCTCATTAGGTGGCCAAAGTATTTGAGTTTTAGCTTCAGGATCTGGCCTTCTAAAGAGCAGTCAGGGTGGATCTCTTCTAGGACTGACCGGTTTGATCACCTTGCAGTCCAAGGAACTCGCAGGAGTCTTCTCCAGCACCATAGTTCAAAGGCTTCAATTCTTTGGCGCTCAGCCTTTCTTATGGTCCAGCTTTCACTGCCATACATTGCAACTGGGAAGACCATAGCCTTGACTATACGCACTTTTGTTGACAGGGTGATGTCTCTGCTTTTTAGTGTGCTGTCTAGATTTGCCATGGCTTTCCTCCCAAGGAGCAAGCGTCTTTTAATTTCTTGGCTACAGTCCCCATCTGCAGTGATCTTGGAGCCCAGGAAAATAAAATCTGTCACTACCTCCATTTCTTCCCCATCTATTTGCCAGGAATTGAGAGGGCCAGATGCCATGATCTTGGTTTTCTTAATGTTTAGTTTCAACCCAAGTTTTGCACTCTCCTTCTTCACCCGCAACAAGAGGCTCTTTAGTTCTTCTTCACTTTCTGCCATTAGAGTGGTATCATCTGCATATCTTAGGTTGTTGATGTTTCTTCCGGCAATCTTAATTCCAACTTTTGATTCATCTAGCCCTGCCTTTCTCATGATGTGCTCTGCATATAAGTTAAATAGGCAAGGCGACAGTATACAGCCTTGCCGGACTCCTTTCCCAATTTTGAACCAATCAGTGGTTCCGTGTCCAGTTCTCACTGTTGCTTCTTGGCCCGCATATAGATTTCTCAAGAGACAAATAAGATGGTCTGGTATGCCCATCTCTTTAAGGACTTGCCACAGTTTGTTATGATCCACACAATCAAAGGCTTTAGCATAGTCAATGAAGCAGAAGTAGATGTTTTTCTGGAACTCTCTAGCTTTCTCCATGATCCAGCGTATGTTAGCAATTTGATCTCTAGTTCCTCTGCCTCTTCGAAATCCTGCCTGTACTTCTGGTAGTTCTCGATCCACATACTGCTGGAGTCTAGCTTGTAGGATTTTAAGCATAACTTTACTAGCATGAGAAATGAGTGCAATGGTGCGATAGTTTGAACATTCTTTGGCACTGCCTTTCTTTGGAATTGGAATGTAAACTGATCTTTTCCAATCCTGTGGCCACTGTTGAGTTTTCCAAATTTGCTGGCAAATTGAGTGTAGCACTTTTACTGCATCGTCTTTTAAGATTTTGAATAGCTCAGCTGGAATACTGTCACCTCCACTAGCTTTGTTGTTGCTCAGCTTTTCTAAGGCCCACTTCACTTCACATTCTAGGATGTCTGGCTCGAGGTCAGTGACCAACTCATTGTGATTATCAGGGACGTTAAGCTCATTCTTGTATAGTTCTTCTGTGTAATTTTGCCACCTCTTCTTAATCGCTTCTGCCTCTGTTAGGTCCCTGCCATTTTGGTCCTTTATCATGCCCATTTTTGCATGAAACGTTCCTTTCATCTCTCCAATTTTCTTGAAAAGATCTCTGGTCCTCCCTATTCTATTGTTTTCTTCTATTTCTTTGCATTGTTCATTTAAGAAGGCATTCTTATCTCTTCTAGCTATTCTTTGGAATTCTGCATTTAATTGGGCATATCTTTCTTTTTCTCCCTTGCCTTTCGCTTCCCTCCTTTCCTCAGCTATTTGCAAAGCTTCCTCAGAGAGCCATTTTGCTTTCTTGCATTTCTTTTTCTTTGGGATGGTTTTGGTTGCTACCTGTTGTACAATGTTGCCAACCTCTGTCCATAGTTCTTCAGGCACTCTGTCTATCAGATCTAATTCCTTAAATCTATTTGTCACCTCTACTGTATATTGAACAGGGATATGATTTAATTCATACCTGACTGGCCTAGTGCTTTTCCCTACTTTCTTTAATTTAAGCCTAAACTTTGCAACAAGAAGCTCATGGTCTGAGCCACAGTCAGCTCCTGGTCTTGTTTTTACTGACTGTATAGAGCTTCTCCATCTTTGGCTGCAGAGCATATAGTCAATCTGATTTCTGTGTTGACCGTCTGGTGATGTCCATGTGTAAAGCCGTCTCTTGGGTTGTTGGAAAAGAGTGTTTGCTATGACCATCGTATTCTCTTGACAAAATTCTATCAGCCTGTGCCCTGCTTCATTTTGTACTCCAAGGCCAAACTTGCCTGTTATTCCAGTTATCTTTTGGCTTCCTACTTTAGCGTTCCAATCCCCCATGATGATAAGGACATCATTTTTGGTGTTAGTTCTATAAGGTGCTGTAGGGCTTCATAGAACCGGTCAATTTCATCCTATTCAGCACCGGTGGTTGGGGCATAGACTTGGACTACTGTGATATTGAATGGTTTTCTTTATTTAATGTCTGAGACCAAGTAAGAATTAACACAGTCCAATAAAATGATACAGATAAGTGTATAATTTTATTGGACTGTATTAATTCTTACTTATTATTTTTCCATAAAAATAATATAGTAGGAAACGGCGATAGCAGCTGTTACAGAACTAAGGTGCAATCTTGCAAGGATTGCTTGTAAAAAAATCAGTTGAACATCAACATTTTTGCTAGCAAACATGGTGTGTCTGAAATATATTAAAAGACTTGGGAAATTGGTTATTCTGTAATGGGGGAGGAAGATGAAGATGGCAAAAAGATGACTTTATACTATTCTTTCCATTTTATTTGTATTAACTTCAATAATGTTATTTTTATGATGTAATCAGTTTATTTAAGTAATACAATGTTCATTATTACCTTCTTTTTCCACTTATGATAGCTATATGTAGATTAATAATGATTTGATTTGAATGCTTCATGAGCTAGATGCTGCTCAATTCATTAGTACAGCTCACGGCATAGATCTTGTAAATGTGTAAATGGGACTAATTTTGAAGAAAGCTGATGCATGCTGTACATGAAGAGTATCTAATCTTGGCAACTTTAAGAGCTGTGGACTTCAAGTGCCAGAATTTCCCAGCCAGCCATGCTGGAGTTGAAATCCACAGGTCTTATAGTTGCCAAAGTTGGACACCCCAGCTATACAGAGAGTATGAATACTAGGGATTTCCTGCAAGGAGAAGTCCTTATCTCTTCCGTGCAGGAGGAAGCTTTAGAAAAGAGTTAAGTTGAGAGGCAGGAGTTGCAATAGGAAGATGAAAACAGCAGCAAAGGAAACATAGAAATAGAAACATGAAACATTGAATGCTTTGGTGACATATATTGAGAGTACCATGCAGAGTTTGGGTTTAAGAATTCCTTTTCAATGAGCATCTTCCACATATGCCTGTTGGGTGTAAACATCTTCGCTTAATGAAAGCATGACATCATTTCTTGCTACTGTTAGATTGTTGTATTCACTGAATTTGGAAACTTTTTTCTTCTGCCATCTGTTGGCCAGTAAGCTCCAGGGTTTGCTTTCTTAGCTGCCTATTTTACTGTATGTGTTCTTCAACAATTCTGGGCTGTGTTTCAGTTTGTGTCATCTTTCTCTTTAGCATACTATGTTAACATCAAAACATTAAAATATTTTAGTTTCTGAAATAATATGCTGTGTTACATTTGCATATGCAGTTCATAGCAAGAAAATAATTACACATGCCTTTTTAAAATATTATTTTTCAGGAACATCAAATTTTCACCATATTTTTTGCCACTAGTCTACTTTGGCTAAAACCCCCCAAAAAAGAATTATATCTATCAATAAGCAGGCAAAATATGTATTTTCTAGAGCTATAATTTTCTTTCTAGGTCTCTTAAGTTGAATCCAGAATAAAGCAATATTAACTATTATTTCAAGCTTTTGGGGTTGGCAGGGAACAGTATCCTCTTCTGCATCACTATGTGAAATCATCCTTCCTTGTTTTCTTTTTGAACGAGAGAAAGACTTGATCAGCAATTATTAAGTAGAGGTATCTTTTCTTTGAATCAATATTTTTATCAGTGTTACTTGCAGGAAGTGAGAGATTCTCCGTATATGTTTATGGGGATGGCAGATGAATCTGAATTCATTTTAGGTGCTGTAATAGGTATATGCTGGATGATGGAGCTGCCTTGCAGACCATTCAGAATGGCTGTAGAGGGGAAGGGAGGGAGGGAGGGAGGGAGAGAGAGAGAGAGAGAGAGAGAGAGACTTGTGGTACTAGCATGCTTATTTTCTGCACAATCCAACGTTAACACACTTTTCCTGATGCTATAATTCCTATTATACAACGGAAAAAGGTGATGCCCTTATAATGGAGATTATATCCTAGGACAGCAGTATCTGGGCAGATTAATAAGGGGCTGGAAGAACTAAAGCCTTTAAAGTAAATGGGAATGTTTACATTGTGGGAGGTTTATTTGTTTTGGCAAGGAACAGTCAATTGTGCATTATCTCTTCATAAGGCAGGTGTGCAGCTCAAGGAACAGTTACAATTCAGTTTTTCCATCTCAAGTGTTGTTTGTGTTCCTTTTTCCAAAAAGTAACTTCTGTTTCCGTCTATATACAGCCTGCTTAACCAATGCCTTAGTCTGCTAACTGGCGTGTTTTCTGTAATTAGAACAGCTGCTTAAGATTGAAGTGAGCATGACTCAAACTCAACAATGATTCTAAATGTGGTTGAGATACTATTTATTTTCTCAATTATATACAGTGATTATTCTGTCTTAATATTAAAAAAAAAGTGGGATGCAAAGAGTTTGGAGGGTGCTGCATAATTTTGCCTTGGCCTTCAAAAGCCGTTTGCTTGCCCTGTGATGAGTCTATGTATCCTCCTTTGTTGGGTTCCTTGCAGAAGGCTGAAGGTTTTAACATGAGCATCCCAATGCCAGGTCACCCTGTGAATTTTTCTGAGACAACCTTGCAGCAAGCTCAAGAGGATGTGGCTCAGCTGGAAAAGCTGATTGAGGGCCATGATGTCATCTTTTTGCTAATGGACACCAGGGAAAGTCGATGGCTTCCTGCTGTGCTCTCAGCCAGCAAGAGAAAGGTATTGCACGTCCATTTCCCACAGGCAGTGCTAAAAGGGGAGGGGTGGGTTTGCAATGACTTTTTGAAAACATTTTCACTAAGTTGACAGAACAGTGTTTCTCAATCTTGGCAACTTGAAGATGTAGGGATTCAGCTCACAAATTCTTCAGTCAGCATATTGACCAGGGAATCCTGGGATGGAAATATTTTAACTACATTATTATCAGTGCTTTTTTTGTAAAAGAAAAAGGTGCCGGAACTCACACATGTCATACAACCCGCCTTGCCTACCCCACAAGGTTCCATCCAAAAAAGGTGCCGGAACTCCGTTCTGAGCGTTCTATGAGAAAAAAACCCCTGATTATTATATATACCAAAACAGTACTAATTTTCTTTGCCTACTGATAGTTGTCCTTTCCCCCATATTATGCCTTCTCTTCAAAACTACACTAATAGATCAGAGAATCCTCCGAAGTAGATTTGGTGAACACATGATAAGGAGGCTATCTGAGAGATAAGCTTTATTTATGCAATCCTGGCTGCTCATTTTTATTTTTAACATTTTGCTTCCTGTATATGCTTAATTTGAGCATCCCTTTCTTTGCTTTTCAATATTTGCCTAGCTGGTCATCAATGCTGCTTTGGGATTTGACACATTTGTTGTGATGAGACATGGGCTAAAGAAACCAAAGAATCATGAAATTGGAGAGTCTCCATGTAGTAATTCTTCAGGCTCAGTCGATCTTTTGGGATCATCACTTTTTTCAAATATTCCTGGCTATAAACTTGGTTGCTACTTCTGCAATGATGTAGTTGCACCAGGAGATGTAAGTAGATCTTAAACAAATTGATAGGATTGTTTTGTTTGTTGAATTGTTTTTTTTCCTCTATATCAGTATAATAGTGAGAAAAATCTGGTTGTTTTCCACTACAGGAAGACTTCTACTGATATGGTTCAGAGGTGACTTAAAAAAAGTCACCCCTGCCATCACTTCCTTAATGCCACCATAATGACATAAGAAAAGTCTTCTAGATTATCTGCATATCCCTAAAGAAAGAAAGGGCACGAAAGCCTTTTTAGCAATTCCAACTCTTCTGTAGAATACTGTTGATTCCTTAAATCTCTGTAAAGTGGAGGACCCCTTTTTCCACTGCTATCTTGTCAGGAGAAGGAAGAGGAGTAGATTCTGATTTTTGGTGTCAGTACCCTTTTTTTCCTGAAAGGCAACAAGATGCCAGCATTTAAGAGTAGGGAATGGAATTATTATGGGTCCTTGGTGCTCTCTAAGCTTGCTTGTTTTCTTGCAGACATTTCATTATCCAATCTAGGAAACATCATCAGTCTGATGGTGTTACCCAGTTTGGGTAATGAAACATCTGCAAGAAAACAAGCTCAGAAAGCAAGAAGGATGCCTCATGTCAACCCTGAGCTACAAATATTCTCCTTTATTGATGGAATTATTAGCAGGTAATTGGAAAGAGAACTTAAATCGCTATTCTGTATTTTAAGAAAAGGCGTAGACAAAAAGAAATGACATGTCCTGTTCCTTTGCAGTCCACCAGGGATCGGACATTGGATCAACAATGTACGGTCAGTCGACCAGGATTAGCCATGATAGCAGGAGCACTTGCTGTTGAATTAATGGTATCCATTTTGCAACATCCAGAAGGGTAAGCCATCATGGGGGTAAGGGAAGTAATACTTTAGAATTTTATTTTATTACACCAGTTTTTTTTTGCCCTTCTGAAGATCAGTCAGATAATGTTGATTTGGATTCATTCCAAGTGTTACTCAGTCAAAACACAATGAATGCCAAGCTCTTCTGCTCAGAAAGTTACGTCTCCTTCTCTCCTCCTCCTTTTCGTTAGAGGCTATGCAGTTGCAAGCAGTAGTGATGACAGAATGAATGAACCTCCCACCTCTCTTGGGCTTGTGCCTCACCAGGTTAGTAAATTAGAATGTGATACAACTGTGAAGTTATCCCTGAAATCAAGTGGCATATATACCCCTGCAATGGGCAGCCCTCTGGTAGCAAAAGAATAAAGGAAGAGTTGAAAAACTATAGACATTGTGATTCATAGCTTCCGATTAAGAGTTCAGAATGACATAAATTGAGAGGGGAAATGAATTTAAGAACACCTAGAGGTGTATTCCAAACGATAGGCATTAAACGGAAGTCAGCTTCGTACTAAGGTCACATATAATGCATAGGCACATGAAAATACTTGTTTCCTCTAATTTTGTCTCAGAAAACCAGTTTCTAATTTCATTCTAAACCAAGGCTTAATAAGGAGCCCTTTTCCTATTGCTTTGGAATATATTTTCAAAAAGAAGTCAGTTTCAAAGCTTCATTAAGGCTGCCTTCTGATCCTGGCTTGCTTACAATATTTAACTGTGACTGATAGGAAACTTAGAAGATCCTGATTTGTTTTTTCACTGGCACAAAAATGTAGAATCAGAGGCATAGCGAGCATTTGAAGTTCCAACAGCCTCCCCCCCCCATTGCTGCTTGGTAACACAGCCACATTTACAGCTGTTTGCCATCTCCCACGGTCATATGGCCACATTTTTATGATGGTTTTGCTGAAAACAGAATGTAACAGAATAACACAGTTGGAAGGGACCTTGGATGTCATCTAGTCCAGCCACCTGCTCAGGCAGGAAGCCCTATACCATTTCAGACAAATGGTTGTCCAATCTCTTCTCAAAAACTTCTAATGTTGGAGCATCTACAACTTCTGGAGGCAACTTTTGTTTTCAGCAAAACCGCTTCCATAGTGAAACATTGGTTTGCTTAACAATTACTGCAAAAAATGGACATAAAAATACATGGGGTGACCAACCCTACTTTACAACCTTCACAACTTATGGCCATGATGGGCAGGGTACATTATAGTTATAAATCAAGGACTACATGTATTTAGTAGTTCATTCTTCCTCCTGCATCATTAAGCCCGTTGCTTATTCACATTCCTCCTCCTCTTGATGTTTGGAAGTATGATTGGTTTACTTCACAACTTTGTGCGCATTTTAATTGTTTTTACTTAACTATTTTACTCAACAATGTAAGTTGTTGTTTACTTACGTTGTTAACATTTTTAAAATGATGTTTTTGCTTTGTTGCACAAGGAAATAGAGTGAAATTGGTCAAGCAGTAAAAATAATGTCATTTTTTTGTTTCAAAGATCACTTGCAAAATAAAGTTTAATTACATTACAAAATCTCATCCTGTATAGTCATTCATCCCCCCTACACATTTGTATCAACAACTGGTTTCCTGTTAGCTAAGAAGATGTAATGCTATCCAAGTTCTCTTTGTGGATAACATATCCGTTTAGGATTAGTGCCAGGAGGGGGGGATAGTTTTTGGTTCAGAACTGTTTGTTTTTCTTGCTTGTATGAATTAAGAGAAATAAAGATGGTGCACCATAATCTAATTAAGTCCATCTTTCTCTCTCTCTCTTCTTCATTCATAACTATATTTTATTTTTATTGTTTAAAGGTCTCCTGCTATGCATCAGAATCTTACTATTTGAATGCTCAGCAAATTTCCAAAATGCATAGCACCGTAATTTTAAAAAAAATAGGTCCCAGTGCCTTAGCATTTCCTAATGTTTTGATTTTTTGGCAGTTTTTTTTTACATTCTTTGATTGGCACAGCATGACCTTCTCTGTTACACAGTGGTTGCCATGCTCCCCCACTAAAGAAAGCAGGAAAAGGACAGCATACCTTACTTAAGCAACCTGAGAGTCTAAATAAATTGAGGATATGTTTATTAGAAAATTACAAACCTTGATGTGTAACAGAAAGTAAGCCTTTTATAACTTAATTGGGGTTATTTTTGAGCAAGCATAATATCACTGGTAATTATGAGAGGGCTTTATCCATCCCTAAGTGTCAGTTTTAGCTTACATGGTATCTTGGGCTAAAATGTGTTTGACTGAGTTGGGTAACTCAGTTTGCTCTATGTGCCTGACTACTAGCTTTAGTTATCCTTGGCATCCAGCATGTATTTACAGTAGTGGCCAAAATTGTGGAAACCTTTTGGGAAAAGTGTACATTTGAGGTTTGATGGCTAATAACACCACTCTTTTTAGAGTAGTACCATAAAAGTATATATCAATGGAAAGATAATTTAATCAAGAATGTCATGCAACAAAGTTAGTTCAATTATCTGTATTCTATGAAAAGTTATAGCCAAATAACCAGAAAAAGGAAGCACAACTTGCTTAGGTTGATATCAGGTAGCGTTCCTTCATCTGATTGTAGCCAGTGAGCATGAGTGTTTAGAGAGCCAATCAGGTGTCATCTTGTTTTGGCAATGAGCCAATCAGATCACAGGATTGATGTCATGTATTGAAGCTGAGAGGAGGACATTTGTCAGTGTGTTATGTGACGCTCTCAAGTTGTTTGGATTTTTTGTGTTCTTTCATTTAGTGAGCTTGTAAGACGTAATAAAATTAAAGTAATGGTACAAAGAGTTGACTGGTTTCCCAGAAAGCGATGTAAAATAGTATTGTTAAGTGAACAAGGCTACAGTTATAAAGAGACTGGAAGAAAAATTGGTGGAAACTTAACCAAAGGTGGCATTTCTAAGTTTTTGAAGAGGTATAAGGAGACTCAATCACTACAAAAACCACACTGGTAAAGGCAGGAAAAGGTACACAACAGCACGTGATGATAGAATTAAGAGACTACCTACGTAACAGAAGAAAATCATCTGGGTATATACAAGATGAAATGGCGCAATGCATTGTGAAGTTGAGTGCAAGGACTGTTCGGCACAGACTGCAGGAATTTGGCCTAAAATCTAAAATTCCACAAAAAGCCACTTTTATCTCTCAAACAAAGGTTGAGAAGACTAAACTGGGCTAAAACCCATGTTACCTGGACAGAGGAACAATGGGACAGTATTGTTTGGAGTGATGAAACCAAGATCTCCCTGTTTGGTAGTGATGGCATAAAATACGTAAGGAGAAGAATCGGAGAAGATTTGCATCCTGATTGAATTACACGTATGGTGAAACACCCAGTCAATGTTATGATCTGGGGTTGTATGACATTAAAAGGTGTGGGCAGAATTTGTGTGATAAATGGGAATATAAATGGCCAAAAATACATTAATGAAATACTTGAGCCCAAATTGAAGCCTTCCACACATGATCTTTTCCAAGACAATGAAGCATTTATATTTCAACAGGATTCAGCTCCATGTCATGTTGCTGCTGTGTGCAAAATGTGGTTTCAAGATAATCATATTCCACTGCTGGAATGGCCTGGGAATAGCCCAGACCTTAACCCAATTGAAAATCTATGGAGCCGACTAAAGAAACTTGTTAGTCAGACGCAACCCAGCAATAAAACCCAGTTAATAGAAGCAATCATTCAGTCTTGGTTTCACATTATAACAGCTGCAGAACTAAAGGACTTGGTTCACTCCATGGGAAGACATTGTAAGGCCGAAATTCATGCTAAAGGTTACCCAACTAAGTATTAACTGACATGGTGATAATTTTTGTATATCTCCTTTTTCCTATGGTGATAATTTTTGTATATCTCCTTTTTCCTATGGTGATAATTTTTGTATATCTCATTTTTTCTACGTGTTTCACTTTTCTTTATAACTTCTATTCTAATAGCAAATCCTTCATAAAAGTTATTGCATTACATTCTTGATTAAATTATCTTTTCATTGGTATATAATTTTATGGTACTACTCCAAAAAAGTGATGTTATTAGCCATCAAACCTCAAATGTACACTTTTCCCCAAAGGTTTCCACAATTTTGGCCACTACTGTATACTGCATACACTGTCCCGGTGTCACAGGATCACCATTTGAGACCTTCTCAGCCACTCTCCGACAAGGAAAATCAAGGGAAAAAGCCCGAATCACTGCGATATGATTTGCTTAATGATCTTGTCAAAAAAAGGTCATAAAATTTGATACCACTCACTTAACAACTGCATTGCTTAATGACAGAAGTTCCAATCCCAATTGTGGTCATAAATTGAGGACTAATTAGATGGCTACTCACCTCACATGGTTGCAACTGTGGGCAATGTATATTCCTAAAACCAAAAGAAGACCCAAATTGTAATGAAAACGGACAGTACCAACAAGAACAGAGCCAAAATCGGCATAGCGGTAGTTCATAGAAGTACTGTAGAAATGCTGTGCAGAATTAATGAGCCTTCATAGATTATAGGGGAAATAAGAATAAAGTTTAAAGATATAAACAAAAGGGGCATAAAAGTTGAGATGGTAATCGCAACCATATGATCAAAACCCCGACTGTTTTTTTGCAAACACTGGATGTGCAAAAGGGAGCAGAGCTTGGATCATGCACTTATGGCCACCTTTTCTGACACCACCTCCCTGCCACACACCCCCACCTTGTGGCTACCAAGGAGCAAAGATTTGCTGGATTGATACTGCTATTTTACCCATTCAGACTAAAAGAGCTAGAATGAAAAGGTTGAATCCTTTATTGGGCAAGAAAATTATATTACCATATTAAATTTGAGGGCTTTGCAGCTGATAGTTCTATACCAGGGGTGTCAAACTGCCGCACCCACCCCATTGCTGGCAATGGCAAAACTCTCCCGATACGTTGCGTGATGTCACGTGACATCGCGAGTTTAACGTGTGTTCTATACTATTCAGAACTGACTAGTTTCAAACAGCAGGAAACTAAGCTTCTTTTTTCTCTGAGAATTAACCACATGGATATATAGCAGGGGTCTGCAAACTTGGCGTCTTTAAGACTTGTGGACTTCAATTCCCAGAATTCCTCAGCCAGCCGGCTGAGGAATTCTGGGTGTTGAAGTCCACAAGTCTTAAAGCGGCCAAGTTTGGAGACCCCTGCTATATATAGTAACAGCTTTTCCCCACACAATTCCTCCAGTCCCTTTCTGCAAGAGGTTTATACTCCAGGGGGTGCTGTGTGTCTGTCGACAGAAAAATCACACTACATGTAATCATCCGAATTGTATAACTGTGCCCTCAGTTTCTGTAGAAAAGGCCTTTCTTTCATCATCAGAAATGTACAAAGTTGTCTGCACTTTCTTAATAATACGGGATCCAAGGAATTTAGCCAGGGCAATATTGCTGATTTCAAAATGCTGTTATATACATCCCTTGTCTTTACAGATCCGAGGTTTTTTATCAAGATTTGATAATGTTCTTCCTGTCAGTCTGGCTTTTGACAAATGTACAGCTTGTTCACCCAAGGTAAGTTTGGTATCTGTGTACATGGTGTGTGTGTGTGTGTGTGTGTGTGTGTGTACAGAATATCAATTTCCTTTATGCTTGTTTTTGCATATAATTTTGCATGCAATCTTTAGAGGTTTAGACCGTGATTTTGAGATGTGAATACTCATCTATCCCATTCAGCAAATGTAATCTTAGATATTTTTAGGTTCAAATATTAAGATTACAATGCAGTTTATGGGCAAACAAGTGCAAAATGATTACATCAGTACAAACTGTTGAGAAAGATACCATCTTTCATCACTTCTAAGTTTTATGTGGAATAAAATAATTCTTGCTACTGTCACAAGTTCCCTGAAGATGGGCTCCAGCACGAGTCCAAAAGCTCAGAAAAAACCTCTGGTCCCGGTGACCGACCCAGATTGGATCCTGATCCAATGTGTTCATAAAAATAATTGACATGCTCACACCATCTAGTAATGGTGTTCAAAGCCCTTCATGGCATGGGGCCGGAGTACCTCAGGGAACACCTGCTGCCGGCATCAATCTCCCTGCGCCCTGTGCGTTCCCACAGAGAGGGCCTCCTCAGGGTGCCTCCGGTCAGAGAATGCCGGCTGGTGGCCCCCAGGGGGAGGGCCTTCTCTGTGGGCGCTCCGGAACTATGGAATCAGTTACCGGTAGAGCTCCGGATGGCGCCCGATCTTCACTCCTTTCGTCGCGATCTCAAGACGTTTTTGTTTGTACAAGCCGGCCTAGCCTGATGGGGGATTGGTGGGGTTTTTTTATTCTTGTATTCTTAATATTATCTTTGGGGTTTTATAATTGTAATATATTAATTGTTTTAAAATCGGGCAATTATTTAATTTCCTTTTAATATTTGTAACTCTGTATTTTATTCTTGCCCTGTGAACCGCCCTGAGTCCTCAGGGAGAAGGGCGGTATAGAAATATTATTAAATTAAAATTAAATTAAATCTCCTAGAAGAAATTTGTTCAAAGTATCCATTGTGACAAAACTTCATTCCAAAGTCAGATGCCTTGTGTGTACTGATTATGCATCCTCTGACTTAAAGTCCCACTTCATAAAATATGTTCCTCTTTCCCTTGCCTTCCGTTGCCTGGTATTGCTTGTAGTTAAAGACAGTTGTTATTTTGTTGATAGATTACTTATGACTTATGACCATTTGTCACACTTAATGACCATTGCAGCATCCCCATGGCCACTTGATCAAAATTGAGATGCTCAGCAACTGGATTGTATTTATGAGAGTTGCACTATTGGTGTGATCACATCTTACAACCTTCTAGCCAGCAAAATCAAAGGGAAAGCCAGATTCACTTAACAACTGTGTTACTAATTTAACAACTACAGTGATTTGCTTAAGAACTGTGGCAAGAAAGGTCATAAAATGAGGCAAAACTCACTTAATAAATGTTTCACTTAGCAGAAGAAATTTTGGGCTCAATTGTAGTCATACGTTGAGGACTCCCTGTACCATTCTCAGTTTCTGTTCTGATTGAAGTGACAATGTTGGCAGGTGTATGAACTGTTGCCCATTTTTCACTACAGATTTATCCAAATTCAGTTCAGTATTGATCCAACTCATTTTTCTGTCTAAAGTGAAATCCAAATCATCGTCTCACCAAGTTAGAGTGAGCACGGAGTCTCCGTTTGGTTGCCTATTTTTACCTTGACATATTTTCCAACTTTTATTTCACAGAGGAAGAGAGTATCATATATCAATTAGAGTTAGTCTGAAGTGGCTGGACTAGAGAGCAGAGATAAGACTCTAAAAACTCCTGTACTAACATGGTAAATCAGACAATTTCATTGTTAACAAAAGGTACATATTTTAGGGCAGAAGAGTCTTCTATGTTTCATTTCCACACCAAAGGGTTATCATAATTTGTCACATTTGAAATTTAACTGTGCTTTGGTTAGGTTTGGTAAACAATAACAACAAACCAAAAGTCAGCAATCACACTCCCTACTTAATTTTGATCTTTTGTTCATATTTGGTAAGGATGCGAGCTGTGAATCAAATAGTTTAATATAATCTTACCACATCTATGAACACATATTACTCTGAAAATTAATTACCCTTAAGATAAATTACAGGTTGTAACTTAGAAGGGCTTAAGGGTGGCTAGGAGAAAGTCAGTTTCTGTTCTGCAATCAGAACAAAATTTACATAAATATACTACAGATTTATTTCCTTTATAAGTTTTACACAGTTTAATAGATATTGAGGAAATTACATGAAATACATCCAATGAAGCTATCCAAGTTAATCCGTTAGAGTTTGAATTTCTTCCATAGAAAAGCTCCACACATCTGGTGAAATGTGTTGTAGATCAATGAGCAGCAGGATTAGAAGTGAGAGGTAGGTGGGAAAAATCCTAGATTTATTTTAAGTTACATTGAAATGTAATTATAATTTACTACTTTTCATATATTTACTTCCCATTGTGACACATTATGAATGTAGTTCGGGATCAACCCGAGATAGCATATACATTGCTGAATCCAAAATTTAGGCACAGGACACTCTTTCAAAGGGGTAAATGCCTGAATATCTATGGATATTTGAAAGAATTCTTAATAGTCATGCAGGATGATAGTTTACTAATTATATGAGGAAGCAGAATAGGACCAATTTTCCTATCTTGCAGAGTTAGAAATACAGTTTCCTTTTTGTATTGATGATAAGGGATGGGTAGAGAAATTAAGGGAGAAGACAGCAGCGGTCTTCTGTTATGATCCACATCATCTCCAGGAGGCAACATATCTTTGGATATCGCTTTCTGAATAACAATAGTTGCAAAGAACTTTGGACAGCGTAGCCTGTTTTTAGGCTTCCCACAATCGTTCATTGGCCAGTGGGGAAAACAGCCTACTAAAGTAGAGAGGTCTTTGATCTGAGATAGCAGGACTCTTGATATTTGTTATATTATTATTTTCCCAGATGATTTCCCCTCTAAGGAGTGTCATGCCCCTTGTGCTCCTAATTTTCAAGCATGCTGATCACTAATGTAGCGTGTATGCTGTAAGTACTCTGTGTACACATTGCTAAACAAAGTGTTAGCTATTCATTTCTATGTTACTGTCCATGGCGTGAACATGATATATGCAGTCTTTTTTCTGTTTCAAGTATGGTGCAAACATTGAGAAGGAGGGGCAGAGAGAAGCAATTTTTCTTTTCCTTATTACTGTGGTCTTTTAAAAAGAGTTCTATTTTACATAAATAAGTTCTTTTTTTTATAAAATATGACCTGAGCTTTGACAGCTACATTACTCCATAGTGATCATTTTTCATGTGGTAAGAATATTAAATTACTTTTTTGCTGAAAGGGTTGGCTCGGGGTACATGGATTTTATTATGGTAGAAACATAACATTTATTTACATGCCCTGTTCCAGTTTGTACTATAAAAACTGTACTGTTTCAGGTATTGAGATTTCTGATACGAATAATGATAAATTCAGTGATCTGTTTATCTGGATTTTCTGTGGGGTCCCTCCACCCCACCTCATTCCTATAATGCATTTGTCACAGTTTCACAATAATTATTTCCTATATCTATGCCTGAAAGGTTTTTAGTCTTTGAAACTAGATGTCAGGCTTCAAACATCTCAGAGCAGATGGGTTTGTAACCTTTGGAGGCCATTGAGGAATTATGAAATGGCTCCTGTAAGAAACCAAGTTCTTACTCTTGGCTTGACAGTAGCCTTCCATAGTTGCCAATGCTTATTAGGTGTTATATGACATTATGAGTGGAATGTCAGGCCGCTGTCTTCAAGATTAGTGATCCTGTTTACTATAGCAAACTGGATTCAATTTGTTAGAACTGGATCCCATAGCTGCTCAACCTCATTAACATACAGGAAAGACTTTGACAAGTTGACTAGTGAAAAGACAGAGTGCAGTTTCATCTAGTATCATGCAGTTAATTATAGGGAATGGTTTGTCAGTCTCAATTTACCCCTACCGGAACTTAGAAAGTAGGCAGGTGGCCTCTCTTGGCACTTGGCAAGCTGCCTAACCACCTGGAAAGCCAAGATTTTACAAAATTACAGTTTCTAGCATTCATATTTATTTGTAAAAATGCCTTTATGGTTCATGCAGTTCTGATAGACATATTTTGCACACACAAAATTCTGGATGGCTTCAAACATGTTAGTTGTTTGTAAAGTTCTAAACACTTGGCTGTTTCTCTGGGCATTTGGGCCAAGAGACTGATGATATGATTTTATGATAGGACTTTATTTATTTAAAATATTTATATAGGGTTAGGGTTACCCATCTTATATCAAACTCTGGACAGTTCCCAATCAACAATTAAAAACAAGAGATTGGCTATAATAACAAAATATTGCAAAACTGTCTATGCTGTACCTCCTTTTCATCTCTAAATACTCAAGCGAATTAGGAAGGTGTCTGCTTGAGCCACTGTCAAATGCTTTATTTTTTCGCAGAAAAAAAAATCAGCCCCATTTGCCTAGGTAACAATTTTTGTATACTTCAATCAAGGCATCTTTCTTACTGTCTGTAAGGGGCATAGTTCATAAGAAATACGGTAGGTTCAACTTCCTAGCTAGATAGTAGAAACCATCCTAGGGTAAAGGAGAATGTAATAAGCACCATCACTTATCCATGACTAATTTGTGTTCAGTGTTTGTTTGTTGACTGGACACACCAGTCTGAGCAGCCTCTTTTTGAAGGCTGTCACAGTCACATCTTAAAATGCCTAATGCAGTCACTGTTGTGGCCCAATCCACTTTCTCCACACCCCATAAATCACCCTGGAAGCATGAAATCTTTTAATGCTAGAAGGAATGCTGGGTCCCCTGAGACTGTCCCTTCATAGATACACATTCAGAGAAGTTTTAGCCTTTTTATTGGCCCTAGTCATCATTTTGTCTCTCTGGATTTACATTGATACATCTCATTCTGGTTTCCTATTAGTGATTTGGATTTCCAACTAAAAGTCTCCCATAGAAAGTATTTCTGAAATTCTGCAAAGATTACTTACTTGAATTCTCTTTTCAGATGCTCTCTGTCCCAATCTCAAATTTCATTACATGTAGAAAAAAGTGGTTCTATAGTTATGAAGTAGATTTCTTGCACTTCTAAATTAACCCTTTCTTTCCTCACAAAATTTTTCTAGTAGGAACGTCTCCCTTTGTTTGCCTTTTTTTTTTGGACAGCAACAGTTTTTCCCTTTTCTCCATTACCTGTATGCCAACAATCGAAATGATTTCATTGTTCTCTATAAAGCTGAGATGTTTGTTGTTGGCGTTCAAATATATTTGGAACTGCTGTTTTAATTCAGGCTTATAATTATATTTATCTTCATTTGTGTCACATAACCATAATAGCCAAAAAAATGTTCCATGCTCAAAACTCAGCTTCTTATAAAAATTCTCCAGGCTCTAAAGTAAATATTACTTTATATAAAGTAACAAAGAGGGATAAAATTCTAAACATAAAAGACAATCCTGTATGTGTGCTTCTTTAAGTAGTTTCTAAAAGTAAATGGAGTTGAAAAACACATAGTATATCCAAGGTAGGCCAGTGTTTCAGGTACCTAAATATTAATCTGAATACTAATCATTCTGATTTTAAATTTTCTCTCCTATTTCTCCAGGAGGGAGGGAGGAGAGGAAGGAAGGAAGGACAAGTATATTTTGTTTTTAAAAATGACAGTGAAAAACTATTAGTTAAGCATCTTTAAGCAAGAAATTAAACCTTTAACAGGATGCTTGCCAACAAAACCCCTTTGCTCTTATTTTGGGAGGATTCCTTTTTTATACTGAAGTGCTGAGTTTCAAGGGTCTAGCTCGCTTACGCTTCTAAACATGATACTCTTGTTTCTTGATGCTGGCTTTTATGTGTGTACTGTATGTGTGTGTAGATATGTATGTGTGTTTAAAGATTGTCTTTTCAGATTTAACACAGCATTTTCTTCAACTGATTCTAGTGGTAATATATTCATCAATAATTTGCTTTCGCTGTTTTGTGGATTTATCTTTGTTTTCCTACCATAAATTCGTAGCAATGTACCTGTGTGGCAGAAATTGGCAATATTTATTGAATTGGTTCAGCATTAAAGAACTCACTTTTAGAAATAGGAGCTATTTTAATATTTTTTTAAACCCGCCAAAATGTTCTCATTGGTCTGAATGCCAGTTTTCCCCTGCATTTACACTTGTTCCCTCAAGATGTAATCTCTCATACCAGATATTACAGTATTCCAAAAATCTCTTCCAGAAGAGATTTAGGGAGCTACAAAGAGAAAGAGAAGTCAAAGAAACCTCCATCTATAAATACACAACAAGACTTTATATACTGGCTGTTGTTAGCTGCAATTAATAATTGGAAGAATTCTAGATTTCTTTTAGCTTGTCAGCAGTTGTTCAACCTGCTGGCAGTCTTCAGAAGCCATCCTATATGAGACCTGGTCTCTCTTCATCCCTCCCTCAGCACTTTTCCATATAATGAAAATATGTTTTTTTTTCTTTTGAGATTCACAATAGTGCTGGTGTTACTTAAGTAGGAATCTCTTCTGTGACAGCCCTGAAGACTGATTTTTCACTACCACTACCAAAGGTTTGCAATCCTTAGCATTTAATTCTGTCAGAAATCAGGGCAGATGCAATAAATCTTCCTGCCCTCTGTGCTGTACAGATTTAATGTTTTCTCTATGAAAATTTTGATTGTGTATATTTTTTACAGATTCTTCCTACACACTCCCCCCCACACACACACATACACTGCGCAAGAAAATTTCATTAATGCACAATAGCACAAATTTTGCTGCCACTTACAAAGGATTTGGTATCTGGGTTTTGTGACATGTCAGCATAATTTGCAGCTGCTCAGAATGGCTTCACATAGTAGATTTACTGCTGTATTAGCTGGGCCGTGGAGCTGCTGTGTCTAAGAGTGCTGGCTTGTGTTTTCCCTGATTTTCTATCACCCTTGCTTCTTGAAAGCAATATGTATAGATAGATGTCAATGTAGATATAGATATGTCATAAGAAGAATGGGGATACCACTGTTTTTTGAGTAGGAGAGATGAAGGGAATGTCATTAATTCATCTATATTAAGGTCAGATTGAACTTTTGTGAATACTTAAGCTTTGACCAGCTGGGAGGCAATGATTCTGAAATTTTGAAAATAGTAGGCCAGCAAAAATGTAGATGTGCTTATGACACAGAGAAAGGTAAAGACAACATGGAATTATATATTCGTGCAATTGTGTGTTGTAGTCTTGGGAAATGGAGGTCTGGTAGTTTTGAAAGCCTCTTAAATTGAGAATCCTGTGTTGAGTAAATGAGTAACACATTTTTGCCTTTGAGAACTTAAATTACTAATGCTCTTTCTTTCAAAAAAAATTCTTTTATGTTCTGAGGTTTTTAAAAGCTTTCAGATGTGTGAATTAGATAGTTATTTATGTTATTGGCAAGTATACAGAGATATAGATTATCAGGGTTAAAAACCTGGGGTGGAGAGTTTGATTCTTTTGGCTTTCTCCTGTACCTTCATTTCCACATAACTATGAAACAATTAGTCACTGAGGGCTTTCTTAGAAGAACTTTGAAGCATAGAGAGGAGAGAATAAATCCCGTCTTTCCCTTTCTTCTTTTTAAAGCCACAGTTCCTTTGATAAACCTTGTTTGGAATATTTAAAGCATCACATTGTTATGAACATGTAATCTAATTCTCTTTAATTAAAGTTGGAGAAAAAGTTTTAATTTTCAGGCTTTGGAAAGCTAGTGTTCAGATCATTAATCTTTAACAAGAAAGCCATTGTTTACAACTTACATATGTCTGCAAGACAATAATAGGATATTTTTTTCTGATGTGATTCAGTAATTTAGAGGAGAATTATAACTGGAAGAAAGAGAGGAAATCCCACTTTTGGGGTATAGAAGAGAAAGGGAAAAAAATAAATCAATTGAATATGAAGACTTTTTGAGCAGAAATTGATTTTTACTGGGGAAGTTGAGAATAGCTGTGAAGTTGATGAGACTTTTCTGTGTAAAATGATGATGTGAACATAAGGGGTTATTCTATTGTGATTGTACATCTGTGTTGCCTCTGTCATTTATCCTTTTATAACAGTCAGTCTTTATATAATTATAGTTTTATAATAGCCAGTTACAGTACTAATCAGTTACATTGCAGAGCTGATGTAATGTTCTAATTTTCTCTTCTGTCTGGTTTGACACAGTAAGCTATGTGACAGCTTTACAGTAAACTGTGCAATGAGAGGATAAACACTGTCTTAAATCATTGAAGCTGAAGTTGTCATTAATTGACTTTTCTTGTAAGTTTCTTTCTGAATATGGATTTTTGTTTCTTAACTGAAGGGGCTCAAGGACTTCCCAGTAAGATCCTTTCTTCAGTTCAGTCATTCACAAAAAGGCAGCGGCATTTAGAGAATACAGGTGTTTTGTACACAGGTAGTTCTCAACTTACATCAGTTGTTTAGTGACCATTCAAAGTTACAACTGCACTGAAAAAAGTGACTTATGACCATTTTTTCACACAAATGACCATGGTCACATGATTTACATTCAGATGTTTGACAACTGACTCACATTTATGACTGTTGCAGTGTCCCAGAATCATGTGATTCTAACAAGCAAAGCCAATGGGGAAATCAGATTCATTTTACAATGGTGTTACTATTTTAACAACTGCAGTGATTCACTTAACAAATTTGGCAAGAAAAGTAAAATAGGGCAAAATTCACTTAACAATTTTTTTTACTTAACATCATAAATTTTGGGCTCCGTTGATCTGCTGTTTTTGTTTTATTTATGTGTATTTATATTTCACCTGTAAATAACTCAAGGTGCCAAACATAGCTAATACTCTTTATCTCCTCTTATTTTTCACACAATAACAACCCTATGAGGTGAGTTGGGCTGAGAGTGACTGACCCGAAAAACCCAGCTAGCTTTCATGGCTAAGACGAGATTAGAACTCACAGTTTCCCTGTTACTAGCCTAGTACCTTGACCACTAAACCAAACTGTCTCTGTTTCTGAACACTTATTTTCTAACTTTTTCTGGTTTGCGTTGAATGAATCTGTTTAAATGTTTCCTTACATCCATGGTCTTCTTACTCTTTGAAATAATTAGTATTGAATGCAAACATTTTGTGGTATTATATACATAAATATGCAATTTGACTTGTCAAATTTCAAGGCTATAATTATCTCAGTTATGGAACAATCATTTCAAAATTCCTGGAGCCATCTTATTTCAACTTGATAAAGTTGAGGTAGTCTGTTGGAGGAGGAATATTCTCTATTTTAAAATTTGTGTCTTTGATATTGGAATGGCTGCCGATCGTATAGATTATATTTCATGTTTATATGGTTTTACGATTTTATTTTCTATTTTTTTAAAAATAGTGAACAGTAAATTCCATTAGTATTAAGCTATAATATTGAAAGTTAGGGTCTAGAAATCTAGACTCTATCTTAACATTTGTTCCAAAAGAAGAAATACTGAGTATTTTTGTACCAACAAAATTTATAGTTTTTTTTCCTGAAAAACATGTTCTTTAAAAATAAATAGGTCTTGCATATTTTCCTAACCCATTTGGTATGACTAGATATTGCCGTCACTTTCCTTATAAGAACTTTTGATATTTCTTTATTTTATCTCAGTATATTAAGCATTAAAGCTGTTGCAATAGGATGCAACTGGCCAATACAAGCTCACTTGCTGTGCCCAGAAAGAGTCATCTGACTCCTGATAACCAATAAGGGAAAAGAAGGGTGTTCTGTCAGGGTTGGATGGAAAATATTGGTATGGCGTTTGTGGGAGAGTTGGAGTCTGGGGATGGAGGAGTGACCTCAGGCAAGGTTAGAAATTGAGTGGTTTGGTTTTAATTAGAATTGTGTGTAGCTTTTATTTTATTTTATCATTTTATCCTGTGTGTTGTATGAAGAACCCTGTCTTCTTTAGGTATCTTTGATAAAGTTGATTTTTGTTCAACACCTGGAAGTAGCCAATTGCTTTTTCATGTGGGCCTCAGCTTAGCTGAGCTTCTGTCTACCAAACAAACTTTTTTGGTTTGTTTTTTTTCCCTTTGGAGTTTAGCCAAACCCAGGGTGGGGTAAAGATTTTCTCTTCAATCCTCTCCTGCTGTGGAAAGGAGAAACTGGTTTATAGTGAAAGGCTGGTGGTAGCAGGGAGACCTATTTTTCCAGTCACTGTTCACTCACAGGTGCGGTTACCTCATAACTGAAGTACTTAGAGGAGGGTCTAATTCAACCCTAAGGGCGCACATTTCCTTTATTTCAGCTACAAAGGGCTTTCTACTGAACACATGCAAATAAAACACCAGAAACGATAAATTTGCAATTTGTTAACTTCAGACACATAATGGATAAATTCCAATTTTGGTTGTGTGTGTGTGTGTGTGTGTGTGTGTGTGTGTGTGTGTGTGTGTGTGTTTGTGTGTGTGTTAGTTATTAAGTATTTGTTAAGTATTTTAGAATACCTTGCTGGCCCAAATACGGGCCAAACCTTATTGCCTTTATCAGCCTAACATAAGGCCATCCACAAGCTGTAGTCACAACTGTGACAGCTCATTATTTGTGTAAATTTTTTGGATTGGATTTTTTGGATCCCTTTAATTCTTTGTTAGCAATCCAATTTTTTTACATATATATATATATTTGTTTGTTTGTTATATATATATATATATATATATATATATATATATATATATATATATATATATATATATATATATATATGTATGTATGTATGTATGTATGTATGTATGTGTATGTGTATATGTATATGTATATGTATATATATGTATATATATAGATCTTTGGTCATTCAGGTTTTTCCCCACGTAGAATTGAAGGTGTAAGAGCAACGTTTCGACAAAATCTCAGCCGTCTTCCTCAGGCTGGTGGCTTCAGCTTCGTTCTTCTGGGAGAAGTGTGTGGTAGTGGCTGTTTGTTCCTCTTTTTTAAACTGCCAGAGGGGGTGTGTTCTGTGGGTGGAGGTGTGCTCTGATTGGGTGGGGGGTTAGCTGTGTTCTGATTGGGTGGGAGTGTGTTTTGAATGGGGGCTGTGTTCTGATTGGGTGGGGATGTGTTTTGAGTGGATGGGCTGGTCTCAGCTGCCAGCCTTAGACCTGAACTGGTGAGTTGTGCTGCTTTTGTTTGGCTCCATGTTTGTGGTGGTGCCGCCATGTTTTTATAGTGGGTGTCAGTTTGCTTATTGTGTGGTTTGGAGGGGTTTAAAGTGGCTGATGTTGCAGCTGTAGTTAGGTTTCTGTTTTGTGGTTGTCGTTATCGTTGTGGGTTCGGATTTGCTTTTTGAATGGTTGTGTGGTGGTGATGTCATGTGATGTTATCATGAGTTTGAGTCTGGTATCATTCTTGGTGGTTGGGACTCGTCTGTCAGTCAAGGCGGGTTTCCAAATGGCTGGTAGGTGAGAGGTATCATCTCGTTTGTTCATGCTGTGGGGGCGTTTTTCTATCTCAATGGCTTCTCTGATTATTCTGTTGTTAAAATGTTCAATTTTGGCGATAGTTTTGGTTTTTTTAAAATCAATTTCATGTCCCGTGGCTTTAAAGTGTTGGAACAGGGATGAAGTTTGTTCTCCCTTTCTGAGTGAGTTCCTGTGCTCTTCAATGCACTTATTCTTCTGTTGGTCTGTCCGATGTATGTGGTGGGGCAGGTGGTGCATGGGATTTCGTATACTCCTTGGTTTTCTAACCCAATTATGTCTTTGGGGTTTCTTAGGATGGTGGATATTTTTCTGTCTGTGTAGAATGCTGTTTTGATGTTGTGTTTTTGGAGGATCTTGCTGATTCTGTCTGTGGTCCCTTTTAAGTATGGGAGGAGGGCTTTGCCATTTTCTTGTTCTCTGTCTTGGGTTTTTGTGGGTGTCTCTCTTCGGATTAAATTGGTAATCATGTTTCTTTGGAATCCATTGGCTGTTAGTACATTAGTGAGAGTGTGTAGTTCGGTTTTTAGGTGTTGTTCGTTAGCTAGGTGTTTTGTTCTGGAGATGAGTGCCTTGGTTACGGAGTTGATCTGTGCTGGGTGGTGGTGTGAGAGTGCGTTCAGATAGCGGTTTGTGTGTGTTTTTTATATACTGTATATACTTGAGTATAAGCCAAATTTTTCAGCCCACTTTTTGGGCTGAAAAATTCCACTTCGGCTTATACTCCAGTGAACAAAAAAAACTTACTGAGGACTTGTGCGCGGCCGAGGCTTTGGTGCTTCCGGGATCGCGCGCACCTCTCCCAAGCCAGGTAACACAAAGCGATCGGGCCTTTCCTCCCCCCCCTTTCCCTCCCCCCTCCTGCTCTAGGGCAGAGATCCCCTTCCTGCCGTGAAACCAGTTCTTGCAGGCGTCGCACTCGATCATGAAGCGGGTTACATCGTAGGGCAGCCAGGCAGCGGAAAGAAGCAGGCAGGCAGGGCACGGAGGTCCGGAGACCTGCCGACGTTTGGGGAGGTTTGGGGAGGTGCGCGCGCACCTCCCCAAACCTCCCCAAACTTCGGCAGGTCTCCGGACGGCGGCGGCTTGGGAGAGGTGCGCGCGATCCTGGAAGCACCGAAGCCTCGGCCGCGCGCAAGTCCTCGGTAAGCTCCGGGCGGTCACTTGCTTCGTGTCTCCTGAGGGAAGGGGGGGCGACTGGAGCGGGCGTGTTTCCTCGCCTGCTGGGCACCGCGATTTGCCCGGGGAACGCGCGGGCCCCGAATGGCAGCGTGGAGCGAGGAAGCGGACAGCCAGGGCTTCCCCGAGAGCCGCGGCCACACAGGGTATTCCTGTGTATTCAGGCTTGCAAAATGGCGGATCGAGCCTCTGCTGGCGGCAGAGGCTTGCAGAGCGCGGATCCAGCCTCCGCCGGCGGCGGAGGCTTGCAGAACGGCAGATCCCAGCCTCGGCTTATACTTGAGTCAATAATTTTTTTCAGGTTTTTGGGGTAAAATTAGGGGTCTCGGCTTATACTCGAGTCGGCTTATACTCAAGTATATACGGTATGTATATGTTTTCTGAGGTTTTCGCGGGTGTTTGTATGTAGATCTTTGGTCGTTCGGGTTTTTCCCCACGTAGAATTGAAGGTGTAAGAGCAACGTTTCGACGAAATCTCATCCGTCATCCTCAGGCTGGTGGCTTCAGCTTCGTTCTTCTGGGAGAAGTGTGTGGTAGTGGCTGTTTGTTCCTCTTTTTTAAACTGCCAGAGGGGGTGTGTTCTGTGGGTGGAGGTGTTCTCTGATTGGGTGGGTCTAAGGCTGGCAGCTGAGACCAGCCCATCCACTCAAAACACACCCCCACCCAATCAGAACACAGCCCCCATTCAAAACACACCCCCACCCAATCAGAACACAGCTAACCCCCCACCCAATCAGAGCACACCTCCACCCACAGAACACACCCCCTCTGGCAGTTTAAAAAAGAGGAACAAACAGCCACTACCACACACTTCTCCCAGAAGAAAACAATTATGATTCAAAGTAAGGATTCGTAACTTGTCAATTATTCAATCTGCCTGTGCTGGTTTTGCAACCCTGAGCTCATATATTCTGCTGTTAAAGCAGATATTATATCTATATCTATCTGCATTGTATTCCCCTAGAGAGTTCCCTATGTTTTTCATAGCATAAGCAACAGAAGCCTTGATCATTTATATAGACCTGAGTGGGATAAGTATTTATAGAGAAGAATTTAAAAAAAAAAAAAAAACAGTGTCTCCTGCCTTGAAATTCACAAAAGAAGAAAGAGTTATAAATTTTAGGGAACTCAGCTAGGTAGCAGCTCTTAGATTAGCTAGAAAAGCTAAGCAGCTTCAAACCTAGCTAATTGTTAGACAGGTGGTAACCAGGCTGCAGGCTAGTCAGCGTAGTTAAAAACATTCTAGAAGAACCCCTTTCTGTATTAGTGCCCTGAAAACTACATGCCCATGTTGTCACTAAGGGTGAAACCACTTGAAAAAGACATTACTTATGGAATACTATTAAATAAAGCATAAACACATTTGTATACAATTATAGTTAATTTACGTATAAAAAGAATAGCCTGATTTTCATTAAAAATAACCTTAAAACAGGATATAGCAATACAGACCAATGAAACAATATGAAATAGCTTCAGTTAAAGGAATCAGCCAAGAACAACAACTGTAATATATTAAATGCTGCAGACTGATGTCAACCATAAGAGTTATTCTCTTTTTCAGTTGTGTTGAATGGTGAGATACCTGCACTCTTATTGTAATTGTTAATAATTTGGGTATGTTTATTTTAATATCAGCTTACTCTTAAGCTTATGGTAAAAAGTTTGCCTAAAATCATAAAACAGTGTCTCTTGATGCAATGTATGCAGAATGGCTGTAAATAATTTTTAGATTGCTGTGAAATTGTTTCTGGCATTGTCCGTGGAAATTTCCCAAGTAACTGAGAAACTTTCTAAACTTTAATTTTACTAGTGTAGACTCTGAAGGCACTAATCCTCTTATGAAATTACTGCCAAATTTGAAAAGTATTTGTTAATATGCAGCTTATTTTCCAGATCTTGCAAAATCAGTTTCATTCCAGTATCTGAAAAAGCATAGTGCAGAGCTTTTTTTTTAAAGACAAACAAAGCATTCTGAAGCTGAAACAATCCCCTCACAAGAAAAAATGTAAATCATTTGAGGTTGTTAGATTGGTTTGTACCTGATATAGAGAATGAATACAGGTATCTTGTCAAATCAGAAAAGTTTAAAAACAGATAAAAGTATTAGATAGTTAACTGTAGAATTTGATCCGCAAAATGTGATGGTGACACTAACAGGTGGCATGCCACATTCAGGAATAGTTAGGTTATTGAATTGATCTCCCGTACATGTCACCCAGATTGTCTCTGGACAGCCTTGTGGAGTATGTGGGGCTGGGAAGGAAAATAGAATCCTCCAGTGGGTTAGTTCTGTTGACTGCAAGACATTGAGGGATATGTTGCTTGTTACCTTTTTCATTGATTAACTTTGTAGTAGATGTCTACTTACTGTAATTCAAAAACTTGTTGCTCCCTCAGGATTTCTCCATCAGTTTGGCACATTACATGTAATTCTTGCTTACTGTTTGAGGTTGTGATGGTGCTGAATTAATAGTTCCTCACATTTCCAGCCATCATGGTGATCCTTTAGTAATGTGATTAGATCCACCCTAGACTTTCAAGGATTACTGCCTTGTCATGGCAAAGGGGCTTGCGTAATTCAATGAAGCTATGAGCTATGCCGTGCAGGGCCACCCAAGACGGAAAGGTCATAGCAGAGAGTTCTGACAAAACATGATCCACTGGAGAAGGAAATGGCAACCCACTCCAGTATCTTTGCCATGAAAACCCTATGGTCAGTACCAAAAGGCAAAAAGATATGACGCTGGAAGATGAGCCCCTCAGGTCAGAAGGCGTCCAATATGCTACTGGGGAAGAGCAGAGGGCTAGTACTAGTAGCACCAGAAAGAATGAAGCGACTGGGCCAACGCCGAAAGGACGCTCAGCTGTGGATATGTCTGGTGGTGAAAGGAATGTCCGATGCTGTAAAGACTTTCTCCATAGGAACCTGGAATGTAAGATCCATGAATCAAGGAAAGCTGGACGTGGTCAAACAAGAGATGACAAGACTGAACATCGACATCTTAGGTATCAGCGAATTAAAATGGACAGGAATGGGTGAATTTAATTCAGATGACCATCAGGTATACAGTACTACTGCGGGCAAGAATCCCTCAGAAGAAATGGAGTAGCCTTCATAGTCAATAAAAGAGTAGGAAAAGCAATACTGGGATACAATCCTCAAAATGACAGAATGATCTCAGTTCAAATCCAAGGCAAACCATTCAATATCACAGTACTCCAAGTCTATGCCCCAACCACCAATGCTGAAGAGGATGAAATTGACGGGTTCTATGAAGCCCTACAGCATCTTATAGAATTAACACCAAAAAATGATGTCCTTATCATCATGGGGGATTGGAATGCTAAAGTAGGAAGCCAAAAGATAACTGAAATAACAGGCATGTTTGGCCTTGGAGTACAAAATGAAGCAGGGCACAGGCTGATAGAATTTTGTCACGAGAATACGATGGTCATAGCAAACACTCTTTTCCAACAACTCAAGAGACGGCTCTACACATGGACATCACCAGACGGTCAACACAGAAATCAGATTGACTATATGCTCTGCAGCCAAAGATGGAGAAGCTCTATACAGTCAGTAAAAACAAGACCAGGAGCTGACTGTGGCTCAGACCATGAGCTTCTCATTGCAAAGTTTAGGCTTAAACTGAAGAAAGTAGGAAAAAGTACTAGGCCACTCAGGTATGAATTAAATCATATCCCTGTTGAATATATAGTAGAGGTGACAAAGAGATTTAAGGAATTAGATATGATAGACAGAGTGCCTGAAGAACTATGGACAGAGGTTCGCAACATTGTACAAGAGGTAGCAACCAAAACCATCCCAAAGAAAAAGAAATGCAAGAAAGCAAAATGGCTGTCTGAGGAAGCTTTGCAAATAACTGAGGAAAGGAGGGAAGTGAAAGGCAAGGGAGAAAAAGAAAGATACGCCCAATTGAATGGAGAATTCCAGAGAATAGCTAGAAGAGGTAAGAATGCCTTCTTAAATGAACAGTGCAAAGAAATAGAAGAAAACAATAGAATAGGGAGGACCAGAGATCTTTTCAAGAAAATTGGAGAGATGAAGGGAACGTTTCATGCAAAAATGGGGATGATAAAGGACCAAAATGGCAGGGACCTAACAGAGGCAGAAGAGATTAAGAAGAGGTGGCAAAATTACTCAGAAGAACTATATAAGAATGAGCTTAATGTCCCTGATAATCACAATGAGGTGGTCACTGACCTCGAGCCAGACATCCTAGAATGTGAAGTGAAGTTGGCCTTAGAAAAGCTGAGCAACAACAAAGCTAGTGGAGGTGACAGTATTCCAGCTGAGCTATTCAAAATCTTAAAAGACAATGCAGTAAAAGTGCTACGCTCAAATTGCCAGCAAATTTGGAAAACTCAACAGTGGCCACAGGATTGGAAAAGATCAGTTTACATTCCAATTCCAAAGAAAGGCAGTGCCAAAGAATGTTCAAACTATCACACCATTACACTCATTTCTCATGCTAGTAAAGTCATGCTTAAAATCCTACAAGCTAGACTCCAGCAGTATGTGGACCGAGAACTGCCAGAAGTACAGGCAGGATTTCGAAGAGGCAGAGGAACTAGAGATCAAATTGCCAACATACGTTGGATCGTTGAGAAAGCTATGGAGTTCCAGAAAAACATCTACTTCTGCTTCATTGACTATGCTAAAGCCTTTGATTGTGTGGATCATAACAAACTGTGGCAAGTTCTTAAAGAGATGGGCATACCAGACTATCTTATTTGTCTCTTGAGAAACCTATATGTGGGTCAAGAAGCAACAGTGAGAACTGGACACGGAACCACTGATTGGTTCAAAATTGGGAAAGGAATCCGGCAAGGCTGTATACTGTCACCCTGCCTGTTTAACTTATATGCAGAGCACATCGTGAGAAAGGCAGGGTTAGAGGAATCAAAAGTTGGAATTAAGATTCCCGGGAGAAATATCAACAACCTAAAATATGCAGATGATACCACTCTAATGGCAGAAAGTGAAGAAGAACTAAAGAGCCTCTTGTTGCGGGTGAAGAAGGAGAGTGCAAAACTTGGGTTGAAACTTAACATTAAGAAAACCAAGATCATGGCATCCGGCCCTCTCAATTCCTGGCAAATAGATGGGGAAGAAATGGAGGTAGTGACAGATTTTATTTTCCTGGGCTCCAAGATCACTGCAGATGGGGACTGTAGCCAAGAAATTAAAAGACGCTTGCTCCTGGGGAGGAAAGCCATGGCAAATCTAGACAGCACACTAAAAAGCAGAGACATCACTCTTTCAACAAAAGTGCGTATAGTCAAGGCTATGGTCTTCCCAGTTGCAATGTATGGCAGTGAAAGTTGGACGATAAAAAAGGCTGAGCGCCAAAGAATTGAGGCCTTTGAACTCTGGTGCTGGAGAAGACTCCTGCGAGTCCCTTGGACTGCAAGGCGATCAAACCGGTCAGTCCTAGAGGAGATCAACCCTGACTGCCCTTTAGAAGGCCAGATCCTGAAGCTAAAACTCAAATACTTTGGCCACCTAATGAGAAGGAAGGACTCACTGGAGAAGAGCCTAATGCTGGAAAAGATTGAGGGCAAGAGAAGAAGGGGATGACAGAGAATGAGGTGGCTGGATGGAGTCACTGAACCAGTAGGCGTGAGCTTAAATGGACTCCAGAAGATGGTAGAGGACAAGAAGGCCTGGAGGAACGTTGTCCATAGGGTCGCAATGAGTCGGACACGACTTCGCAGCTAACAACAACAGACTTTCAATGCACATGCTGCACAGTCTATCCCTAGACCTTATTATTGTTCTGCAGTGTTCTCTATCCCCTGGGCTTCTTATGCTGTCCATCCTCTGGCCTCCCCCCACTCACGTGTGGCCTGCACTGGGTCTCCCCAGGCATGCCCCAATTCAAGCATGGCTTGTGCTGGACCTCCAGGACCTCTTCCACCCCCAGCCCCACGTAGCACCTCCATGCTTGGACTTCCATCACTTTCCATTTAACAAACCAAATGTCTTGAGCTTACAACAGCAACCAAGACTCTCAGGATTGTCAGTAAGTGATGTGGTTACATAGCATCACACTTTTTATTGCTAGCAAGCTGGTCCCAATTGCCATCATAACCTCAGGATTACCTGTGTATTCTCTTACTTTATTGCCTGTGGGTTTTTGAACTGATTCTTATCATTTAGGGTTGTTTTTCACATTTCTTTATTGAATTTCTGTAACTTGATTTTTTCCATAGACATCTAAGCCAGTAATATACTGCTACCATTACATTACACCATTTTGAAAAACTGCTACATTTTTAAACCTGGAAGAAAGTAACAGAGATGTTCTGGGCTTGAATGTTAATTTAGTCAATAAACTAAGAGGTTGCCCCAGTCTGCCAGCATTGTGACCCCTTTCTGTGGCGTCTTACTCTCATCCCTTTAGACCATTTATGAACAACCACTTTATGGCCAGGGAGTATTATTTTAAAAATTACTTTTGACTCATAGAGCATGACCAATGATGATATCACCATTGGGATAAGGCTAAAATTTTAGGCCTGTTTGGGGGTGGGTGGGTGAGGGGAACATTGGAAGGTTCAGAAGAAATTCAGTATCAAATGTTTTAGGTATAGCAGAGGCTTTAATTGTTGCTCTACTTATCTGAAAAGATTTTTTTCCAAATAATTTTGACTTTTAATGTTGGAGGAATATATTAATAGAGGGATGTAGTTTTCTGTCTCATTTTCCTTTGGGCATGAGGTGGGTGGTTGCTATTATTCTGAGTAAGTATCATGTTAGAAGTAAATAATAAGAATTATGACTCTGATAATTGTGTTTTGATGCCAGACTTCAACAGCCTGGATGTGGATACCTTGGGGAATGAGAATGACATAATAATAATAATAATAATAATAATAATAATAATAATAATAATAATAATAATAATAATAATAATAATAATAATAATAATAATAATAATTATTATTATTATTATTATTATTATTATTATTATTATTATTATTATTTTATTTGTATACTGCCCTTCTCCCAAAGGACTCAGGGCGGTGAACAGGGCAATACATGTTAAAAGACAAGAATAAAAAAATTAAAAGAGATTAAACAAGATGCCCAAAAACTATAACAATAAGTTAAAATACATAAAAAGCAATAAAACCCAAACCCATCACCCATCAGGCCTGGCCTAGAACCAGGTGTTTGGGTCTGATATATATGCCAAAAAAGCCATCCTAGTTACTTTATTACTACTGCAGCGAACAAGTAATAATCAGAAGAAACGTTTGACTGCCTCATTCTGGAGAATCCTCTTAGAGAGGACTTGGAGCTTCTGCAATTTTCTAGAATGACTGGGCATCTGTCTTGTTTTGAGAATTCCTCAGAAATCTTCAGCATGTGCTGATGTGTTTGGTAATCCATATGTATGCCCCAAGGTCTCATATGGAGGTGTTCTTCAAATGAAATATTGGATGGTTTAGCTCCTTTGTATTGTGATTTAGAAAATTGTAGCTTTTGAATCTGCCGCAATTTACCAGCCTTCCCAACTATACTAAGACATATAGTAGAATTCATAAGTAGACTAGCCCCTACTGTAAGATAACACTTTTTCAGATTAATAAAAAATTATTTGGTTGGTTTTTATGTGCCGCCAATCTCATCTGGAGTCGAGTCTGAATGGCTTACAAACATTAAAAGCAGAAACATTAAATGATAAAACAGTAATAGCAATAATCATAGTTATACCAAAAATTTATCATGAAAAGATTAAAAGATTGGGGGATCAGGGAGCGAGAGGACTATAACTATTTGCCATATCCAGATACCACATGTTGGTATCGGAGCGAGAGGACTATAACTATTTACCATATCCAGATACCACAGGCCCACTGGCACAACCAGGTCTTCAGGCTCTTATGAAGGTCAGGAGGGCCAGTGCAGATTTCACCTCAGGGCATATGATGTTCCAAAGGACAGAAACCATGGCAGAAAGGCTCTTCTCCTGGACCCTACCTGCCAGAATTGTTGGCTGCTGGGGTCCATAGCATGCACTCTGTCATATGGGTGGGGAGGTAAGGAATGTTACCTGTCCTTTCCTGTCCTCTAAGGAGATGCATCTGGAGGGACCCATAAGAAGGGCCTTCTCTGTGGTGGCTCCCTCTCTGAAACATTCCCTCAGAGATTAGACTGGTCCCTACTCTAACACTCTTTTGGAAGGCACTGAAGATCTAGTTCTGCCAGCAGGCCTGGGTAACCCAGAGCAGGATAGAGACCAGCAAATGGCTAGTTTAATGTGTGTTGTCACTGGGGTGGGGGTTATTATTTTTCATCTTGTTATTTTATTTTTATAGGGTATTTTTCTATTTATGTAAACTGCTTTGAGTCACCATATGCAATTAGGCAGCAATACAAATTTTCTAAATAAATAAATGGGTGGAGCGCGCCGATCCCATTAGGGTGAGATGGTTCCTCAGATAGCCTGGACCCATGCCATACAAGGCTATAAAGCTAATAGCCAACATCTTGAACAGCACCCGGAAGCAAACTCTTAGCTAATACAGCTTGTAGAACAGCAGTGTAACATCGGCCAGTCTGGGGGTCTCAAGAACTATTCCAGCCACAGCATTCTGCACCAGTTGTACCTTTCAAATTCTCTTTAAAGATAGCCCCATGTAGAACACATTGTTTTTGTACTGGCATGAAATGATTGGTGATTGTGTGCAGGGACTCCTGATTCAGGAAGGGACATAATTGGCACACAATGTGAACTTGTACAAAGGCTCTCCTGCCCACCTTGTCTTCAAGCAGGAATAGAGAGTCCAGGAGAACTCCCGGGACATGCAAACAGTCTGTCTAGGATATTGCAGCCCCATCCAGAAATGTTAAGAATTCTGTATCTTGGAGCTACATGCACTCAAAGCCATTCGATCTTACCAGATTTCAGTTGAAGCTTGTGGTCCCCCATCCAGGCACCCACAGCCTCCAGCACTTTGAAAGGGCAGCAACAGCATCACTTGGATCACTGGAGTGGAGATGTAAAATTGAGTATCACTGGTACACTGATGATATCTCTCAACCGTTGGTGGTAGATAATCTCACATAGATATTTAAAAGCAGTGGAGTGAGTACTGAGCCTATGGGCTGGATTTCTCAGTTCCTAGTAAAACTGATTGAGACCAGGTTTGGAGAAGAGCCAAACCAGTGCAAAAATGTGCCTCCCATCCCCTGTAGCTGGCCCAAAAGGTTACCATGATTGATGGTATTGAAGGCCACAGAGAGGTCAAGAAGAGCAAGGATGGTTGCATTAGCCTTATCTTGCTCTTGCCAGAGATCATCAACAATGCAACCAATACTGTTTCTGACTGAAAGAATCCAGGTAATCAATTTTCTCCAGGATCCTCTAAAGTTGCCAGGCAACCATTTTTTCTACTACCTTCCCTAGGAAGGGAGGAGGAGGCAAACAAGGGCCTCCTTAAAAGGCCCCAGGAACATCTCCTGCAGTGAGGAATTAATCACTGCTTTAACCATCAAGATGGCCACCATCTTGAAGGCTTTCATCAACCAGGAGGGATAGGAATTGACAAGTAGTTGCATTGATAGCATTGAGGGCCCAGTCCACTTTATGAAGTCCAACCTGATTGAACTGTTCCCAGGCATTCCAGATGGACCTGCATCATGTTCTAACTGGGAACGAATATAAGTGACTTTGTCAGGTGTTGAGCGAATTCCTCTGAACATGATCATCCAAGGCCTCCTGGCCTAGGAAGAATTGCGTGATTCAGAGCAGGATGCCTGGGCAACATTATGTGAGTGTAATAAGGATGGAGAAATAGTAATGTTTTGCCACTTTTACTGCCACAATATAAGCCTTGATAACAGCTCTAAATTGTGTCAGGTTGGAGTCATCCTTCATTTTCCTACAGTGGTGCTGAAGGTGTCTTTTAACTCTTTTCAGAACCCAAAGCTCCTCCCTGAATCACTGGGAAAGTTAGGAGCAATGGGTCACAGAGGCTGCACGGGCATGATCCTAATCATAATCATAATAGTAAAGTTGGAAGGGACCTTGGAGGTCATCTAGTCCAACTCCCTGCTCAGGCAGAAAACCCTATACCATTTCAGACAAGTGGCTGTCCAGTCTCTTAAAAACTTCCAGTGTTGGAGCATTCACAGCTTCTGGAGGCAGGTTGTTCCACTGCTAAATTGTTCTAACTGTCAGGAAGTTTCTCCTTAGTTCTAGGTTGCTTCTCTCCTTGACTAGTTTCCATCTGTTGCTTCTTTTCCTGCTTTCAGGTGCTTTGGAGAATAGCTTGACTCCCTCTTCTTTGTGGTAGCCCCTGAGATATTGGAACACTACTATCATGTCACCCCTTACCCTTCTCTTCATTAAACTACACATACCCAATTCCAGCAACCGTTCCCTATATGTTTTAGCCTCCAGTCCCCCAATCATCTTTGTTGCTCTTCTCTGTACTCTTTCCAGAGTCTCAACATCTTTTTTACATCATGGTGACCAAAACTGGATGCAGTATTCCAAGTGTGGCATTACCAAGGTATTGTAAAGTAGTATTAATACTTCACGTGATCTTAATTCTATCCCTCTGTTAATGCAGCCTAGCACTGTGTTGGCTCTTTTGGCAGCTGCAGCACACTGGTGGCTCATATTTAAGGGATTGTCCACTAGGACTCCGAGATCACTCTCACAGTTACTACTATTGAGCAAGGTACACCTATACCATACCTGTACATTTGGTTTTTCTTGTCTAAATGTAGAACCTTGCTTTTTTCACCAGTGAATTTCATTTTGTTGTGCCCAGTGTTCGAGTCTGTCCAGATCCTCCTGTATCTTAAGCCTATCTTCTGGAGTATTGGCTATTCCTGCCAGCTTGGTGTCGTCTGCAAATTTGATGAGTTCCCCATCTATCCCCTCGTCCAAATCGTTGATGAAGATGTTGAAGAGCACTGGGCCCAGAACAGAGCCCTGGGGCACCCTACTACACATTTCCTGTCCAAAGCCTCATCTGTTCTCTGGTTTCAGGTTATCACCAGGAATTTGGCAGGACTGTGTAGCAAGGTAACCAGTTCCCTCTGAAACTACTCAGTTCCATCAGTTGCCCAGGGCAGACCACTCGAATGGGTCTTGCCTCCCTGTGGGGGAGGGCAGCATAAGAGAATATGAAGAATAGAAGGGTGTGATCTGACCATGACAAGGGGGAAATCAACAAATCTTACATCAAGCCATGTTCCCATTGCTCTAACAAGAATAACATATCCAGTGTGTCCTGGGTCAAATGTGAGATGATCTGGGATATGCCTGTGGCTGCCAGGGCAGTCATGAATTCCTGAGTTGCTTCCAAGGCCAAGTTCAGGAGTGGGAGATTGAAGTCCTCCAGGACCATAAGCCTGGGGGAACTGTACTGCTAGGCCTGAGATGGCATCCAGCAGCTCAGGCAGGGAGGTTTGCTGCGTGGTAGGAAGGATGGTAGAAATTAAAAGATGCTTGCTCCTCGGGAGGAAAGCCATGGCAAATCTAGACAGCACACTAAAAAGCAGAGACATCACCCTTTGGCTGAGTGCCAAAGAATTGAGGCCTTTGAATTATGGTGCTGGAGAAGACTCCTGCGAGTCCCTTGGACTGCAAGGCATTCAAACTGGTCAGTCCTAGAGGAGATCAACCCTGACAGCTCTTTAGAAGGCCAGATCCTGAAGCTAAAACTTAAATACTTTGGCCACCTAATGAGAAGGAAGGACTCACTGGAGAAGAGCCTAATGCTGGGAAAGATTGAGGGCAAGAAAAGAAGGGGACGACAGAGAATGAGGTGGCTGGATGGAGTCACTGAAGCAGTAGGCGTGAGCTTAAATGGACTCCAGAAGATGGTAGAGGACAGGAAGGCCTGGAGGAACGTTGTCCATAGGGTCGCGATGGGTCGGACACGACTTCACAGCAAGCAACAACAGGGAGGATAGTACATCATCAACCCTCCCAACTGATCCTGCGAGCCCAACTTCAGAGACAGTGTCTCACAGCTGGAAACCTGGGAAGCAAGACCAGAAGAGTTTTGGAATCGTTTGCCGGTTGAGCTCCGGATGGCACCCGACCTTCGCTCCTTCCGACGCGATCTGAAGACTTATTTGTTCGAACAAGCCGGCCTGGCCTGATGGGGGATGGGTTTGGATTTTATTGTTGTTTTAAATGTATTTTAATCTATTGTTGTAACTTGGGCATCTCGTTTAATTCTTTTTTAATTTTTGTATTTTTGTACTTTTATATGTTTGCCCTTTTCACCGCCCTGAGTCCTTCGGGAGAAGGGCGGTATACAAATAAAATTATTATTATTATTATTATTATTATTATTATTATTATTATTATTATTATTATTATTATTATTATTGTTGTTGTTGTTGTTGTTGTTGTTGTTGTTGTTGTTGTTGTTGCTCCATCTCACGTACTCTGGGATCTCAGCTGGTTCCAAATGCTAAACATGGGTAGACACATCTCCAAGAAGGCACTCTGAGCCAGCCAGGTCTCAGTGATGCAGGCCACATCAACCTGCTCTTCTTAAATAAGGTCTTAGATGCGGGGAGCCTTATTAACCGATCTGACATTCAGCATCTGCAGCTGAGCCGCAGGGCATTTGAGGGTATGCTGTACAAGAGCTAGGTGTAAACTCGGGTCCAGAATACACTAACAGTTCTACAAATCGGCGTCTTCTCTTGTGACAGAAATAAGCTATCATTTCATATAGAGCTGTTACACAAATCATTTGATAAGATGAACCATGGGGTCTTGCTTTGCAGAAATATAATTGTAAACTTTTACCTGTTAGTAGGCATGCTTTAGCAAGTTACAATGATCCATGAAGCCATATTGCAACTGGTTTGCTTTGTCAGGTGTGAAGAATCATGACCATGCATTAAGTTCCAGTTAAGCTGATTTATTTACCATGCTAATACATAAGAATCTAGTGAAACTTTCAGTACTAAATTTGTGTTAGACAAGAGTTAATGGAATTCAAGAGGGGCTGGACCTGGACTGCTTGTGGGAATGTAATGACTTCAGACTCATTCCTCTCTTGACTCCGCCCCCAGACTCTGCCTCTCCCTCTCCTACACGTGTAGATTAATATGTACTTGCAATACATGATTTATAGTTTCATGTTGTGTGTGAATCAGACTTCAACATATCACAATTAAATCAAACCATAGTAAAGTGATTTGTGAGCCCATTCAATAACTGCTTGTCATTATCTTCACATAAAACCAAGCTGAAATAGATCACATTTTTAATTAAATGCGAATGTTTGTTATGCAATTGGTTCCTATTTGTTATGGTTGAATAATTCTTCTGCCTTGATTGGCTGTAATTCTGGTTCTCATACTTTGGCTTATCCATTCTATGCTGAATGGAGAGGAAAATACAAGGGAATGATGTCTTGGCCATGATTATGATGAAAACAATAAACAATGCACTGGGTCCCAAGTCTGGAAAGGTTGAGTAAAAGTGAAATTCATGCCTAAGGGCTGTATTTTCTTAATCTATCCACCATGGATGGCATGAATCTTTTTTTTCCATAGGAATAATGAACTGAATGTCTGTGCCAAGAAATGGAGCCAGCATATGGCTCTCTTGGGAACACAGCAAGCCAGAATGACACAAATGAATGATATTTGAAACATACAAAGTGTTTTGCATTCCAAAAGTGGAAATGAGATGGAGAGAAGTGTCAATTACTTGGCAAATTAGTTTACAGTAGGCAGCTGTTTTTGGTTGACATCAATCACAGCACTGAAATAATCTGCCTTACCTCTCAGGATTGACGATTCAGAGCATTCTTGTGGGCATTAGAAATCAGCAAAATGCTTTCATTGCCGCTGCAGATTCTCTTATACATATCAAAAATTCTGGCTTTCTTAGAAATAGAAATTAATAACAGGAAGTTTTCATAGTTGCATCATCTGAGAGCATTTTCTTCTATTCATTGGTTGTTTTTATTTAAAATAGTAATTATAGAAAAATCAAATAGTTCTAAATCCACATGCTAGAGAAGTACAGCCAAAAATGATGCCATTGCTTGCTTTTGGTCTGTAAGTACCTGAGTCTTTCAGCACAAAACCTTCCTCTTTCTCTCCCTTTTTCCTGTTTGTACCAGGCCAGCTGTTGATTTCATTAGCTTTATTTTTTTATTGCTATTATTACTGATTGTGTGCACATTTGCAACTATGATAAATACTGACATTTGATTAGGGGAATATAGTTAGTGTGATTCTTTAATGAAATGCCAAGTGATTATAACTATTGTGAAAATAGTTGGAAAACTTTGGTATGTTCAGTTGGAGAGGTTTGTACATTGCTGTAATGTGATTGATGAACTGAAACGCTGTCATTTGTAGGGCATCTTTTTGATGAGATTTTCATACACTTGCTGGGGAAAAAAGGCAATCTAAGTTGTTTTCAGCCATGCTGCTCAAGAGGAAAAGCCATGGTTTTCACCTAAACTGGATTTGCAACCGTATTATGTGAATACATCTTATAGCTTGTTTGACTAATTATACTAAAAACAAGTTGTGGTTGGGCACAGCATGTAAGTGCAGACAATGTGCTATGAACAAACTAGCCCTTCTGTGTCTAGTAATTGCTGTAATTCTTAGGTAATGCAGCTTGTTTCTAGCTAATACAACTAATCTGCATTTTGTGTAATTGGAATCATAGTTCAATTACAAGCCTGAGTAAAGACTATCGATAATTTTATGGGTTGCTCTTGAAAGTTATAGAAATCTTTAGTGTTTTATTATTTATTTATTTTATTGAATTTATATCCCGCCCTTTCCCGAAGGACTCAGGGCGGTTTACAGGGTACTTAAAACATTGATACAAAAATTAAAAACAATTAAAAGAATTAAATTTAATCCCTGAAAAAATATAAAAAACCCAATTAAAAATTCTCAGCCTGGGCTGGAAAGCTCGAAGAGCCAGGTCTTCAGGTCCCGGCGAAATGAACGAAGGTCGGGGGCGGTCCTAAGCTCCACAGGCAGCTGGTTCCAGAGGGCAGGCGCACCCACAGAGAAGGCCCTCCCCCTGGGTGTTACCCGCCGGCAATCTTTAACCGGCGGCACCCTGAGAAGGCCCTCCCTGTGGGAGCACACTGGACGAAGGGAACTTGATGCCAGCAGCAGGTGTTCCCTCAGATATCCCGGACCCAAGCCATTAAGGGCTTTTGTACAATTATAATAGTCAGCATATGTGTAACATCAGAGTCTTTATTATTCACACAACACATGCTTACTTCACCTTGTTTGGAACCTCACTCTTCAAACATATCATGTGAATAAGCACAACTTTTACCAAACTCCTTCAGTTAATTTTTAGTAGCTATTAATGCCTGGTTTTGTTTTGTTTTTTACATATTTCCTTTAATCTTCTCTCAGCTTCCTTCAAAACTCTTTACAGTTCATGAAGACATCTTCCCTTCTCCTCATGTGATGGAGGACCGAGTTATGGCCCTAAGGTTCTATTTCACTTCTGGCGCAGACTTTCTTCTGAGATAGGCAAAAACGGATTGCTTTTTAAAAAGATCTTGGTGAAAGACACAGTCATTGTCATGCCCCACTAACAGGTTCACTGCGTTCATTCTACTCATTGTACTTATTTTCAAGTCATTCTCTGGGAGTAAGCTTTTAGAGTGGCAATAGTTGAGTTATATATCTGTTGTATTCTTCCAAGCTTCCTACCATGTCCTATGTACCAAATTGTCTGGCTGCTCTCCTGTCTCTGAATTTTCCACCTCATAAAGGGTTCTCACATTTCAGCTGCTCCATGGTTGGCACTGAGGAAATTGCTCTAATAACCCTATACTGTCTGATTCCAACTAGGTCAAAAAGAAAAATAGTTCAAAATTGTGTAATGTTTATTTTATTTTACTGCCCAACATTGTTTCCATACTTCAATAAAAATATTTTTTTCTCCATACATAAGAGTTTTTAGTTTATTTGAATACAGTGTTCAAACTTCAAAAAAGAGACTATACTTTTTCAGATCAAATAATGTTGCTCAAATACTTCTATAGATATTTAGATGAATATATCATTGGAATCATATTCATTTGGAATTTTATGGAAAATCCATACCTGAAGATTATATTTTTCATGCTTCCCTAGTGTCTGATGTTGTCATCTGCTGTTCCTTCAGAAGGGTTCCATTCTTTTAGTCTACTAATGAGTAGGATGGCACATTCATATGGTCTTAAATTTCAGTAGTCCACTCAAATGTAGCAGGATAGGTTAGTTCTATTACTGACAACTTTAATTACACTGCTTTCAATCCACCACTGAATCTTATCTGTGAAGCATCATGACACATGAACTCAAGCCTCTCACATTTTGAAAGGTATCCAATACCTCCCACAGCAGTCTTAATGCCAGTCTGTCCAGATTATATCAGACAGTTATGTGGGAGTGCTACATAAACGATGGCACAAAATTCACCCCTCTTTTTTACTTTACTTTGCAGAACTCTATTGGCTGTGTCTTCCCTTCATCTTCGTTCTGACAATTCTTATAGCTGTAAAAGGATGTGCTGAATATTCTAGGCAAATGGTATACCTATTGGAGAGATCTGTAGGCTTACATTTTCATTGCTGTCCCCTCAAATATCAAGGAAATTATTCAGTGCAAACGTTCAAAATTTTATAAGCGTCTGTTAAAAGTCATGTATGGGCTGCCTTTTCTTTCCTTTGACTAGCAAAGGAACTGATGGATCCAAAAGGAAGGAAGTGTTCCTTGACCTAAGCATGTAACAGTAAAGTTTTTTTTTTTTAAAGAGAGAGACGAGAAAAAAAGCTCCAGAGAACAACTATCAACTAAATGCATTTTTCTCTTAAACCAAACGGGCCTGTGATCATCTACGACAGGAATAATATACTTTGGAGCAAACACAGGAGTATTTTTTCAGGAGTATTACTCAGCAAGGCAAAATTAAGGTAGCAGAAGGCATGTCGAAGTCGTTTTGTAAAATAAAGGAGGGCAGTTGATAGACAATTCCTACCAGTGAAATTATTTTTTAGGTTCAGTATGCAGGAGTCATTAACCAGTGGAACAGCTTGCCTTCAGAAGTTGTGGGTGCTCCAACACTGGAGGTTTTTAAGAAAAAAAGTGGACAGCCACCTATCTGAAATGGTATAGAGTCTCCTGCTTGAGCAGGAGTCCCTTCCAGCTCTATTCTGATTGATTGAATCAAATCATATTTGAAACCTCATTTGTATGAAATGAAATGATTTTAAGTATGGCTAGATTCCAAGCACCAGGAAGCATCATGGATGGGACAATGATATTGCAGGATCTCCTGAGAATAATTGTTTAAACTATTAAGTGATTATTACTTCACCATAGAGAGAGAGGCGACCCTGAATTCAAGCCTGACATTATTCCACTGTTCCTTTTCAAATTTTACATTTCGGATATCCCCAATGTCTTAAAGCTTTTTACACTTTCACATGGCTTCTTGTATGTAAACCCCTATATTTGGTCTACACAGACTTTATACTTCCTTTGGTTTCAGTAAATCATTTTTCAGTGTAATGTACATCTTAAGATGTAGTTTTCTATGATTCCTATACATCTTACCACTGCAATCTGGCCAAAGTATTATGTGTTTTCTATTGTTATTTTCAACAGAATAAATCATATGATGCTCTTGACTGATTGGTAACTGGAAAAGCCAAGGCATTGATTGAAGTTTGTAAATGTAGTTCAGCATGCCACAGAAATTGCTAGAAATTTCTGTGCATCTACCTGGGTTGTTACCTACATTTTGCCATGATCTCTAGTATTATTTTTTCTATGTAACATGTACCAAAATAATATCAAGAAAGGAACAGACAGGCTACACTTTTAAAATCAAGTTTTGGTGGCAAAGGGTGTTGTGGCATCATTATGGCATTGAGTAAGTCTAGGATTTTCAGATTTGCTACTGAAGACTTATTTTATTGGCGGGCTTAAGTCTGAAATGTTTCCAAGCCTCCCTTTTATTTATTTTTGTCATTTGTATATATCCTTTAGCCTATAAGGATCTCAGTTTGACAGGAATTGTGGACTGCAGGTTGCCAGCCCGTTCTTGTTAAACATTCCTCAAAGAGTTCTCAGTTTAATGCAGTCATGTGCTAGGAGCCATTTGTTTTAATCCTGGATCTTTAAAAATGAAAGTTAATTTTCCCCAAGGTCCTTGCTTTAATTCCCCCCTAAAAGATTTTGTTTCTTGGACTGCCTTTTCAACTGTATGTGCACAATCTTTTTATAATCACTTTCAAGGCTTTCCTAAAGACAAATGCTTTAATGAAGGCCTAATTTACACCTTCCCTCATAATTCTGTTTCTTCCAACATCAAACTTAAACCGGTTCTGTGTGTGTGTGTGTGTGTGTGTGTGTGTGTCTGTGTCTGTGTGTGTGTGTGTCTTGTCTTTCTGTCTGCAGATAAGAACAGTCTGTGCTCTATCTTTGAAAGAGTGCTTACCATACTGCTTGGCTCTGCTCTCTGAGGAGAAATGGATGGCTTTGTGATAAAACTACTTTAATTGTATTTTGTTTGTCCTGGAAGCAGTAGTTTGTTATCTAACAGGCTCTGTACCCATGATGAGAAGCCCTAGGGCAGGGGTAGGCAACCTCGGCTCTTTTATGACTCATGGACTTCAACTCCCAGAATTCCTGAGTCAGCTATGCGGAAGTGGGGTGTTCTGGGGGGAAAAACAGATTTAATGAGAGTATTAAAAGAGACCAGCCTTATATTAGGCTTATTATATGCTACTAAGAAGCATCCTTCCATTGTGAAAATTAAGATAAAAACAGAATAAGTACCAAAATCAGTATTAGCCACATCCTGATTCATCTTCTACCTTTTACATGTTTATTTCTGTAACTCCACAAGATAATGAACATACCCTGTTAGCAGTTGCTTGTAAGAAATTGTTACAGATCAACCTTGCTGTAACATTTTCTTAATTCAATATTTACATTTCCTTTAGAATATTTCAGTAGCAATTCATACAGACAAATGTATTCTTGAACTATTAACCTATTTTTCTTTACTTGGTTTTGCTGCCTCTTTATTCTTACTATGCATACATATGATTAGAAGCCCAATATAGAATTTCTAATGTATTACAAAATTGGCAAGTGGCACTGGGTTTGTCTCTAGAATTTAACAAATGATATGAAGATTTTGGAGTATCTTCTTTGTATCCTCTGCTAAAAAAAACTCTCATTCCTTAATGTGAATATGCTGGGAGGTTTCTCTCCCTCTTTTTTATAAATGATTTCTGTTAAAGGGAAATTCCTTGTAATTCACTGATTTTAGCAATGCCAGGCCTAAAGAAATGGGCAAGCAAACATTGTTATTGTACAACATATTGGCCACTAACCACCAAAATATGACTGAATGTTAATGTATTGACATTTCACCATATACAAAGAATGTGAATGTGTTTTGTTTAAGCTGAAGTGAAAAATCTTACATCATAGTGAGTCACTGAAAATGTTTCATTCAGATTAGCTAAAATAATGCAAGTTTTATAAAGCTATCATCCCAGAAAAGAAATTGTATTGCTCGAAAGGTTGCTGGATTTCACAAGTGGATCTGATTAAGTCCGAATTAGCTGTTCATTTGCTATGTTTCCTCAAAAAGATGGGATTCATAACGCCATTTATTTAAATGGTATAAAAACGTGATTCTGTTAGCAGAAACACAAATATTTGTGTTGTAAATAGGAAGCTGCAATTCCTTACTTTGTAAATTTATATTAAGAACCATATTCAAAAACTCTGATCCCCGTATAACTACAAAGAATTAATATTGTCCCTTCTGCTTTCTTCTGACAGGTCCTTGATCAGTATGAAAAAGAAGGCTTCAATTTCCTAGCAAAGGTTTTTAATTCTTCCCATTCGTTCTTAGAAGATCTTACAGGTTTGACTTTGTTGCATCAGGAGACCCAAGCTGCTGAGGTAAGGTACTTCAAGGATAAACAAAAGAAAATAAGAGTAGGATTTATTGCTGTACAACTTCATTAATTAGTAACAACTTAGGGTGGGGCTTTTTTGGAAGATTATTGCTGATTAATATTTTCACATAATTTGCACGAATCAGATTCATGCAGCACTTAGAACTCATTTTTCCTTAAATCTCCATCAGATTATTAAACCATATATCCACCGCCCACAGAGCATTCAGTTCACTATAATGTTAAAGTTAAATAGAAAACAGTTTCTATTTAATTCTACATAGGTATATGCAGTTATCTATCTATAAGGTCATTAGAAGTTGAAAACAACTAGATGGCACATATTCAATGAGTCAATCAATTATGGGAGTGAATATAAGGTATGACTAAAGGAAAAATTTGCTGATGATTTGCTAAAAATTTGCTAATGGTGCCATTATTATGGTAAAATGTTGCATTTACTTGTTAACTACTATCAAATTAATTATTATAGGGTAAAGCGACATTATATTTCTGTTTTCAGTTTTGCAAAAGCTAGTTCATTTTAGCAACTAAAATGTATTACCTATCCTATTTAAATTTATTAGTCACCAAACTCCAATAGATTTTGTGTGTTACAACTCTGTAACTCCATAAATTAAACTATACTGTATCTTCATAACTTACTTACTGTCCTTTCATCAGTGGCTAACAATGTACATAGCATGAAGTTGTTGTCAAGCTTCCAGAGAATAATAGATATATGATGGAGGCATATGCTGTTTTTGCAGGGAAAACACAAAATTTTCATTTTTTCATCTCAAAAGCATCATGTTACCTTTCTTTGTGTGCATTGCCCCCCACCCCACATTTCCATGTATTCCAAGTGCATAATATAAGTAATAACTTCATCTAGTGTGGCACACTCAGTGTTTCCTTTACATCAGGGATGTCAAACTTCCAGCCCACAGGCTGGATGGGTCACGTGGAAGCCGTGCCCACCCCAGCTCCAACAATGGGAAAAAAGTCATGATATGTTGTGACATATCACGTGACGCAATGAGTATGATTCTCTTCCTTTATATAATCAAGGTGTATCTTAAGTGTATCTTTGTAACAGCTTTCTGTGTAAGCAAAAAAAATCATGTTATTTAGGCATGTTGCCCTTACTAATTAAATTAATAATTGATAGATAAAATATATTGTTTTTATGAGGTTATTAAATATTATTACATGAAAATAACTATCTAGCCTATATTCTTCTTGGATGACCCTAATTTTGACCCTAAACTGTCATGTAGGAATATACAGATTCAACTCTTGATACATTTATTTTCAACCTATACAAAACATAAAAATGTGTCCTCAAGGATCCCGAGAAACATTCCAAGTTAGTTTGGAAGATGCTGTGTTTTCCTGGCTTCTTTCCATTATGTGGCACATGAGTAAAGCCAATGTTGATTAATTTAAGCCATGATATCAGTGCCTCTGATGCCAAGGAAAATGGAGATACACTGTTTCTTTCATGCCCTTCTCATGAACTTACTAAAAGCACATGGCTGGTAGATATCGGAAACTGGTAGATGTCCACCAATTCCTGGACCAAGATGCTAGGTGAGCTGCTTGGAGTGTTTGGAATATTGAATGATTATGGATTGGCCCTAGTTAACACTGTGTTGTCTTCTTTCTTCTTCTTTATGTTATTGGTCCTGTTTTGGTATTAGCCATTGAGTCTCAATTTGTGAACTGGGCAGCCATATAAATCAAGTAAATTAATAAGGAAGTATATCTCCAGACCATCATTTTTTAGTTCTTGTGTGAATGCTGTTCTTCAGCTAGTAAACTATGTGATGTTTCCCAGAGTAATTTTTTTTTTGAGCATTTGCAGGATTCAAAAGTACTAACAGCTGCCTAAACTTATCAAGTCCTACTTTCAGCTCTGAATAGCTTTTAGGTCTCTTATAGTTTATTATTAGAGCCTGAATGTGGCCATGGTATAGACCAAAATAAACTATACTTTCTTTTTTTCTGATCTGTTTTGGTGAAGTTATTTTCACTGAGGTTTCACATTTCTGTTACAGGAAATAGGTTTGGAGTAAAGACCAGAGACCCATTATTAGAGTGCATTTTTTCTCCTCAAAACATGGGTAGCTGCTGCTTTTTTCCACAGTCTTATGACTCATGAACTGCCTGTTTATAACTGTTTAGTTATAAAGTCTGTCCTGTAAGAAGCATTGCTTTGTCTGAAAGAGTATCTGTCTTTTTATTCATCTAGATGTGAAGGAGATTCTGAAATCAATTCCATTTATAACTAGTCGTACAACATTATGGTTAGTTTGAATGGTTACAATCAAACTTAACCATTAGGCATTAGTTAGTACTGAATAGCTGTATCCTGTATGTTTCCTTCCTTCCTTCCTTCCTTCCTTCCTTCCTTCCTTCCTTCCTTCCTTCCTTCCTTCCTTCCTTCCTTCCTTCCTTCCTTCCCTTCCTTCCTTCCTTCCTTCCTTCCTTCCTCCTTTCATTCTTTCAAAGTTATATATATTAGGATTTACACTAAGCTTTAGTAAATATTGTAACATGCTGTGATGGACTGGGATCACCTAACTAAATAAAAATCACCAAATATGAATTACACAAGCTAAACATTGAAGTACACTATTGTAAAAGGGAGTAATTATGTATGAGGTGCCTATTAGTGTTATTGTTTGTAGTTGGGTTTTCATTAAGTTATCCCAATGTCAGGTAATCCAAATTCTATGTCCTCCTGATATTGCACCTAGAGTTCCACTAATAATTGATACCATAAACAACTACCGGTATTTCTTCCATATTTTTTGCATTTTTGAAGGATTATACTGTATTCCTTTCCCATTCCTTGTCTTCAGTATCACTCTCTCTTGGGATAGCTACATCAGTAGCCCAAACATGGTACTTTTCAGGGACAGTAATGCCTGCTGTATTATGTTCCAAGTATTGATTAGTCTAAATTTTAAAATCACATACAAATTTTGTTCTATCATTTTCAGTGAGACTGTGATTTCATGTTTCCAATAATTCATACTATTTTTAAATAATACTTTTTCATAAATATCAAAGTAATATCTTCCCAACATCCTCATGCATTATTATTATCCTTCAGAAATGTCCTATTTGTTTCCCCCCCCCTGTATTTTGCTACTTAACCTAAAAGAGGCTTACTGTAATTGGACTAGTGTTAACATTTTAATTTCACTCTCCTATATTGCCAGTCTCCCTCCACTCATTTTTAGCTTCTACTTCTTCTCAAGTGAAAACTTTTTAACTGGGATTATATATTTAGAACTGCAGTTATTTTTCATATGATAACAAAGGTAAATGTTATTAAAAGTAACATATTTCCTAGGAAAGCTGAACTAGCAGAGAAGATAAAAAAAGAGTGATCTCTTTGAATTATACTGATGGGGAAAACATAAAACATAAAAGACAAATAATTGAGTACTAGGTGAAGTAAAATCAGGCTGCTCTTTGGAAGCACTAATAGTGAAGCTAAAACTTACATATTTTGGACATATAACATGATGGCAATTGTCATGATGAACAAGCTTGATTCATGGAAAAAAATAAGACAATTGAAAAAAAGATTGATAGAAGTCAAGGTGGCTAGATGATGATACAAGCACAGCCTAACTCAAAGAAGCAATTATTGTGCTGATGGACAGTCATGGTGAAATTATATTCATTCAGTCGCTGAAGAATCAGAAGTGCCTAAATTTTAGTTCAGTAAGAATTAGTAAGAACAGAGATTTTGCAAAACCTATAAACAAGATTTGTGACGAAACTATTATGGAATTATATGGTCAAAAGTCCCCAATTTTCTACTTTGAGGCAGATTCTTCTGTAGGGTTCCATGAATATTGCATCAGAAAACATTTGACCTAGTATGTAAGGGCAGAAAATGGCTTGCTGGGTGAATATAAATAATCACAGTGTTTAATATTACCATGAAACATATGTTTCACAGAAGATTTCAAAGGCATATATGTTACTACAAACCTATCTTTTTTCATAGGCTGTAAGATATTAGAGAAGACTGGCTATATAGGCAAGTTAATAGTTCTGAGGGAGCCAACAATTCACCAGGCATTTAAAACCAGAGTCGGAAACTAGGTTATATTTCACTCACAAAATTCAGGCTCAAGTCAGAGTATCAAAGTCCATATTCCTCTCTGCTCTTGGGACTCAGGGCCAATGCCAAGCTTTGGGAGAACTGAAACACACCAGCTAAATTTGGTAGGGAAAGACTAGATAGAAGGATCCATTTTGCTCAATGAGGTAAATTTACCACTGCTCCCTTTCTCTGTTCCTTGATCTCTGTTTGCTCCTTCTGTTTACAGATAAACAGTTCTCAGCATTGGTCTGTAGATCTCAATTTCATGTAACTTGGTTTGTAACTGATACTCATAAACAGACCATTTACCTGGAGGCAACATCGATAAAACTTTATAATTGCTTGTATTCTTTTGGCACTAAAATCATTTTAATGTGACCATGTTTTAAGTTCATATAAGCAGCTTTTTGAAATAAATCTCATTTGAATCAATTTCAAAAGCATTTGCTTAAAATATATTTCCTTGTGAAGAATGTGTGATTTTCCATGTTGGTTGTTGTTCTTTACAGCAGCGTCCATTGCAGTAAATTATAAATAGCTTGTTTGAAACACTTTCTGTTAATAACTCAAAAGAGTAAGAATTGCAACAAGTAAGAATTAAACATATTTGCTATAATTAAACACATAAATTATAGAATGGTTTATCAACACACAAATGAATAGTTCTATGGTATCTAAGCCCCTGTAGGTCTTTGGAACTGGAAGAGAAAGTCATAGTTTCATTTGCACAAATTATTTCCAGATGTCAATTTCATAAACGCATAATATCATTTCTATGAATTATTCAAAGCAAGTCTGCATCTTATAAACTGAGTTTTTAAAATATTAGTTCTATATGAATGTCATTCATTCTTTAAAGTTGTTTTCTATTCATACAAGATTAATTATGACACTTAAGAGTATTTTAATTATTCACATCACACCATGAAGTTCCAAAATATAGTCATGTATGTATGTATGTATGTATGTATGTATGTACGTATGTATATATTCCCATTTTGTATGTACTTAACCTGACAGTGATTTTGGGGGGCTTCATGATATCATGATACTATGATCTGGTTGTCCTCTGCATTGTGTTTTCCTCCTGTTGTCAAGAGAAGTGGAAAGTACGATATTTCGTAAACCACTTTCCCTGCTCCTTCCTCTTGCTGTTTTTCATAGAAAAGGCTAACAAAGTTGTTATTCATCTTCACAATCATGACTTTATTGTGTGGGTATCCCTACTATAAACAGAAACAGTTCACCTTGTTGTGGCAGAGAGAGTTTGTGGATGACTCTTTTAAATAAATACTCATATACTAAAATACTCATATATGTACCATGTCCAATAATATGCTCTTCACGGCATACAGTTGTAAGCTCTGTTACTAGTTATTTAATACTTTTTTGTTACAATATTTGCATTTCTCTCTGATATAATTGTGTTTAATGTGAGACAAAAATTTCTACTGAATCAGTATTCGAAATAATGAAAGTAGCAAATTATTGCGCAAAGTCCATTAACAATGAACAAATTCCCCAAGAGGCGGAATGGAGCAAGCTTCAGATTACACAAGAAGAACGTAGCTGCTTAATTTAAAAATGTATCACAGAGCACCATCAGATATAAAAGTTCCCAGCAAGTGATAGCCACTGCAGTGGGAGAACTAAGGAAGCTGGGAGTGGTTTGTGAAAATGATAATCTCTTTGAGTAATGAGTAGCTTGGACCTACAAATAAACTGATAAGAATAACCTTAAAAATAGCACAAATATCTTCAATTTAGCTTCATCATGGAAAAATAAGTCCTGTTCTATGAACTAGTTTCAGTAATTTGGTATTTCAGATGACAATACCTTTATTCTTATTCTTCAAATTATTGGCTTGGTAGAAATTAGTCTGTTCTGGCTGTGCGGAACCTTTAGGGACAGCCTATTTAGTTTGTGGTCAGTACAACTAAGTTGAGCAATTCTTTTGGACAACTATTGCACTGAAATAAAACAAGACTGTAGAAACTATGATTATAAAGTTAAAAGATGGAGAACAAGCCAACCACCAGACCATGGCAAATGTTTGGAAGCCAAGTGGAACAAAGCCAGCTAACAATGCAGAGCATAAGCTGTTTGAAAAGTGAAATGAGTTCTATTCGATAGGACATTTATAAGTAGAACTTGTTTTAAAAGAGAGAGGTGACGAGGAAAAAGTAAATAAGTATAGAAGCAAAGCTTTCCTGCATGGAATTATACCACCTTTTCTTGTTATAATAGTAAATATAACTTGCTTAATTTTTTCAGTATCTGTATAAATCTTGCAAATTTTTTTCAGCCTCATTGTGACTTTTTGGCAATAAAAAAAATAAGAATGGCCAAAAGTCTACCTTTAGATAACATGTTGAATTAGGAATATTCAGTATACAAATCAAATATTATGGAATCTTAGACTTGCAAAAAGTGACTTAGACCACAAAATCTAACAGGAATCCAAACCAAATCATTTCTGGGAGCTGGTTGTCCAACCTCCCTTTAGAATACATCCTACATAAAATAGCCTACATATCTGATTCTATTTTGTTCTATAACATACAGGTTATTTGCATACAACTTCTTTCCTATGTTATTAGAACTTTTTTCTAATGAGTTAAATATGGAGTTTTACTATTTAACATCACTTGTTAAGAATAATAGGGCAGATAGGAGACATTTACAAGCTCAAATCATAGGTATTTGTCAACATAGTAGTCAGAAAGGATGCCTGTGTTGTGTATTTAGTTCACAACCATCTTCCTATGATCAAAGATCAGGATATTCTACTGTGTTATTCCTGAGTAAGGAAATCACCAGAGGAACTCTTCCAGGAGAAAAAAAAACATTATTCCAATTCCAACACCTGCACTTGTAAATTCATGCTTGCATTTAGAAAACCATTTTCATGTGGCAATTTAAGTCATACTGAAGTAAATAATGGCAAACTGGAAAGCAAGAATGTTTTTGGATCAAAAATACTCCTACCAGCAAATAATCTCTTAGGTTCACTTTAGGTTTTTGTTGATTTAAATCAAAGGAGTCTTAGAGAAGAAGTGAAGTGTCAGATGATTGAAGAAGAACAAATATGCCCATCCTTTGCAAGTAAAAGGGGGGAAAATTGGATCCCAGTAATTATCAACCAGGGAGTGTAACATAATAAAGCAGGTAATATGCAACCTTTTGCAGCCAGTGCCATGATTGCTAAGGCATATTTCTATGTGGTTTTGTCAGTAATAATTCAGATGCATGCTGCCTTCTTTGACAAGTAAAATCACTAGAAGACACGGGGAATGCTATGTTTATAATCTACATCAGTTTCATCAAAGCTTTTGATAGATTCCATTTGACATTCTTTTTATCACATTACATCATCATCATCATCATCATCATTATCACATGATTTGAATGGCACTAAAATAAATTGGATCCACAATTGACTGGCTAAGAGGGTCAATGTCAAGTTGGAGAGCAGTAACCAGCGGGGTCCTGCTGGAATCTAACTTGGTATTATTCAACATTTTTATTAATAGTTTGGATAATGGAACTGATATGTTGCTTATCAAACTTGCAAAAATGTACAAAACTGGAATGTCTGGCCATCAACTAGGGTGACAGAATGAAATCACAGTCTACTACTCTGGGTAAGTTGGAAGTCTGGAGTGAGAGGAAAAATATCTGCAATAGAAAACAATGTTGTTTATTACACTTAGGGAGGAAAAAATGCAGGCCACATGTACAAGATGGGACATTCATGGCTTGGAAGCAGTACATTTTTGAAGGACATAGTGACAACAATATGAATACAAGACAATAGTGTGAGGCAGTTGCTAGGAGGCCTAATGTAGTTAGAAAAAGCATTGTATTAACAATATGTGAAGTCTCTGTTCTTTACACTACCACATTTAGGAAGTTCACAAAGAAGCATGAATTCAGTGCTCACTCCCATTGCTTTTCAATGCTTTGTACTTAAGGGTCATGCTGCCAATATGCCTAGAGACAAACTTGTCTCAAGGAGGCATGGATAGTCCTATATTGCACTAATACTTTTTTAAAGTCATCTTAGTGTGGTAGCAAATTGCATCGTTTAACTAAAAACGTACCTTTGACAGAATTTTGCAATTTCATGAGTCTCCTATACAGTTTTCCCTTTTCAGGAGCAGTTGTTTCCAGAAGTTCCCCCCTCTTCCTGTCCTGCAATCAGATTTTTTTTTTATAAAAAAAAGACAGGTTACATTACATGGAAGGGAAAAAATATCTCTCTTCAGCTGCTGGTTGATGATAAAAACTTTTCTAGCCTGGAGAAGAAATGTACGAGTCAGACGGAAAACCCCAGAAAACTATTTTTAGTTTTTAGGGTGGAGGTTCCAATACATACATTAAAATATATCTCTCTATCCTGATTCAAGGAAGTGTAATAAATTGATTTTTTTTTAGATAAACTATATGTTCACCAATGTTGTAAAATAATCAGGACACTTATCCCTCTCTATGCTCTATGCTATCACTGGCCAAGATGTTCTATTTTTGAAAATGCTAACCCTTATCTTTCCCTCCCACTCACTGTTTCACATACTATATTTGTACTGTTAATTTAAAAAGCAGTTTGAGGATTATCATGATGTTGCTGACTACATGCAAAAGTATTTCTGCATTTCTTATATTAAATGCCTTACAGATTTTATGTTTTCAAAATAAGCCAATAATGTCTTAATATTAATTAATGCTTTCAACCTTAAATTATGTACTCAATCATTACAATATTTGCTTACATAAAATAAGATGCTCAAGGCTTAAATAGAAGTTTAAATAGAGTAATGTATTACATGGAAACTTATGTTTATTTCTACTGAAAATATAGCCACAGCTTGCAAATACGGTGATTTAAAAAAAACATTTTGCAAGTAATGTGCACACATATAACTAAGTTCCAAATGCCTGACAACCAAGCATGCCAGAGTGAGAGTAATGTTGGCAAAGCTGTGTGAGAGAAATTTATCTGAAACAACAACAACCGCCAGCTGCATCTCCTTCCCTCCCTCCCTCCCTCCCTCCCTCCTCTCTCTCTGTAACCATTTCACTTAGTGACCATTTTACATCTAAGGAACTGATTGCGGTTGCTTAAATAGAAGAGGTGTCAGATTTTTGTTCATGAATTGCAATTTAGTTAATTTCTGGTTGGTTAAATAAGAACAGTATGATTTTAATATGCTTTATATATATTTTTTATCTTATAGAAATGACTGTTTCTGGTGTTTAATTCTCAAAGTCTTGTTAATTATAGTTTTAGGATTTGGCTTTTATTTTGCATTTTGAGATGAATAACAGGTTTACTAACAGTATATTTAAGATTAGAACATAATGTAAATTTCAAGTCTTTCAACCAAATATTTTCCTATCGATCCATTTATATATTGCAACCAAACCTTTTTGTCCGTATCATCATGCATTCTTTCACTTGTCCTTCTTCTGTCTCATATTTCTATTCTTATTCTTCCATGAGATTACATAGGTATGACCAGCTAGTTTGTATAGTAAGGAGAGAAAGCAAGTATCCTTCTGTCAAACTTTGTCATTTGATGATTCTGAGGAAGAAAACCTTAAAAGGGTACAATTCTTGTATACTTTACAAATATGCTTTTAAAAAAAAGTCTATTGAACTAAACATCAGATTATAAAAAAAGAAGTCCCTGCAAATTAATTGCTACCATATTATTAGTTTTTACCTGCTCTTCATAGGTTATAAAAAAAAAGGACGAAGTCCTCTTTCCCAATTTAATTCCAACATATGAATTGGACTTGAAGTCAGTTTGGGCATGAATATTCCACCATCCCCAGTCATTATGATTGCTAGAAGGGTGCAATTCAGTGTGGCTGCAAGGAACCAGCTTGGGTAAGATTGGTATAAAGTTTCAACATTGAAGGTTTTAAAACCAATAATAACAACTTCTGTTAAACTGACTAGATTGCAGGGCTGGGGCTGAAATAATAATCCTGAATGAAAGCATCTGCCTGACTTTGCCCTGACTGGAGGGGGTGAAGATGCCTACATTCATCTACATTTACTCTTGGCTCTTGATAGGATACCAAAAAATTAACAACTGAACTATTTGCCTCTAAGTACCCCTCTACTGTGTCAACAGCTGGAAACAATGATAATTTTATTTCTGCTTTTATGTCTTTTTTAACGGGACTGATTTGTCAGAGCATGCTAAAAAAGAACCCTATTCAATATTATGTGAAACAAGATACTTTCCCTTTGTTTCAGCTTGCCTTGCTTTTGGCTTCTGTCCAGAGAGAATATAATTAAAGTATTATAATAATAGGATAGACTAGAAGAACAAAGAGTATTTTCTTTAATAGTGATGTTACACTTTCAGGCACAAAACTGTATGTTTAAAACATATATTGCTTCTACACTGTTGCCTCTGACAACTCATGCAAGGGTTTGTGTTCAAATCTTACATCATAGACATCTTTGGCATGATCTGTGCGAATACTCTTCACTCTAGATTTCACCCTCCCTAATCCCAGTTTTTCTTCATCTTCTACAATGGTAGCATATTTGCTTTTCTGAAGAGTTTTCCTTTTCTTTTCCTGAAGACTTGCTCAAATGTATTTATTATTTATTTGTCAAATTTGTATAAATACAAAATTATTCTCTTCATACTAGTTTGGCTCTGCTTTTCCCTTTCCTTAAGAAACAAAAGTGTCCACCAAAGTCTTCTCATACTATTTATATATCTTGCATCATGCTAGAGGGGAGAAGGAGTTCATCCAAATGACGTGGATACACTGCTAACCCTGTGAAAATTGCTGCCTTTTACAAGGAGGTATATCTCGATTAAAAATAAACTATTGAGCCGATTTCCCCAGGTTGTGAGTTGAGGTACCTTGCTATCACTTCACAACAGCAGTAATATTTCAGTGGTAGAGTGGAGCAGTACTCATAAATACTACAGTGAATCTTAGGGGGAAGGAGGTCAAGTGATACAAAAAACAGTACCCAGGAAGGAGATGTATTTTATTAAAAATCAGATCCTAAGATAGAATTTGTTTATGATTAAATATTTTTTTAAAAAAAACTTACAATTATTTGGGGTTATGGCTGTTCAGATGCATTGTGGTACATTACCTCTAACCATTAGTATGATGCAAATTGGAGTCCATCAGCAGATGTAAGACAATAGGTTTGTCATGCTTAGAGTATAGGACATAATAAATTAAGGGTTGATTTTAAATGTTTCAGCTGCCTGATGAAAGTAAATAAAAATCAGTTTCATAGTAGTGTTTCCAGGTAGAGATTCCCCTACTTCAAACTGGTATGCCTGTATTCAGTATTGATGCTGCAAAGTATAAAAAATTAGGACACTCTATAATTACATCAAGGTCTTATCCCATGATTGTTGTGCTCTGGAGGGGGAAAAGCAAACTCAGGCTCCACCCTAGCAAAACTCAGATTTCTGTGGATGTTGAGGATTTCTGGGATTACTTTTCATCATTATTAATTATTATTATTTAGATTTAATATAGGTGTTAACTCCAATTCTGTATGAGTCCACATTAACCCTAGCCTTTCCATGAAGCAATGCCATCAGATGGGATTTCTCTGAAACATTATCTCCTTAAACATTCAATCTGCCCCCATTCAAGCAGCCCTGCTCTCTTTTAAACAAGTTCTAAAGACTTGGCTCTTTCCCCAGGCTTTGAGTCAGAATGAGTGGGTGGCTCCTCTAAGGATGGATTGTGTTGGGAGATTGTGAGGCCATTTACATAGGATTAATCATCAAACTGTTTTCATACTTCATTTTTATTTTCGTATGGATTTGGGTGGCTTCATAAATATGAAGTATGAATAAATCAGTAAATATTGGCTGTTGTAATTACTTTGGACAGTATCATGCCCTCTCTAGAAGAGGTGACTTATGATTTGGGGGTCCTCCTGTATTCTTGGATCCTGCTCAAACATCAGCCCTGGATATCAAAACCTTTGCCCAACTTTGGATAATGCACTTGGACCAGAATTACCTTCATTCGTTGACTTGATCACTGCATGATGAGACTATTGCAACACACTATAGAATGGGACTGCCTCTAGAAATAACTTGGAAGTGGCAACTGGAATAAAAAACAGTGCCGGGCAGGATATTGTTAGGTCATTCTGTGTAGTCTTAAACAACACCAGTTGTAATGCCAGTTTTAACATTTGTTGCCAGTAAGCTTCCACGTACAGTCCAAAACCCTGGTTTCTAAAGTTTTGTAGCAGAATACTGAGATATATCAGGCAAAGCCTCATCAAAACTGAATCTCTACATCTATTCAGTCATCTAGAGAGGATCTGCTGGGAATAACCGCTCTGAAAAAAGTATAGGGGCAATGTGGGTTGGAATAGGCAGCAGTCTGTATTGTAGCCCCCATTCTTTGGAACACTCTCCCCCAGGAGGTAAGTACAACTCCTATTCTTGTAGTTTTCTCAAAACAACTAACAGTTGTTTGAGTTTGATAAGTGAGTGTGTGAATGGTAGCACCTATTATAGGAATTTCAGAAATTTTCAGTTGTTTAGCACAATGAAAAAGCCGTCAGATGTAATCGTTTGAATTATTGTTGTCAGATGAGGCAATTTCTAGCTTGCAAATTACTGGATATATCAACAGAAGGAGTATGTATTATGATTCTCCTAACTTTGTATTTAAGTAGACAATCTTAAATCTTGAGAGATTTAATGATTAGTGTATAGTTAAGTAAATGAACCTTTTTGGATGCAGTTCCTAACTTTGCCACAGAGTATTACGACTTCCTCTTTTCTTTTGTTAAGTTTCTTCATTTTTGGAAAAGCTACATTGTTCTGATTCCAATTTTCTAAATGGCGCACAGTTTTGATTTTCTTGCCAACAGTTTGTTTCACGTGTGGTTAATGCCAGTATTCTATGCTCACATATGTGAAATGCATTTGGCCTTTGTTACATAAGAGATGGGGATGGGGATGTTTGAATTTATTTTTTTTAAATTCATACATTGAATTTTTAAAAATTCAACTGTCATTTAAAGGAAAACATTTATTAATAATTTTTCTTCAGCAAAAAATTAAGATTTAAAATCAAGGCATCAACTTTAAATATCCATGTATTTGTGGTTATGAAGTATTTTTATATTATTAAGTTATTAGATTATTCCTGGAGAAGTATCATGTGAATGCATCACAGTCTGTAAAACTGCAGGTCCTAGAGAGCCAAAGAGAAGAAGTTCAACTGTCACAAAATTACTTCCCAAAATTAGAAGTACATCAGTTCCCTCTATGTCATATTTTAAAAGTGATACACATATTTATAAATTATAAATATGATATGGCTCTATTATCAAGTCAATATAAAGAGAAAAAGTGAATCACAATGATGTTTTAAGTGAAATATAAATGATTGATAAATATTCATTTTAAACGTTCTATTAAAATGATTCCTTACTAGTTGGGAAAAAAAGCAATTTCCATTGTCTACTTAAAGATCTTTGTCAGAGTTCCTAAGGACTGCACTGACCTGGTTACTTCACCGTACCACAACATTTAGTTTTGCTCTATCAGTTACTCACAATAGTGACTGATTTATTATGTATCATCAAGTCAGTGTTGACTCTTAGCAATGTATAGATACATTTTCTCCATAATCCGTCCTTAACCTGAACCTTCAGATCTTCCAGAGGTGTACTATAACTGAGTCCATCCAGTTTGCTGCTGGTTGTCCTCTTCTCTTTTCTCCCAACTTACCCAGCATCAGAGTTGTCTCCACAGAGCTAGATTTTTGCTTAATATGTCCAGAGTAAGTGAGAACTCTGAGTTGATTTGTTCAATGATCTGTTCGTTTGTTTTCTTGGGTGTCCATGGTATTCTTGGGAGTTTTCCGCAAAATGAAATTTCAGCAGATACATACATTTTTCCAGATTTAAAAATGTTTTTCATGGCAAATATGAAATTAAAGGCAGTTCTGAAACAAAAGCGATGATTTATGACATCTTTTGGAGACATATTTGTTATTGTTTCAGTTTTGCATTAACTATTCCTCCACAATCTGCTTTTGTGTGTATATTTAATTCTGACTATCATTCAAACTGATAACTTGTTGCCTTTAGTCTTCTGATGAACCAGTGACAAACTTTGAACTCTGATTATATCAGAAGATTCAAGGACATCACTTTATTCTTGACTACAGATCTCTGCCCAATTTTGGCCCTAGGAAAGTGAAGCTGCAGACATACTGGTATTCAGTATCCCAGTTTAAGCCTTATCTGTGTTTAACTGAACACCTGAAGAAAGCTACAAGCAAAACATCTCTCTTGCTTTTGTACATGTTTGGAAGGATCAATACACAGATATTGCCTTAGTATATAGAAGCAACAATGCGTGTTCCTCAAATCCATCATGTATGCAGAATAGAAATAATGAGAGTTACAAAGTTTGGGGGAGATTATCAAATTAGGGAATATGCCTCATTCATGTTTTTATTTTTATTCTGGACAGTTTTAAAAATATCTGTATTGTGAAATAATGTTTACCTACCTTGTTTTCCATTCAAGCTTTCTATCTTTCTTTGCTAATGAGTTATATGTAGTGTCAGGTCATATGAAATAAAAATAAACACTTAACAACTGTTCAAAGTTATGGTGGACTTTAAGAAAGGTACCTATGACCCATCCTCAAAAGATTATGCAGTCATGTGATCACATTTTGGGCCCTTGGCAACTGCAACTACCACTGGTTGTAGTATCCTGCAATCACCAGCAGAAAAGAGCAAAAAAAATCCCATTGGCTATTCTGGATTCACTTAACTACATGGCTTGCTTAAAGACTTTAATTACTCACTTTACAACTATTGTATAATGGTCATAAGAGTTGTGTGGTGGTCCACTTAACAATCACAATGACCTATGACCAAAATTTCTGGCTCATGTCATGGCTCCATCAGATCCCGGTTCAAAGGAGGAGTTGGAACCAGGACCACCAATAGAGATGGCATTGCCCCCTTGGAACAAGCGAAGAGTCCAGGCGCTGAGGACCAGGCAATCTCAGGGCCATCTGGCAGTGCAGAGACGGCCAGTTGGATGGACAGCCGCCTGCTGGAGTGGATCAGTGGAGATGACAGTCTCCAGACCACCTGACAAGGAACAGCTCCCCCCCATTTGATCCACGGGTGTGGAGTGTGGAGCAGGTAGTCACAGAGGAGATTGGCAAGGTTGTTCACGAGTAAACAGAGCCGTCCCTCCTCACAAGGAACATCTAGATTTAATTGCATTTTGGGGGAAAGATGTGTTTGTTGGGAACACCTATTTGCTTTGATGCGCACCTTCCTGGCTTTCATGAATGCTCTCTTTTTTTTTTTATCCCATTTATATCCCGCCCTTCTCCGAAGACTCAGGGCGGCTTACAATTTAAAGCACAAATCAATGTGCTTAGCAATAGCCTTCATTTTATGTATATGCCTGCTTATTAGGGCTTTCGCCCCCCCCCCCAAGCGGCATTATTACAAAGTCAGCTTATTGCCCCCAACAATCTGGGTCCTCATTTTACCTACCTCAGAAGGATGGAAGGCTGAGTCAACCTTGTGAATCTTGGATCGTGTTTCTCGGCTCTGAACTTCAGACTTCATTTGTGGATTTTGGTCTTGGCTCCTGGGCTTTGGGACTCTTGAACCGTGCTTTGGTTTTTGGAACCCTGGACTTGTGTTATGGACTTTGTACTTGTGGATATTGTGACTTCCCTCTTGGCCTCATGGGTCAGCTAAGACTTAGTTTGTGGAACTGGATAATTCAGACTGAGGGAAAACAGGGCTGGGGCGAGCTTTACTGGCATCAGAGATTTAGGACTGCTCATCTCTCCATACTTGGCATTTTCAGACATTGATCAATATACTGCCTTGTGCACTGAAGTGCTGGTTCTAGCCCGTCTCCTAAAATGTAGAATTTGGAAGCAGATTTTGGAAACCACTCCATCTAAAATATTAGTGGCTTTAGGCTACCAGGCATTAAAATTAACCCAAGAATACATTCATTCCAAAAAGCATTCTGTTTTGCCTTCAGAGAGAATGTCTCCAAAGTCAACTGATGCATTTCCAAGGCTGAAATTAAACAGATCTGTTCTGTAAGTGGCTATGACGGTAAGGGATGGAATTTGGCATGAACTTAAAAGAGCAGATAGCATAAGTGTGATAAGTGGCATACAACTTCACTTACTAACTTTTTCAAAGAAATTCTGTTTCAAATTCTTTTAGGAATGAAGACTTCACTTACTAACGTTTTCAAAGAAATTCTGTTTCAAATTCTTTTAGGAATGAAGACTATATTTTGTCAAGGAAGCACATTCATTTTAGAAAGATAGTGATGGCACATTTATCTGTCTGAGAAAATTATTCAGAACTTATTTTGTGCTCCTAATATAATAAAAGCATCTGGATTTTTTCACTAGTAATGAAAGGTTGAACACATTTTAAATATATATAATTGATAAACAGATGGACCACAATTGACAGTGGCTTGATTACTCTACTCAGACACTTATCTTTGATACAAACATTTGGTCACTTATTAAGATTTAATGTTAATTGATTTTTTTACATATATTTTTTCTTTTGAAAATGGCTTTGTATGAAATGGCCAAGGAAAAAGGAAAAGATGAAAGATGCAAAGAAAAAAAATCAGAAGAAATAATAAACCAAAGTATGGAGCTGAATGGGCAGCATGTATGAGAAAGATGAGAATAATGAAAGATGGCTTTTCCCTGGAAGATAGGAAATCATTATTTATATGCGCTAAAATTTATAGCCACAACTACATCCAAACAGAACAATTGTATTTTAAGTCAACCTGCCTTCAAAATAATGAATGCTGACCACAAATTTGCAAGGATACGAAGTCGTGTACATCTCCCATTGGATGAGTATTAATGGCTAGGGATACTAAAGACTTTCACTGCATCTCTTAAAAGGTATGAATCAAAACTGACTTGCCCTTCCCCAAAATAATACAAGTATATTCTTTATAATAGTTTGTATACTCTTTCTCAACTGTCTAAACGGGAATGTCAAAGTACCCTCTCTGGCAATGGATATTAACAATTTAAGCACTGCTTTGCAAAAGTCATCTTAATCAGGACCAATTTAATCTATGTAAGGCAAGATTTATTACTTAATACAACTACACGTCAGTACTTTCACAGTCAGCCTGACTAAGCATGGCTGGGTCCTGAGATGCCATAAGTGGAATTCTGCTCTTAAAATATTCCTAGTAGTAGGGAGGAGAGTTTTTGTTGTTGATGATGCTTTCTGAGCTCTGCTCCATTTGGATAATACATACTCAGAGAAGCATGAGAGGCAAGGTAACATTGGGACTTTCAGAGGAAGGAAGATAAAACATAAAAATGTTGTCTCCCTCTTTTGCCAGGGGAGCCCTCTGATGAATCAAAGCCTGTCTCATAAGGAGAGAGTCTCAATTTTGGAAAGGGATTTTATATGCAAACCTATTAAAATAAAGCCATAAGCTGAAATACATTTAAATTTTTAATTAAGGTATGGTATTATATTTGTATTATGTTCAGAAAAGTGTCAGTAACTCCTTGTTAATAACTTATTAAAGAGTTCAAAGTATATATTTAAAACCAATTTAAATTGCCTGTTTTAAATGACTTGAGATAGAAAATGAACATTCATTGCGATCCAGTTAAACACAGCTACATCTGCTGCTACTTCTGTTCAAACATCAAACAGTTATTCAGCATTTGGGTCCCTCCAAGTGCGTCAAGCAACACCGATTCAGGAAACAACACCCTCTATTGTTCCCAGGCCATTATTTGCATTAGCTAATCTGATTTAAAAGTTGCAGCCTGTCAAAACCATTCTCCTCTGCTGGAGAAGTATAATTTCAGATTCATAGATTCATATCAATAGTTATTGTTTATACTCTGAAATATGCGTCCTTCAGCCTGTTATGACCTGGACACTCAAGTCTGTGTTTCTTCTCTGATTGACAGGTTGCTTAAGTTAAATTGCTTAATATAATATTAATATATATGTCAAATTAGCTTTGATTAATATTTAAAGGATTACATTTTTGTAGGTTTCTTTCCCCCCCTATCTTTCCTGCTATTAACTTTTAAAAACTGAAAATTTTGTTTTTAGAGAAAGGAAGTATATTTTTTTAATATTACAAATTGTGTATTTATATCAGACTCCACGATATCCTAAACTTCTAACATTTTTATGTGATTTTTATATTATAAAACTATATTATATATTTTATATGTGGCCCAAGACAATTCCTCTTCATTTCATGCAACCCAGGAAAGCCAAAAGATTAAAGACCCATGATCTACACCAGGGGTGTCAAACTGGCGGCCATGGGCCGGATGCTTCATGTGCAGGCCACGCCCACTCCAGCTCCACAAAGGCAAAAAATGTCACAATATGTCACATCACTCTATAGGGTTTGACACCCGTGATCTATACTGTCACAAGATGGGCAGCATATAAGTTTTATTTTAAAAAAATAATATATGAATACTTTTATACTCTAATATATTAATATCTGCCTGGTCAAATTCAGAAAAGTATGGTTCAGATGTTATAAAATCACATTTATGTACAGTTAAGACAGTGGATATCTGATAGAGCATCCAATATGTTGACTAGTTAAGATTTAACAAGATTGTGTTTTGAAAGTTCACAACTTCAGGGGACATACTTTTTGGCAATGGAAGAGAGGACACAATGCAAACAGTCCAGTGTGGAGTTCATCTTTACATATCTCTGAGCTGCTTGCTTTAACATTTTAAAAGTTTATTATATTGGTATTGTTTAATTCCTGTTTAAGTGATTTAATTTAATACTGCCTAACTAATTCTGTTAAGTCCTGTTAAATAATTCCTGTTTTGGAATTATGTTTAATTAAAAGTCTGTCTAGAAAATGTAAAGCTAAATATGAGTAAATTATATAACACTGAAATCTAATTTAGCCAAAGCAGTGAGCTTGGAAGTTCTGACTGAAATTTCAGTTGAGCAATATTGTAAAGACAAACTCACCATCTCTGATCTTATCCAAGTCATTGTCTTTTCCTCCACCAATCTCTTTCCCATTCTGTTTTGGAAATAATATAATACTAATATAAGTGTTACGTCTTTTAGATAAAAATTTAGATTATATTTCCTGACTGTCATTAATTACTTGTAAGAAATTGTATGAATTTCAGCAGAAAGAATGGTAATCAAAATGGATTCAATTTTAAACATAATCTTCAGAGCCTGTATTTTATATTTTAACTTTTTAAATAGTTTTTTTAATAAAAATCTTGTACTTTTTATATATTGTTTTTGAAAAGCCTAATGCATAATGAAATAGTAAAATTCCATAGTATATGTTGAATAAAAGAATTGTAATTTGAAGTTCTGTATATTCTTAAAGAAGTTATTTTTTTAAAAAAGCTATTTCATTCCAACTGTCAAAGAACAGATACAGGTATTTTGTCACTTTTTCAATAGAACTAATAAGGATTGTGTTTAGAATTCTATGATATAATCTGGAACAATAAAATTCAAAAACTCGGCAAATAAAATAATGTATAATTCATGCATTGAGATCTGAGAAACAGAGCTTATAAAAAAGATATAGATTTAATTCTCCATGAACATGTTCTAACAGGACTCATGAGAATATTAAAAAGTGCAGGCTGACCCACATCCACTGAAACATCTGCCAAGTCAGTGAAGTATAATTCGTGAATTATTTTTAGCTCTATGTTTTTCTGTTAGACCTAAATTGATTAATGTTAAATAGGAAATATATGCTATAATATTTTAATGCAATTATTACAATAATTATTACTCTTGACTACTAAAACTATTTATTTAAGTTACTGGTACTACTCAAACTGCATAATGGCAATTACAGTAAATATTGCTAAGCACATTGATTTGTGCTCTAGATTGTAAGCCGCCCTGAGTCTTCGGAGAAGGGTGGGATATAAATGGGATTTTTTAAAAAAATATCGATAGCTTATTTTTTTTCCTTTTGTGCTGTTCCAGCTAAAACAATTAAACTGTTATTCTAAAATACAAACTTTTTCATCATGCTTTCCAGTCTTTTCATACTAAGGGACAAAAAGAGCCCTGAAAAACTGCTTCAACAAAACTGATATTTAAGTAGGCATTTCTAACTGTTAAGCATGGGTTATCTGAAGTTGTTCACTTCAAAGGAGGAAGGATTTAGTTGAGAGGTAAAGTGAGTGTGTTATGCTTTCTTGTGGTGTTCTTTCCCCTTTCCCCAAACATAAATTGGACTTTGGCTAAGAGTGGATACTATGGATTAATTTTTGCCCTAAACAAAGCTGTTGTGATCAAGTGGGCGTTATCTAACAGCATTTTTAGTTGTCTTTGTACATTACTTAAGACATTTGTGTAACAGAACAGCAAAATATAGATTAAAATAAGTTAGAAGTGTTGTCCAAGACCACAAGAACTAAACAGGATCACGCACAGGCATTTAGGTATCCCAAGAAAATGTTTTTTGTACTTTCTCTTAGCAAATGATTGAAATATTATACCATTAACTCCTTCCAGGTTTAAATGTAACTACCATGTGAAATTGCATTCAGATTCTTCTAGTCTCATGGAACGTGTATCGTGGTTCTTTGAATAGAAGCAAACCTTTCCTGATACTATGTAGCCACAGGCATGTGTGAAGTTCGTAAAGAAGGATCGGGTCTTTGATTGCACAACTGCAGCCACCATCTTGACTTTTTTACTTCTCCACATTCCCTTCAGTGTAGCACTGTGACTGGATGAATGATGAGGAAAAGTTAGATGGGTATTGGTCCTGCATGCTTTTCACTTGCTAACCAAATAAAGATATTATTTCACCTTCCAGTGAGAGAACATTGTGCTGAATTTGCCTTATAATTATTGCCAAAGCAATAATGATTAAATCAGGCTAAAATATAAAAAGGTAAGGGAAAAATAGTCTGAGATGAGATAAGCCACTGCTTTGATTGGCTAAAATAGTTTCTGTTCACACTTGTCCAGTACTTACAGCAGAGTTTTCTTTATCGCCAAAAGCATTTTCTCATGTTGATACTGGCAGCACAACAACTCTTACTTTAAAATATATGAAAGAACTACTTTTATCATTTCTAATATGTAGCCTGAAGCCAAAACAGACACAGCAATATTAAAACACTCCATTCAGAAGGAAATTCCTACCACTCAGCCTTTGGGAATATGACTTCAATAACGAATATTGAAACAATTCATTCTCATTATGACAATTGTTGATCTTCCAGCAATTGTTTAAGCTGAAGTCTTAGGCTATTCACCTAATAGTCATCTGGCCAGCCATGCTTCCAGCACAAGTTCATTTGTTAATACCCATATCCTAAATTTTTGATCTTGCTCTAAATTTTTTAAAAATAGCCTTTATAGCCTACATGCTGTTATAGTGTCTTAGCAAAATTTGATAGAATATTTTGGACTAAAGAACTGCTAATCTTGCTTGCATCAACTTGTTTGCATCAACTTTTCTACTTAAATGAGAAGATGTATTTAACAGATTCTGATGGTGGAACAACCTGATTTGCATTGCAAAATTTTCTTTGTTTTTGTTTTGTTTTTTGTTTTTTTTTGTTATTTGGCTTTAAAACCATTTAAGGTTTTTCTAAATATGGATGCATATCCACTGTTCCAATATGTATGTATGTACCCAAAATGTATGTACCCAATGTGATCCAATGGTGTAATCCAATCGTGAAATTACAAGAGGATTCACCTGAATCAAATATTGTAATCTTTTTCAGTTATGATAGAAACCCTTCTATAATAATGTAAGAATTGCTCATTCAAAGCAGTCTTTTACTAAAATAATAAATATATAATCCATATTAATATAGGCTGTTCAGTCTCAGTGCTTAATGAAGCATGCCCTAAAATATCTTTTTGCTAGTTGGGATGCCAAGAATCAAATTAAATACCTATTTAAATCTTTGGCTGTGAATGAAACGTTGCCACCATTGAGTATCTGGAGACAGGCTTTAAATATTCTAGACCTCTCCAAGTATAAATTCTTCCTACGTGGGAAGAATAATGGGGAGAAAATTCTGTTGTGCTTTTTTTTCTTTGTGATCTTGTCATAGTTTTTAAAGACAAGGAGACATATTTTTTCCATAGAAGTAATAGCTACATAATAAGTAAAATCTGGAACAAATTATTATTTACCTGCTGAGATAACTGCAGGCAGTTTGAAAATGTTCAATTATGTATTTTCTTTGCAATTGCAATTAACAACTCTTATACCTCTAGAGATTTAGCATAAGATACAACATTCCACTATATGATTTAGGAGGATCACATTGTATGGAGATGTTTTTTCAATATCCAATTTGAAGTTTTCACTGAGAAGCATTTTTTAAAAGCTTTCTCACTAAATGCAGCAGTGTACCACATTAACAGAAATGGCCTTTGAACATCATTGTTTCCTCCAAAATGGTAGAAAGGAAGATAATGCTTATTATTTAGCCATGAAACATTTAAAAATAAGCACTACTAAACCAACTCCAGAGCAAAGTATTTTCATACAGAGTTTAATCTATGAAGTATTTCAAAAGAGATGTAAACCTCAGTGTAGATAATACAAACTGATAGATTACTTTATAGTATCTGTAATGTGCTATTGAATATTAAGCTAGGAGAGTGGTACGTTGCAACTGACTCTTTTCCTCCTATTGCAGACTGGATAATCATGCTTATAGAACAGTTTATAGCAGCTGCCAACAGTGTAAACCACTAGTATCAGTTTATGTTAGAGATGAGACCGAGAGTGCTCAAATTCTCCCTCTGTCATGCAGATAAATTGATTTAAAGCTCTTAAGATTTTGCAGGTCAAATTTAAGTATTCAGTTGAAAACCTCATAAATTTCTTTAGAAATAAATCTTTAGACTTTGTAATTATTTTGAACTTTCAATTTCATATATGTAGTAAAAAGGTTAAGGTTTTCCTTGTCCAGTCATATCCGACTCTTAATGGGTAGTACTCATCTCCATTTCTTAGCCGAGGGAAGCAGCGTTGTCCAAAGACCCTTTCCGTGGTCATGTGGCCAGCATGACTATATATACCAAGATGCACGGAATGCTGTTATCTTACCATCAAAATGGTACCCATTTACCTACTCGCATTTGCATGCTTTCGAACTACTAGGTGGGCAGGAGCTGGGGCAAGTAACGGGAGCTCATCCCATCACAAGGCGCTTGGGTCTTGAACCTGGGCTGTCAGCTTTCCAGCTGACAAAGTTCAGCGACTTTAACAGTTGAGCCATTGCTCCCCCTCATATATGCAGTAAGACATGTTAAATTTAACAGTTTTGTCTTTAATTTTTTTCAGCCATAATTAGAAAACACTTATATCCTAGGAATAGTACTGTAACATTTTATTGTGTAATATTAAATCACAACTATGTCCATATGTCATAGTTATTTGCAAGAAAACTACCTCATAGAAACATATTGAATTATTACAGAGAAACAGACTTTGTACTCACTGGGGAACAGCAGTTGCCAAATTGCACTCAATGTTGCAATTAATGTTCTCCATATCAAATCTTCATTAAGCAAGCTATGTTTTGCTTAGAAACTGATTTTTATTCCATCAGATGGAAACTACTTTTTCCTCAGTGGATTTGTATAGCCAGAAGCTTCACTAACTTCAGGAGAAAAACTTGAAATAAAATTCCTGCAGTTTTTCAAGAAATCTGTTTTTGCATCTCAGGAAGATAACTTTTACTTTTTTTCCCTATTTTACTTTTGTCTATTGAGACAAAGGTTCCTAGATAATGAAAGACATAATGGATTTTAACCAATGCCACAATATTTTAGGGTTATACTTTTTTCTTGTTGCAGTTAAATTTTACATATATGGTGCTACAATTTTTGATACTACAACTACAATTAAATTTCTTAGTTATGCATTTATATTTTTCTTTGATAATATTTCACCCATTAGGGCAAATATTTCCAGTATCTGTTTACTTTCATTCTTGTTTTATACAATGAGTATATTTGTCATTAAAACAATGGAATGTAGCCTTATCAACTTGGGAACCTTGGCTTACCTAGAATTATTGAGATATCATTATTTCTTCCAGTGTCTTCATGTCATTGCTGTTCTTGTAGATGCATGATTTAATGTTTGTGTAGTATTATTTTAAGCAGACTGTGTTTTTCTATTGTTGTGACTTACATGACGTTTAGAGCGCATTTTATGGCCAATTCATGCAAAACTCCACGTAATCCCAAAGGGTTCACATACTTTTTCTTGCAACTGTAGCTCCTGTTTTCTTGTGTCTGTTGATTTGTATTCAGATAAGTATACTAATCATCTTAAATCTTAGAGACTAATTGTTAGGCAACATTACCATGTTCAATAGTCATAAGACATTATTCTGAACATTCAGTTCTTTTTAAAAAAATAAGAGTTGTGGACATTCATAAAAAGAAGAGCCAAACACTTACACTGTATTTATAGTGGACATATTAATGTTTTTTTACAGAAAGTATTTATTTTACAGCTTTGTAACATGATCCCATTTGGGAAACACACTAGAAATATTTTATGCCCTCTCTATTCAAATTACAAATGATAGTTTCTCATATTATCACTCACTCTTGGATTAGTATATTATTTCTTTGGTGTCTGTTGATCCCATAAAATGAGTATCATTGCATTTGTATAATAGCTTTAAAAGATCAAAGCAGGTTCCATATGGGGAGGCAGGGTTGAGAACCAAAGCAAGCTGTTTTACTTGTAAGAAACTGGAAACTGTTAAGTTCACATCACCTCTATAATTATGTGGCATGTGTGATCATCTCACATGTGTTGCTAAAGAAATCTTTTGGGCTGTTTGATCCTTTAGATACCAATTCCTATAATTCTTTTGATGAGTTCTTTTGAAATATCCTGGTTGCATCCACCTTGAAAATATGATTTAAACATCTCATCTGCTTTGTTTACACTGACACAACAAACGTTATTATGATGTGTTCATCTTCATAGTTTACTTCAAAGTCATAGTCTTTGATATGAATAGGACATTCCTCAAAGAACAAGTAGGTAACTTGGGCTCTGTTGTTAGATTTAGAAACCAATTGTAGACATGTTTATGATGAATTTGGTTACAGTTATAAATTGATGTGTATGGAATTGATAGCTTTAATCACATAAAACACGCATGTCAAACTCACAACGTATTGCAACTTTTTCCCCATTGCCGGTAATGGGGTGGGCGTGGTTTCGGCGTGGCGCATCCGGTTCATGGGCCAGCAGTTTGACATGCCTGCTATAGAATAATGAAAATTAAGAACTCAATCTAAGAGTCCTTCTCTGAGTAGTTTATAGACCAATACATGGATTATTTCTCATGTACTGTTTGTCTTTGAGAAATATTGCAAATTTTCAAAATCTCCCAAGAGTAATATTTAATGGGAATATTCCCTTCAAGTAGTGTACCAGCATAATATAATGTCCCACAAGTTTATTCACATCACGTGGGTGTCTATTGGATACTTATGAAATCCTTTGTGAGTTTATGTAGCCTCCTTAAAAACAAATCAAAGCAAGTACTACGAATGCCCTCCTTCCTCTAGCAGGACATAACTATCTTCTTACTAATCCTTCCTACAGAAAAACAACCAAGTGCTAAATCCATTCTGTTTAAATGCAATATCTAGACTGGTGAGTTTATGTGTTTTCTAAATAAAATATTGGTCAATAGGCGAATACCTTCAGTTCTTCTTATGTTTAGTTCAACCATAATATTAAGCAGGTTTCCCCCCCTCTTCTAGTTGTAATTGTTGGTAGACTGATCTCTATATTTACCCATGCTTGTGTTTACTGAAGAACCAAGTTCTAAATTTTAACTGGAAGCTTGAGTGTGGAGGATTCTGGCTGAAGTGGAAGCACTTGTATAGAGGACTTATGAAATCATCTGCAGAGCAGCTTCTCATTGCAAGAGGCATGTTCAGGGAGCTGTTGATTTTCCATCCTGGGTAGAAACACTGCTTCCTGATAAGTAAGCAGAGACTGAACAGAAGGCTGACAGTTTCTAGAGAGCAAGCGAATTTAGCAAGCGAATAGGAGTTTGGACTGCAGATATGGGAAAGTCACTAACAAATTTTCTTGAATGGGTTGTTTGTATTTGGGTAACCAGAGAGCCTGAGAAAGAAAGAATAAGAAATAAAAGACTTCTACGAAAATGAATGGACAGGACCCGATGTTTGTGATTTTCAGTGCTTATGGCATGTTTGTGTTTCAGCCTAAAAAGATCTTGCATGCGTTTTCAAAAAGTCATAGTTGTGGTAGCTCTTGTGATACTTTTCAGCTTATGACTGATGACAAGGACTTAACCGAGAAACAAAACATTATAGTAGGGATGGTCATGGAAAAATAGTTCATAAATTAAACACAGGATGAAGTCAAATGGACACAAATGGAGGCCTGGAGTAAGGTACTGTATACCACTAGAAATCAGAAACAACTTTCAGATTCTCAGCCTTTAGTGTGGAAAAAAGGTATAATGGAACTGGAAGTGGCAGATCCCTGAAAGGTAGGGAGTTGCAGCTGTTTGCTGTAAAAAAGGGGGGGGGAAATAGCTGGCAATTATTATTACCAGGACTGTGTACTCAAGTGTCAGCTCATCAGGTCTGCTAACAGCTGTCTCTTCATATGGGTTCAGGTTCATCCTGTAAATAATTGCTACAAGTTCTTATAAAGAAAAATTTCACTTCCATTAAACGTGGATGCTTTCCACATCTGTAAGGCTCCAGTTTATAAGCAAATGTGGCCTATACCTGCAAATAAGTTTTTACAGATAAGAACAATTAATAGAAAATATATCTTTAAGAGATTATTACAGATTATGGGAAGGAGACACTAAAAGTATTAGAAATAGACGTTAAGAAAAAAGATTTTGTGACAGGATTACTTCCATGGAAATAAGAGATAAAAGAAAGAGTCATACCAGAGATTTTGGTTTGGTTTATAAAATCAGTTCACGTTCAAAAAACCTACTTTCTATTTATTGTGGTTGACATGCATGAAAAATATTGTGAACGGGAATGAGAAAAAGAGAAGTCATTGGATGCCATTTGTATAATAGTAATTTATAAAATATAGGCACCAACATGCAGAGAAAGAGGGAAAGAAAGTCTTCAAGATGATGATAAAAGCAGGTGGGAAGATAACTTGCCATTAATCAATTCCTGTTGAACGCCAAGATGAGGAAAAGACAAGTGTGAACCTCTGATCTGGGTCTTGCTGTGCATTCAGTGTCTAGAGAATAAAGACAAGTTTCCTCTTCCCAGTTTCTCGGTTCTTCAGAATTTGCTTTGATGGAAAAATGCATTCTTCCTTCCCTATCATAATTTATTGTTAAAAGATGGATTACGGCTTCAGTGGTTTCTGAATTCAAATGTTTAACTAACTTCCACTACCTCTTTGGTGTGCCTTTATTTATTTATTTAAAAAAAAACATATACTTAGTATTAAGGAAATGCGATTATGGCATGCTCATGTCATAGCCACTTCCAGTTAAGCAATTAAAGTTAGACCTTGATCCTGAGTTTTGGAAATGCCAGTAAGAAAATAAGAGGAAGGAATTTGTTTTTTTAGAGCTTCTGCTTTTCGCACTCATAACTACTTGCCTTTTCAAAGTTGTACTTGGTTCCATCCAAATTTCTACAATATAAGACACTACAGCAGTTATTTCTCCGTGCTTTGTTCAACACAGGAGAAATAGATTTTAGGCTAATTGTCAAATGTTCACTGTTTCTTTTCAGAATTGAGAACTTTGGCCATGATTGTCCCATCTTGTTCATAAATTGCAATCAGTTTATAAATTTTTAATTCCACTTTTATTATTTTTATAAATAACTCAAGGTGGCAAATATACCTAATACTCCTCCCTCTTCCGAGTTCCCCTGAAACAACAATCCTGTGAGGTGGGTTGGGTTGAGAGAAAAGGACTGGCCCAAAGACACCCAAGCAGCTTTCATTCCTAAGGCAGGACTAGAAGTCCGTTTCCTGGTTTCTAGCCTGCTACCGTAACTACTAGATCAAATGTAGCATATTATATCAGCCATTACCTACATTATATCAGAGAACTAGTAGGGGTAAAGTTATCCCTGCTTCCTACAGGATAGCTGCTACCAAATACTTATGGTGAAAATGCTTCATATTGCCTTCCTTTTGATCGTTTTTAGGTCCTTGTTTGCTTGTGTGCTTCCTTTTAATAATTCTTTTCAGGTACTTTTGAAACCAAAGGGAGGTAAAAAGTAGCATTGTTCCACACTGAAAATGTCCATTCACTTACAATTCTTTTATAGCGCTGGATAAGTAGAAACAGGTGGGAGTGGGAATTTTTTTTATCCTCTTTCCTTTGTGTAAAAAAAAAAATACTAAACCTCTCACAAACTTGGGAAGGAGGGAAATCTTTGAGAAAGAGGATATGTGTTTTTGAAGTGGAAAGATAACCCCCCCCCTCTCCAGTTCATTATCTTAAAAACAGACACAGATCTGAGATATAAATACAGTAGATGCAAATCTAATTCCCTGGAGCTTGACTTGAAGTCCTACAGGATGGAAGGCTGGAGCCTCGTCTCACAGCACTCTCTGTCCCATCTCTTGCTTTGGAAGAGAGAGTATAGTAATTCCTTCTTCCATCACCTCTCTTTCAAGGGGCATCTCACACAACATCAGCTATATGGTGTAAAGCGTGGTGTCTAGAGCAGAGGTCCCCAACCTTTTGGGCACCAGGGACTGGTGCCATGGAGAAAGATCTTTTCCAATGGACCAGAGGGGTTGTGGGTTTGAATACTGCCTGCATCCCGAAGATGGAGCTTTTCTTGTTTGCGTGGCCCACTTGTTGGCATCCTGCGGACTGGTGCTGGTCCACGGACTGGGGGTTGAGGACCCCTGGTCTAGAGGATTCAATCTTTTTCTCTGTGAGAGCTAGGCCAATTTCAAAAGAAAAAAAAATACCAAACCAGAAGCTCAGTTTATTTTTTCAAAAAAGGTAAAAAGTACTTTCTTTTGACTTTAAATATCCAAATGCCAAATCGTCAGTGTTGAAGTAAGTAAAATACAGAACTGCCTAGTCTATCATACAGCTGGGAAATTAAGATTTTAAAGAATTTAAAGAAAACCCAAAGCTCCGGATATCAGTGTATGATTGATATATTTATGAGATTCAAGGTGCTGGTGATGACCTATAAAGCCCTAAATGGCATGGGTCCGGGTTATTTATGGGAGCACCTCTTGCCGGCGTTAACTTCCCATCGCCCTGTGCGCTCCCACAGAGAGGGCCTCCTCAGGGTGCCGTCGGTCAGGGAATGTCGACTGGCGGCTCCCAGGGGGAGAGCATTCTCTGTGGGCGCGCCTGCCCTCTGGAATCAGCTTCCGGTTGAGCTCCGGATGGCTCCCGACCTTCGCTCGTTTCGCCGTGACCTGAAGACTTGGCTATTAGAACTTGCCGGCCTGGACTGAGGGATTGGGATTTTAGATCTTAAATTTTAAAAATTTAAAATTTTAGAATGTGTTTATTGTTTAGGGCTATTTGATTTAATCTCATTTTAATTTTTATACATTGTGTGTTGTTTATAGCGTTTTAATTGCCCTGTACACCGCCCCGAGTCCCTTCGGAGAGGGGCGGTATATAAATCCAAATAAATAAAATAAATAAATAAAATTTTCTCATGGCTACATTTGAATTGATATTATAAATGTAATATAACTGCATATAAAAGGCTGTGGAATAATTTCATCATTTCCAAATAGAATAGATTTAACAAATTTTAGATTATCATGATTTGGCTCCAGAGTGTGATACTTTATGAATTGAAAGGCTCTGGGTTTTTTTTTTTTGGGGGGGGGGAGATCCAGAATTGAGAGGAACTCATTGTTGCAGAAAGGAAACAAAATTCTAGTTTTTGCCAGTGCTCATTATGAACTATATAACTGTGTGCCTTGTCCTAGACCAGGGGTAGGCAACCTCGGCTCTTTTATGACTCATGGACTTCAATTCCCAGAATTCCTGAGTCAGCTATGCTGACTCAGGAATTCTGGGAGTTGAAGTCCATGAGTCATAAAAGAGCCGAGGTTGCCTACCCCTGTCCTAGACAGATCCCTAGCCCTCTGAAGCATCTTTCCAAAGATGTAGAGGAAAGAAAAAAAAACTGTAAAATTCAACTCTTTCTCAATTCAGACCTGAAAAATCATCCTGCATGAAATTTCAATTTTCTATTAGTTTAAATTTTGTACTAATGATTTATATGATTGCTGATTTTGCTACATAGAAATCCAATCCAATGCTCTAAAAAGAAAATGATTATTTAAGTCCAGTCTTTGAAACATAAATATTTGGGCATAAATGCATGTGATGAAATACAAACGTATCAGTACTTGGAAGGTATTAGGCAAATGATTCCTTTTGATTTATTTCTTTTTTTAAAAAAAAAAAACTTTTAATTTCGGATGAATATTGTTTTTTGTTTTTTTTTTATTACTCTAAAGCCCAACATGATACATTAGTGCAAGGTAGGTTTACAAAAATGGATATCTTTTGGCAAAAAAAAGTTTTAGCAATAATTTCTGCAAACCCAGAACACATGTTATTGATGCTGTTAACAATTATACCATATGTGACATCAAACGAAGTTAAATTAATGAATGGAAATTTTCTTTTTTCTTTTTTTCTTACAGATTTGGGACATAAGTGATGATGAAACACTATGAAAATCTAACGAGTGAAGTAAAAGACGACAAACAAGCCGACTTGTTTTAGGGTTCTGTGGATGTATTTTTTATTGGTCATCTGATGATTACTTCCTTAAATTTATTGCAAACATAAACATGTTTAGTCTACATCTTTGATCAAGGTGGGACACTGTGACAGTCTCAAAGCAAGCATGCTGTAGTTGCTCTTTTTATTGCGTTCTTGATGCAGGTTTAGTTAGTTGTAAGACAACTCAAATTAAAATTATTTCTTGTTTCTAAATACAGCTTATTTAAATTTTCTCTTTAGTAGATACCTGGGTATCTCCCCCCCTCCCTGTCCCCAATTGGAGTGTTTCTTTTAAGCAAATTTGAAAAACACTTTACGGTGTTTTAGGGACTTGTCCATTATTGTGTAAGACTGAAGACTGAACCATAAAAAAGTAACCTACACAGAGGGAATAAATAAAGCAAAGAAGGCCAGATGTTTTGACATACAAAAAGACCCTGGGTCTTTTGGTCTTGATTACTATTGGTACAAGGGATAGGTAGAAGCTCTATCTTCTCCCCTCAATTAGCCATCTTCATCCGCCCCTCTTCCACAAATCAAGGACCCCGAATGAAATAAGCTGCAACGTAGACAAGCAAGGTGAGATTGAAGAAAATCAAGTACATTCCATTAACTTCATTGCATGAACAGCAATTTAGATCGAAGCTGTCGAACTATTTCATAGACCCACCTTTTCCCTTTTTGCAAATGATTAGTAGTTTAGATCCCTATAAAATAAGGAAATGAAATATTGAAAGTCTCTACTGAATAACAAATCAACCACAGTTCTGAATAATTAATGCAACAAATAAGATATTTGCTTTAACACAGTGACAAATTTGTTACCTACTTAGCTAAACACAGAATGTTAGCTAGTAGAAACTGTGGACATTGTTAGCTTCATTGCATTTAGAAGAAAGCCTTCCTTTTCACCCATTTCTTTATAACCAGTAATGCAGTGCAATGCAAACTGTCTTTTTTTTTCAATTTAGGAAATATTACACTGGTCTCTATCCAGAGCAGTAGCTCCATATACTAATAGCATCTGTTGTCTAAGCTTTCCTCCAAAAGGAACTCCCAGTGATATAAAATATCCAGACAAGGAGACTAAATATTTCATATTCTTCAACAATGTATCACTTTCCCTTCTATAAATTACAATCAAAAATCTGCAGAGAGGTTCAGAATAGGCAATCCATGATATATTAGTTAGCTTTAGTAGTGCTAGTTGGTCATTTAAATCTATGTTACTTGGTTTATAATTTCCACTGTTTAAGTGTATAATTAACTTTCCTGAGGCAGCATTTAGTAACGAGCCTAGCTCCTGTACAACATTTCCAGTATTGTTGTTTACTGGCTAAATTTCTTGATCATTTAAATCTAGATTTGAAAGAGGCATGATTTTAAAGAAAGCTCAGTTTGTATAGTTAACCGTTCTAGAAACATAAACATTGCTATTTTTCAATTGTAAGTATGAAATGCTTGTAATATAAATTAAATAATTATCTAGTGATTTTCAGGCTCATTTTACTAAAAAAAAAATCATACTGGGGAAAATCAAGACTTCACAGCTTACTATGAGTCACCCCACACAGACGTCATTTGAAGATAGTGAGCAGGAAGCTCTGGTTCTGAAGTTTTACAGGCTTGATTTGTTGAGAATCAAAAACAGCTTGATGTCTCCCAGGAATACTATCCAATGAAATGTCTGTCTTGATTCTTGGATTAACAACTTTCAATTTGTCAACTGTGTTTTTTCCCCACAGAGAAAAACCTATATATGACACTTTAAGCACAAGGTAATATGATGTTTCCTTGCTTAGCAAATCGAGTAACTTAAGAATTGTATAAGACTGAACTTGCTTCCTGTCCAGATGCTTCCCAGATGTCTGTGTTGTGCAGAAGTGCCCAGTGTGACTTAGAAGTTCTTCTGTTCTTTAATTTTATTTCTCCCCCCCCCCTTTCTCCGGTGACAAAACAGAATGGCTTACTTGCTTCCAAATTTTTCCTTTTGTAAAATGTTGTAAGCACTTTAATTGAAGGGGACATAATGAAAGCTTTTAGTCAAATGACTGCAATGTACATTAAAAGAACTTCCAAACACTTTTACTCACAGTTCTGTATCCATGGAGAGGAGGCATCTGGTACTGCCCACACAGTTGCTTCCAGAACGGAAGAACTTAAATTTGAGCTTTGGATAATGGATATGGGCTTTTAAATGACTGGGTTTTTTTTTAATTTTATTTTAATTTTGGGCTGGCGTGGCTTCCCCAAATAAAGCACAAAAATCCTGAAAATTGAACACTGTGTTGCATTGCTTAGAGCAATATATAACTTGATGTAAGCAAAAGAAAGTGATACTGGCTTTGTTTAAAAGCGTAAGGAAAACATAAATTTGGTAACTGTTTAGTAAGCCTTCATTCTGCCAATGACAGCCACTCAAGTATTAATATGGAGTGTAATAGACCAGACAGAGCAGTCTTTGGTCTATCTGTGGGGAACGTATCCCTTAGTTGAGCTTGAATTCTTGTAATTACAAGAACATGTCTGTGTAGTTCTCTTGGCAGCAGGACAGGAGGGCTTTGCTACTGCAATTTTTCTGGATTTATTATTTGACTTCTCAGTCTAGGCTACAAGATCTCATAGATATTTCTTTAACTATTAGCTAGATCAGGTCCTGTTTGGTTTTTTACAGATCAGCCAAGATTAGCTACTTGATGCCATCTGTTTGGATCAGCTGGCTCAATGCTAAACAGTGACCCGTTTGATTCTGCTAGCCCAGAGCTAAATATGGACAGTTTTGCTTTAAGTAGATAATGGGCTATAATATCGTCTTTTCAGAACAAGATTTTTATTTGCTGAATAAGCTCAATAACAAATTTCACTTTTACATTGAAATAGCTTACTTATCTAGAGCAATGGAATTATACATATAATTATATCTGATGTAGTTTTATGTGTTTGTTTTTCTTCTTTATTTTGAGTAGAAAATATTAACCCTTTCATGGTCTGAAAAAGGGGTATGGATTTGTTGATATTCATCTAAAAATCCATAGTCTGTGAATTAGGATTAATATGACTCGAGTACCTGAAGAGATGTAAACAATCATTTCTTCATATGATTGACATTTATTCTGAGGACTTCCAGTGAGAAAAAGATCATTTATGTAATGGTTGTTGCCTCTGTTAAGTTTACACATGGCAGGCAAGCTTAAAACTGTACTTTACCCAACACATGCAAACGCTGTCTTACAATGGTTCACTAACCAGACTCTGATCCATTTCAGATTTTATCACTTGTGGTAGTTTGGGGTACCTATTGTAGCTGATCCAGCAGGGTGAGGGTGCTCCAGATCTTGGTGGGAATCTCATTGCAGAGGACAAGTACTAATGCAGAGAAGGGGCGTTTCCAAGTGTTGATAGATGGCTTAGTTTAATCAAAAGAGCTTGAGTGGCACCAGTCCTTCTCGATCCAATCAGCTAGCCAGATACTATGGAAGATGGACCCTCAATAACGAAGCCTGCCCTATGACATCATCTTGAAAGTGGTAATTTCAGCAATACAGGCTGAATCCACATCCACATACTAAATCCACATACAAAATAGTACATATATAAATTTCATTCTAGATAGTAGTTCTGCTTCAGATTAACTTTTGTTTTCATACCGCAATTATTGCTCATGATTTTTTTCAGCTGAAAAACTAGATGAGGCTTGTATGTATGTGTGTATGTACATGTGTCCATGTGATATATAAAAGTATACTTTTTGTCACTGCTGTATGGGCCCTCCAAGATTTGTTGTATGGAGGCTTCTCATTGCTACTTTCCTTATTCAACCAGTAGAGATGACGAGATGGAATAGCTCTGGATTTGAGGTTCTTTGGTCCATTGAGGATTGCCATCTTTGGTCTTGGATGAGGTGGCACTGCCTCAGAAAGAACCAGTGCATAATCTGGGGATTCTCGGGACTCAACAACTTATGCTCAAGGAACAGGTGTAGTGATGGCCAGGAGGACCTTTGCACAACTGCATCTTGTGTGCCAGTGCCTTTCCTGGACCAACAGTCCCTGCTCATAGTCACTCCTGCCCTAGTCACCTCCCGTCTTGACTATTGCAATGTACACTATATGGAGCTGCCCTGGAAAAGTATCCAGAAACGTCAATTTATTCAAAATATAGCGGCCCACATGGTTTTGTGCAGGCCTAGGTATGCACATGTGTTACTTTTCCTGCAGGACCTGCATTTACTTCTACAGGAGTTGCATTGATTGCCAGTCTGCTTCCGGGTAAATTCAAGGTGCTGGTTGTCAGTTTTAAAATCCTACATAGCTTGGGACTATTTTTCCCCAGTTACATCTACCCAACCTATGAGAGGCAACAAATGCTGCAGTCCCCTCTCCTAAGGAGGTACATTAGTGGGATCAAGAAGAAGGACCTTCTCTGTAAGTTCAAGCCTTAAAGTAGCCCTAAGATTTAATTTTAAGGATTCAGATTAATTAAGGATGGCCAGATAGAATCTTCTAGCCTTTCACAGGATATATTGGTAGGTAAAGCAAATTTTAGCTCCCAGTTTAGCTTCATACATGTACCAAATTTCAAAACCTAATTCAGGAGAGTTTTAACTCTAGTCTGTTTTAATACCTTCATCTCAGGTAAGCATAAGATAATTACCGTATATACTTGAGTATAAGCCGACTCGAATATAAGCCGAGACCCCTAATTTTACCCCCCCAAAATGGAAAAAGTTAGTGACTCGAGTATAAGCCGTGGCTGGGAAATGCAGCAGCTCACCTTATGCTCCTCTCCAGAGATCTTCCCTCAGCAGCGGCCGGCAAAGTAGCTCGCACGCTACTTGTCGAAGCGCGTCACACGCCTTTCCAACCACCAGAGAAGGGAGGAATAAGAAAGAAACACACACACACACACACACACACCAGGAAATCGAGGAAGCTTGCGTAAGATCTGAAGGAGACACGATCGTGGGAAAGGCACCGAGCGTGCCGTGGAAAAAAAAGAAAGGGTGGACTTGGGCTCGGCTGGTTTCGCAACGGGAAATGGGAAATCCCTGCAAAAGATGCCGGGGTCGACAGCGTTTTTTCTACCCGGAACAAGCAAACGCGCTTTGACAACAACTCTGCTGGCTCTCTCGGTGGGAACCTCCCATCCTCTATATACCCCCATTTCGGCTGCTTCGCAAACTGCTTCCTCCACCCCACCCCACCCCACCTCACCCCTCCCCACAAAAGATGCCGGGGTCGACAGCGTTTTTTCTACCCGGAACAAGCAAACACGCAGGCAACCCTGCACTATTCAGCTCAGTGAAGTCACGCTTGGTTAAAAAACAGATTTAATAATAATAATAAGAAGAAGAAGTTGGGCTGATCAAATGTTTCAATAATGACTGAAGGAGAGCTGCTTGTACCTTGGTCTTTGTGCTGGTGTCTTGACATGCCAGTGTTTTTATTTATTCCATTTATTCCATTTGATCAGCCCAAAGTACAAAAAAAACCCCAAAAACAAGGTCTAGTTTCACGGCGATGAGCGACCGGAGTGCCAATCAATTAGTTAACAGACTTCATCAGTTCCAAAATCAAGATCACACCGGCAAGCTTTGTCAGTTGTCACTCGCGGCAGTACAAATACACTAGTACGGAAAGCTGCCGTTCACTTTCGGGGGGAGGAAAAAAAACACAACAACACCGCACGCTTTAAAAGATTGGAGTTTTGCAGCCTTTTTTCTCGGGCCCGTCCGCCACCTTTAACTTAAGGCGGCGCTCTCGATTTCCTGGTGTGTGTGTGTGTGTGTATGTGTGTGTGTTTCTTATTCCTCCCTTCTCTGGTGGTTGGAAAGGCGTGTGACGCGCTTCGACAACAACTCTGCTGGCTCTCTCGGTGGGAACCTCCCATCCTCTATATACCCCCATTTCGGCTGCTTCGCAAACTGCTTCCTCCACCCCACCCCACCTCACCCCCATTTTTCCAAACATTTTGTTTGCACCTCTGGGCCAAGCACGCAACTCCGAAAATGATCCCACCACTGGCAACTCCCTAGCACCATAGGCAAAAACTAAAGTCGAAGCCACACCTGACAATCGGGGAGGGGAGGAGAGGGGGGGAGGAAGGAGGAAGAAACCAGCGCACCCTTCGCCCTTTTATTGTCGCAATCGAAGAGGCAGGAGAATGCGGGGTGGGGAGGGGAGAGAGAGAGAGAGAGAGAGTAGAAATCCCTATTTTCGGAGCCGAGAAGAGAAGCGCGGCTACAGCAGTCGCTAGAGTTCCCCCCAAGGGGGCGGAGAAAGAAGAACTCTCGGAGCGTTTCTTTCGTAAATACGCGCGCAGGCACACACTCGCCCAGCCGCGCACTTCGCCCAGCTTCTCGCGGGGAGTTTGCAAGCCCTTCGTTTCTCTTCAGGGCCGTCAGAAGGGCGAGCAAGTCTCTGCCCTGCCCTGCCCTGCCGTGGGGGTGGGGAGCCAAGCGCGCTTGACGTTCCTGGAAACGAGAAGGGCCTGTGGAGACTGACACCAACTCCAGTGCCCAAGCGGGTCTTCTCAGCGTCAGGCAAAGTAGCTCACATGCAAAACAAGCCTGGCAGAGGAGCCGGAGCGGCTCCGTTGCTGGGGGTGCGTCTCGGCCGGGGCCTTGCAGGATCCGGGCGGGCGTCTTTGCTCGCCGCTCCGGCTCCTCTGCCGGGCTTGTTTCGCATGTGATTCCGGGCCAGGTGCTGCTGAGGGCGAGCAGAGGCGCCCGGGCCAGATCCTGCAAGGCCCCGGCCGAGACGCGACCCCAGCAGCGTCAGGCAAAGTAGCTCACATGCAAAACAAGCCCGGCAGAGGAGCCGGAGCAGCTCCGCTGCTGGGGGCGCGTCTCGGCCGGGCCTTGCAGGATCTGGGCCGGGCGCCTCTGCTCGCCGCTCCGGCTCCTCTGCCGGGCTTGTTTCGCATGTGATTCCGGGCCAGGTGCTGCTGAGGGCGAGCAGAGGCGCCCGGGCGACCCCAGCAGCGTCAGGCAAAGTAGCTCGGCCGCGCGCAAGTCCTCGGTAAGTTCTTTTTTTTGTTCACTGGAGTATAAGCCGAAGTGGATTTTTTCAGCCCAAAAAGTGGGCTGAAAAAATCGGCTTATACTCAAGTATATACGGTACTTTATAAACATCATAGTGTCTCTGTGATATGGTAGAATAGAAGCCGCTGCCCTGTTCTTTATTGTCAGTTTTATAGGAACACTTTTCACCAGCTGATTACTGTTCTTTTAATTACATTCTCAAAACAGTCTAATAATTTATATTTACATTAACTGTTAGATGATCAAGAGAACTGTCTCTTTAAAAATAGCAAGCTTTCCTTTCATTACGTGTAAATCCCACTTTTATTATTTATTCTTATTATTTAATATCTTATTCTATATTTGCTGGTCTGTAACCATGATAAAGATTTGGTAATGATGTTGAACCAATATGTGTCCTGGATCAGCCAATTCAGGTGGTTAAAGCCAACTCATTTTCTTTGGAAAGTAACTTCCTTGCTCTGGTAAGTTGTGATTTGGTGCTCAAGTTATAACAACTGTATTTCACAAGTTTCTATCAGAAGCATCCTAAGATTACAGAATAGATTGTCCTCAACTTCGCTGGTCAGATGAACATCTGCTAACATCAACTCTCTTATCTGAATTAAACTTCAATTTTATGGTCCTCATCAAATCCATTATCATGACCATATTCATTGAGGAACTCAAGATGGCATAAGTAGCACATCTTCCTCCTATTTTTATCCAAACGAACAATAACTCTGTAATGTTGTTGGGCTAACAGAAGCCCAAAGTCATTCAATGAATTGTGGCTGACGTTATACTTGAACCTGAGCTTCTTTATTTCTAGTCCAACATTACACCCACAGTGACACTCTAGTGCAGGGGTCAGCAACCTGAAACAGTGAAATAGCCACTCGGAACCGCTTCCCTCACAAAAGGAAAAACTGGGAGCCGCAAAAATTGTGTGCGCATGCGCGTACATGCGTAGAACAGGGTTTGACTGAAGAGTGTAGCCAAGGCGAGATATGCACCTACCCTGCATATTTGAATTGATTGGTTGAACTTTTTTAGTCCCACTTTTTTTTGGGGGGGACTACACATAGCAGAAGACTGGGAGCCGCAGGAGACGGCTGAAAGAGCCGCATGCGGCTCCGGAGCTGCGGGTTGCAGACCTGTGCTCTAGTGTAAGTATTGCAAGTAAGCTTATTAAAAACATTACCCTAGATGTATATTTTGTACCCTGGCTAGAGTCCTTTAGGGTTGAGGTGTCAGTAAGTGAAATCCAAGCTGAATGGCAGCCCTTTGCAACTAGAAGGATATAATATAAGGAGGCATAAGTAAGGCACCCCTAATGTCTTACTTGAGATTGTACAGCCTCTGCATCAACTTAGTTCAATTTTAGTTCTGTTTTTTGGGGGGAGCCCTATTGAATTGCAGCTTAATGGGAGTGAGGATGTATGGTTTTTATGCATAAGAACAATACAAAAAAGGACTGCTGTTTAAAAGGTTTTACCGAAAGCTTCCTTCTCCTATTTGGATCCCTTGCTTAATATTACTGTGAATATATTGCCTTTGCACATGTGAGCGTTCTCGGGCATTCTGTACATCAACATCCAATATTCAGTCTTGTTTTCCAGCTTTCCACAACCATTTCCCTTTCTGGATTTCTGCATAAGTACATCCACTTTGGTCCTTTAGTTGGCATATCTTTCCCTTTTGCATCTGGTTAAGCAGCACGCTCCAAGCAACTCCATCTTCTTGTGCCATTTTATGAGTCTTGTCTTCACCACTGCTTTATGATTTTCTGTCAGCCACCCAATTGACTCAGCCACAAAACCCTTTCTTTGTTTTCTAGAGATAGGAGAGCAAAGTACCTTGAATAAGGCTATGCAATTTCCAGATTCTGCACTGTAGCTAGTGTGCCCTTGGGCCAAAAAAATATAAACTAGACTGCTGTGAATAATATTTGCCTTTTTATAAAATGCTGATATTGCTATATGCCACCTGGAGTTGCTTTCATGTGAGATAGGCTACACTAACATGATAAATACTTTTAAGAACCGTTATCCTGAAAGGAAAATACAACTAAGGGAAAGGCAACATGTGGCTTCTCAGTGGATTGTAACTTCCACGAGCCTTCTCTGTATCAGCCCAACTGCTTAGGGATAATGGGAATTAATTTGTGGATGCTACAAATTGGTCAGTCTGATCCAGTTTTAGCTGAGGCAGGGGTTCACCCACACATGATTAAATGTATGTTAGCCCATATTGTTTACATTCATTTGGCTCTTTCTGTAAACTACTACGTCACACAGTTAATGCTAGACTCTTGTACATTCAAAGGACCCTACCCTTGACTAAATAACATTTCCAGTTACTGGAACTTTTCATAAATGACATTTACATTGCTGTACAATGAATTGTCCATGAAGAAATGGGGAACCAAGCTTTGTGTGGCCGCCTCTGTCCCACTGCTTACTGAATTTGTCCTTGTATAAGACACTATTTTTTCCTGTAAACACCCTATTCAAAAATCAGGTGCGTCTTCTACACAAAAAAATAATGGTAACCTCTGCAACCCAGGGCATACCTGTGTGGGTTCTTTACATGCCACTGCCATGCCACTAATGAGGGCAGAGGGGGTAAGATCGTCAGATGGCGTCTGGAAGCATCGGATGGGACCAGCAGCATGGATGGCAGTGACAGCCCTTTCTCTCCCTCGTACCTGTATAGTGGCCGGGGACCCTGTGGAACGCAGCTGTGAGACCGTCCTGCTCGATAATAGCGGCCAGCCGAACTTCTAGATTTGCCAGCTCAGCTGTTCGGTGCTCTGCCGAACAGCTGATCAGCGTGGAGAAACGGAGTTTAAAACCTGCCTTCGCTTCCCTTACCTTACTGTCATGCCGGTGCTCCCACGGCTTGTTTACCAGGGTCGGAAGGCTGCTGCTGTGAACTGACTATGCATGCTTATCATGCCGGATGCTGGTTAGGTGGGTGGGGGGGTGGGGCCGGCCGGGAGGTGTCTATTTAGAGTGCTGGGAAGTAGTTGCTCCCAGCGCGGACTTTGTTTGCTGTAAGCTTGGAAGTCACATGCCAGAGTGTCTTATACTGTACAAGGGTGCGTCTTATACACAGAAAAATAGGGTAATTCTAATGGAACAGGCAATTATAGTCATGGGCTTGAGCTTTGAGGTGTGAATCATGTGGAAAATTGTTACAATACTGTTCTATATTTAGAGGAATGCGTAGTTCTTTTTTGTCATACATCAGCACAAGAAGTAATTCTTGGTAACAATTACTCAGTGTTGCGTGTACATTAGATATGTACAGCCTAATATGCTGACTTATGCCAAGCTTATTGCCACCTTGTTCTTGTCCCTTGAATGGCAACATTCAGTATGAAATCCTGTAATGGCTCACTTTGGATCACAAAAGGAAAAGGTTCATTAGTAATAGAATAGGAAAGAATCTTGCATTTTTCTAAAATAAAGGTCTGAGGAATCAGAATAGGGAATGCAAATGAAAGCGTTCCAAAAACATAACCCATGTCCTCCTTTATGAAAGACGTTTTGTAACAAAATCAATGTGACCTCTGAAATGACAGGCCAACAATGAACAGTGCAGCCAGTCATCCATCAGAAGAGCTGAAATGGCCTCATGTCAAATGGATTGAAGTGTGCTGGAATTGAGTCACAGTTTTGTCATAAATTTCAAAAGTCTATTGTAGGAATAGTGGTGGTGATAATGTTTTGGGCTTTTTTTTAACTTCTGGACTGTCATGAATAACCAGAATGTCAATTTAGAATTCCTCCCACATATCTTGTTACAGAGAGATTTGTCAGCTGGTATAAATATCAGCCAAAGTATTGCCACAATTAATAAATATATTATTGTGCTATAGGAAGTTGTAGGCTCTTAAATGTGTTGTTGACTTAATGGATCAGCTCCAATAGAAATGGCTGCTCATCATCTTTCAGCCATGTTGCCAGGTCCAGGGAATTGGATTCCCTGATTAAATTATTTTCTATCCTTTCTGTATCTTGCGGTCATTTGTCACTCACATATGTGAAGAATGGAGTAGTAGGAGAAAATGTTCTCTAAATGCAGAAAACTAGAAAGTGAGAAGACCTAATATTGTTTTCTGACATGCCAATTTTCTGTTGTGTGTTTACCACTCTTTCCAATCTGGTTCCACTGGCAACATAAGGGATGGAGCCTGAATTCATTCTCTTATCTGCTGGATCTGAAAGGGCACTAAGTAGAAATGCTCAAATTGGCCGGCACCCCTTGATCTGCAAAACTAACAGTCTTCGGCCTTGGCCTGACCCCTTCTTCCTTTATCGGTTTATAAATAGGTAATGAAGCTGAACTGCACAATCACAATTTCCTCCTCTCATATACAAGTTTTACAGATATGTATAAGAGGTCATCTCTATAAAAATTAGAATGTGGAACAAAAAGTAATTGGGAAAGGGAGGAGGAAAATATATCCATCTTATCTGGATATTATATATAGAATTCTCTGGATAATTCTACATTCAGTTCCAATGTTCCCCATCTTAGTATCTGCTGTAATGTTACAAACTATTCGCAGTTACACGGTTACTAGCATGTGCACTGTCTCGGCTTGTGTACAGAGCTTTGTCCTCTGTGCCAATCAGGGCAGAGCTAATTCTCAATTTCTTTATAGATCAGTCTAGAAAACACCCATGATCCAAGCCAGTCCGCTTTTAAAAAAACCCACCAGCAGCTATGGTCCCCTGTTTTGGATGGCCAAGAATGAACATGACTTTGGCTGCTATATTACTATTTCATTTTCACTTGTTATGAGAATACTTCGTGTGTATGCATATTATATCTTGGGGGTTTAAGTTGCACATTCTACGACAACATACATTAACTTTGAAGGAAGCAGCACAATTTTAAAAAATAGTATAAGCATAAATAGGTTTGTGTACTTGTGTTACATAGAGGAATGTTTCCAAACCTCAGCTCCTTCTCTAAGTCTGTTTTGTTATTTATTTCTGTTTGTTTATTCCATCTGTATTAAGAATCACACTGCCTCTTGTGTGAGAGTGGAAAGAATGCAGGAGCAAAGTGTTTAAAAGCAATGTATTGTTGAATGGCCTCCCTATCACCTGCTTTGATTCTTGATAACTGACTGGACTCAAATTGCTTTTTGTATGTCGCAGATTATTAGTGGAGTAGAGCAATTTCTTTGAGATGGCATTGAATCACAGAAAAGTCCCATAACCTTCTGCTTGTTTCCTGGCTTTGATAATGTGCTTGATTCAGCTTTCCCAAATAATGCAAATTTAATGCAGAGCAGAGCAATGTAAACCAAAGTTACTAACTCTCCTTTGTAATCCTGATGCCACTTTTAGTAATCTAGTCTATTTAAGTAGCCTCTGCTACAAACATTTCTGTTCAACTGAACAGGACTTTTTTACAGAGTAACATCATTTATTCTTTCGATTTCTTTTTAAAAAAGTTTTTATTGATTTTTTTTTCATACAATTCAGTAGTACTTGTTCCAGAAACGTGTTGTCTGAGTTTATCATTCATTAATACAAATGTAATTCCTAATCCTTTATTCTTTTCTCCAGCCATTAATAAGTCCCAAATTTGATCGTATTCTGTTTCTTCTTTTTCTTTCAACCTCAAAGTAATCTGTTCATTTCCACACATTCTAGTATTGTGCGAATATGATTCTTGCCGCTGTTGTCGCATGTAGAATCAAGTATATTCTTTGTTTATCAATGCATTATACCTAATAAAAAAGATCAGGTTTAAAATCTACTTCTTTTCCCAACATCTTTTCTAGCCAAGTATATATTTTTGTCCAATGTCTCTTTGTTTTAACACATGTCCACCATACATGATAATAAGTACCTGACTTGTGTTTACATTTCCAACATCTGCCATATTTTTAAACATTTTTGCTAATCTTGGTGGTGGCAAGTACCATCTATGAAACATTTTATATAGATTTTCTTTGTAAGGAGTTGACATTGTCAATTTATAGTTTCTTTCTCACAGGTTTTGCCATTTTTCTAAATCTATATCATATCCAAAATTCTTTGCCCGTCTTATCGTTTCTTTTAACTTTCAAATTCAATAAAGTTATACATTTTCTTAATTAATTTCTCATCAGGCGTTAATAATGTCTGATCAAACAGTCTCCTCTTTATAAAATCCGTACAATTTAACATCTTTATCGTATCCAACTTGCATTTGTAAGTATGCCCACCATGATAGATCAATACCCTGATTTTCTTTCAATTTCTATAGCAGCCCATCTGAACTAATGACTCAATAGTGGGTTTCATAATTTAGGATTTTACATAAAAGGTGGTGTGGATGCTTATCTGTTGTTTGCAGTTCTTTGCTTTCATTCCAAAGTTGGTTTGGTTTTGTTCAACGTAAAAATGTTGAATGTGCATAAGACTAACTTGTGTTTAACCACTATAAACCAAAATATGGCTGTGTTCACCCAGCATGCTCTGCCATTGTGTGATACGTGATTATGGATTAATATTGGCAAAAGCAGCCAATTATGGATTATTCAGTAATTATAGTTAAATGAGAATAGAATAGAATAGAATAGAATAGAATAGAATAGAATAGAATAGAATAGAATAGAATAGAATAGAATAGAACTGGAAGGGACCTTGGAGGTCTTCTAGTCCAGCCCCCCGCTCAAGCAGGAGGACCTACGGTATACCATCTCAGACAAATGACTGTCCAGTCTCTTCTTAAAAATCTCCAGTGATGGAGCACCCACGATTTCTGAAGGCAAGTTGTTCCACTGGTTAATTGTCCTCACATTAGGAAGTTTCTCCTTAATTCCAGGTTGCTTCTTTCTTTGATCAGTTTCCAACATTGTTTGTCTTGGCCTCTGGTGGTTTGGAGAGTAATTTGACACCTCCCCCTCTTCTTTGTGGCAACCTCTCAAATACTGGAATACTGCTATCATGTCACCCCTATTTCTTCTTTTCTTTAGACTAGCCAAACCCAAGTCCTGCAGCCATTCTTCGTATGTTTTAGTCTCCAGGTCTTGGATCATCTTAGTTGCTCTTTGTACCTTTTCCAAGGTCTCAACATCTTTTTTTTTAGTATGGTGACCAAAGTTGGCTGCAGTATTCCAGGTGTGGTCTCACTAGGGTTTTATACAGCGGTACTAATATTTTGTGTGATCTTGATTCTATGCCTCTGTTTATGCAATCTAGGATTGTATTAAGATTTTTGGCTGCTGCTGCACCTTGCTGGCTCATAGTCAAGCGATTGTCCACTAGGACTCCAAGGTCCCTCTCACAGTTAATGTTTTTGAACCAGATCTCACCTAATCTGTACTTATATATTTGATTTTTCTTGTCTAAATGTAAAACTTCGCTTTTCTCCACATTGAAATTCATTTTGTTGGATAGGGCCCATTGTTCCAGTTTGTCAAGATCTTTTTGAATCCTCAGCTTGTCTTCTGGGGTGTTGACTATTCCTGCCAGTTTAGTGTCATCTGCAAATTTGATGAGTTCTCCTATTCCCTCTAAGTCATTGATGAAGATATTGAAGAGTACTGGGCCTAAGTCGGAGCCTTGTGGTACCTGACTGCTTACTTCTTTCCATGTGGATGTGGTACCATTGAGGACTACTCGCTGAGTACAGTTTGTCAGCCAGCTACAAATCCATCTGGTGGTGATGTTGTCTATTCCACCTTTTTCTAGTTTACCAAGCAGTAGATTGTGGTCTTTGTTGAATGCCTTACTGAAATCAAGTATACTATGTCCACAGCGTTTCACTGGTCTACTAATTTGGTTACTGATAATTTAGTATAAAATGTGTAGCCAAAGGCCTATCATATTTTGCAAATTCCATATTCGGGACTGGATAATACCATAACCCTGTTCAGAGTGAGTTGTTTTAAAGTTTTTCATTCACTAAAGGTTTTTTTTGTCAGTATGTTATGTAAACACATCCTCTTCAGATGAAAACGGACCAAGTATCTACAATTTGTTGTCTCATTCTTTGGCTCTCAATCTAACCTCAAGGAAGAGAAGCATGTAGGAACATAAAATATGTGGACTGAATCCTTACAACTGTATGAGGGAGACATTAAAGAACATAATGTTTGGGGGAGGAGAAAGAACTTAAGTTTGTACTAGCTAATTAACTTGTATATTAACAATTTGTAAGATTTGTTAATTTGTAAGATTTCCAGGGAGCAAATGCACTGTATTGTATGATATGAAACATTCAAATAGCTTGAAATAATTGTGGGCTAATTTGTAGTACAAGAAATAATTGTCATTACTGATCAATATATCTGTCACAAATGAAGGTGAATATACCTGTCCCAGAATAATGTTGCAGGATCCAATGTGGGTCAGTCATTGGGACCTCAGAGGTTTCGTCTTCCAATCTTTTGGACTCGTGCTGGAGCCCATCTTCAGAAAATAATCTGTATCTCTTGTATTATGTACTTTTTTTTACAAGTAATGCAAAAGCAGCTGTTATGTTGCATACTGTGCTTTACTCACACTGAAAAATGTGTAATCTAGCCTTTTATTTTCTGCTGAGATTAAATGTCAACTAAAATGCAAGTCCACTCATCGAAATATTTCATTTGCAAAGCAAATTAAGACTTGCCTTCTCCAAGTTTCCTTCCAGTGCTTCCATATACTGTAACTCCCATAATGGTTAGGGCTTATGTGTTAAGATTCCAGACTGGGAAATATAGGTTTTCACTATTTAAGCCTGCAATAAGAAGAAACACTGAATCCTTGTCTGTTATCTTCTGAAATTAGTTCAAGTATAGATCCTTGAACTAATAGTATAGTTTAATAATATATTTAATTCTAACCATCACTAGAGTAACAGATGTTTGCTGTGCACATTATTTGAAAGGAACCACTTAAAATAGCTTACCAAGTGACTTGGCATTGCTAACTCAGGCAAACCTTATTACACTTTAAGAAAACCATATGCGCACAAGTTGTAAGATTTAAGAGCACTTTATTGTTCATTAAGGCTACTTTTAAGTACAAAAAAAAGATGGCCTGCCAAACCTTTTTTAAAAATTGCCAGGTGAAACAAGGCCACAAAAGAATGATATGTTACAGATTTACAAATATGGAGAACATTGTTCAATCTGGACTGTAGATCCTGTGGCTCTGTGAAAAAAAACTTCGTAAGAATGAGGTTAATATCCTTTCTCCTTCTCCTCCCCCTCCCGACCATTTTGGCTTTTAAACAATAATTCTATTTTCCATGGACTATTTTTTCTTCCAAATCGTTTTGTGTATATAGTACACATCGCACTAAGATAATCCTCAATGCATTTACTTCAAAGAATGTTGCACCACAATCAACACAAGTGTCATGTCAATGTATTGTGAGTTAGAACTGCAGTGATTATTTCATGCTTCATTTACTTATCACAGATAAGTAAATTTAACTTTGTAGTTTTGTGCTTCAAAGAAATGTCAAGAGTTCTGTATCCACAAAGTCCATCTGCAGTCATTAGTACTTGTTAGACCGCTCAGTAGCCTGTAGCAACAACACACTAGTGGCTATTAATTGCTAATGCAGTGTTCTTATAGAATAACTGTGTTCCTGCACTTTTACTGTATTACAGACATCTACAACAAAAAAAAGATCAACTTTTTTCTCCAGACAAAAACAAAAGAGAATGATTACAATAAAGGAAAAGGAAAAAATTAAATAGCTACATATCATTAACAAATTAATTGTTCCTCAAAAAAATACCTACAAATTTCTCTGTACATTCTTTACGCACAGCGTAATGATGGTCTTAAAGTTACCTATATAAAAAAGTTTTTTTTTCTGCACTTTTCTTACAGGGGGTGGGGTACTGAATGCCAAAGGCGACTGAGCATTTAACTACCCATTCACATGACCGTAAAAATGTGAAAGGGGTGATGAACAAGGAGCTTCTCTTGTCTTTTTCTTGCTTTTAAAAGTAGGCAGCTACACTCTCTATGGAACAAGACAAAACAGATCCTTTGCTGATCTTTTCTAACCGTGGTTTTCATTTTTACAAAAATATAAATTCTGGCCCCAATGCTATAACCGAGTCCAAAGGACATCACGTGCACTTCAGACTTTTGCCTTATCCTATATGCTTTCAACAGCATCTATCTTTTCAGGTAACCCACTGTTAAATGGACTAGTTGTAACTGCTGGAATGTGCAGGGATTGTGGGTGAGTTGTGACATTAAAAAAAAAACAACAACAGCTGAGCCCATTACTACTAAAAGAAGTCTGTTCTTTATGCCTGCCTCTATTACCTAGTTAGTGACTATTAATACAGCAAATGAAATAAATGCAAGTAACACCTTTATAAAAAAAAGAGGAATGTATGGTGCCTTGGCCTAGATTTATAAGCAGCCTCAAAAATTAGATTTCTGCAACTAGAGCATACATGGATAAATATGTTTCAGTAAGTAAATTTGCATTTGAGCAGTTGATTCTCTACATGAAAATTGTCACAAATGCCATAGTAGCATCCTGAATCTCATAGCACTCCATGATATATAAACTGCTTCAGTTGAGGCCTGACCAGAGGCGACTGTCCAAGGTTGCTGGCTGCTACGAAAATGAATATCAAATACAAGTATCAGAGTACAACTGTACCAGCAGTAAGTTTATCTAGGACTGTTAATGGGAAAAAAAACCTAGTTTTCAACGAAGGCTAATATATTTCTTACTGTCTATACATTAATAGATACCAGCTATTCTTCCATAAAACATGCATCTTTAAGCACTATTGAACCCTCTTACCTCAGTTCTATTCTAACAAACTGCAGTGGAAAAAAAATGCCCATGATCTGTTGATTATGCAGTCCAGTTGCAAGCACGAAGCACCTGAAATCTACACCGAGAAGACCTATAACCTGTATGAGACTTCCCCTTCCTAAACAAATGTTGCTTCTTGTTTTCAAGAGGCAGAGACACCAGATGCTTTTTGCCAAGCAGTTTGCCCTCCGAATAGAAGCATCCTGCCTAAAGTTGCTATGCAACCCTAACCTCCTCCAATAGTGCAAATCATACACAACAGTTCTTTTCAAGTATATACATACGAAATTACTTCACAAAGGGAGAAAAAAGTAATGGAGACAAAATCCAGACACAATTCTACCCTCAAGAAGATAATCAAAGCAAACAAGCATTTGGGTCAATCAACTGTACAGAATGGCTTTTTTCTTCTTATCTTTTTCCCCATTTACGTGCCTCTACATTTTGTTTTCAGAAAGGGGGGGGGGCAGCAGAGTTGCATCAGAGGTTTCTTTGGTAACTGAGGCAGGAAAAAAAGAGTGCTACATTATTAAAAACAATTAAAAATCAAATAGTTCCTGCTATCAATTTTAAGGGCATGTGTATATGTTTATATTTTTTTAAAAAAAAAGCCCAAACACACACAAAACATGTATTGAATTGTTATCTCCTTTTATATCATCCCTCCCAACACTTTTCGTTTTGAGTACTGTTCAAGCTCAGCCAAAACAATACCAACTCATGCTTGGATGAAGAAACTGTGGTCCCGTGTTCATGAGACAACTGAAGGCGAATGATTATGATTGACCAGATGGGAGGAAGGAGGAGAGGACTGGCCCCTCCTGGAAGCAGACTCTGGACTATTGGACACACCATCCTTGGCAGCTTTGATCTGAAGCCAGGTATCTCCGAGAGCTTTGGCAAAGTGGTCATCGACTGATCCTGTGATGGATACAGAGTTTGTCACTGGCTCTGGCTCCTTGTAATTCTTGCCAAGGCTTCTGCGGAAGTGTTCTTCTACCACCGGATCACACGCAGCAGTAGCTATAGGGGAAATGCAGAAGACGACTAAGAAACGGACAAACCACTGCTTTTTCGTATGAATCATCTAGCTCCCTTTGCAGCTGTCCTGCTTTTAAAGTACAACTGCAGTAATCATTATTTACTTCTTAATGTATGTACAGTGTGCATTAATGTTACATATCATTAGTAAAGGTAAAGGTTCCCCCGCACATGTGTGCTAGTCGTTTCCAACTCTAGGGGCTCGTGCTCATCTCCGTTTCAAAGCTGAAGAGCCAGCACTTGTCCGAGGACGTCTCCGTGGTCATGTGGCCGGCATGAATAGACGCCAAAGGCGCACAGAACGCTGTTACCTTCCCACCGTAGTGGTCCCTATTTTTCTACTTGCATTTTTTACGTGCTTTCGAACTGCTAGTTTGGCAGAAGCTGGGACGAGTAACAGGCGCTCACTCTGTTACGCGGCACTCGGGATTCGACCCACCAAACTGCCAACCTTCTGATCGACAAGCTCAGCGTCCTAACCCACTGAGCCACCGCGTCCCTATATCATTATATAATGCCATAAATTGCTGTTTTATTGGAAATGCTTTATTAGAATGCATTGTCCAGAATATTTTTCTATTATTTGTGTGCTCAGGCCCTGTAAATTAGCTGGGAGAAAAAGAAAAAGAACGTATACAACTGTCATTTTAGATTACTATCTGAAAAGCCAAAAACAGATGTCTCCAACCTGAACTTCAACTTGTATAGACTTCAAGTCCCACAACCCTGGTCAGCAGGGCCATTGCTGAGAATCTTGAAGGCACGCAAATTGGAGAAGGCTGTGAGAACACGCAAGTGAGCTGCATTTCCCTAGATGGATTCTGTATGCTCCCAAAACTGTTCCCATAAAAAACAGGAAAACTGAAAATCAGAAAATCATGTGGCTTTTAAGAAGGTTCCAAAAAGAATTTAAGAGACGTTCAAATTTTTAAAAGTTTTTTAAAAGCGCACATTTTTCCCCCTTTGTATTTCTTGTTCATTTTATTCTAGCCAAAGTAATAAAGGCATTTAAATGTTGTCTCTTCAGTCTATTTTTCGGTAGCCAATTTCAAACAGACACAAAATCAAGGGAGGGGCTTGATTCAAATCTGAATTAGCTATATTTAGACCCTATTAAAATCAGTGCGAACAGTTGGTCACGAAATTAAGTTTACCATTGCTAAAAAGGGCTAATTGTTCTAGCTCCTGAGTCACAAGCAGCTGCTGGGAAACAACCATGAGGGAGGGCTATTCCTCTACTATCCATTCTGCTGAGCTCCTCCTATGCATTTGGCTGCTCGCTGGCTGTTACTAAAGGCTAGACTAGATGGGCCCTTAGCATAACCCCCCAGTGGCTTTTCCTTCTGAAACTCTGGATTTCAGACTCCAACAACTTCATTTCTGCTCCCCCAAATCCATTATTATATTACTTTAACCTTTCATCTCTTTATTCTCCTGCCTGTTTATATCGAGTGCTATTGAAAATAAAGATACGCTGTCTTTAAAAATGCACAATATCAAATCGGTAGAAATCCAGTTACCGTATTTTTCGGACCATAAGACGCACCCAGTTTTTAGAGCAGGAAAACAAGAAAAAAAAATCTGAACCAAATAGTACCGGTATAGTAAAACAGGGCTTTTCAACCTTTTCATCCATTGTACCACTTTTAGGACAAGGCAATGTCCGAGTACCACCAATCGCCCAGCAAGGTGTCAAAAACTTGACCCCCCCAAAAAAGGGAAAAAAAGATAGTAGTCCTCGACTTACAACGATTCACTTAGTGACTGTTCAAAGTTACGACGGCACTGAAAAAAGTGACTTATGACCATTTTTCACACTTATGACCGTTGCAGCATCCCCAGGGTCATGTGATTTACATTCGGATGCTTGGCAATCGATTCATATTTATGATGGTCACATTGTTCCAGGGTCATGTGATCGCCTTTTGCAACCTTTTGACAAGCAAAGTTAGTGGAGAAACCAGATTCATTTAACAATCATGTTACTAATTTAATTTCTCTCTCTCCTTCTCTTTCTCTCCCTCTCTCCCCCCCTCTTTCTTTCTCTCTCCTCTCTCTCCCTCTTTCTCTCCCTATTTTTCTTTCCCTCTATTTCTCCCTTTCTCTCTCTCCATTTCCCTCCCTCTTTCTCCTTCTCTCTCTCTCCCTTTCTCTCCCTCTCTATTTTTCTCTTTCCCTCTCTTTCTCCCTTTCTCTCTCTCACTCTATTTCCCTTCCTCTTTCTTTCTCCTTGTCTCTCTCCCTTCTCTCTCTCTCCCTTTCTTTCTGTCTCCCTCTATTTCTCTCCCTCTTTCTCCTTCTCTCTCTCTCTCTCTCCCTCCCTCCCCCATTGTCCCTTCCTTCCTTCTTTCCTTCCTTCCTTTCTTCCTTCCCTCCCTCTTTGTCCTTCCCTCTCCACGTTAGAGCAGTACCCGCGGAGACGGCCCTGCGGCCTGGCTTTCTCTTGCAGAAAGCAAGCTGAAATAGAGCGAGGGAGATTGCCAGGAACGCGAATCGGCCGATCTTGTGCTCCTGCATTCTCCCTCGCTCGATTTCAGCTTCCCTTCCTACAAGAGAAAGCAGGCTGAAACAGAGCGAAGGAGATTGCAGCAGCGCGAGATTCGCGTTCCTGGCAATCTCCCTTGCTCCGTTTCAGCCTGCTTTATCTTGTAGCAAGGGAAGCTGAAACAGAGCAAGGGAGATTGCAGGAGCGCAAGATTGGCGTTTCTCAGCACGTGCCGATTCGTGCTCCTGGCAATCTCCCTTGCTTTCCACTTGCGGAGGTTGGACTGGCCATACGGATAACCTTCAGACCATAAGACGCAGTGCGTCTTATGGTCCGAAAAATACGGTATATGGATTTATACTTTATCGATTTTATTTATATGTTATGGATTTTAGAATATGTACAAAGATTATAAATAATCTTCCATTGGACAACCTAGATTTTCTTCTATCAATAAATCTTAAAATTTTTGAACAGTTCAACATTTCTTCTAATAAAAATAGGAAGATCTTAGCAGGAGTTCCCCTTTAATATACACATGTAGTCCTCGAGTTACCACCATTCATTTAGTGACTGTTCAAAGTTATAATGGCATTGAAAAAAGTGACTTGTGACTGTTTTCCCACACTTAATGACAGTTGCAGCATCCCCAAGGTCACGTGATCGAAATTCGGATGCTTGGCGATAGGTTCATATTTATGGCAGTTGCAGTGTTCCGGGGTCACATGATCACCTGACCAGCAAAGTCAATGTGGAAGCCAAATTCACTTAACAACCACGTTAGTAACTTAACAACTGCAGTGATTCACTTAACCATTGTAGCAAGAATGATCATAAAATGGGGCAAAACTTGCTTAATAACTGTCTCACTTAGCAAAAGAAATTTTGGACTCAATTGTGGTTGTAAGTAGAGGACTACCTGTAATTACATATTTAATTTGATTGCAGTGTACTACTTTCACCCTGCTTAAAAATGTTTCTATTTCTGTAATTCATTACATATATTAATAGTTATTTGATAACCATATATAATGGATCTTTGGAAGAAAAATTATGGATATGAGGGTTACTTACTGCTAGACGGTCTTCGGTAACTGGTTGGCACAGCAGCACCACATCCACTGTGCACAATTGGACAATGAGAAAGGTTACAGTTTCGATTGCTTGCAGAGGCACACGTGATTACAGATGGACGGTTCTGAGGATAAAATAGCATAGAAATCATAGGCAGCTCCTCAAAGAGTTGTTTAACCTGGTAGTTACAATTTCAGAGCAGTTTCTAGGAAGTTCTATTCTCCAAAACTCATACAAGCAATATTTTTAAATAATTGAAAAATAACAAGATTCCCAGATCAGGCAAGGTGTTACAAAAATTGGGAGATGACAATAATGATTTTAGGAATCATTGGAGGCCAAACTGTGATCCAGAATAAAACCTCTGCTACTCAAAGTGGGTGGTCTCAGGCATTTCAGCAGTTTTCTGGTTATTGAATGAAGAAATAGTCAGGAATTGTTGGTTCCCTCCCGCCAACCTACCCACAACTTTATTGGGGGCAATATGTTGACTCTGTAAACCACTTAGAGAGGGCTGTAAAGCACTATGGATTGGTATATAAGCCTAAATGCTATTGCTATTCTTTCAACTTGGTTCAGCCTGAAGGGAAGAGGCAAAATCTGTGTCTGGGACAAAGGGGATCCTGCCGAAAGCCAACAACCTACCTCTGACCAAAAAAGCACCGTCTTGCCTTCCCATTTGCTAGCGTTAGAAAAAGCAGCTTTTTAACTAAACACAGACTGCAACTGAGGCTTAATACACTCACATTCTGTGTCTTGGGGTGATGATAATTTAACCCCAGCAATATTTTAATTGGCTGCTAGAGCCAAAAACGTTCGTCAGCCTATGCTAATGTAAAATCTGAATTGGAGATCGAAATCCAGAACTGTCAACTTTTATGATCTTGGTCTAATTGTACAGCTTTGTCTACTATATTTCTACTAGATCTGCACAATGCCAAGGGAATAATTAAGAAAGGGTGCTTCAAAGAGTGCTATCCTGATTGATTTAAAAAGTTGCAAACAGGAGCTTTGCTCATAACCACATACCCTTTGGGTGCTGGACCCAAATCTCTACATAACTCTAATAACTAATTCTGCTACACCCAGCAACAGAAGTTGTCTTAAGATTAAGTTATCATAATCTGAACTAAGGCCCTTGTAAAGTTTAGCTATAAAGGTTCCCCCGCACACGCGTGCTAATCGTTTCCAACTCTAGGGGCCGGTGCTCATCTCCGTTTCAAAGCCGAAGAGCCAGCACTTGTCTGAGGATGTCTCCATGGTCATGTGGCCGGCATGACTAGACGCCAAAGGCGCACAGAACGCTGTTACCTTCCCACCGTAGTGGTCCCTATTTTTCTACTTGCATTTTTTACGTGCTTTCGAACTGCTAGGTTGGCAGAAGCTGGGACGAGTAACAGGCGCTCACTCTGCTATGCGGCACTCGGGATTTGACCCACCAAACTGCCGACCTTCTGATCGACAAGCTCAGCGTCCCAACCCACTGAGCCACTGCGTCCCTTTTTAAGTTTAGCTATAGGAAGAACAGAAGAGAGCAGATACACAGTAAACAGAATACTGCATTTGACCCAAATTCAGACTAATGGAAACTCAGACACAACTAGTAAAGAAGAACTTTCAGTCAATACTGGGTTGCCTGAGACTGACTGAAATAAATGCAGGCATCAATTCCCATCTTAATGGGGAACAGTGAAGGTCATTTCAAATAATCTAGGTACAGGACTAAGGGATTTGGGAAGAAGCTCCTGGCTCTTCCAGTCATTAAAATGCTAGCAGAAAAAGTACCTGCATCAATCTAGCAATCTGTTTGGTTAATATTCAGATATAACTGCTTTATTGGATTATAATGTTTACTTTAGCTTTAAAAAAATGATAACGATTTCTTAACATACACTCCAGGCATCACATGAAACATTATATATTGTTAAACATTTAAAACATAGTAATATACCAAATTACACACCACAAAACAAGAAATCAGTCAATACTTAATTAAATAGTTAATAACCAAAAGGCCTTCAGTGTAACATCCAGTATTACCTCTAGGAAGGAAATTATATTTAAGTACTACTAAATGATTTTTAAAATATGGCCACAAACACAATAATTATCCTCCAGTAAAAACAGTTCTTGTGATACTACTGAAAGACAGATCTGATTGCCACTCCAAGAAACAATAGTAGGAATTATCACGCAGTCCCAAATTCATAAGTGGAAGCCTCTCCCTTTCCTCGCCTGTCATCAAAAAACCAACAATGCCGAGGAAATACAGTATGCAGAACAATAGCAGGTGGACTGAAACACTGGATTATACTACATAACACCCCAAATGTAACATAACAGACAAAGAAGTGTTCAGGTCATATCCCAGTGAATAAAGGTTGCAGGGAAAGTACAAATGCTGCCTAATAACAATTATAGGACCAAAGTAACACTAATTTAGCTGAGTGGAAACTTCTTGAATTTTTGGGAAAAAATATAATTTTGAATTTAATGTTAATTTCTAAGTGGGCAATGGTAGCTGTATGGTATTTTTCCTTAAGTCACAAAGGAGCATGTTGAGATATGAATTAGAAAGTCCCTTACAACATCTTACAACTACCTAACTTAGTAGCAGTTTTAGAAAAATCCAACTGGAAAAACAGCAAAAAAATAAAAAGGGCAGATCTAATTTAGGCGATAAATCTACAGAAATGTTCTTAAAGGGAGCAAAAGTGATAGTAATGCAGGAAAAGACTTTACAAGCACATATACTGATTTATTTCATAATCTGCAAGTAACTGTGAAACAGGAACTCATGCAATCCTCCAAATTATCTAGAAAAGGGAGCTTATCAGTAGTTACAAAGTAAGATAGAGACAATAGCTCACACAAGATTGGCTAGGAATTTATGTGCCTATTTATAAAAAAACAAGATTTGTGATAAATATTTTTCATGGGCCAACTTTTTTTGTCCTTTAAAATTTTTCTCTCATCTTTTGTCTGATGGTTAAAAAAATGGACATGATTCTAAGGCTTGTGATATGAATCCGTTTTAAAATCCTTCAATGTTACATTTAGTAGCCTTACCAGCAACTTGGGGAATTGCTTGTCAGCTCAAATTTTCATTCAAACATGAAGATGGAAATTTTGAAGTTGACTGCAATTTGAGGAAGGCAGGAAGAAAGAGAAGGGGGACTTTGGTCTTGGATGACATTCCTACCTTTCCATGAATCAAGAAATCAATGGTCTGCCATCATCTTGTAATGAACTCAAGGTAGTATTTTTTTAAAAAAATAAATAAGAAAAAGCATCCTTTCCCATCTGTCTGCTCCAGACAGAATTTCTCATTAAGGACTTTTCTTCACTCAAAGATACTTTTTTCTTCAAAAGGCAACTGTACTATTTTTTTCTTGAGAAAGAAGAAAACATTTTCCTTCTCATCCAAGAAGCTTCAACAGTTCTGATGGCGGTGGGGGAATGGAAAGATAGATTCTGATAGGATGGGGGTGGTGATGGAAGGATTGTATTTCTTTGCAGTCATCTGGCTGTTAGCACTCTCTTGAGAGCTGTTGAGGACACTTGGGAGGGGGTTATCTGTGCCCTCAGGGTCACCTGAATTAGGGTAGGATTGGTTGTGGAATCTTCTTGGAATTGCTGCAAGTGTTGCATTGTAAACCGGTGACAGGTGGTGTCTTATTCCTCCCCCTCTGTTGAGGAGAGCGTGTTCAATTCTAACATAGGTAGGATCCTTTTGCCCCTCTTTCAAACCAACGGCCCTCTATCCAACTATGACCTGGATGACTCAGAATCTCCAGACTTCTCTTCATTAACGACTGATAGATCAGGAAATCTATTTCTGAACTGTATCACTTCAGCCCTCATCAAATATGATTATTGTGAAACCCTTCAATTATATACATTAAAAAACCAAGCATGTCAAAAAAACCCCACAACTTACTACAATTCTTCCATCTCAACTTCAAATCTTCTGCAAATCATTCACATTTTTGAAAAGTGAGTTAACAATAACAATATTAATCAATATTTAATAACTGTTAAAACACTGATTTCTTTTTGAAGACTAGAACAGAGTTCTAAAATAGGTAGAGGAGAGCTTCTTTGCTTTCTTGTGAGTTTAGACAGCTAAGAAAATGTCCTTTCCCAATGTGTAGAAATTTATTTATTTATTTATTTTATTATATTTCTATTAAATATCTGGTATTCCTCAATAGTGCTTGTTTTAATTTTGCCTATATTAAAAATAATTAATTATATAAGTTTCAAACAACCAGATTTGCAAAGTTCCATTATGTCTCCACGGTTTGCAAAATTATTAATTGGGAACTTATGAAAATTATGTAGACAATGACTCAGCAAAACCCAGCTAACTACACACAAAAATACAGAGAGAGAAATACAGACATTGTAGAAAAGCTAAATGAAAAATAGCTGCCCAGAAATATGTATCTTAGCAAACAAAAATGCCAAGTACCTGCTGCCGTTCCACTGACGTCATTGTAGGAGTCATGCTTACAGACCGAATAACATCCATGCTGTTTTTGGTCAGTGCTAGAGGTTGCTCCATAGTTAAGCTTGGGATTGAGGCATATATATGATTAGCGTGAAGGCCCATTGTTGGTGCAACAGCCCGTTCTATGGGACTACGACTCCTTTCTCTATGTTCTTTTCGGTAATCCCCATTTGCAGTCTTCATTCTAAGAGAAAAAACAAACCAATACTTTAGTGTTGTGCATTTAATTCAAGGAATGTACTCCAAAGACAGGTTTATAGCTAATCTTCTATTTAACATTGGTGACTTAGGGACCATCTGGAGTTAAAGCACTCCACAAAGCTATTTATGACCTAGTTTCGAAGTTATGGCCTCTGCCATGCTCCCATTGTCAGTCACTCTTACAACTGACCTCAGGGATGCTACAAGGCTCCTCCTCCCCCCCCCCCAACCTATCTTCCCTCCACCATCCCACCCACTGGGTCCTGCATGTTTTGGGACGTGCTTTCCCCCATGTCCTGCTTCCGTCGCAAATGGCATGCAAATGACTAGTTTCAGATGGCCTGCAACCATTTTTAAAAAACAATTTTTCCTATCTTCATAATCCAACGTTTTATAACAGTACATATTTTATGCCTCTCTACTATGAAGAGACATAATTTCTTTATACCCACTGATAATGATCAACATAAATTTTAAATTTCATCTTTGATCTGAGCTATATTTTGTTAAGAATTTAGGTCATCTAGTCCAACCCATACTACTATACTACTAATAATAGTATACTATGGTATACCACTAATAGTACTATAAAATGGACTTGTGGCTGGCTGAATGACTGTACCCAAAAAGTACTCATTAATGGTGCTATTTCAGCTTGAAGAAAACATCAAATGGAGTGCCATATTGCCTGGGCTGTTTCAACATTTTATCAATAATTGCAATGAAGGAATTGAGATGTTTTTCAACAAATAATTGCAAATAATTCAAAACTGGGAAATGAGAAAAGATACCTAAGCAGGCTTGAGAGGTGAAATGAAAAGCTGAAGACAATATGAGTTATTCACAACAGTAAGTCATCTCTGGGCAAGATGGGTGGCACATAAATTAAACAAACAAACAAACAAATAAATAAATGGGAATGGCCTTGAGAGATAGGAGGAAGAGCTGTTTCCAAGGTAATAGTCAGATAAAAGGGGCCTGAGCTTGGGCCAAGAATGAAATGTGAGTAAACAACTGAAGACAAGCACCTTGTTAGTTCACACAAAGATAAATGGAGAGCACTTTCATATTTGCAAGATTCTGTTACTAAAGCTTTAGTATAAAAGTAGTACTGATTTTTCATGGCATTGATTTCCTAATCTTGAAGGGTTGACAAAAGGCCTGCATAAAGGAAGGGCTATATCAGATAATCCCTAAGGTCCCTTTCAACTCCAATAATCTAAACATTTCCCAACTGGTAGACTAAAGGTGGGGAGATCCATGTTGAAGTCTACCCTCAATCTTAAAACTCACTGAAATCTTGGACCAGTTTCTCTCTCTCTCAACCCAACTAATTCCTAATGGGGTTGTGAGGATAAAATGAAGGGAGAACCTTGTGTAAGTCCTTATGAGCTCCAGAGGAAAAGTGAGCTATAAACTAAATAAATTAAAATTTCAAACTGTTATTGTTAGAACATGTGAAAAAGCTTGAATTATTCTTGAAACAGGATCTACCGTATCTAATTGCCAATATAAAAGCAGTTAAGGAATAGGGATGTTGCCAACTGAATAAAATTCAAGTACTTCAATGAAGAAACCTGCTATACTTATTTCTTAAGATATATTTATTTAGCAATTCTGCTTATTCTCAGTGAAATATAACTTTTTCACAGAGGCATTAATTACATGTTGCATTGAAATAAAAATAAAAGCTTTGTTTACAAATTGTTAATGCACTTAGCATATGATCTTGGAAATACAGGCAATGCCTTAGAAAAAATATGAGTCATGTGAAAACAAATTTTCTAATTTGCTGACTTCAACAAAATAATAGAGGACAATGTTTTAATGTGTTGTGTATGTATGTATGTGGTACAATCAATTATAATTCTGCCTTCTGCTTTGTGAAACATATAAACAATATTGTGGTCTTCTCTCCCTATTTCAAAATTGAAGTTTTTAGAGACCTCTAAATGCAAGAAACAAATTTAAGGGATTTATGATGAGTTAACAAGGGATAACTGGTGATCTGCACTACACTTACAGAAGTTATGCCTATAACATTTATACATTTGCTGTCTCTTCAGGTGTACAATTGAAGTTAAGACTAGATGTGTGTTACTACAAGACTTGATACATTTTATTAAACAGCCCAGTTTTACTTGGGTTGATTCAAGGACCATTTAATTTGATTCTGGCAATGAACCAAATCTGAGTTTCAGATAGCCAAAGTCCTGTGCCTTCCTCTATCATTGAAAACCAAAAATGGCTGTAACATTTTTTTCTGAGTGACAGTGTTGTTGGACATTTTAGGAGCATAAGGAGATGAAAGTTGCATTGGCTTTTGTGCCAGATACAACTAAACATAGACTTACAACACAGGAGCAGCCTTATGTAGAATAAATTTTAAAAAATGTGAAAATGGAACCATAAAATTTTGCCTCCATTCCTCACCTATGTGACTTTTGGGGGTGATGTGGAGAGAGGGGGTACTTCATTTGAAAGTTACACACCTCATATAGCTACCCCATGAAAACTGCAAAATATCAGAGTGAATATTACAAAGATAGGTGAATGAACACAAATTCAACATATTCTTCTACTATGCACACATCCACATCCACAAAAGGGAGTAGCAGAGGCAGAAGCAAACATCCATTGCCATAACCTCTCAGATGCAGCCCAATTCTTTTAATAATTCTGCTCTTGGGACAAAACTAATGTAACAATGGGAGCATGGAGACTATGCAGCTGTATTATTAGTTTTCTTCCCAAACATTAGGATTTGACAGTCCTGCTAAAACTCTTACTCTCACTGAAGCTACTGCTGTCAGTCACAAAACTAAACTCTTTCCTACTCTTCATCTGTCTTTCCCTATCCCCCTCCCCCCAATATCCCTCATAGAAATCTTTTCTCTATATGGAGAGCTTAAGGATAAATATATGTATTTTTGTAGTTTCATTGTATGTCTCCAAAAATTAACAAAGATTTGACAGTATTTACATTTGCTATAAATAAACTCCAGTCCTTATTTTGATTCTGACATGTCTCCAAATCTGATGAACACAAGTAGGAAGAACAGTCAGCCTACAGTAAAGAATATTAATCTATCAAGGAGACTTTTTGAAGCAGAGACAACTAGAAATTAAAAGTCTCTCCTATCTTTTAATGAAAATGTTATTTTTAGTTGAATATATCCTATTGGAAAATTTAAGCATATATACCTACAAGTGTAATGTGTGCTATTTCTTATACAAAAACATTTCATTGCCACACATAGGTAATTGTGGGAATAGCAATAGCAGAATGCTCGAGTAGAAATTAGAAATAGCTTTAACCCAACAGATTCTACTTTAATTTTAAGAGATATTTTTCCTTTCTTTGGATCTCTGCCTTAAAGTGACTTGACAGCTTGACTCTCACTGAGATGCTCTTAATTAACAACAGTTATATTATTCCAAAGGAGTCTTACCCATTATCTCTTTTCTTTGCATGCTTCTGAAAGGACTGACATAAATGCAATATATTGTTGAATTAAAGTACAAACAAACTGCCTCCTTTATCACCTTAAAATAGTAAAGCTAAAAAACGTTTTAAAAACTAAATGCACATGTGTGTGTATCAACATAATGTCTATCTATGAGACTATTTTATGTCTATTTTTGGATACATGTGTTTGCCTTTTTATCTCAGCTCAAAACAAAATATATTACTTTACTTGTTCTGCGAATTTAATATACATTTCCTGATTTTGGTCTTTCTAAACCAGTTATGAGTCGTAACACGACTGAATGGATAACATCATCATCACCACCACCACCATCCTCATCAAACCAGTTATATGTCATTAACTTGATCTCTTGAATTAGATCATAAAGCAGTAGATAGCAAATCTTTGTGTACGAATGAACACAGCTTCTCTTCACTCCGACACAGCTTAAATATTTTATTTCTCCTACCTTCAAGACATAAAATTATTTTTTTCATTATTTTCTGCAGTGAATCATATCCAGGCTCCACATCTTTCCCAAGCATCATCATGTGTTGAAACGGACATATCAAAACCACACTCATCCGGACTGTAAGATCTGTACCTCAGGAGATTTTCTTCTTTTTAATGGAAAGCAATATTTTGAGCCCATGCACTGAACAGTTTGAATGGTAGTTATAACACAGTTTCCTTAAACAATTCTTACAGAGCTCTTAATTGCTGTGTCTCTGTTTACTGGAACACAAGCAATGGTAATTCACACCCATCCTGGAGAAATAACTTAAGTGTGCCAACTGTTCAAGGAAACATGGAAAAAGAGAACAAGAAAGAGGGCCCCCAAAGGGGACAGTTTCCTTATGCTCTTTTCTAGTGCGTATGCTCTTTATAAACAGCCAAAGGCACTGCTAAAAAAAAACCAAAAACAAAACTCTAACATCCTGCAATGTCTTTTTATAGAACTTATATTCAGGTTGGTTTGATTTTAAAATATACATCTCATAAAAAGTTAACTGAGGTAAGGGCAATAAATGTACTTGAAAACCACAGATGCATGGAAGCTTGTTTCCTTATCCTCCAGTTCCTACATCACCATTACCTAATCCAGTCCAAAGGAAAAAAAATTCCTGCTCACCAATTTATAATTCTTGTTCAACAGCTAATATTGTGAAATATCTGAAAGTAAAGTAATTTTTATTCTCTTTCTCAAATGCCAAAAAAGATTCCAAATGTGTGTGTGTGTATGTGTATGCATTGTCTTTCATTTCATTAAAAAATTCACTTGATTTTCAGATTTCCCAAACCAACACCAACAGGATTTTAAATAAAATGCTTTGGTGGACAAGAGTTTTCTACAAGGTGAGTTATTTTTACATTTCCTCTAAAGGAGAGCTTATTCCTTAATAAGCACTCAAAATTTTCAAAGCTCAAACAATGGTCAATTACGTGGTATTTCCAGAAGTCAAGAGTTGAAGTTTCCAACTTTCTGAATAAAATTTAATTGCTTTTCTATTTATCTTTTTATAATCTGTAAGTCACCCAGAGTTGTCTTATTGGAGAGATCCATAAACAAACAAACAAATAAATAAAAACCTGGGCTTGAAAAAATGGATGACTATTTGTATTATCCCAAAATGATCAGTCTAATATAAGCCTGAACAGACTGAACACTCAGTTACACGACCTCCATTCTCAATGGTCAGTTGCAATTCGTTTAAAATCTATTAATTAAAATCTATCAGTAGCATCTGAAGCAGCAATTTAAAGTAACTCCAACATCCCGACACTGTGTGAATAATCCATCCCCCTCACAAAAAAATAAATAAATTATCAGAGCAAAGCTGAAACTGGAAAGCTTTGAATAGTGTGTTATTTTGCATAATATACCCAACTTACAGACCCGTGTTTTCTTCAAATAGTGAGAAAGGAACCAAAATAGGTGCACTGAAAAATGCTCCAAATAACTGAGATTCTTCATTATTTTAGTCATCCTACATCATCTGAGTCAAAGAATGGCTTAAGTTACAACTAGTTGCATACCGAGATCAGAGTGGTGCAACCAATGCTGTTGGCACATTTACAAGGGTGAAGTTTGTCGCGCCAGCATCGTCATCCTGACAAAAGAAGTGAGAATCTGTGGATAATGCTTATTTGCTTTTCATTTTGTGTGATTTTATATCCTGTTACTGCATATAGATATGCCAAATTACCGAGGTTACTCTTCTGAGATAAAAACGCATCTATCAAGCAATATAGTTAGAATGGCTTACTGGAAATCAATAGCCATTTTTACAGCACTGCACAAAAATTACTTTTTCCTTATCTCACTCCTCAATTTTCATTAATGTGCCATGAATAGCCAATGCAGATATGCATGCTTCAGCAAGGTGAATCATTTTGTACAGCAATCAGCAAGGTTTAAATAAGTTAAAAATTACAACAAGCAACTACTGAAAACTCTTTATTTTTAAGATATCATTAAACTATGCCTAGCTGCTTTCTGCTGAAAGTGGGTAGTGTTGTATATACTCAATGTTTTTATAAGCTACACATTTTAAAGGAAACAGACACATTTAAAAATACTCCTAGAGAAGGCTATTGAAGAATAATCGTAATTATTTCATTCTTGTCCATGGATCAGAATAAAGTGATACAACTAAAAATATTTTTGGCAGCTAAGGAACTTTCCCTTTTATATAGATATAACTATCAGTAAAAAAGAGATATTGGTCTAGTTTTGGAGAAAAATCGTACCATACTTAAAATGTCAAATTTCAGGCAATATTACATGATAAAAAGAGAGACATAATACAGCACAACTTGGTAAGCCTAATTTAATAGCAGACTGAAGAAAAAGCACTTTTCAGGGCATTCATAAACAATATCTGTTCTAAGGCTGTCAACATCCTACAAGATGTGAGATGCTATCAACATATCTCTCTGCCACCAATGAATACATCTGAACCACACATCAGTTTAGGGTTTAAAATGGTGAGGTTCTCATAAGCACTATATGATTCATTTTTTTTATTAAGGCAGTAGGATAGCTATCCAGTAATAAATCTAGAAAATAACATTTCAAAAATCTTTCCAATCAGTTAGATTCATTCCCTGCAGCTCAGTTATCTTGAATAAAATGTTTTAAACTGTTCCAAAAAATTTTGTCCCATGCTACACGTTAAGGAGGCCATTTAAGGTGATACAACATCACTAAAATGCTAACAAATTCTTCCCAAATCCCTCCCTCCATTTTCCCCATGGTGTTTTCAGCACAAATTGAGAATTGTTCCAGGCCATACTGTGACTACATTTTTACTGAAGCAGGCTCATTGTATCAGATCAAGAACCGTGCTCTATTACCGCCTTCCCTGAATCAAATACTAATCTGCCATCCTTCACTCAGAACCAAATACATCTTGGAATTATATCTTTATCCAAATGATACAAATTTAGGCAATATTATCAAAGATACATCTGACTAATTTATGGCCTCCTGGAGGCCTACATCCTTCAGAGCTTGGATGTAAGATCTGCCATGAGCATCCAACCCATCAATTTTCTACTTTCTGAGGGAACCCGATTGGAAAAAGAAGATGGCTTATATTTATGATATTCAACAGATCACTTTTATTACATATTAGGCTATTAGCACCTATTTGTGAGGCTGTGTAGTTTTCCCATATTAAGTAGAAAAATGCGCAATCAGTCATCCATACATTTGAATCATGCAACTTTTAGCACTGAATTAAGAGACATCTGTTGCAATAAAGGTCCCCTTATCAATTTGCCCATTCAACCACCAGCAATAGCATAGAATGCATCCAAAGGGAGTAACAAAACTTAATTGTTAAATGCACACTACAATTGCTAATTGTAGTTGCTGCAGAAGACAAATCCTTTCTACTACAACATTTTAAAAAAGATATTTTTGGAATCTGTACTGATCATAACAAACAGAAGTACTAACAAAGTGAGATAAACAAAAAGGAGAATACTGCGATATTATGAAAGATGTACACAAGGATAGAAGGGCAAGGATCACAGATGTGAGAAAGAAAGGTTTTAAACATAAGCCAAAGGGTCTTGAGGGAACAAAAGGCAGCCTCTGGCATACAAAATAAACATCATGTGTGTTTGGGAGGGGAAGATCTGGATTCAACTGCACTTAACCATGTCAGACACCCGCTGAGGCCCCTTTCCTCCAAGCTGTATGCAGCAGCCCATGGTCTGAACTGATCTTGCTGTGCCATATGAACGCACCAGTGGAACAAGCCAGAAAGGGAAACCCATCATTTATGTTAAGGTCAATTCTAACTGTTCTTTCTGTGTTGTGTTTGGGTACAAGAATCTCAATGCAAAATAAACAGCTAGTTTGTAATCCTACTTGCAGAGTACAGGTCTTAGGGATATCCATCCAATTGTAGGCACTGTGGACCCTATATTACATCTTGTAGTAACAGAACTTTGAGAATGAACCAGCATCTAGGGCAGTTTTTCTCAACCATAGCAACTCTATGATTTATGGTCTTTAGCTTCCAGCCTGGTCGAGTTGAACTTGTAGTCCACACATCTTAAAGCTGCTGAGATTGAGAAACTGGTCTAGGGATGTCAGCAGAAGGAAGCAGGGTCCCTAATACAATCTAAATCAGGGGTCTTCAAACTTGGCCCTTTTATGACTTGTGGACTTCAACTCCCAGAATTCCTCAGCCAGCATGCCTGGATGAGGAATTCTGGGAGTTGAAGTCCACAAGTCATAAAAGGGCCAAGTTTGAAGACCCCTGACCTAAATAGAAAGAAATAAGGAGAAAGGCAAGAAAAAAGAAGCTATCCTCTATCACTGTGTAACAGTTAAGGAACTCTAGAAAATCTGCATGTATTTTTCAACTTTGTTTGTTAAATTTAGAAGGCCAGCCAACTCCAAAGAAACTCTGGGTGGCATACAACACTAGAAACAGAAAAAAGCAATAAAAAAAGATTAATATCCTGAATAAGAAACATTCAAACAAAAATCTTATAAAAGCCACATCATCCACCTTAACCCAAGAGCTAGGGAAAAACTCAAGAGGCTTTTTAAAAAAGGGTCAAGATGGGTCCCATGCATCTTGGGGGGGGGAATCCTATTTCTGAGGGCAAACACTGTGACAGAACGCATGTGCTTCTGTCCAAACAGAAGACAATATTTGATGGGTGGGACTCAGAATATGCTCACTTGTTTTTTTACATGTGCAATTCTCAAAGATTTGTGAAAAGAACTCATAAGTTCCATAAAAACCTTAAAAGAGATAGCATCTCTCTTCTAAGATATGCTTCTTCCTGGGTTGTAATCAGTCATATATACATATAAAGCTTTCTCCATCTATAGAAGAAAAATCAGCTGTTGCTGAACTAATAAAAATGGTAAATGAAATTCAATTCTGTTTTTGGAACACAGCAATGGAACTACACAGCTGCAATACTTGACTCTGTATAGCATTACCAGCTATGTAATCTTTGCAAATATAAAATAATTACATTTTTTCCTAAACAAATGAGTACATTCACTTTATTTGAGGTCTGCCAACAAGGAAAAAGCACTAAAGAGAAGCAGTTTTTTCTAACATGGTGTTGCTAATTTATTCCACTCTGAGGCAGCAATAAAAAGTTCTTCAAAATCCTACAAAGGGAAGTGGTCAAATACAGAAAATAATAAATTTCATTCATAAGAAATATTTTAAAAAACCATTTCTCACATCACTTAGTTCCTTATTTTCGGTTGGGGTATTCTGGGAATTGAAGTCCACACTTCTTAAAGTTGCCAAGCTTGCAAAGCACTGACTTCCTGCAGAAGAGAAGCGCTACTCTCTGTATCTCAAATCTGGTATGATGACCTCTTGAAGACACTGCATTGGCTTCTCAATCATTTCAATGGATTTCTACAAGTTCTTCTGAAGTCTGTTTTTGATTATTTTCAACTTAGCCCATATAACTGAAGTGTCAAAATAAACTTCATTTCCTGGTACTGATCTCATGTTGCAGACTTGTATTTTCTTATTCTCTTTACATTCAAAAATTTGGAAGGGCCTTATCCAGGGCTTTAAATTCCCTTATGGAAAATTAATAAAGCCCACAGCTGCCTACCCACACCATTCAAGCTACTTCCTCCACCCAGATAAGATCCCCACCCACACGGAACATCAGATGTAGTCATGTTTGAAGGGTGGTTTGGGGAGGCATCTGATGGCCCAGGAGAGCTATACGCATTGCACGGCCAAGCCATGTATTCGGGGGGAGACATTTGTAGTCACGCTGAAATCATCAGAGGGATGAACTCCTGAGTAGGATAAGCAGTATGTGAAATTCAAAAGACCACACAGCTTCTCACCCTAGCCTGAAAAACGCAGAATCCCACGCTCAAGCCGGTCACCTGACCATAACACCACTGCCTTGCCACCAGCTAAGCCAATCAGCAAAAAACAATCACGATTTGTGTATTTTAAAATCAGGCCAAAGCAAGTTTGATTCTGTTGCACAAAGTTGCTCTTGGCCGCCTGGTTTTTGCTTTTCAGGGGCAGAGGAAGGTAACTAAAGGTGCTGGAAATATGAAGCTGGTATTTGGGGGGGGGGGACGAAAAAAAAAACCCCAGGGCTGCCTCCCCTATGCTCCTCCCTCTCCCTCCCCCTCCCCCATTAGTAAGCTACTGATCCACTCTTACACTTCTTTGTACAACACTTAAAGAGTTTTTAAATGAACTGCAGCTGAAAATATGACACTGCCATCTGGTTTTAAACAGCAAGATCTAGTTTGCAAAAAACAAAGAGTGGGGGGGAGGGCGGGGAAAGGAGCCCCCCCCTTTTTTCTTTCTGTACTAACCTCACTTTAATCATTGCCAAAGAGCATGAAGACAGCCCTGCGTCCTCCCACAAGAAAGCCTTGGGCCTCACAAACTTGGCAAGGTCTCTCCCCTCACAAACAGCTCAGCAGGCAAAAGGCCCTGTCAGAATAAGAGCCCTCCCTGCCTTTCTCTCTCTCTGGAAAGCTGCACACACAAGCAGGCCAGCAAGCCAGGGAGGAAGGGCACCGTCCTTTTGTAGTGGCCGCTCTTCCTTTCCTTTCCGGAGGAGCCAGGATTTTGCGCGTTTGGCTGAGAGGAGTCTCCCTCCGAGGCAGTCAGGCGGGCTCTCTCTTTCCCAGAGAAAAAGAAAACTCTGCACTCCCTCTTGCCAGGGAGACCGATTAGCTCAGGGGTCTTCAAACTTGGCCCTTTTATGACTTGTGGACTTCAACTCCCAGAATTCCTCAGCCAGCAAAGCTGGCTGAGGAATTCTGGGAGTTGAAGTCCACAAGTCATAAAAGGGCCAAGTTTGAAGACCCCTGGATTAGCTAGTGGCTAAGAGATGATGAATGGGGAAGGAGAGAGGGGAGGGGGAGACAGAAAGACAGACAGACAGAGAGAGGAAAGAGAGCCAAGGCAGAGGCAGGCATGCTTCCAGTCCCTGAGACAAGCCTGAGATAGGGAGATTTTACTGTAATTCACACAGCCCAGAGAAAGAAAAACAGCAATTTGGGCCCTCGGCCTGGAGTGGCCACATGACTTTTTCCTTCCTTTTCTTTTCAATTGCCCTGCCAGGTTTGCTTGCTATTTTTGAAGGCTCACATTCGTTTGAATGTGGGCACGGTTTTAACAGGCAACCAAATGTACTACCTTTGGACCGTACAACATACCATACGTAAGGGGGACTCTGTCTGATCCTTTGTGATACAGTAACTTTGCACTGTGTTGTCAGCATAATGTTCAGCAAAAAGGCCTCTGACATCTTTACAAACCTCTTGTATTCCTTTCACAGAAAAGTCCAGCGTAGCCACAGTCCTGGAAATGTTACGAATTCATATATAATTTCAATTCAAATTGCCAACTTAAGCCCCATATCCATTTTCCAACTGAAAATCACAGTGGCATCTTTTTTTAAAAAAGGGAGGGAAGGAGGGAGGAAGGAAAAAAGGAGCTAAACTTTATTGTACTTTCAAGTCAGAAAAGGAAGCTTGCTCCATACATTGTTAGAGTATATTTGCAAATTCAAGGCAATATTTCTTCCTCTTCAAAAGGCTAATATAAACAACACAAACCTATTGAAATATTATTAAACTAAATTTTAAAGAATGGCATAAGTATTCACCTTAAGCATTACATCCCTTCAGACACAACCCTTGAGTGGGAAGCAAATACACTGGATGACCTTTAGATATCAGGAAAAGTACAGAAATCTCTCATAATGTGGACTTTTGCAGTCCAACTACGGCAGCCCTACTCTTGCTGAGAACATATGTCTTGCAGCATAGTTTAATGTAATACAGTACTGATTAAAAGAACAAGTTAGTACTGATTAAAAGAACAAGTTAAAGACGCTGCTCAGCTATAACTCCAAGAAGAGCTAATGTATACAGTTGCAATCTGTATTAAGTAAGAACAATTTGCCAAGATGGTTGCTACACAAACAATCCTCTCCAGTATTCACTGCAAAATAAATCTACTGTACATAAGGGAACAATCACTTACACCACTTTTTTTAAAAACCCGAACAGTACTGTAGTCCTCAACTTATGGCCACGATTGGGACCAGAACTTTCATTACTAAACAACAGCTAGGTGAGTCATCATATGACCGTGCCTTTTTAATGACCTTTTTTGTACAGTCACTAAGCAAATCACATGGTCATTAAGTGAATCTAGTTTCCCCTCCATTGACGTTGCTTGTCAGAAGCCAGTTGGAAAGGTTGAAAATGGCAATCCTGTGACCTCAGGAAGCTGCAACCATCGTAAATACATGTCAGTTGCTAGGCGTCTAAATGGCAATCCCATGACCTTGGGGATGCTGCAATGATGGCAAGTGACAGGACCACTCACAAATCACTCTTTTCAGTACTGTTATAATTTTTTTTTTTATTGAAAAGTTTTAACATACAATTTTTCCCTTAGAAAATCCCCCCTCCCCCACCCTTCTCCCTCCCCCCCTTCCTCCCCCCTTCCTCCCCCCTCCCCCCCCGACTTCCCAGAGCTAAATACAAGGTATATATAAAAAAAACAATCATAAACAACCATATACTAACAACCATAAACTCTAAAATCTATCACTCTCTAGCTTATATAGGATAAAACAATCCTTAGTAATATTAAATATATATATAAAAAAACTAATATAGAAAAAGAAACAAAGAAAGAAGCCTTATTCAAATATAAAACTTCTTAACCCTATACTTATTCTGGATAAACTCAAACCATTCTCTCCCTTCCATAATATAGCGTTCCTGCAAGTAATCTTGCAAGTAGGCCGAAATCTTCGCCATTTCAACCAAGTCGGAAACCTCTAAAACCCACTCTTCTATGGTCGGCAGTTCCTCTTTCCAGTACTAACCTATCAAAAGTCTTGCTGCCGTAATTAAATTCAACATCAACTTAGTATGTTCCACCAGACTTTCATCCAAAAAACCTTAACCTTTTTACAAGTCCACCATATATGAAAATATATTACGTCTTCATCACCGCACCTCCAACATTTAGGCTAATGATTCAGATACATACTTAGCTTTTTAAAATCTAAATACCATCTATAAAACATTTTGTAAAAATTCTCTTAGATTTCAAACTTGTTTAAATTTTACATTCCTCACCCAAATCTTTTCCCACCTCCCACTACTTGGCTGTAAGTACGTTGTGAAAGTTCCATAGACTTCTGCTGTTCTTGTTCTTTTATCTTTTTTGATCGTTTTAAAGCAGCACGCGTCACCCTCTGTTCTCTGGGATCATCCAAAGGTGTTATAACTTGATCTCCTCCAGCACCATTCTCCTCTGTCTGTCCATCTTCAGCCTCTTGATGTTCTCCTTCTCCAGATCCCTTTGCAGCTTCCAGAAGTGTTAATGGGGTTGCTTTTAAAACATTATTGTAAAAATCACGCGCTTGCATCACAGTAACCAGACGGTACCTTTTACCTTCATGCATCACCATCAACCCAGCTGGGATCTCCCATCTGAACCTTATATCTCGTTGCTTGAGCTCTTGCACAAGAAATGTAAAATCCTTCCTTCTCCTTAAAATCTTTGGAGGAATTTCTTTTAGAACCAGAACTTCTTGATCAGCAATCACGACTTTAGTATCATAGGCAGCTTGTATAACTTCATCTCTAATTTCCCTTTTTGCAAAATAAACCACCACATCTCTAGGCAACTTTCTCTGTCTAGCAATCCATGAATTCACACGAAACACTTTATCCATACCTCCTTTTATTTCAGATGCTGGCTGATTCAATACCACTTCAAGAGCCTCAGAAACCAGCTGCTTTAGATCTTCCTTAATATTCTCCTTTAAACCTCTGATTCTAATGGCAAACTGCATCTGGAAATATTGAGCAAGACTCAATTCTCTATCCATTTTATCTCTTAAATCTTCATTCTCCAGTACTTTTGCTTCTAATATGGCATTCTTTTGAGTCAAATCTTCCACTTTTTCATCCAAATCTTCCACACATTCAGCCACTTTATACACTGAAGACAAAATGTCTACCTTCATCACCCTGAACTTCTGTTCCATCCTCTCCTCCATTCTCTCCTCCAACTTCTTCAATTTCTCCTCCATCTGTGCAAATTTGTCACCAATTGATTGATTAATTGATTCCAAAAGTACCTGGGCATGTTTATCCAAAGCATCTCGTAAATCCTTCGGTGTCAATACATCAGGAGGGTGCAACGCCTGTAATGATGATTGTTGCACCGGAGAAGATCCACCACTCCGAAGAGTTTTAGGGGGAGGTTTAGCCGCCATCTTTAACTTTCAATTGTGACGCACTTTCACTTAAAGTTTAAAAAAAGTCCATCAAGCTCGAGAGTAAAATAAAATAATCCTCTTCACCTTTTCATCTTGTACCGCTCTGCCTGCTCCTTTTAATCCATAGTCCTTCCTTCAGGCAGGGGTGGTCGCAGACGCCTGGCTCTGCTCCATGAAATCAGGAGCAGAGGCGCTGGCCAGCTGGGAGCGACCCAGGCTACGGGGGAGTTCAATCCTTCAGCCGCCCAAGCTGCAAGCTCAGGCGGCCCCGGAGAACTCGACCCCTACCTGGGGCCTCACCCCCTCCTCTTCTCCCGAGGAGGGGGCTTCAAATTCGCCCGAACAGCTGATCGGCGCTGTTTCGGGCGAAAATCACTCAGCTGAGCCGCGGGCAGCCCGGGAAGGCTGTCTTCGGCGCCGCGCAGCCACCGGAAGTCCAGTACTGTTATAATTTTGAAACAGTTGCTAAATGAATAGTGATGGACTATCTGTATAGCTGTGGGTATTTCTGTAAACGTATGAAAATGGCATAAACCTAGCATTAGTAAATAAATAAAAACTGACCTAGGGCAGAAGTTACGAGGCAGTAAACTTTATATATTACACTGAATAGAGAGCACATAGTTCAGCATTATGTCTATTCTACTGGATTGTTTCTATACAGAAGAGTAGTTAATTCTGTTGTATTCAGTGTGCTCAGAGAATAATCAATCTGAATAGCATTTGTAAGAACAACAATTCTCATCTGATGCCCGTTTTTCAAAGTATTTATCTGTTCTATATCAAACCTGATGTATTCTTGCACTATCATAGGGAAAGAGCCAGTTTGGTCTAGTGGTTAAGGCACTAGGCTCAGTGGCGTAGCGTGGGTTGTCAGCACCCGGGGCAAGGCAAGTAATTTGCGCCCCCTAACCCGTGGATTTTAGCACTCGAGTCTCTTCCACTAGATTAGTTAAAGAGAGAGCTGCGAGTGCAAGCGCGCCCCCCCTGATGTTGTGCCCGGTGCGGCCAGCCCCCCCTGCACCCCCCACGCTACGCCACTGACTAGGCTAGAAACCAGGAGGCTATGAATTGTAGTACCCCACCTTAGGCATGAAAGCTGCCTGGGTGACTTTGGGCCCATCACTCTCTCTCAGCACAACCCATCTCACAGGGTTGCTGTTATGGGGAAAATAAAAGGAGAAAGGAGCAGTCTATAGGTTCACCACCTTGAGTTACTTTACTTTATTACTTTATAAGGTAAGCTAAAACTAATAAAAATCTAATAAACTAAATAATCTCAATAGGATTGAAAGGTCCTATCCAGTCTTTTGTACCAACAGAGGAATGTAAATATGCTTCACACACTGTACATTTCCCTGAAAAGATAGGGATTCCAGCAGAGTAGTAATAATAATAGTAATAGAAAACAGACATGGCAAGGCAAAGCATTTTATGAGTATGTTAAAAAAGAAATTAGCAAGAAAAGCACATACAACAAGACCTGGCAAAGGCTAAGTGCAAGAAAGTTGAAGAAAGAGACACAAGGGCTAATTCCAGCTGCACAAGACCAAGTTTTAAGAACAAACGCATACAAAGCCAGAAATGAGAAGGCAGCAACAGACAGCAAATGCCACCTCTGCAAAGAGGCTGAAGAAACAGCTGCTGTAAGAAGATGGCACAGACTGACTACACACAATAGCATTGCAAAGTAGCAGCCATCATGGTGCACTGAAAGATCTCCAAGAAATATGATTTGCTTGTAAGCAAGAACTGGTGGAACCATGAAATAGAGAAAGGCATAAAAATGAAGAACTGGGACTTACTTTAGAATTTAAACAGTCAAGCACCTGTCACATAACACTCCAGACTAAACAACTGTTGATAACAAAGGCAAAAAAGTTTGAATAGTGGACATTATACACACACACGCACACACACACACACACACACACACACACACACACACACACACACACAAACCTGTAAACAGAAGTAGAAGAACTATAGCAAAAGAATGCACAGACAATACTAATAGTAGTATCACTTTGGATGCAATTCCAAAACTTCTGGAGCAGCATTGAAAGAATCACAATCAGTCAATTGCAAAAGGCCTTTAATACCATCTACCATCAACATCTGTCTAACCCAGGTCCTTGAGAAGGACTGAATAGGTGGATGAAATGCCAAATCCAGTCTAAATATCTGGCTGACTGTGCAATAATTTTATAAGTTGCCTGATTCCCAGTAACTCTTCTGCCATTAGATAAAAGAGTAGAAATTATATGTCAGAGTCACACAATAAAGGATGATTTGGGCACGTGATCTTTCAATTTAAAAAGAATTAAATGTAACATAAAAGAAGAAAGTTTCACGACAGTAAAATCACAGGTAAAACAGGTAACCCAGCCCATAAAAGAAAAGGCAAATATGCAAATAAAATCATCTGCAAAAAATGAAGTAGAACCTACTGTTTTTCTGAGATCAAACTGTTTTTCTGAGATTAAAATACAGGTTGTTCTCCTGTCGACTTACAACAGTTCATTTAGTAACTGTTCAAACTGAAAAAGGTGATTTATGACCATTTTTCACACTTATGACTTCTTCATGGCCATGTAATCAAAATTCAGACACTTAGCAACTGATTCATATTTAGGACGGTTGCAGTATCCAGGAGTCAAGTGGACCCCTTTTGTGACCTTCTCACAGGCAAAGTCAACGGGGAAGCCAGATTCATTTAACAAACGTGTTACTAACTTAATAACTGCAGTGATTCATTTAACAACTGTGGCAAGAAAGGTTATAAAATGAATGTCTCACTTAGCAGCATACATTTTGGGCTGCATTGTAGTTGTAAGTCAAGAAGTATCTGTACACATCACTGTTCAACTGATTTCCACAAATCTATCTCAATATCTTAACTAGATTTTTCCCCGTCTTCTGATTTTGTCCTATTTTTAGTATATATGCAGACTTATAGAAAAAATAGTACTTCAAATCAAACTCAGCAACTTTTTTTTTCTAGAGATCCATGTAGTTTACTTGGCCACAGTATGGAAGTGATTTGCTTTCTTCCAGGATGGCTTTTTTTTTCCAACTTCCAAATCTATCTTAACAGTTCTGAGATTTCCTCCTGGCTTCCCATCCAAGTATTAATCATATCCAAACCTGCTTAGCTTTCAAAGCCAACAACAGTACAGATGTATTGACTTTTGATTTTGTTTTATTTCAGGTGGACTTACGAAAAGATAACAGTAATCAGAAAATCAATATTAGCAGTACTGAATCCAACTATCGTAATAAAGAATCAAAACTACTTGGAGAAATTTATAACACTATGAAAACCTACCTCTGTCTTGAATATGAGCCTTGGTGGAGCAGTGGGCTAATGCCTCCTTAAGTAACACCAGCTGCCTGCAATTAGTGCAGGTTCGCATCCCACCAGGCTCAAGGTTGACTCAGCCTTCCATCCTTCCGAGGTAGGTAAAATGAGGACCCAGATTGTTGGGGGCAATTAAGCTGACTTTGTAATAATGCCGCTTGGGGTGTGTGTGAAAGCCCTAATAAGCAGGCATATACATAGAATGAAGGCTACTGCTAAGCTTGTAAGCCGCCCTGAGTCTTTGGAGAAGGGCAGGATATAAATGGAATTAAAATAAAAAATAAAATAAATAAATATATCAATAACTGGCAGTTTTAAAAAGAATCAATAGTAGCGTTTTTTGTGTGAGGAGCATGTAGCAGGTTATAATATTTTAAAAGAAAATCAAATCATTTGTAGACTGGGAAGAAACCTTATTCAACTAAAAGCAAATGTATGAATTTATTCCAGATACTGATTTTATAGCCATTGTCTATAGCAACTGTGTCCAAAACATTCTAACTCTCAAGAGGACAACTCTCTGGTAAATGGTACATCTGTCAAACTGTAGGAAACATCTGGGAAATAGCTGAACAAAAGTAACAAATTTAAAACTTTTCTTCCACAGACACAAAATCTAGACTATAATTTTAAAAGAATTGCTTAGCTAAGGCCCTGTACGCATAGGACAGGAGTAGGCCATTAATTTTCCCAAGGGCTCACTTGAGAAACTGGAACTGTTGTGGAGGGTCCAACCAACAGAATCAACACATTACTATGAAGGTGCATAGAACCGCACACACATACATAAATTGGAAAAAAAAGCAGTCAACTTCAAAATAAAAGCAATGCAGTTGTATTATGTGCATTTACATTTTATTTCTAATTTCCAATTAACCTCATGCAGGTCAGAGAGGGACAGCCAGCAGGCCAAATGTGGCCGCAGGGCTGTAAAATGCCCAGGTCTGGCATAGGATCATAAGCACTGGATTCATTAAAATAAAAGGACCACACAAACATGTGTGAACTTTGCTTAGATCTATGGGATGGTACACTGCTTAGATATCGCTTATAGAAAAATATCATTCATTCAGAAACAAAAACTCTCATGTATACACAATTTTATATTGTAAGCTGACTTAAAATTAATTTTGCCACTATTCTGATAACATTAAGCATTGTTTTATTTAAAAACAAGGATACTTCATCAAGAAAAAAAATAAAGTATCTAAAATGCTATGTCCAACGTCTTGCACATAACCTCTTGTTGACATAAATTGTTTTAAAATTAAGAAGAATGGATACCCCAGATTCTAATATCCAGGTTCTTCTAAAAGATATTTGTGGCCCTGCCCCATCTGGGTCTTTCTCTTTCTCTGCTGATTTCTCTGGCTCCAGAGCTTTGAAGTCTGTCCAAGTGAGCTGTGGAGGTTTCTTCTTGTGGAGGTTTCCTTTCTGTGAGGGAACTGGGCCCTTAGGCGGACAAGAACCAATAATACTTTTTCTCCTAATCAGATAGTCTCATTAAAGGATCTATGGATGGGGAACCTGGGGTGCTCCAGATATTGATGAATTATAAATCTCAACATCTGGAGGATGTTGTGCAAGCCAAAAAAAATAGGCAATACAAATATTTTCACTTATGTCACAAACAACTGGCTTGAAGCCCCAACTGGGGGAATATCATGATGGAGGTGGTTAATGGACCAATAGAAGATCCTACCTTCCCCCCTGTACATTCTGCTTCCTCCCCATCTTTTAGTTATAATCTGTATTTTTATTGTAATTATATATATAAGGAAACAAACAATTCATGGTTTTATGTTGATTTCCATTTTAAGATCATTAAGGCAAATTGTTGCCATTATTTTTTCATACATTGATTGAAGTAAGTTTATGTAAGCGATATCTGTGCCTTAGTTGAGCAATGCCTTAATTATTGCTTGTTGGATTATTGAGTCAAACACCTTTTCATAGTCAATGAAAGTCAAGCACTGAGGCTTCGTTGTGTCTTTCAATGACTTGCTGAACAACCTGGATGTGATCCATGGTTTTATTGCTTTTAATGTTGTAAGCTGCTCAGATTCACCTTACAGTGAGATGGGCAGCAAATAAATTGAAATAAAATAATAAAATAAAATAATAAAATAGTCCCAAGACTGATGACATTAGTCTTAGTAATCCTGCATATACTTTTATAACTATACTCAAAAGTTCAAAAAGTTCTTGCTATGACTTCTGCAAGAAAAGTTAGACAGAAGCACCTACTGTGTTTCCCCAAAAATAAGACTGGGTCTTATTTTTTTGTCTCCAAAAGAGGCACCAGGTCTTATTTTGGGGGTAGGCCTTACCTCATCTCCAGCACCGACAGCCCCTTACCTCATCTCCGGCACCAACAGTCCACTTCTTTTGGGGCTGAAGTTCTGCAGCTGCATTTGGCCCTGTATTTTGCAGTCAGGCCTTTCCAGAAGGCCTAATCAGCCGAGTACCGAGCTATGGATTCAATCCAGCTTGGTTCTTGGCTGCTGAGGTCTTGCAGAACTGAGCTATGGATTGAATCCATAGCTCGGTTCTTGGCTGCACAGGCCTTCCGGAAAGCCCTATGACAGAGGAACGCAGGCTTGGCTGCAGAAGAGGTCTCAGAAGAAGTGGGCCGGCACGGAGAAGCCTGGCTGCAAGGTAAGTGGGTGCAGGGCAGGTGTGGCAACTGCACACACTCACCCCCAGCTTGATGGTCTATGCCTTGCCCCAAAACTAGGGCTTATTTTGGGGATAGGGCTTATATTAGCCCCCCCCCAAATCAAGGGCTTATTGTTGGTTAGGCCTTACTTCCAGGGAAACACGGTAGGTATAATCTCTTACCTTCTTTTCCCATTTACTTTGCAATTCCAGGAATGACTGGCCTAAGAACGTTAAACGGCTAAGCCAAGATTTTTCTTCCAAATCCACCTACATTTCACTTCTACTCTTAATTGAAGATATTTTTTAAAAATATTGTATGCATCTATCCTTTATCTTCATCTATTCAAAACATCTGCCTTCTCTTTAAATAGTATGGGGTCCACAGAAGACCCACAATGAATAAACAGCAAGTTTGGCTGTCAATTACATTAAGCTCCTACGAGTAGAAAATCTGTAATGAGTGAAATATTATTATTTCACTGAGCAGCTCACTATTTGGACATTTTTCCCTTTCTTACATGTTTGCTCAAGGAGATTCAGATTTCCCTGGCAGACTATAATCCCTAGTTGAGACAGTTATGACATCCATGCTGTTCCACTTCCCCTGTTGCTTAAGAAGTAGACTTTGAGGGTTATTTGTGACTTTATTTCCGTTGACTCATTAAAAGTATATGTGAAAGGAAATTCAGGAAATTTGTCCTTCCTGCACAACAATATATATCTTCATTAGCAATTATGCTTATGTGGAAATGATGAGAAAAGTCAAGACTACAAAATTAATATTAAAGCCAATTCTATTGTCTAAACTTTCCACCCCTGAAAAAAATAATCCCCTTTTCGTATTCTTTTTCAGGAGGCGAAACTGCACAAGGAAGGAATTTTGTATTTAATGTCTTTATGAAAAACTTCCCAGGCCTTTGAAACTTCACTGGCTGAAGTACTGCCTGTCAGGCAGATGAAGTTATGCAAAACAGATGCTGGTGCCCCAGGTAAGGTTGCACCAACTGAATTTCTGCCTGTCATCCATTTGAGGAGACCTCTTGGCCCTCTGCCCCTAGAAGGAAATCAGTAGTCCCTTTGTTGACGGAACAGAAGATTGGAGTAAAGCAAAAGGCATAGTAGCAACACCAGACACAGCAGTTTTAAGTCAAAAGAAAAGAAATAAAATGAAGGAAGCCATTTTCAGACACAACCAGCTATATTAATGGTGATAAAAAGCAGAGGTTTGGGTGGGAACTGGTTTGATCCATCTTCAAGGAAACAGTTTTCAATTACAGGGTTACAGGAAACTTTGCACTCCCCGCTCACCCATCAGACCACAAAGAAAAATAGATACATATGCTGTCACAGTGGAGACAAAACAACTTTTCCATGTTTGGGAAAAATGAAAAACTGATTTCTAGATGTGTAAAAGCAGATTCAAAGAAAATCACCATCATAGCAATAGGTAAAATAAATGCTTTTCAGAAAGAATTGGCAAAACATCCATTTAATATGGTAAATTATAAATTTCCATCTAAAAATTAACATATTAATAAACTATGTATTATGATATCCCTAAAACATCTCAATATAATACAGTATTATACATACAGTATTACTTTCAATTAGTAAGGTAAAGGTAAAGGTTCCCCCGCACATGCATGCTAGTCGTTTCCGACTCTAGGGGCCGGTGCTCATCTCCGTTTCAAAGCCGAAGAGCCAGCGCTTGTCCGAGGACGTCTCCGTGGTCATGTGGCCAGCATGACTAGACGCCAAAGGCGCACGGAACGCTGTTACCTTCCCACCGCAGTGGTCCCTATTTTTCTACTTGCATTTTTACGTGCTTTCGAACTGCTAGGTTGGCAGAAGCTGGGACGAGTAACAGGCGCTCACTCTGCTACACGGCACTCGGGATTCGACCCGCCAAACTGCCGACCTTCTGATCGACAAGCTCAGCGTCCTAACCCACTGAGCCACCGCGTCCCTTACTTTCAATTACTGCCCAGTAATTAAGAGGGAGATGAGCAGTTTAATAAACAAGTAAATAACAAACAAGCAAATAAATAAATAGATGGTACACAGAAGTTAATCCTAAAAGTGTCTGCCATTATAGATATACAACTTTTTAAGAGATGGTATGGAAGAGAACCAAATTTTGCCAGACAGGACTGGGACTGAACTGAAAGTGGATCTGAAAATGTCAGGCTGCAAGAGTGATATGGAAAAAGATGTTACACTAAATTTACAAATGAAATGTCAGGTGCAAACAACCAGACCCACGCTTGAAAAGTTCAGTTAGCTGTTTTATTGTTAAAGCCTATATACAGAATCTTCTCAGATTAATGGCTGCACATGGGTGAGGCTAGATAAGATTCAATGGCATGGGGGTTGGACTTCATCCTCTTGTGTCCACATAAGATTCAAGGCTATTTCCTCATTTGACTCCTCCCCCTGGTTCAGCCAGTCTTTCTCCTATATTGGCAAATATCTAAATAATTGAAAAGAATATGCAACAGGAAAAGCAAAAAAGTATCTTGGATATTTTTTTAATATTGGATCTACAGAAGAGATCTGTTAAAGTTCTGAAGGATTTTGTGAGAAGGGACAAAAAAAATGAAAGGAAAACAAGTTTTAGAATATTAACTGAAGAGATTAAAGATCAACATTGTTAAAAGTAAAAGAAATGAATGTGAAGTGGGTTTATTTGATCAAGATTAAAACAGTTATGTTGCTATTTCTAGCAACCCTTAATGAACTTTTGCTGACCAGGACTAAATGTAAGGATCTATATGTAGATAGGAAATGAGATATGGTATGAAGGGTTTTTTTTAATATATATTTTAAGAGCAGGTGATTAGTTGTTAAAATTGTTCACATTTGTTGTGGCAAAGAAGAAATCATCTTTAAATATTTCTTTTCTTCTGCCCTCTCTCTTTCTCTCTATGTGTGTGGATATATGTATATGTGTATATCTTTTTCCATCTATTTTCTGCATTATATTTTTATTTTTGTAGTTTGTATTAACTTTTATCTGTTTAACTATGTTTAATAAATTATTATGTTTAAGAATTCTAATAAAATAAAAATAAACACATTTGTGATGCTCTAAGCTCTTAGTAACCTTATTACGGATTATTACAGACAACATGATTTACTATGCATTTATTGACTTAAATACTATGCATAGTATAATCAGTGGAACAACCGGCCTCCAGAAGTTGTGAATGCTCCAACAATGGAAGTTTTTAAGAAAAGACTGGACAACCATTTGTCTGAAATGGTATAGGGTTTCCTGCCTGAGCAGGGGATTGGACTAGAAGACCTCCAAGGTGCCTTCCAATTCTATTATTATTATTATTATTATTATTATTATTATTATTATTATTATTATTATTATTATTATTATTATTATTGTTGTTGTTGTTGTTGTTGTTGTTGTTGTTGTTGTTGTTTTGTATTTTTTCTTGTACACATGTATCTATTGTGTAATAGATAAATGAATGGTATAAACATAAGGACTTGGACAGTTATTCTAAATATTGGAATTGAATAATTTGCTTTTAATTTCACTGCTGTATTAAAAGGCAAATCAGCAGATGTGTTCTATTACATTTACAGTACATACTGAGAAGAGAATAAATTATATAGATATCAAATCCAAGTGCCATTTTTCCAAGGGCCCTTTATTTTACCACTGTAGGATATGGTTAGCAACCTGATGCCTTCCAGATGTTTTGGACTTTGACCTCCATGAATGCCAGTCAGATTGGCAAACAGAAAAAAAATTGAAGGAGCTGTCATCCAAAATGTGTATAGGAATCAGGTTACTTCACTAGGGGATAAACAGGGTAGAAAGTATATATGCTATTCAATCCATTTAACGGTCAAGCAAAGTAATTGTATACACAATTCATTCATGAGATATAAACTCTTTTTCTCCACAATCTCTACTAGAACAATGGAAAAGACAGTGCATCTCTCTCTCTCTCTCTCTCTCTCTCTCTCTCTCTCTCTCACACACACACACACACACACACACACACACACACACCCCAACCATAGACTTGAAAATTCTCATGGACACATGTTCAGAATAAAACATTCCTAACTGAGTCATTAGTTAAGAACAGTTTAATTATCAAAACAGCAATTTTGAAATATATTCAAGATCAATCAAGTGAAAGGTATCTTCAGGTTTTTCTCATTAAGAAAATGCATTTTGCCAAATCTCCAGCTTTCAAACTGAGGCCAGAGGGAATTACCGTATATACTTGAGTATAAGCCGACTCGAGTATAAGCCGAGACCCCCAATTTCACCCCCAAAAACTGGAAAAAGTTGTTGACTCGAGTATAAGCCGATCCGCCGTTCTGCAAGCCTCTGCCGCCAGCAGAGGCTCGATCCGCCATTTTGCAAGCCTGAATACACAGGAATACCCTGTGTGGCCGCGGCTCTCGGGGAAGCCCTGGCTGTCAGCTTCCTCGCTCCACGCTGCCATTCGGGGCCCGCGCGTTCCCCGGGCAAATCGCGGCGCCCAGCAGGCGAGGAAACACGCCCGCTCCAGTCGCCCCCCCTTCCCTCAGGAGACGCGAAGCAAGTGACCGCCCGGAGCTTACCGAGGACTTGCTTCGGTGCTTCCAGGATCGCGCGCACCTCTCCCAAGCCGCCGCCGTCCGGAGACCTGCCGAAGTTTGGGGAGGTGCGCGCGCACCTCCCCAAACCTCCCCAAACGTCGGCAGGTCTCCGTTCCTCCGCGCCCTGCCTGCCTGCTTCTTTCCGCTGTGGAAAGAAGCAGGCAGGCAGGGCGCGGAGGAACGGAGACCCGGCGACGTTTGGGGAGGTTTGGGGAGGCGCCCAAACCTCCTCAAACGTCGGCAGGTCTCCGTTCCTCCGCGCCCTGCCTGCCTGCTTCTTTCCGCTGTGGAAAGAAGCAGGCAGGCAGGGCGCAGAGGAACGGAGACCCGGCGACGTTTGGGGAGGCGCCCAAACCTCCCCAAACGTCGGCAGGTCTCCGTTCCTCCGCGCCCTGCCTGCCTGCTTCTTTCCGCTGTGGAAAGAAGCAGGCAGGCAGGGCGCAGAGGAACGGAGACCCGGCGACGTTTGGGGAGGTTTGGGGAGGCGCCCAAACCTCCCCAAACGTCGGCAGGTCTCCGTTCCTCCGCGCCCTGCCTGCCTGCTTCTTTCTGCAGCGGAAAGAAGCAGGCAGGCAGGGCGCGGAGGAACGGAGACCCGGCGACGTTTGGGGAGGCGCCCAAACCTCCCCAAACGTCGCCGGGTCTCCGTTCCTCCGCGCCTTGCCTGCCTGCTTCTTTCCGCTGCGGAAAGAAGCAGGCAGGCAGGGCGCGGAGGTCCGGAGACCTGCCGACGTTTGGGGAGGTTTGGGAAGGTGCGCGCGCACCTCCCCAAACCTCCCCAAACTTCGGCAGGTCTCCGGACGGCGGTGGCTTGGGAGAGGTGCGCGCGATCCCGGAAGCACCAAAGCCTCGGCCGCGCACAAGTCCTCGGTAAGTTTTTTTTGTTGACTGGAGTATAAGCCGAAGTGGAATTTTTCAGCCCAAAAAGTGGGCTGAAAAATTCGGCTTATACTCAAGTATATACAGTATATTTGTGAAGCCATGTGCTCAAAGTGATCATGCTAAGGCCTCATAAGCTAATGAACATTTTATTCTCAAATAAAGTATTTAAACATATGCTTAACATTTCCATGATTAAAAAAATTATGATTTCCTGACAGGTAGAATTTTTTTAAATGGTGTAATGTCCAGATTAAGTCTCTATATCAGGGGTGTCAAACTCAATTTCATTGAGGGCCGCATCAGCGTTGAGGTTGCCCTCAAGGGGCCGGGTGGGTATGGGCAGGGTGGGCGTGGCCTACTGGGTGGGCGTGGCTAGAGTGCGTATGGCCTACTGGGTGGGCGTGGCCAGCTCTACATCGTTGGCATCAAGGGTGCCTATGGGGGCCTGGGCAGGAGTGGGACAGATCTGAGGGTCTCTGGCAGAAGGAGGGTCTCTGGGCCGGGGCCAAGGCAGTGGGGGCCGTTCCCTCACTGTTTCCAGGATGGCTTCGCGGGCCACATGAAACAACTTCGCGGGCCGGATCCAGCCCCCGGGCCTTGTGTTTGACATGTCTGCTCTATATTGTGTCCAATGCATCATACTGAAACCAGGCCTCATGAAAATGTAGCCTGTGATTCCTTCTGTCTTCATAAATGCAAATTTTGAAGGTTTATATTTCATTTTCTTAACAGTCTTGATGAAAAAGAGCACTCAGCCTTGTACTGCAAGAGAGTACAAGTCTGGTTGCAAAAGGTATGTACGTCTTTGCTTCCAGTTAATAGAATTTGGAGTTTTGCAGCCTATAGCCCTAATAATAAAAACAATCTCATAACAGCAGACTTGTAAGTCAGTTCTACTCAAGTAACCAGAACTACACATTTAAACACATAAAACTACAAAACAATACTTGATTTTGTCACTTTCTGTCACATACTTTCTGTCACATACTGTCTTATGTTCATTACCTTAACAGCATCCCAAGAGCCTTGTTCAGAGTACAGCCATTCCAAATTTCCCACTATCCTTTGTAGTACAGTATAACATCAGGGAAAATATGTCATGGTCCATTTATGTCAGAAAATATGGGAGTTATAAATCAGATCATTGCTAAATCTTCTCCACAAAAAAATATCCAAGGAATTGCTATAACAGTTTCACATACATTAAAATCTTGGTACTAATACAAAGGATTCAGAATGTTTTACGATAAAATTACATAGATATCTAGATTCTGCTTTGACACAATCATTATGATTAATAAATCTCAATACTTATAATTAGTAGCTAATAATTTTCTATGGCAAACCACTTGGAGTCTTAGAAGTCAAAGTAGATAAATTCATATGAATACATAAAAACATACAAACAATATAATCCAATAAAATAAAATAAAATAAAAAGTTCCTATTTAAAAGTTCTACAAAAATGAAGTAATAGTTACCATTACATTTGCTGTTGTTCTTTTTTTGTCTATTTCTTAATCAAAAATAACCTGAAGAAAAATGATAAAGCTCAGCACAGAAGACTTTTAAGGCAGAAATTATGCCTACTGTGAAAAGGCTGAGGTCAGCTATTAAGAGCTCCCTTGAAGGATAAAGGGAGCCTTGTTTTCAGCTAAACTATGAAAAGGAGAAAATACCTATGATCTAACAAATGAAAAATGCATACAATATAAGTCAGGCCAGAAACTTCAGTTTAAACTTTAAGGGGCAACACATAATTAGCATTCCACTGGCACAGCAATATCCAGATACTTTCAATCTAAAATAAACTGGACCAGATGTATAAAACTGCAAAGACATCCTGCAATTAAATAGGGTAGTTGGTATGGATTCTTCATTTTTCACTTGATAAACATTTCCACAGGGCATAACTACCAACCAAAAAGAATATTACAAAAGTTGGGAAAATGTAATAGGAAATCAAAATTTTATTATGGATCCTGGAGAGCAAGTTAAATTAACCATAATATCAGTAGGTATTATAAGGTTTTTCAGGTATTTTGAACATACAGTATAGGTAGACCTCAGATTACAAGCATAATGGAGTCTGCCCATTACGGTCATAACCCAGGAAGATGTTAAATGAATCACTTTAAGTGAACGAGCCTCCATCCCTGCTCTCCCCAAGGCATTTGTTAATTGAATGCACAGATTGTTAATAGCAAAGCAATAGCACTTAGACTTATATACTGTGCTTTGCAGCCCTCTCTAAGCGGTTTACAGAGTCAGCATATTGCCCCCAACAATCTGTGTCCTCATTTCACTGATCTCGGAAGGATGGAAGGATGGGTCAATCTTGAACCTTCCTTGAGGAGTCCAGAATTGAACTGCTGGAGTGAGCAGTGAGCTAGCCAGCGGTACAGCATTTTAACCTCTGTGCCACCCCTGCTCTTAAGTGCATATTGGGTATCTCAGGGGTGGGGAAGATTATGGGGGGGGGCTAGTGCAAGAAGAACAGGCTGGGCAATGTGGCAAAAAAGGAGAAGCGTGCTTAAGGATGCACATGCACACACACATACACTTCACCTTTTCACAAAAGTGCTTTTGCGAATGGAAGAAGCGTGCATAAGGAAGTGCACACACACACACGCTTCTCCTCTTCGCAAAGGTGTTTTTGTGAAGAGGAAAGAAGCCTGTAGGAAGGAGAGGTTTGCCATTTCTACATGCCTTCCCTCCCCCACCATTAACTTAACTAGTGTAAGTGGAGCTAATGGTGGGAGGAAGGAAGGATAGTATCTAGCAACAAAAGGAAAACAGCTTCGCCAGTGCCTGAGAATAAGATGGATGCTTTTCTGCCATGTGACCCAGCTTATTCTTTTCTAACCCAACACCTTGAGCTCTAGAGATCTTCGAAAGGAAGTGAACGATTGGTGATGGAATGGGGAGGAGCCCAGTGCCTGTGGGGACCTTGCAGGGCAGGATGGGGGGGAATAGGTAAGGGGCATGTTGTACCATCTTTGCAATCAGTTGCAAGGGTGAACAACTGCCATTTTGCTGCAACACATGTAACTTTGGGACCAGGTCGTGGTTTTTTTTGGGGGGGGGGTCATAACTTTGTACTGTTGCTAAGTGAATTAACACAACTCGAGTATTACTTGTATTAACATAATAATTTCTCTTCAGTCTGTAAGACCTGATATTTTAGAAAGATCATTTAAATTTTCCAGCTTGCTTTTTTGAAGGAGAGTATGGATAGTAGGCTACACAACAAATGGAAATAAACTGAAAAGTCTACAGCAGACATGTCAAACACAAGGCCCGGGGGCCAGATCCGGCCCGCGAAGTGGTTTCATGTGGCCCGTGAAGCCATCCTGGAAACAGTGAGGGAACGGCCCCCACTGCCTTGGCCCTGGCCCAGAGACCCTCCTTCTGCCAGAGACCCTCAGATTTCTCCCACTCCTGCCCAGGCCCCCATAGGCACCCTTGATGCGAACCATGTAGAGCTGGCCACGCCCACCCAGTAGGCCATACGCACTCTAGCCATGCCCACCCAGTAGGCCACGCCCACCCAGGCCACACCCACCCAGCCCCCTGAGGGCAACCGCAAAGCTGATGCGGCCCTCAATGAAATTGAGTTTGACACCCCTGGTCTACAGTAATATTCTCTGACCTGGTGCCCTTCAGATATGTCCACAGATGCTAAGAATTTGGGGAACTAACATCCAACCAATATACTAGTGGCACATCAGATCAGGGAAGACTTAAAGTCCAGAGGAATGTGTGATCATTATTTGGAAAACCCATTTATTCTCTTTCCACTGAAAATAAAATGTGGAACCTAAATGAGGCCAGCATCTTAGATAATTTATATTTTCCGCGAGTGGTCACAAAGAAACTGCCAGTTACTCTTATCACTTCAGGTGACAAACTTGCATTAACAGCTAACATCATAAATTAATTTAGCTAATATCAAAGGATAAATATCGTACTACATATTTGAGAGTTGCCTGACTACCAATAGGATAGCCTGATTCTGAATTTGCTCAATACAGCCAATCTTAGATTATGGGGGGGGGGGAACAACTTTTACTTTATTTATTTTTTCTCCTTCAAGAAAAAAATCAGGTAATATATGCAAAGAAGCAAATAGCTTCCTCTTCTTGTTCCAATAACTTTTGCAAATAGAACTCTGAAGCATTTTTAATAAATTAAATATAAAATATTCATCTCTAAAGAGATTAGAAAATAAACAATAAATAACTTGTCCGATGTAAAATTTCATATAATGGGCCCAAACAAAAATAATACTCTCCAATTCATCTGTAATTTGCAATTCTCTTAAATCATGCCAGCATAGCTTTTTTTCATTTCCTACAAATACAATACAAAGAGCATAACAATATTAATCAAAGCCAAAATGTATCAGGGTGTTGCCAAGCATAATACTGTTACATATATTTTTTTTGTACATTTGATATGATCTCTTAATTTTTTACCTTCCTTCCTATGTTTAAAAGTACTCTGCCAAAAGCCATACAAAAAGATACAAATAATACTACAATCACTTTTGCAATTGCTATAAAACAGGCATGTCAAACTGCCGGCGGGATGCGTCATACCAAAACCATGGCCACCCCATTGCCGGCAATGGGGGAAAAGTCGCGATATGTCACGTGATGTCACGTGACATCACAAGTTTGACATGCCTGCTATACAACTTGATTTTTTTGAAAATCTGAATATTAATGAAATATTCATGAAAATGTCATACACATTTCTTTGAGTGGAATTCAATTTCATAGCTTCAACACAAATAAATTTGAAAGATACCATGCAATTTTAGCTTATCAAATTCCATGTGTGTGTATTAAATGACACATTCTGCATAACCTTTTAATGTTATTTTTATACTTTTATTAATTTCAAAGTCATCAAATTCTACCATAGTGCAACTATATCTAAATTTTCCTATATAAAATCATGTGGCAGTTGAAAGGAACATTACTTTTTCTTTTCTCCTAAGGACCACAAATTAAGCAACAATGTTAAGCAATTAAGTGATAGCGTATAAAATAGGAAAAGTGGGGGGGGAGAGACTTTTCACTGTCTGTGAGTTTGTATTCTTTGAAATACTGAGGCTTTCATTAGTCATGCATTCCAAGCTTGCAGTCTGCAGGCTTCTGACTAAGGCTCCTGTGATTTATTTGAGGAGAAATACTCTGTCTACATCTTATGACTGAACACAACAATCCCCAAGCTGAGCGGAATGTAAGGAATGCAGAGTGCTTGTCAGGCTGAGGCAGCCAGGAAAGCACATAGTTATCAAGTTGGCTTGGCTGAAATACTCCAATCATTTCCTCTAGTAAGGGATTAAAGGAATCCTCTCAGCTTCTTCTTCAGGCCAGTCGCATTTCTGTGCCCTGGAAGGAAAATAATCTTTTTCTTTTCCAGAAAACAGTACAAAATGCTGCTGGCATGTGAAGAATGGAAGCATGCAGCAAACTATCTTTATGAAACCAGCTGTTGATGTACAGCTTGCCCAGCAGCTGTTTTTAAGTTTCTTGGCCTGTGTCTGTATACGCATGTGCATACACCCACACCCGCACATCTTTCTTCTCTCAGAGTGGTAAGACTTAACACATGTGGAACAAAGAGAAGTAGTATTTTAAAACCTAGCTAAGCATTTTCTAGCAGCAGGAATAAGTAGAATTAATGCTGTGGATGGAAAGGGTGGACAGAATTTATGCTTTGTTGAAGGATGAAATTAGGAGGCCTCCTGCAAGATATTTTGAAGGTTTTGGTTTTCAACCTAGGGTATAAGGCTGAACTAAAAGCAATTATAAGACTGTATCAGAAAAACACAGCCACTCTTCAGTCTAACGTTTAAAGTATAATGCAATGGAAGAATTAGAACGTTACAGCCCTGCTACACTTAACTAAATTCTCATGTCAACATGTTGGTGTCCTCACTCATTCATTATCATCCAACATAAGGAAGCTGAATGTTTCCTACCTATCTGAGAACAACATAATGTGCAACCTCAATTTTGGAAGGCAACTTATATTTCAGGTCCATGCAACTAAACAAAGTGATTCATGCTGGACTGCCACTTTTCAAAAAAAGAAAAGGAAAGGTAATATTTGAACAAGCTTTGAATACATTGCTTTCTGACTAATTTAATGAGAGTAGCAGAAATGAAACAGATAAACTAGAAACTTACAGATGAGGACTGAACAATCGACTCATTTTAGGTATATGTTCCTTTTCACAGTCTAGATCATCATCTCCTTGGTCCATGCTGAACCTCCTTTTGCAAGGGCTGATTGGGGGCGGCCCGGTCCTGTGGTTGCTTGCAGCAGCAGATATGGGGAGAGACTGTATCCTGGGCTCTCCTCGTAGTGCAGCTTCACCTAGAGAAAAAGCAAAGATAGAATGGATGGAACGAAAAACAGGAACATAAAGAGGGCCCCCTGTGACATCATCACCTTCCTTAAGGTGGTTTCTTTTCTTTTTTTCTTAAAACGCTTTAGATTTGTCAGTCTTTTAAAAGAATAGTTATATGCTAATTATTCTTTTTTTTTAATTAAAGCAAGATAATTATAAATCTATATAGGTAGCCCTTCGACTTACAACCAGTCATTTAGTGACTGTTTGAAATTATAACAGCGCTGAAAAAAAATGACTTACGACCATTTATCATACTTAGGACTTACGTGGTCGCATGATTAAAATTTGGACTCTTGGCAACTTGCAAAATTATGACAGTTGCAGTGTCCACGTGATCCACTTTTGCGACCTTCTGACAAGCAGAGTCAATGGAGAAGCCAGATTCACTTAACGATTGTGTTACTAACTTATCAACTGCAGTGATTCACTTAACAACTGTGGCAAGAAAGAACACAAAATGGGGCAAAACTCACTTAACAACTGTCTTGCTTAGCAACAGAAATTTAGAGCTCAGTTGTGCTTGTAAGTTGAAGACTACCTGTAATTTGCTAACATTCAGTTTCTAAAATACACCTATTTGGGGGGGAAACAGCAGAGATTATAGTTATAAATACATTTTACGATTTTTTTAAATCCCATTTATATCCCGCCCTTCTCCGAAGACTCAGGGCGGCTTACAATTTAAGCACAAACCAATGTGCTTAGCAATAATATACAATTAGTATATTCATTTAAAATCGAAACAATCAATTACAGGTGGTCCTCATTTAGTGATCACAATTAGTAGTGGCAACTCTGTCACTAAGTGTTAACCTCATGACCATGATGGATTTACAACTTCACTTCCGCTGCAGTCATTAAGAGAGATATCACAGTGACACAATTTCATTGCTGGCTCTTTGATTTTTTCTTGTCGGAAGCCAGCTGTGAAATGTGCAAAGGGCAATTACGTGACTGCGTGATACTGATTGATCATAAATGCCCACCATTTGCAAAGAACCTGAGTGTCAATCATGTGTCCGTGGGAATGCTCCAGCTGTTGTAAGTGCAAGGACTAGTTATAAAATTACTTTTTCAGCATATCATAACTTTGAATGGTAATTAAGTACCTTATTATACTTTTAGTTTAAAATAGCAGAAAATCACTTTACTTCACCTTCCTTCCCGATTCACACATAGGTGACTCTGGGAGGATTACAACATTTATGAGTGTCATAACCAGTTCAATTCATATAGCCTAATAAGCTAAAACCAAACTATATTCTGGTGCAAAGGACAGTGCCATAAACTGCAGCCTTATTTCAAACATGAAATACTGCCATTTTTCTTCTTTCATTATGTCCAAAATATAATTACCAAGAACTGGACCAGCAGCACACATACCTGAGCAAAAGCAATTCCACAATTTTATATACTGTTCAACGCACAGCTCACATATAAAAAGAGCCCTGTTTTAATAAGCTCAACAAACCCAATTTTGTTGTGAAAGAAACCACTCAGAACTAATCTCCACTATGTTTACCAGTAAAAATAAACATTTGCCAATTTAGCAAAAAAGATATAAACTAGCAAATACACTGTGGTCTATAAACATGCCACAAGTAATGGCTTCTATTCAAGACTCTGGCACCAAAACTAAATAGTAACTTTCCACTTTCTACCTAAAAGTTAAAAGAAAAATGGTGGGCTCCATGGCAAACAAGTTTCCCATCTGAACATCCTGCTGTGTTCATACCCAAGTTATTATTAACTTTGATATTTCTCTCCCACTTTCCTGTTTTATCCCATCCCAACACCAAATGTTAATAAATGCTTGTCAGGCAACTACTTGTTACTATAAAGAAGGCAAAATAGTGTAGAAAACAGTGTAATGTGTTTACTTGGATTCTACCATTTATATCAAGAGTTGACTATGCGGCAACTCATATGTGATGATATCTGCAACACAGCCAAGTGGTATCCACAAGTCCTAAAATGCCTTTAAAACTGTCAAAATCTCACAAAATATCTTTAAGATATTCAAAAACAGTATTCCTGCTGCTGAATGCTATAAGAGCAATATATGATAGCATCCATATCAATGAATGGAACCTTACTAGATGGTTCAACACTGACCAGAGTGTATGATATGGATGGACAGTTAGAGATGACTATAAGATATTTATTTACTTTATTTATTTATATCCTGTCTTTATTATTTTTACAAACTCAAGGAGGCAAACTTATCCAACACATATCTTCCTAGTCCTCTTTTTCTCACAAAACAAACCCGTGAGGCAGGTTGGGCTGAGAGTGTGACTGGAGGCCTGAAGTGACATAAGTGGTAGGTGGTTTTGGGAATGAATATATGTGCACTTTTGTAAAAAGATTTTTGCATCATGTTATTGGCTAAGAAGCCAAATGATTTGCAGTAGACTGTCTGAAGCGATAAAGAAGCTGGATTTTAAAATTAAGGAAATTCTAGGAACAAATCCACACCTCTTAATGTGCCAAGCTTGAAAAAAACAACAGTCCTAGATTATATATGCTTTTAAATAAAGAGCCATACCCCAGTTTTCCAAATTTACTACCAGATTTGTTTATGACACAGAGAGTATTTATCCTCAGAATACTTCTCTTTGTTTCGGCAAGCAACTGGGCAGGGACACAGACTATCTCTCAAATACCTGTGCTTATAGCTCTACTCATCAACTTTCCTCCCAAAGATCTGGAATGTTAGATAACGTGATGAAATACAAACAAAACACAAGAGATAATGTAACATTTTGTTTGTCTATCCTAATATTACATCAGAGCAACCGTATAGCTACAAATGCACAGAATATAAAGCTCCACAGTTTAGATTTAATCATTTCTAACAAGCAGAGTTAAACTTCTCCATCTATTCGACAATACAGATCTACCTATTTGTTCAGGATTTTATGAATATACTTAACAGCTAGTCTGTAAGTGCTTGAGAGGTCTTTTTCCCTTTCACACATTAAAGTGCATCTACATTTGTATTTTTCCCCCTTAAATCAATCAATACTTTCCTTTCTTGAACCATAATTTGTAGTAACATACTCTAAAAAGGCAGTTGGAAAACCTTTGAATGTTGCCATAATTGCTTTCTGTATTTAAAAGGTGCTTTCAGATGAGGTTTTTATTCTGCAAACACTGTGCCTAACTCATGAAATTTTACTGGTGATCCAGAAGGCTATTATCTTCCATTTACAATGCTCTCAATTTGTTTTTAATCTCCTCTTACCAGAAAATCAAACTTCATTCAAGGGCAAAATGTTAAATACTGTACTTGCATAATGTTAAGTGCTAGCAGCTATCAATGTAGCAGCAAGAGTATTGTACTGTTCTATACAAAAATTCTTTCAACAAAACATGTTGGCAGGAATGAAGTGTATCTCCTTGAGGCATTAAAGCAGTTGCATCTTCCAGAGATTTTACAGCCTATGTCAGGGGTAGGCAACCTTGGCTCTTTTATGACTCATGGACTTCAACTCCCAGAATTCCTCAGCCAGCTAAGCTGGCTCAGGAATTCTGGGAGTTGAAGTCCATGAGTCATAAAAGAGCCAAGGTTGCCTACCCCTGGCCTATGTCAAAGGCATTCCCAGATTATTCTCTACAAGTACAGAACACTTCCAGGAACCACTGAGGGCACTGTATTGAGTCTTCCAGTGAGAGTAGTGAGAGTAGTAGCAGTTGTGCCCACCAACATGCGTAGTAATGCTTACTCTCTTGTAATCTCTTCCTCTCCAATGAACATAGAAACATTAATTTGCTTCTTGCTAATTATTTCAGCACTGGGATAAGCATTCCGAAGGATGTGGGATCGGGAAACAGGAAAGCTGAATTAAATCATAAGCATCGTCATGGTCACATGATTTTCCACTTGGTGACTATGTCACTTAGCCACCAAGTTGCTGGTCCAAATTGTGATTGTTAAAAGGCTATCTGTATACATTAGAACTATATTCTAATAGATTTGTTAGTAATCATTTATAATCTTATACTTCTATAAAGCCATTGCATTTTGGGACTATCATTAGAATAGAATTCTTTATTGGCCAAGTGTGATTGGACACAGAAGGAATTCTGGGAGTTGAAGTCCATGAGTCATAAAAGAGCCAAGGTTGCCTACCCCTGGCCTATGTCAAAGGCATTCCCAGATTCTCCAATTGTACACCTACATGTACAGAACACTTCCAGGAACCACTGAGGGCACTGTATTGAGTCTTCCAGTGAGAGTAGTTGATTTAATACTTTCAGAAATGCACTTTCACTCACAACAAAGCATTTTAAAGCATTCCTTTTTTTTTATTTCTGTGTGCAGTCCTAGCATTTTTATTAGCAAAGGAAGGAACTTTACCACGTATTATTACCTTTTATCCGAGATAAAAGACAAAATTAAATGTCGTGTGGGCATTGTTATTTATTCATTTGTATATTGTCCTGTCAAGCTTCAGACAAGAAAATGCCCAGGTAGGCAAGGAGAATCCTCAAAGATAAGATGAATTTATTTGAAGCACTTCCCTGCTTTCTGATTAGCTCTCATACCAGAAATTATATAATTAGGTTTAAAAAATACTGCAGGAGGTAGAACTGAAAGTTATATACTATATAACTTTATAAGTTATGTACTATACATGCATAGTACAACTATTATTATGTATTATGAGTGGCCATGACTGAACTTTCAGACAATTCTGCTTGGATGACTGAGAATCTTCACTGACATACTGCACATATTTTGGGGAAGAAACTCTGGAATACCCCTAAGAATTTTAGGAGTTGGTACATTCCAATGAATCTCTGCCTACTTAAATTCCCCTAACCAACTTGTTCAGATTGAAGAAGCTACTTGGATAAGCAGTGAAATGTCTCAAACCACCAAGAAAAGTCCAATTGCCATGACTCAACTTTTAGACAATTTACCTTGATAACTGAGAATCTTCATTGACATACATCTATTATACTTCTCCAAGCCCACATTTTGATGGTGATTTGAGAAAAATATTCTCCAACATTCTAATATTCCCTGCTTAAAGAACATAATAAAGCTCTTTTTGAGGCTTTGTGATAGTACAAAGTTAAATGGTTGTTAAGACTAATGAATCAATAAGATATCTGATTCTGTTAAATTTCAAATGTCTATGGGAAGGTCTTCCACCAAATGTACAGTACATGCAGTTGTGCCCACCAACATGCGTAGTAATGCTTACTCTCTTGTAATCTCTTCCTCTCCAATGAACATAGAAACATTAATTTGCTTCTTGCTAATTATTTCAGCACTGGGATAAGCATTCTGAAGGTTGTGGGATCGGGAAACAGGAAAGCTGAATTAAATCATAAGCATCGTCATGGTCACATGATTTTCCACTTGGTGACTGACTATGTCACTTAGCCACCAAGTTGCTGGTCCAAATTGTGATTGTTAAAAGGCTATCTGTATACATTAGAACTATATTCTAATCGATTTGTTAGTAATCATTTATAATCTTATACTTCTATAAAGCCATTCCATTTTGGGACTATCATTAGAATAGAATTCTTTATTGGCCAAGTGTGGTTGGACACAGAAGGAATTTGTTTCTGTTGCATAAGCTCTCAGTGTATATTACATCTTGTGTTAACAAATTCTATTGTTAAATATCTACTTTGAAATGTGCTACTAGAATTTATCCTACCTTAATCTCAATCGTTCAGCTTATAAACTTTTATCATGACATGCCCCTGACTTTTCAGTGCAGGGGAAAACTTTCTGCCCTTGGGGTATAGTGGGGAATATAATACTCCAACAATGTGCCCATCTTACTGTTGTCACTTGACTACTTACTGTGAGAACAGAATAAACTCAAAATGGAGACACACAAATGATGTTTCCAAATTTTGCTGCAAGCCCCATCTGAAAATTACTATGTTATAGTCCCATGTTTAAGTGAAGTAGAGATTATTGAAGGGTTAGAAACAGGTTAGGCTACTTTTAGATGGCATAATTTAATAATAATGATCGTTTAATATGACAAAATCAGGTCCTGAAGCTAAACATTATCACTCGCTCAAACTTCTATGAAGAGATTAGCTACCAACTTCAAAACTTGGTAGTCTAAAGTATAGATATTAAGTATTTATTGTAGTCCTCTATTTTTGCTGCATGACATAAAATGTTAGGGCTGGGCAAAACATTGGAAAGGTGTTTAGTCGTTAGAACAGACACGTTCTTTGGTAGGGTCACAAGGCTATCCCAGTTGTCTGCCTATGCATAGTCAGAGAACTGTTCCATTGGGATAGCCCGCAAAGTGTCTGTGCATACATAACAAGTGCTTAGATAGCTTTTCAAATGCTATGTACAGCCCTAGATAAATATTTAAATCCTAGTGTTTGCACAATGTTAGCAAACTTTATTTTTTACTTAATTCAGTGTTCACTGAGATGGCCATGGTATTCTGTTTGACACATGCAAAAGAAACAAAGCTGATTGTTTCAGCTGCAACCCTTTGTACGTTCTATTTCAAGTAATTTCAGATGCAAACACAATAGTATAGATGAATGTACAATAAACTACATCTCTTTTGCTTTATGGCATCCCATTTTAAACCACAGGAAAACTAATGTCTTTCATTTACTTTAAATGATTGTCTTTAGATACTAAAAAGTTAAATAGGTTGAGAGGAAGGAGAAGACAGTAAAAGTTGTGGTTGAATGCAATTAGTGACATCCTTGAAAAGAGGTGAGAGGTTTAAAGAACAAAAGGCAATGTTTTGCCAACTATTCTTGCTTTTGCCATATGTATGGACATGTCTAAAGCAAAAATAGTTTGCAACAATAGAAAACTATGGTACAGTGAACTGTATTGATTTAAACTAGATTTATCCAAACTTCCTTTTCTTTTCCTATCATATACCTTGCATTTCTTTGGTCATTTCCTACTCCTTTTCTGCATAACACTGAATAACACTGCTTAAATTGAAAGGAGTTAACATTGTGGGTGTTTATATATGATAAATACAAAATTGTTTTCCAAATATTTGCTACTCCTTCCTTTTTCAGGTTTCTGTTTTCATATTTCATATTTTCTGTCATGAGTTTCTATAAGAATTAGTTGGAATTTAAACAATTACATTCTGTATTTTCCCAAAAGTAAGACCTACGCTGAAAATAAGCCCTAGCTTGATTTTTTGGGGTGGGCCTAATATAAGCCCTACCCCCCAAAATAAGCTCTAGTTTTGGGGTGAAGCACACACCTAAAAATCAAGCTAGGGCGGGGGTGGAGCTTATCATTGCAGCCAGGCATTCAATCCATAGCTCGGTTCTCGGCTGCAGAGGCCTTTCCAGAAGGTCTCTGACTGCAAAATGCAGGCCGGAGCTCCATTCACAGTTGCAGAATGAAGCTGCTCCTTTGGCTGCAGAACAAGTGGTCCGGCTTCGGGTGTGTGTGTTGGTGCTGCAACCGTGAGGTAAGTGGAAAAGACACCCCCCCCCAAAAAAAATAAGAACTGTTGCTTCTTTTGGAGGCAAAAAAAAAGACTGGGTCTTATTTTCAGGGAAACATAGTATGTGACAATGGATATCGTCGCTTTGACAACTGAGAATCAGCAGCCATTTTCTCTTTTGCTTCTAAGGAGTCTTTTCTATTCTTTTAGAGTTCAGATGTAGAAGGGGGGTTGAGGTAAATGCTTGAGGGTTTAGCTAGCCATAACAATGCAGAAGTGTGGGAACTCAAGGACATGGTCTGATAAGCTTTTGACGGGCTGAGAGGCTGGTGAGAAAAGCGCAGGGCTTTTGTTAATTGGGGAATGTGATTTATGACAGCGTGTGTAGGGTGGGAATTGCAACTTGTTACTCTGTATCAGGGGGGAGGGAATCTCAGTTTGGGGTTCAACTATGTAAGTGCCGATACTTTGTTTCCTAATAAAATGTTCTTTAAGGAAAAATTCTTGCCTTGAACTTCTTTAAACGGTTTCATCTATCGGAACCATGACAGTAAATATTATAACAATTACTGAGTTATCAACACTTAGAAACTCAGTAATGGCTTCTTGAGCCATGAAAGTAATTTTGAAATGTGTTTCTTATTACAGTGGAAATATAGTGACTTCATCCTTATTTGTTTATAAAGATAATCCACATCCTTTATAATAGTTCAAAACTTAAAAGCTTGCAACTATTATGTGAAACTGACTTTATCCTAATAAAGCTATTGCCTTTGGATTTTGAAATGGTTTTCAAAGCAACTTTACTCACTTATTTAATACTTTGCCTTTATTATTTTTTTCATATACAACTCAAGTGGTGAACATACCTAATACTCCTTCCTCCTCCTATTTTCCCCAAACAATAACTCTATGAGATGGATTGGGCTGAGAGTGAGTGACTGATCCAAAGTCACCCAGCTGGTTTTCACGGCTAAAAGCAGGACTTGAACTCATGATCACTTGTTTTCTAGTCTGAAGCATTAACCACTAGACTAGAATTATTTCAGGTACAGATTTTGGGGAAAAATTTGCACAGTAAATTTATGTCAAAATATATTTTGATTTTACTGCAACATGGTTTATAACAAACCTTGTACATTTTGTGACTCAATGGAAATTCTGATGCACTTAGAAATGTTAGATTCTACACAGAAACAGTGTCTGATTTTTTTACAAGAGGAAGACAATGAATATAATTTTCCATCAGTGAATAACTAGTAAAATGCATGTATCTACTGGCCTAAATTAAAATGCACATCAAAATCATTATTCAACTGCTCCATGGGGCATCCTATAAGGCAGGCCAATATCTTTCAATTTTACTTGCTGGCCATGATAAATTAAAGAGAGTATTAAAACCTAATGGTGGCTATTCTATGGAAATTTATTTTACCTAACTTGTTTGAATAAATAATTAAATTATTTTATATTACATCTTAGATTGGTACAGTTACAAATATAGATTATGAGATTTCTCTGTTTGGTCTTTGAATCTGATCTCAATATAAACACTCTAAGCCTATAGTGTTAGAAAGCAAAATATCACAGGTGAAGAAGTCTGCGTATTCATTGAAGTATGCATTATATATCAATAGAATCCAAATTACCTCAGCTTTCCCAGACTCTAAGCAGCCCTGAATCCTCCTTGGGTTTTTCTCTGTAGTTCCAAGAAAGTGTTTGAACGAAAGATACAGAAAAGCTAAACTCATCAAAGATCTGTCTGTCATTAAGTGAAAGTAATTAAAGCTTAATAATTGCCTTTTCTACTTCAAAGAAAATTTATGCAAGAGAAGGATTGCAAAATTAACAGCGAGTTAGAACCTGTATTTTAACAGCATCAAGGCCATTGCTTGGTGACTTAGTATGGTAACTTAGTATGGTGACTTAGTAAGGCCAACCACCTTGGATTCCAGTTTTAATGAATGAATGAATGTAATATTAATGAAATTAACTTTGGCTTTACCATTTTATAACCACAGATAAATATGCTACAATATTCTTTCTTCCTAGCCCAGTAGCAAATATTTCAATTAATATCCCTTCCAGGGCAAGCTGTTTAAGTGGATTTAAGATCTATGGCCACAAGATCAATAAATTTATTACTTAGGGCTATTGATTTAATCTTATTTTAATTTGTATACCTTGTGTGTTGTTAGCGTTCTAATTGCCCTATACACCGCCCTGAGTCCTTGGAGAGGGGCGGTATATAAATCTAATAAAATAAAATAAATAAATAAAATAAATTTGTGGGTGAAATTTTCAAATCTACTTCAGCTGGTACTTAGGACCTGGTTTTGACCCTAAAATAGCTATCATTATCTGTGGAAGACCCTTTGATGAGAAAAAGTCAGAAAGAATACAATCTTGTTTTTATTCCTGGAACTTTCAGTGGCTTTTGATATTATCAACAGCATTATTGTTTCTTAAGAGGCTCCTGAGATGGCTATGAGCACTACAGCTTTGTAGGGATTCCATTCATACTTGGTTATTCTGTAAATGAGTATAACTGAAGTTTTATGCATTATTCCATGGGATGTATTATTCTGGTCCACAGGTGTGCTTTTTATCTCTCATATTTAGCATCTACACAAAATCACAGCAATACAGCCAGTTTGATCTAGAGCAGGGGTGTCAAACTCGCAACATCACATGACATGTCGTGATGTATGGTGACTTTTTTTTTTAATCCCATTTATATCCCGCCCTTCTCTGAAGACTCAGGGCGGCTTACAATCTAAGAAGCACAAATCAATGTGCTTGGCAATAGCCTTCATTCTATGTATATGCCTGCTTATTAGGGCTTTCGCCCCCCCCCAAGCGGCATTTTTACAAAGTCAGCTTATTGCCCCCAACAATCTGGGTCCTCATTTTACCTACCTCGGAAGGATGGAAGGCTGAGTCAACCTTGAGCCTGGTGGGACTCGAACCTGCACTAATTGCAGGCAGCTGGTGTTACTTAAGGAGGCATTAGCCCACTGCTCCACCAAGGCTCATTGCTGGCAATGGGGTGGGCGCGGTTTCACCATGACACATCTGGCCCGCAGGCCGGCAGTTTGACACCCCTGATCTAGAGCCAGTGGCTAAGGCATCAGACTAGAAATTGGGAGACCGTGAGTTTTATTCCTGCCTTAGGCATGAAAGCTGGCTGGGTGACTTTGGGACAGTTATTCTCCAGCCAGGATTGCTGTTGTGGGGAAAATACGAGGAGGAAGGATTATTAGGTATGTTTTTTAATAAAAATAATAAAGGCAGGATAAAAATAAAAAAATGTGCAGTAACATCACTATGTTAATGACATACTCTCTCTTTTTAAATCACATTTAAGTGAGGCAGTAGAAATACTTCATCAGAGTTTGGCCATGGGAATGGACAAAATTGGCTTCCCCAAACACACAAACCCCAGTTTTGGAAGCTCTACAAGGACTGGTCTGGCAATAAATCTGTTATCTTTCTCCTGCTTGGTAGATACTATTTCATTCTCTTATGAAATCTTCCTCCACCTTACTTACATTCATTTTGTGTTGTTATATTTTAAGTAATTTTTATTTCCAAAAGCCCTTCATATTATCATAGAACATCCTTTTAACCAATAAATGTTATAGATTTTAAGTTATCTGCTTATTGTTAACATTACTTGTTAATGTTATTTATTAGATTTTAATTGCTTTTTATGTTATATTGCCTTAGGAATCATATATTATTTAAAAATATATTTTAATCACACTACTGATACATCTAGCATAGTACGTATTTAAATACTTTGTATCCTTGAAAAATAAATGTGTTCTTATTATAATTAACAATGTGAATTGCTGTTTTTGAAGGAAACACAACTTTGTGCATTAGATTACTTTTTTCCATTGCCATCATTTTTATCAATATTTTACAAAAAAAAACCCAAACACACACAAATGCTAGAAAATAAGACCATCCATCATTTTCTAGACAACTTTTTCTAAATTACAGTCATTTAAAAACATCTCTTTGAAGGTCAACTTCAAAGCACTTCATGTTATTTTACTGCAGCGAAAGAAAAGAAAGACAGCAGATGTGAGAATTAGTTTAGTTTCAATCTATTAAGAACAAATACAGATTTGTATCTCTCTCAAATCAGCTTTAATATATTGCTGTCTATTTATTTATTTATTTATTTAATAATATTTCTATACCGCCCTTCTCCCGAAGGACTCAGGGCGGTTCACAGGGCAAGAATAAAATACAAAGTTACAAATATTAAAAGGATATTAAATAATTGCCCGATTTTAAAACAATTAATATGCTACAATTATAAAACCCCAAAGATACAACAATAAAAATACAAAAATAAAAACCCCACCAATCCCCCATCAGGCTAGGCCGGCTTGTGCAAACAAAAACGTCTTCAGATCGCGAAAGAGCGAAGATCGGGCGCCATCCGGAGCTCTACCGGTAACTGATTCCATAGCTCCGGAGCGCCCACAGAGAAGGACCTCCCCCTGGGGGCCACGTGATTGACATGATGTTTAATGTATGAAAAGTCAATAAAATAATATTCAAACTAATACTACGGTAAGTAAAAGTCAAAACCAGCCACTTGCATGTTGAAAAGAATCATTTCTTCTGTGCTATTATGTTTCTACAAGAAAGGAACCATGAAACCAACAATAACAAAGTTGCAAGAAATTAACATTAAAAATGCTAAAATCTAGTATCAAACACTGACTTCCAAGTCAAGGTTTTACTTTGTACTAGCTGTTTGAAAATAGGCCTGCTGAAAGGAAGAGTGAATTTATCACTTTTCTACCCAGTAAAAGGCAATTCTCTCCACTGTTCTGTAAAAGCAAACTGATATATGAAAGGATATATTTTCTTTATTATAAAAGTATGATGAATACTATTTTACATGCATTAAACCAGTAGGTTTGGTTTACAGCCACATGCAAATCTAAAGGATAAAAGTTAACTTGGATCTACAAAAACTATGAAGATTTTTTTCTGAAGAGTGAGAAAACTATTAGTGGCTACTCAAGTAACTAAAATTCCTATACTGAGACTCAGTATTTATCAAGTCATCTTGTTTTGTTTTGTAGACCATTTACATTTTCTACACTTTTCTAAATTAATAAAGCAAATCACTTCGTTCTCAATTTGGAAATTATTACACTGGCAAGTCCATAAAAAAATAAGATTGTAAAAAAAAACATACAAAAGTTTAATTTAATTTAATTTAATTTAATAATATTTCTATACCGCCCTTCTCCCGAAGGACTCAGGGCGGTGAACAGGGCAAGAATAAAAATACAGGATTACAAAAGTTAAGAAAATGATTAAATACATGCCCATATACTAAAATACATCTTAAAACCCCAATAAAATAACAATAACAACCCCCCCCCCAATCCCCTCATCAGGCCAGGCCAGCTTGTTCAAAAAAGTATGTTTTTAGGTCGCGGCGAAAGGAGCGAAGATCGGGCGCCGTCCGGAGCTCAACCGGTAGCTGATTCCATAGTTCCGGGGCGCCCACAGAGAAGGATCTCCCCCTGGGGGCCACCAGTTGACATTCTCTGACCGGTGGCACCCTGAGGAGGCCCTCTCTGTGGGAACGCACAGGGCGGAGGGAAGTTGATGCCGGCAGCAGGTGTTCCCTAAGGTACTCCGGACCCCTGCTATGTAGAGCTTTGAACACCATTACTAGTACCTTGAATCTTAATGTTCAGATCTAGGATATGAAAGAATTTACAATTTTTCTCCTAAACCACAAGCTACCAATTTGTCTCATGTATCAAAAAGTAAAATTCTGTGAGTAATATCAAAGGTAAAAGTAAGTGTTATTACACAACGAGACAAGCAGACTATTAGAGCCCATTTCCTTGTGATTCATTTCATAGACTCCTTTCACCAGAAACTTTATAACAAATAAACATATATAACACTAGGAGTTTACCCTGGGCTTTAAGGCCTTTTCATGGATATCAGCTGATGATATACCATATAGCCAATTACTTAAGCTTTCTTGATGGTACTACGTAAGCAGGATCTGGGAAATGTTACTTAAAACACTTTCCATTTTCATGTGTTAATTTTAATGCCTTGGTCACCAAAATATGTTATTGAACATTCATTTGTTCTACCTCTGCCAAGTAGGAGCAGGGAAGGAAGGAGGTGAAATCACGTGAACAGATTTGATTTAAACATAGATTGCAGCATATATTTATTACAGCTTACAAGCTCACCAGCTTATATATGAGTAATATTAGATCCCCAAACTGTGGAATTAAATACAACTTGTGAACTCACTGTGTGGTCTTTAAGAAAAGTTGGGATATTGACACCTAGCTGCAAAATCTTTTATGTAAGCACCTTTTGGGGGATTAAGAAGTACCAATTTACTTTTTGAAATAGCCTCATCTCCTAAACATAATATAGAAAAGAAATCAAGAGTTGTCACTTTAAATCTTTTTCTTAATCAATTTTATGAACAGGAGTTTGTGTTCCTTGGACTGATTCTTGTTCAGTCCCAACTACTGCCAGAGAAAGCTGAGTTCATGGATGGTAATAGAAAGGGAACAAAAGAAGTTTGTTACAGCCTCAGGTCATCAGTTTTATAATCCAACTTCATGGAAAGTGGCCACAGCAATGCAAGGTGATGGAAGATGCCACAGTTTTGGCCACTGAGTCAGTTGCACATGAGTCATATTTCATTTATATCAGACAAAACATGCTGTCTGAAAAAAACCCTGACATTTGCCTCATCCTCACACATGTGTTCCAATAATTTTAGAGGCTGCCACAAAGAAGAGGGAGCCAAGCTATTCTCCAAAGCACCTGAAGGCAGGAGAAGAAGCAACGGATGGAAACTAATCAAGGAGAGAAGCAACCTAGAACTAAGGAGAAATTTCCTGACAGTTAGAACAATTAATCAGTGGAACAACCTGCCTCCAGAAGTGATGAATGCTCCAACACTGGAAGTTTTTAAGAAGAGACTGGACAGCCATTTGTCTGAAATGCTATAGGGTTTCCTGCCTGAGAAGGGGGTTGGACTAAATGACCTCCAAGATCCCTTTCATCATCATCATCATCATCATCATCATTATCATTATTATTATTATATATAAGAATTACAATATATTTTTCCATAATTATGATTTAATTTTTGTCATACATGCAGAAGAAGAGAGTAATTTGTGTTTGAGATTGTTCCATTTTTTTGCCTTTTTATTTGTGGCCGCGAAATGTTATTGATTGTGGGGGATTTGCTGTGGTACCTACATTAGAACAGCGTCAAGGGCTTGGTGCTGGAATAAGAAAAGGCAAGCTTGATTTTTGACATGGCAAGAAATTGATAGTAAAGAAACTGGTTTGCCCATAGTCTCATGCTCAAATCTGGAATTATGGGAAATAGAACTGTCTCTTCTCTTTGATTTTCCTAAATTTTGCTTCATGTCAACAAGCTATATTAAGCAGGGATTTAAAATCAAGAAAGTTATATGACCTAAAATGGGCTTTTATTCTACTCCACATCTTCTATGAATGGAAAATAATTAATCTAGAAATACCCAATATCATTTTAGGGAGAAGTGCAGCAGAAAATCAGAAAAGTCTTGCTTGGAACTTCCAATTTCTATTTTCCAAAATATACATCATATGTTCATTAGGATCGTTTTAGGAAGTATTTCTAAAACAAAGAATGTTTCTAGTTTATTGCGGACATACTGTCTACTTAATAACAGTTCTTAATTCATTTAGAATGTCTTTATACTGTTTTTTCTATCACCATTTTTTTTCTATCACCATATTTTATAACATTAATTACACACACTAAGCTGTAAGATGGAAATATAAAGCAGAATAAATAGATAATATTCTATACAATACCTTATAAACAAAGCCTAAACCATCTATAAAGTACTTTATCAAACAAGAAAAAGGATTTGAATATCAATGACCAAGAAGGATATTAATAGTTGCTTTTGGGTGAGATGTATAAATTTATCAAATATAAATTTGATAAATAAATTTAAAAAATCCCCAAAATACATCCAATGATGATGGTACATATTTACTTTTGCTGTTTTAAAATTAGCTTAACTGCAATCTAATAATTTTAAAGATGATTAAAAAGGTTAATGTATAATAAGCAGCATAAACAAGCTGTGGTGGTCCTAGTGGTTATCAGCACACTGGGTGCCATACCCAAAAAAATAATTGAACAGCACTTAGAAAATTGTACATTAGCAAAATTTCCATCTGTTATTTATAAAAAGCTATACTGCTTGTATCCACAACATATACTACGCTGATACATAATGACATCCTAGGTATTTGGGAAGAGCTTGATGCATATTTTTTAAAAAATTTTTAATTCCATTTATATCCCGCCCTTCTCCGAAGACTCAGGGCTGCTTACAAGCTTAGCAGTAGCCTTCATTCTATGTATATGCCTGCTTATTAGGGCTTTCACATACACCACAAGCGGCATTATTACAAAGTCAGCTTAATTGCCCCCAACAATTACTACCAATTAAAAATTACTACCAATTAAAAAACTGGCAGTTATGCTTTCACATTGTTATGCTGCTGTTGCTGCTGCTGATTATAATCATCATCCAAAACAAGCACCACTTGAATATCATTGGCACTGAGAAATTTGCCAGTCAATTGCAAAAGGCAGCTTTATTCTGAACAGTTTTCATCCTGGGACCGATATCTGTAACACCATAAAACAGACATGTCAAACACAAGGCCCGGGGCCCAGATCCGGCCCGCGAAGTGGTTTCATGCGGCCCACGAAGCCATCCTGGAAACAGTGAGGGAACGGCCCCCACTGCCTTGGCCCTGGCCCAGAGACCCTCCTTCTGCCAGAGGCCCCCAGATCTGTCCCACTCCTGCCCAGGCCCCCATAGGCACCCTTGATGCGTACAATGTAGAGCTGGCCATGCCCACACAGTAGGCCATACGCACTCTAGCCATGCCCACCCAGTAGGCCACGCCCACGCCCACCCAGGCCATATCTACCCGGCCCCCTGAGGGCAACCGCAATGCTGATGCGGCCCTCAATGAAATTGAGTTTGACACCCCTGCCATAAAACATCCAGATCTGCCTATCCCGGGTCCTTGGAAAGGACTTGCTAGATAGGCAAAAATGCCAAATCCAGTCTGAACATCTGGATGACTATGTGATGAACCATAATAACATCAATAGCAACGGCAAAAAACACCCTTTGCCTACAAGCAAGAAACTGGTGGAGCCATAAAACAGACAAAGGAATAGAAAATTAACAAACTCAAATGCTCTGGGATTTTAGAAATCATACAAGCACACTATTCCCCAACGTAACAACTGTCAATAAGAAAGAAAAATAAGTCTGGATAATGAATGCTACAATACCTAGAGACAGCAGAATAGAAGAAAAAAAGACCTGAAGGAAATCACAAAATATGAAGACCTACGAACAAAAGTAGAACAACTGTGGCCTTAGAAAGCAAAGATAGTGCCAATGGTGCTTCTTGGGTGCAATTCCAAAATATCTGGAGCAACACTTGAACATTATCAGCATTGACAAAACATTACTCAGTTGCAAAAGACAGCCTTACTTGGAACAGTTTATATCTTCCGACAATATCTTGAATATTATGAAACTATTGTAGGTCCTTCCTTGGGAAGGACTTGTTAGGTAGACAAAAATGCTAAATCCAATCTAAACATCTGGCTGATTGTACAACCAACCATAATATCAAAAATGTAGGCTGAATAAGCATGGATAGTCCGGCAGGGATCATGCAGCTGCATTCTACATGGATGATCTTGCATTAGGGAAGAGGCTTAGTTACACTGATCTCCATGGCCTCTTCCAGTTCTGTGACTATGTGATTGTGCTTGGGATAAAATCACTAAATTTCTACAACTTTCAGGGATCTTATAAATGTTATATTTTTGCAGGATCCAATCTGAGTCACTCACTGGGGCCAAAGGATTATTCTTCCAAATTTTTGTAATATTCTGGAGAGAGAGAAATTCTCTGATGAGGGGCTCCAGCATGAGTCTGAAAGCTTCGAAGAATAAACCTCTCTCTGGTCCTGATGACTGACTCAGATGGGATCCTGCAACATTATGCTGGGACATGTATATTTACCTTCATTTGCACGTTATATTTTTGTTAATTACATTTCACATTTTTCAAATGTTGATATCTTTTTGCAACATATACAATTTTATGCTAAAAATTTTCTTCATTTTGTAGCCTGGAGTCTAGACACAAACTGTTAGAAATTCTTTTTAACTCTGACCTGTGGTTTTACTGTGTTCAGTATAAAAATTGTATATGTCAGCATTCTTGTAGCTGGCTCCATGTGATTTAATTTAAGCCAACCACAGAATGATTGTGATAGCTTTCTAAGATGCCACAGCAGGCAAGCTGGGGATGAGATGGGGGAACTAAACAGAAGCAATGCACACCAGATGTTAACATAGAACATCTAAAATTATTTACTCAGATTGAGCATCCAAGAAAGAATTTCCTTCCATGCTATAATTATTTGCATCTAATTCAAGAAGCCAGGATGCTTACATTCACTTAGAAGCAAGCCACACATCTTTTTCATCCCAACAATGTGGATGCACTAAACAAGAATTTCAATGTTTAAACAGGCAATTTTTATGCACAACTGCAAGTACATGTACACTGTATATGACACACCTAACTTTAAAAAATTCAGACCCCAAAAATTTCAACTGCAACTTTTAGTTTCTATATAAATAAACATTTGGGATAGTAAAATAAAATATATAAATTGAAACTCAATTCTAGAGAACAATGTCATCTGTTAATTCTTATGATAGGCACACAAGGATGAAATTTCATAATGAATCAACATTTTAAAATGTCCAAAATTACTTTGTATTTTAAATATGAAAAACAACCAGAGAGTGAGTCAATTGTCTGTCTGTCTCAGGCACTAAAAACAACAGCAATGTTTAAGTCACTAAAGCAATGAAAAGAGAGGCATTATTTTTGCTGTGTTAAAAAATATGAACCTGCAAAGGTAAAGTTCATCAAACATCTTCTAAAATTATTCAGTTTACATACAGAGAAGCTAACTTCTATTAATAGATTAGACTTGCAAAATAGCAATTCACAAGCCTTTAAAGAAACTGCTCATTGCACATTAGATCTCACGCTTCTCGTCTGATATCACATATCTGTATGCTGGGCTGCCTTGGAAAAAAGAGACAAAACTGTTTAATTTGTATAGCTCTGCCAAATGTTGTTTGCAGCCAACTAATGCTTCATCATTACAGGAAGTAAGCGAAGTAATTATGTAATACGCAGCTAAGTAATATGAGCTATCATGCAAAAATGGATGGAAAAGTAGTGGTTCTGAGCTTCACATATGGATTTAATTTCTTTTGTTATAAAATTTAGTTTTCTAGTCTGACTATATAAAATGTAGTAGAAATAACACTATTTGGGGCCTCAAAACATGCCTAGAGGGAATTGTCTCAACTTATCACATTTCTTATTTCTTGCTCAAGTTATATTCCAAGAATATTATACTACAAAAAATAACTGGAGTAAAGAAGGACAGACTCAATCATGTCCACATAAACCCAGGAATGATTCAGTCTAATGGCACATGCTTATGAAGAAGTTCACCTTATAGGAATATGGTTACAGATAGAAAAGATCTCTCTTAACATTTATTTTGCACCTATTCTGCTTTATGGTGTATTTTAAAATTTCACGGATATGAAATTTTACTTTAAGTTACTGCAATCACACAAGTGATGTAAATTGTTCCAACATGAGTCTTCCAGGTAAAGAAAAGAAATAAAGCCTGACTTCCTGTAATATGCCTGGAATCCTGATATAAGGATTCCATGGTGTACTGGAGCAAAATGGCCACCAAGCCACAAGGCAGGGATTGGAGGAATTCCTGTTAATGAATAACAATGCTTCGAAACAGAATTGTTGCAATTTAAGCTATGCCACAGCCAAACCAAAAGAAAATGAACGTGGTTCCCCAAAGAGAATAACAGGGTATGAATTCTGTATGAGGCAGCAACCTAGGAGCAGTGCCAAAGCCCCATGTGGAAGGGCCCAAGTACAGAGAGAAAGAAGCAGAAAAATGCCGTGAGTTGATGAAGAAGCAATACCATCCCTCCAATTCTGCTCTATTTGCAAAAAAATCATATCTTACTCTAAAGTTAATGAGTGTGTTGTAGTATAGACACTTGAAACCTCAAAATCTAGCACATTATTTTCCAAAGTGCCATTTAAGGCAGAGGTCTTCAAACTTGGCCCTTTTATGACTTGTGGACTTCAACTCCTAGAATTTTTTCAGCCAGCATGTCTGGCTGAGGAATTCTGGGAATTGAAGTCCACAAGTCATAAAAGGGCCATGTTTGAAGACCCCTGATTTAAGGTGAATGAACATAAATATAGTATGCCTTGCCCAGCTCCCACTTCTTTCAACAGATATTTTTCAATTGGACTGCACGCATAATTTGTTGTGTTTTACAGTTTTTACGTGTAATCTGGATAAAAATCAGGAGGAATGAATTAATCAAAATTACTACTGAAATCTTGAGATTCCTCCCAAAAACCTGTATTCTTACAACAAAGTCCATAAATACAAATCTCATTTTAAAGATGATACTTGTGATAAATACACAGCTCTTCCTACACAGATATACAACCAGTATTTCACTGGATTCTGGCTTGAACTCATTTCTCAAGAAGCCAGCAGTATGCATTTCTGTCATTACAAAGTAGCATAACTTCATAAACTTAAACAAAACAATATAGAACTATGGAATCTTGGCTTCAGCAGCTGGCATGATAGTGCAAGTATCAACTGCATTACTGCCCATCTTGGCCTAATTTTAAATTTTTAAATGAAAAAATAACACCTCCCATCTTCCAGAACAAAGAAAAGGGCAAAGCAGGAACATCAGATGCCATTTTAACTTCCCCCCAAAACTTCCAGATCCTAAGAAATTCTGGGGGATATTAAGAAGGGAGCGACAACCTCATCCAGCACTTTTCTTGGAGTTACATCCTCTTAACACATGACACTACCTATCCAACTGCCATACAAAGTTCATAGGAAGGTCATCAAAGAAAACCTGGCAAGGTTCAAATCTGGTGCTATTTCTAGACATATGTTTACTGTGATACTGAATGCTCAAAATGTTCACGGTGTTTCCCAGTATATTTTAGTATGCTTGTCCCTCTATTATCATAGCCAATCTATTAATCCTATGAAGGATCTATGAGGTCCTGCAATAATAACATGGGACCAGAGCAAACCCCCCCCCCCCAAAAAAAAAACAGTTTGGTATTAAGAGTATTTAAAAAAAAGCCCCAGCTATCTATATGGCTGAATACCAAGGACGGGGCCTGCAGTGCAATTCTGGAAGAACCAAAGAAGAAAACTGCCATATAGCCTATTGAGCAGCCTTGCTAATGAAGTGGAAAAAAGATGAGCTCTCCACTAATATGTATAAAAGTGAATAATTTTGTTAAAAAAATGGCACAAGGAGAAGTAAGACGTATGGCACCGATCCCCATTTACCTCCTATAGTGCGGTACTGTTTCCCCCCCTCCTATGGCACTAATATTTATAAAATTCACTGAAGTGGAGGTGGGGATAAGGGATGAGAATAGCTTCCAACAAGAAACAATCTGTTACTTGTGGGAGTATTGCAATATCCCTATAATAAAAGTGCTCTTTCAGACATCTGGATCCCTAATTCAAGCAAACAACTGCATAGACATCAGATAAGAAAGAAGTTGGATTGCTTGGAAGTCTTTGAAAAGTTTACCTGCAATTTATTGTTTCTTTATTAAATTTATATGCTACTCATCTCCTAGTTTGAGGCAACTTTAAAATCTAGGTTCATAAAGGAATACTAGCCAAAAGAATGTGCTTCATTTTTATGCTCCTCATGTGTTTTCTAAGTACATTAGTGTATTTTCCACAAGGAAAATCCTGTGCAGTAAAGTTATCTGAAGAGTTCCAGAATTCTCCATTACTCTATTATCTTCTAGTAGAAAGATGATTCTCTCTTCTGAAAAGTCTCAGAATGTTCCAGGACTAATTCTGGAAGCATTTGTGTTAATAATCAATCTAGTAGATTGAGTTCCTTTTCAAAGACAATTTTTTTTTCAAATTGAGCAGAATACATATTAAATAGTCTCAAAGCATTTATTTATGAAATATATTCTTTAATTCCTTAAGAGGGAACTTTCCCATCCCATACCCTCCAAATGCACGGAGCCACAACGAACAGTACATAGATATGGCAAATGGACATGGAGCCCAACCTGTTGTCTAAGTCTAAGGAAGAAAAAAAGTATATATTATTCCCTCTCCTCCAGTAAGAGAGTCAATTATCTCTTACTAAGACAGTGAAATTTAAAATGTTTAAAAATTATTATATTTTTCTCATGATCCTACTCATCTTGACTGTGCATGTATGCACTGTCAATTGCAGTAGAACGAGTTGTAAGCTCTACTACCATGTACAATACATGACAGTAGCATAGAACCTTCACTATTCTAAGTACACATAGTAGTACTCACATCTTTAAAGAAGAAGAAAATGTACACACCCACAGATGCTTTATCAACTTATTTTGTTCTTATTTACATTTTCTAAAGGTTTAAACATAGTTGTATTTTTCTTGATTTTAATCAAGGAGAAAAGTATTCCAGAACAGTAACACTCCTCCCAAACAAACAGAAGGCTCTTTAAAGGGGAAATACTATTAGCAAGTCTTGCCACGGCACCAACTTTTATAATAAAGGAAGTTGGCAAACCTGTAAAGGGTAGCCTAACCTTTTGCAACCTGGTATCTCGACTGATGCCCTGGGGCTCCAGCTCTCATAATTTCCAGGGCATCTGAAATGTGCCAGGCAGAGAAAGTCTTTAACAAGAATTCTCTGAAAGGATCTAATACAATGTCTTCTCCCACAGTCATCTCTAATATTTGCTATTTTAAAGCAGATTGAAGACATGCATTTTGAGGAGTATCCAATTTATTGAAAAGGCAGGCCTTGTTATTTCAGCTGATGTGCTTCCAGCACCAGCATATCGGTGCCAGCTTTCTCATTTGTTTCCCCCCCTCCCTATTCTTAGCAGATTTATACTTTGCTATCCTCAACAAATTCTTCACAGATCTCTATAAAACAAAGTGCTCTTCAAACAATAGTGGAAAACTTTCAAACTGAAAAACCGGAAAAGAGAGATTGAGAGATCTGTGCAATGTTTGTGTGTCAGCCTGTGTTTTGGTACTTGCACATAAGCCAACAGAAAAACAGCCCTACTGCCAACCAGAACTAGTGATGCCTATCTTCCTTTCCTTTCCTTTCCTTTCCTTTCCTTTCCTTTCCTTTCCTTTCCTTTCCTTTCCTTCCCCTTCCCTTGCCATTAGAGCCCCTTCAAACTAAAACTGTGCTGGTTAAATAGCAGTAAAGTTCTGCATTTGAATATTGGTAAGGGAAAAAATCCATATCAGCAAAGCACACATATGGGATAGAAAGAGAGAGAGGTAGAATCAGCTAGAATATGGCCAGAATGCCTGGTTTCTAGCAGCTGTGTAGCTTTTTCGGTGAGGGGCAGACTGCTGAGCAGACCTGGAGGGAGGAGATGTGGGACCAGGGGAGGAGAGTCAGTTCTCCATGTCAGAGCTTTCTCAAAGCTGTACAGGAAATGAGAAGTCAAACAAAGGGCCACTCTGTATTCTGTATGTAATACAGACACCCTTCAATCCCTGGAGCCGAGTAATCAAAAAAAACTTTACCATGCCCTAAAACCAGCAACTGATATGAGACAAAAACAACTTGCCACCTTAGTATTCAGCCATTGTTGCCACTCATCTATACTTAATGTAGAAAGGAAGCATGTAGAAGTCATGTATATCAAGAAAAAAAAACCATCCAGGCAAAGGAAAGCTTTTCAGAGGCTACAGAAACAGAAAATCAAAGACTTTTGACACAACTACACATTTTATCTATAATGGTATTCATTGCCTTTGTATGATGCAACTTGTACCACTTTGAGACAGAATACAAAGAAACAAGACCCTAATCTTTCTAACTGAAAAGAGTCAATATTGTAAATGATTTTTTCCCCTTCTTTCTGGACACAACTGTCGGGCCATAGAAGGAGAATCACCACACAGCAAAGGCTCCAAGTCGGAGGAAACTTAACAGAGGCTTTACACAGGAAAGGGGGAAAAAAGCTACAGGCAACAGGCATCATAGGTTACCTTCATACTGGCGGAGAATGCCGATATTGTTGTTCATCTTGTCCAAGTACTGGTAATTCAACAGGTCCATCTTCATAAATAGCATTTAGTGGGCTAGCAAAGAAGACCAGCTTGCTTGCTTTCACCCCCGCAACAGCAGCAAGAACACAGGCAAATAAATGCTCCAGGCTCCTTCCCAAGTTCCACCAGCCTCAAGGCCCAGCCTCCGACTAATCAAAACAAAAGTGTATTAAAATGAAGTAGGGGGGGGAAGGCGGGCGGGAAGCAAAAAAAATCCCCCTTCAGGAGCTCGAGATCTGGAGAGAGTAGGTTATGCCCACTGTCGCCACTGAGATTGCGCTGGGGGAGGGTAAGGCCTGGAAGAGCTCAGGCTTCCTAGGACAAAGACATGCTAATTCTCCTCACAGCCCGCTGCAAGTTAACTGCGCTGACATGCAGGCTATGCTTGGTATGACTCCTATGTAAACTAGCTTCCTCTTTCTAGCAGTCGGCCACGACTGAGCATGCTCGCTGAATCCCTGGAGCTCTTCAAATGTCAGGGATATTTTCTGCACAAGATCAGGCTCTAAATGCACAGGGAGTTTCGAAAGCAAGACAGAGGAGGAGGAGGAGGAGCTGTTGAAGATGGCACAGAAGGGGCCATGTCAGCCTCTGCCCTTACAGGAAGCACAGCTGCCACTACAGAGAAGAAAAAGAAAACACCAGGCTGCTATTGACACTCAGCGTATAGGGTGGATTCATTTCTGAAAACAGAAGTTGACACCTTTGCTTTTTCTCTCTCCATTTTCACATTCCTAAACTATTTCTAATTCCAAACTAATCTCAATCCAAAACACTACACACTGTTAAATAAAAATAACGGGAGTTTTACTTACAAATGAATCATAGCTGGCTTTAGTACAACTGCCGTTATTTAATTCCATATGCAGTGCAGTTACAATGCAGATAGAAAAATACTACTCTACTGTGATGTTTTTATTAATTGTTGAAATATTTGGTTAAAAGTATTAAGTTCCCAAAAAAGTACTTTAGAGCCACAGGAACTTGGCATCCTTTTTTCAGATACATTTAGGCATTGTTTCATTCTTGGTCTGCTACACAGCAAATGTTGTCTTAGGATGAGTTGGAATAAGCAATGGCACTTTTTGAGAACTGGAGGTTTTGGACTGTGACAGCAGGATTAAAAAGTGCCAAATAGAAGAGGGAGAATAGCTCATCACAAGAGGCCCTTGAGAGGGGAAAAAAGCCAGTCATGTTGAAATTGAAGCAAGGTAAATTTATTTTGGATATCAGAAAATACTGTTGTTTTTTTAATTTTGAGAAACAATCCTGCAATAAGCGTTTCTAGTTTGCTGGATTTTTTTTCCTTATTTTTTTTAAAGAAACATCACACATTAATCTGCTGGAGACAATATTGTGTTGAGGGGTTGAAACAAAACTCCTTTGTAAAGATTTATATATATATAAATTTATATAAGTTTGACTGCTTAAAAGAACACAATAGAAGTTTAAGATATCAAACAACAACCAATAATACAGCGGTTTAAAATTATCCCTCTCAATGAAAAAATAATTGCTTTCAAATATAGTTTCATCAAGCAACCTTAGCTGATCTCTAAAAGGCCAAACGGAGGTGGGGCCTGGTTAGAATTTGGATAGGAGACCATCAGGATTTCTCAGAGCTATAGGCAAGACTGGGAAGTCAAAAAACATCCCACAAGAAAGCAAGCCAGTTCCATGCTATCTCACGCACCTATCCGGAGCTGACCTCAACATGAAGGAGAAATTTCCTTTATCTAATTTTATAATGATTCTTTATTAACAACATTTGTTTACTATATAATCACTTTATTTATCATGTCATGTGGAACAGTATCTAAAAGTCTTTTGGAATCCCTTTTTCCATCCAATTCTTCTTAGAATCAAATCAAACTTGTCTTAATCAGCTAAATTTTCATTTTTCTATAGTACAAGACATGGCCACAAATGGATTGAAACTAAGCGACCGTAATGATGTCCAGGAAAAATTAAAATTGTCTTGTTGTATGCTTATTATGTATTCTAACAAATAAGTTATAATTCATGAATTTGCATGTTCAGATTAAAGTTTCCTTCATTCTGAAATGTCAATTTTAAAACTGTAGGGTTCTTCCTATTATTATACTTCTATATTTTAACTCACCTCAGTTTCACTTATTTTTAGTGATATAAAGCAGTCCAATATTCCCATTATGCTGGCAGCTACAAGGACTATACCAGGGGTAGGCAACCTCGGCTCTTTTATGACTCATGGACTTCAACTCCCAGAATTCCTGAGTCAGCTATGCTGACTCAGGAATTCTGGGAGTTGAAGTCCATGAGTCATAAAAGAGCCGAGGTTGCCTACCCCTGGACTATACCAACAATATAATATGCCTCAATTCTTTACACTCCAGCAGTACCCTAAAATGAACAGCCTTGCAACTTTATAACTGATCCATCAATCACAGCTTGGAAGCACAAACATATGTACCAAAGTGCAGCAACAACAAAAACATTGTAATAATACTGTAGAACTAATCCTGAACACTCTCACAGTCACATCCTTTGCCAGGCAGGCCCTATGCCTATCCATTTTTCATTCCGTGAACTGGATGACACCAACTGACACCCTCAGCTATATACTGAATTGTTTGGATAACCTAAACAATTTACTAAGGAACAAATTACTAAGAATTATGTCTTTCCATCTGGATGAAACCAGAAATAAGAAAATGGTAATTGTCATAGTGAGCCATTTGCTACATAGTCTAGTACAGGGGTGTCAAACTCGCAACATCATGTGACGTGTCGTGACTATTTTTCTATTGTTGGCAATGGGGTGGGTGTGGTTTCGCCATGATGCATCTGGCCCACGGGCTGGCAGTTTGACACCCGTGGTCTAGTATATTGAAGCCTAGAAAGGAATAAAGAAGGGAGGGAGGAATCCCTCATACAAGAAAAATCTAGGTGTATTAACCAGCATTGCATATGGGCAAGGTGTATTATCAGCTCTCTTAGTGCCTGTATATGAGAACATGCAGAGTGCAAGGTGCAAACTAATGAAGAAGGAAAATTTGGCATTAATTACAGCACAGCTCAACAAAGTCTCTTGGAATGTTTCAATGCAAGCAATGCCTCAACAAGTCTAAAACACCACTGCCCCTCCCACCCATCCTAAAATAAAATCATTGTGACTAAAATTCAGTTTTCTCATTTCATGGAGAATAAACTAACCTACTTCAGTGTAATTCTAAGATATATTGGTTACCTGCTTAATCTAGACCAGGGGTCAGCAACCTGAAACAGTGAAAGAGCCACTCGGAACCGGTTCCCTCACAAAAGGAAAAACTGGGAGCCGCAAAAAATGTGTGTGCATGCGCGTACATGTACGCATGCGCAGAACAGGGTTTGACTGAAGAGTGGAGCCAAGGCGAGATATGCACCTACCCTGTATATTTGAATTGATTGGTTGAACTTTTTTAGTCCCACTTTTTTTTTTTTGGACTGCACATGGCAGATGACTAGGAGCTGCAGGAGATGGCTGAAAGAGCCGCATGCGGCTCTGGAGCCGCGGGTTGCAGACCTGTGATCTAGACTCATCTATTTAAAAAAAGGAAACAGATGGAAACCATCTAGCAGAGGCTAACTTCCTACATTGGTGGTTTTTAATGTTATTCTACTTAGCATTTATTTTATTAATAATTTATTTTATTTTATTAATAATTAAATATTAATATTTATTTTTATACTTTGAATTATTTAAAATAGCTATCTATTTTAACTGCCATAAAGAAGTACTACATAGCATTAAATATTTAAGAACCTGATTTTGATTAGTACATTGCATTTTAGGTATGGAGGAAATTTATCAATTAAAGGCATCTATAATTGCCAAATTTCATACACATATATTAATAAATGTTCATGAAAAAAATGGTGAATCACCTCCAAGAAGTATCTTTTATAGTACTAAAACATATTCACTCTCTTTTTTAAGAAGTAATTCCCTGTAGTCTCATAAAAGAATTTGATGAGACTGCAACCACTGCAGAAAAAGCTCAGCTTGAAATGTAATCAATGTTAAATATGTATCATTCCAAACTTTGCTCATTACATGGTTATGTTTCATAATTTACATTTAGTAATAATTTTCATTCATTTTAGGAATTGACCACTGAATATTTTGTAGTATTGGTTTTGTGCTTTGTACCCAATAATACAGAACACAGTATAACAGTATTTAAGACAAAGCAAGACAAAACAATAATAGTAAGAACAATTGCACAAGGTTCGGTCTCTCCTTATTACATTAGACTTGATAATGACTTTTACTAGATTTCCTAGGTTTTTAATTTTAATTTTTCTTGGCTGTAACTATGTGACTAAACTCTTGTGTCAACTCAGAGTAACACTCCATTGTTTAATTAAATATACTCCTGCTGAAGTGAAAGCTGTAATTTGGTGCAGCACAGGACTTATTACAAAGTTTTTTTTTAAAAAAAATGTATCTTTTCAAATATGTTTTAGTACAATACTGTCCCCTACAGGCAATGCTGAAGACATGTGAATGCTATATATATATATATATATATATATATATATATATATATATATATATATATATATATATATATATATATATATATATATATATATATATATATATATATATATATATATATATATATATATTTACTTCCCCACTAATATACAGCAGATCATATAGCTATAATATGAAAAAAGAAGGGGGCAGTGATGGTTCTGGATAATATGAGGATTTTTTAAAAAAACAGGCAGCTATAATAAGGCTCCTTTTGAGGTTCCTCATGAATGAAAACTAAACAGTGACACTTATTCCTCAAAAAAGACCTTAAAAAAGAACTACAATTAGTACAGTTCCCTGGACTCATGGCTCCTAAGGGACTTTGCACAAAACTATCTTAGGCAACAGTTATACCCATTTTTAGATTGAGAGGCACTGCTCAGTCAGTCCAGCTTTACTCTTTTCCAAGCTGGCCCATTGCAATGTTTTTCACGCGGTGTTGGTCTTAAAAAGTCTATGGAAGCTTCAGTTGATCCAGAAAATGGAACCATCCGTGGTTCTTGGTACCCCAAGGTAACATCACCACTATGTGAGCTTCATTGGCTCCTAGTAACTTTCATGATGTAATTCAGTTCCTGGTTATCACCTTTAAAGATCAACACGGCATAGTGTCAGACCTCCTGCTTCCAGTGGTTTTGCCAGTCCCACCAAATCGCACAATAGTAGACATATTCCAGGTCCCTTCAATGAAGCAATGTCACTTGGCAAGACCAAGAAAGTGGGCATTCTTTGTGCCCCTGGCTATGAGACAGCCTCCTCCATGAGATGTGCATGGCACTGAATCAATTGCTCTTTCCCAAGGCATACCAAGATAATAATGGAACTCTATGTAAGTGTGTTGCTACTGTCTGTGCAGAATGGTTGTGCAATTGCACCAGTTGTGACCTTCCCTACCATAGGAGGACCTAGCAACAATAAGTCATGCAACTTACTTTACATGGGGCTCTTTGGAAAATACTAAGGGTCCAGCATGCAGTAGCCTACGTCCATATTGGTTCCCAGCACTTGGAACACATAATACTGATTCTGTGGGCTCTCCAATAGTTGCCAATTGGCTCCTGTTAAGGAATTACCACTATTACACAAGATCAAAATTGGACTCAGAAAGAAGAGGTTACAATTACTCTAGTGTGCTGATACCATCTGCACTACCACCTCTTCTGCAGAGGCAAAACTAGGAAATATTATGAAAATGTATACTAATGAGAAGGGCCCTAAGAAGTTATTTGCTTGCTCACCAGTTTTTACTCATACCACACCCTCGCTCTCCATTTAAAATACTTTAGCAATCCACAAGTCTTTTCATGTAGTAGAACATGTCTGACCTGTAAAGATATAGTGCACTGAAAAGCTAAAATACCAAAACAGTGAACCAACTTACAATGATGCTCATATATGTTGTCTGTCTAAACAATTCTAGAGGAGATTTCAGGGTACCAGATGGTACTTCAGAGACAAATCCTCCTTTCCTACTATATATATCCTTTTCCTTTCACTTCTGCTGCAAACGTTATTTAGCTAATACCTGAACACGTACAAAACATATTCCTACTTAGAACTTTTATTACAGTACTCTTCCTTAGTTCTTCTCATGTTAATTCTCCTCCAACAGCATTATTTCCAGTGTCTGGATATAAATAGCTGAGAAATAATAATAACAAAATGCTGTTTAAAAAATAAGAGAACATGTGAGATCCAATCTATATTTTTTTTAAAAAGTAGAAGTAATTATGATGCATTTTTAAAATGCTGCTTTTGGAAGACAGAGGGGAAAAAATAACACGGCTGAAATCTTCAACCTGAATTCTTGATTCAGCCTAGAGCACTTCAAGGAAGGCAGGGAGGGGCTCTGCTGTAGCCAATAACAGGGTACCCACAAGGAAGCTGAGTCAGAATTCCTCCTGGGGCTAACAAGAATGCAAAGCCAGAGAGAAAACTGCTCCGACAAGTTTGAAATACACATCACATAAAAGTATTTTCTTCAGAAGTCAGCAAATGCATTGCTTCCCCCCCCCCCCAACACAAAATATTCTCTTCATTTTATCCAGGCTACATCTCTTCTATGGAGTTGAGAGACATTTTCCACGTAAAAGCTTTTCTGCAAATCAGCTTTAGGACCTGCATCCAGCTGGTGGAGCAGAGAATCTGGGAGGCATAAAGAAAAGTAGGGAAATCAGAGCTGGGCTGCAAACATCTGAATAGACACTAGACACCACCAAAGGTTTTGTTTTCATTGGCATTTCTTTGTTGCCATCTAGTTGTTTTCTATATTTTGGCTGTCCAGTTCTTATAGATCTAAGGAAAGCATCTACACCATCCCAGACGGGAAACTAGAAAAAAGTATGTATAAGAAATACCTCCGGAATGTGACTATAATTTACAAACCTAAGAAATCAAGCAGAATGTGTTTTGTGTTACATTCATATAACCACCACTAGCTTGCATGCGAGTCAGTATTTTTTCTTCTGTAAAAGGAAGACCTAGTTGGTAATACAGTAATTCCTCAACTTAGTTACAACAGACACTCCCCCTCCCCCCAAAAATGCTATTTACAATCCAGATTCAAAGTTCTGATGGCCAGCCCTCACATTTGGGTGCTCGGCAACTGGCCCACATTTATGGTTGTTTCCAGTCCCATGACTGGTTTTATTTCTAGTTTCTGGCAAAACCACCCCATAGCGAAAAATAGCTTCACTTGACAACCATGGCACTTGCTTTATGACTGCCACAAATTGGGTGCGGTCATATGGGTGGCCCACTTAACCACTGTCATGATTTACATCCATAACTGAGCCTGCAATAAGGATCATAAGCCAAAGACTACCTGTAGAAATCTTAATTAAGCAAACACACAACTCAGAATCCCTCCTAGATCCAGGTTGAGATCCTAATTTCTGAATATATATTCTATAGAAATAACAGCATTTTCTATTATGATGCCCTCTTAATATGTGTATTACAACTCCTGTAATCCCTGAAGCCTATTGGCCAGGAATTATGAAAACTGAATCTGAACTTATGTGATTAAAAAAAAACTGATGTATAGGATTGGTCTGTTAAAAAAGCAACAGATCAATCAATCAATGGCTTAATATCCAGAAACATATTTTTGTCTTTGTAAAAATCACAAAAAATTACAGATGGCCATATAGCAACACAACTGATTATATCAGCCGCAGTCCTCCTCCTGGAGTAGCAAACTGATTATGGTATCTTTATCAAAACTATAAATGCGACAACTTTCAGCAACTTACTACCATAAGGAACATCATTTAGTTATTAAATAATCAGATTGCTAACCCTGATTTTCTAACTGCCATTTAGCTGTTGGTATTGCAAAGTATTTAGAAAAAAGGAAAGCATAATTACTAATACCTTAGTAAAACTATCTTAAATTATATCACAGAGTGGTATAAAATTATAAAAGTAATCATCACTGCTCTTATTTTTAAATTTTCTTTCATATAAATAATTCCATGTTAGATATTTGTTTATGAGGCTGAATTCAGGAGTAAAAGATCATATTACAAGAGTTAGGAAAGACATGTGGAATCTTTAAAAGATTATATTAGCTCTGAGTCATACAATACACACTGTGAGCAAAACAAAACGTATGCCTTAGGTATGAAAGCCACTGGGTATAACTTTCATCCAGACACACTCTGTCTTTCTCTCTTCACTCAATCCACCTTATAGGACGGTTGTGGGGAAAATAGGAGGAGGAAGAAGTATTACGTATGTTTGCCACCTTGAGTTTTTCAAATAATAAAAAGAGGAAATAAAGTGCAGAGAAAATAGAGAGAGACTCTTCCATAATGAATAAAATTACATTTTCATATTTCATTTGGCATTGTTTATTAAAATAAAGCATATTTTTAAAAGAAAAGGCAAACATCTTTGCATATTTAAAATCCTGTATCAATTACTTATTAAAACACAATGTTCAAATATGCCAGTTCATATTGGTACCCGCAGAATTCCAGAATGCATTTCATTTCTAGTCTCAAAATGGTTGGGTGTTGCTGCTTTTGCTTTATCAGATAGATGGGATTAGATATTGTGTTAAAGATATTAATATGAAAAACTAATCCTACCTTCTGGTAAGAGTTTATAACCTCATCCCATGAAAAATGAAAAAAAAACCCATCTAATTCCCTTTTGTTGCAATTCCCTTATTACTACATGAGAGATTCTGAAGACATGTAATTTACAAGATCAAACATGAAGCATAAAGCATGTTCCAACCAAGAATTCACTGATTATGAGGGACACAGTACTAAGTAGCCCAGCAAACTACAAATGAGATTCTCTAGCAAGCATATCTACCTACATAATCTTAATTTAAAAAAAATGTTTTGGGAGACTGCAACCTGAAGCACTGAGCTACAGTGAAAGATACATTTAACCATTTCTTTGCTTATCCTATTTAAAAAGTTCAAATCCCTGCCAACACAGTCTGAACAAATAGCTGTAACTTTATACCCCCTCAAAGAAGCTTCTACTTGATTCTCATCCAAAAGGCAATTATGTTCTAAGATACTCAGGGTTTTTTTTATATTTAGATCTGTTTCTAGTGAAAATCACTATAAACATGGCACTATACACTGCATGTATATAAACTCCCAAAATAACAGAGTTGTCCCAGTTCAAATCTAAGGCAAACAAATCAATGTTACAATAATCCAAGTCTCAGCTTTCACCACAGAGGTAGAAGAAGCTAAAGTTAAACAATCCTTTGTTTACCAGCAACAACTTGTTAACACAACACCAAAAAAAAAGAAGAAGAAGGGCGATGCCATACAAATTATAGGAGGCTAAAAGGCTGAAGCTGGAAGTAAAATAGCATCTGGAATAATGGGAAATGATGTTTTAATATATGAAATAAAACAGGAAGCAGACTAATAAAATTCTGCAAGAAAAGCGAACCATTTCTTCCGACAAGATAAAAGAGAGCTCTAAAAAGGGACATCACTGGATGATAATACCAGTATCGATTTGACTAGAAACCCTACAAGCAAAAATGCAGAAGTTCTATTCAGTCACCCCAAACAAATCACAAGAGCAACCAAATTATAACTTAAACTGTAGAAAACAAATAAAACCACTGAATCAACAATATTGTAGCAATATTCTATATGATTAGGGAGATAATACCTTTAAAGTACTAGATTTGATATGTGAATAACTAAGCTGAAATTTGTGGCATAATTAAAGATGAAGAAAAATATTTCAAAGTGCAAAAGGCAAAAGAAGACAAAACGGTTTTGTACTGACCTACTGCAAATAAATATCTGGTCTAACTAAATGTTGAATTCAAAAGATGAATTCTTCACATTAGTTGTCAGCTAGTGGAAAAAGCGGCAACATGATATGGTGAATCCTCTTTTATATATGTTGGATGATTATCTATCTGTGATGTTCTAGTCCAGTGGTGTCAAACTGCTGGCCCACAGGCTGGTTGCATGTCCACCCCTGCCCCAAAAAGTCACGATACGTTGTGACATCACGTGATGCAGCGAGTTTGACACCCATGTTCTAGGGAAGGCATGCTCAACCTGCAGCCCACAGGCCACATGCAGCCTTAGACAGCTAGAAAGTTCACAAACTTTTAGTGTTATGTTATTTATATAGATTAACCGTATTGTAAATTTTACAAAAAGTCCTCAACTTACGACCACAACTGAGTGAACACACTGAATAAGCACAATGTTGATAAGTGAGAAATTTGTTAAGTGAATTTGTCCCATTTTATGACTTTTCTTGTCACATTTGTTAAGTGAATCACTGCAGTTGTTAAATTAGTAACACGATTGTTGAGTGAATCTGGCTTCCCCATTGACTTTGCTCTTCAGAAGGTCGCAAAAGATGGTCACATGACCCAGAAATACTGCAACCATCATAAATGTGAACCAGTCGTCAAGCATCCGAATGTAAATCACGTGACCATGGGGATGGTGCAACAGTCCTAAGTGTGAAAAATGATCATTAGCTACTTTTTTCAGTGCCATTGTAATTTTGAATCGTCACTAAACAGTTGTAAATCGAGGACTCTCTGTATATGTGACCCAAGACAATTCTTGTTTACTCAATATGAACCAGGCAAGACAAATATGGACATCCATGTTCTAGAGGTGCTTTTCAACCTTTTCACCCATTTAGGATATGGCAACATCCGAGTACCACCAGTCGCCTAGCAAGGTGTCAAAAAATTAATGACCAAAAAAAAAAAAGGAAAAAAGTGATGAAGTACAGGTAGTCCTCAACTTACCACAGTTCAGTGACTGTTCGAAGTTACAACGGCACTGAAAAAAGTGCCCCCCAAGCCACAGCCGAATAAGACACCTGCCCGCCCGCCCGGCGGTGCTCTTCCTCCTGTCTGAGGTTTTCATTGTTGTGAGCATTTCTGTTGAGGATTGGCAGCGGGGGTGGGGTGGAGGGTGTTTGGTTTTTATTCCCCCCCCTCTGCTGGGTGGTTGCAGCAGGTTTTGGTCACTTCACATGACCCTGGGACACTGTGACCAGCATAAATATGAATCAGTTGCCAAGCATCTGAATGTAAATCACAAGACCCTGGAGATGCTGCAACATTCCAGCTGATCGGTGCTTCTTCTAGACTCAGAAGCGCCAGGATCAGCGCCGAGCTCCAGCTGGAGCCTGGCACTGATCCTGGTGCTTCTACTGAGCCTTGGCAGCCCTGCAGGTCCAGCCATCTCTCGCTCAGGCTTGTGCGGTGCTGCCACCGGTTCAGCTCATTCCCCTCCCCCACTACCACTTTTCTAGGATGGTCGCATACCACCTGCCAGGTGCCAATGTAGCACAGGTGGTACCCGTACCACTGGTTGAAAAGCCTTGGTCTAGAGGTTCCTGTACTAAGCTGGATGTCGAACTAGATCTCCTCTTATCCCTTCTAACTCTTATCACTCTAAATGTCAAGCAATTATATTTAAATAAACAATGCAAAGAAATTGCACAATGATGAAATTGTAAGGACAAGTTTACATAAATAAAAGAACACTGTCATACAAAGATGAGCATAATAAAAGACAAAGAAGGCAATGATTAATTAAAGAGGGAGACTACAAAGTCATGGTGTGAATATACGGAATAAACGTACTCCAAAAATCCAAATTATTCACATAAAGGTTTGATCACTGAACCAAAGCCAGACATTATACAAAATGAACTCAGAACTGTTTAAAATTTCACAAAATGATGCAGTTAGAGAACTACAGGTTTGAGGGGAAAACTACTATTTTAGGGCAAGTCTCAAAAAAATCCCATTTATTGCATATTCCATTTCCCAAAAAGAGCAACACTAAAGAATGTTGAAACAACTGAACAACTGCATTTATTTGGTAAAATAATGGTCCAGATTTTGCAATCCAGATTTCAATAATACATGGAATGGTAAAATAATGGTAAATAATGGTCCAGATTTTGCAATCCAGATTTCAATAATACAAGGAACGAGGATCACCTGATGTACAAAGGAGCAGGACCCGGGCATTGCTGCATTGCTATGATCCAATGGAAACAGTCTGGGAATTCCCAAAAGACATCTATTTTTGATTCATTGTTGCTTGAAAAGGGTTTTGTGTAGTAGACCAAAGCAATCTGTGGATAGCACTTCGTATAAGGGTAGCTGTCTCATCTGCTAACTGAAAAGCAACAAAATAGCGTACAATCTAACTAAGTGGTTCAAAACTGAGAAAAGAAGTACCAAGTTTAGGGTTTCTCTTGTGGAAATTAAAAACTGCTGATTGGTATTTAAAAACCTAAAATTATGACAGAAGGGAATGTCACCCTAGACTAGAGCAAATTGGCAGAGAAGAAACTGAAACAGGAACGATCTTCTTAGGCTTAAAAATTCACAAGGTTGATGGCTGTAGCAGTGAAATAAAGAGACATCTATTTCTTGGGAGAAATGACACATCAGGACAAAATATTAAAGCATGGGTACATCACTCTGACAACAAAGGCAGGTGTTTCTGTGCCATGATTTTCCACTGTAACCGATGACTATTTCTGTGTGGACTGACACAAAAGCTGAACAAAGGTACAATAAAGGGGCTAATCCTTTTCCTCTGCCCCATTCACTAATTTTGCTCATGGTAGCCATCCAAGATTGGCAGTAGATTCTCAAGACATGGAATCACCCTCTTCATCTAAGTCAGAGGTGGGGAAAGATAGCCCCTTTATGATTTGTGGACTTCAACTCCCAGAAGTCTGGCTGGCTCAGGAATTCTGGGAGTTAGAAGTCCACAAGTCATTAAAAGGGCCATTGTTCCCATCCCTCATCTAAAGTACAGATAAAGCATGAGGAAAGCAAGACAGACAATGCAAGCATAGCAGCAAAACAAAAGGAACCGCCCCCCCAGCCCACATCTTCTCTAAAGAAAACTAGAGATTATTTAAAAATCTGAACCTCTAAGGAGAAAAGGGAGAAAACGTTAGGGGGAAAAAGGTGCTAGAAGGAAATCTGATAGCAATCTCCCAAGCCTCAAAAAAACCTGTCTGAAGACATCACTGACACCCACCTCACCTCAGGATTGGACTATTGCAATGTGTTCTACATGGGGCTGCTCCTGAAGACCATCTAAAACGGGTGTCAAACTGCCGGCCCATGGGCCAGACGCGTCGCAACAAAACCGCACCCACCCCATTGCTGGCAATGGGGAAAAAGCTCTGATACGTCGCGCGACGTCACATGACGTCGCGAGTTTGACATGTCTGATCCAAAAGCTAAAGATGGCTCAAAATGCAGTAGATGCAAGCAATAATGGACACTTCTTGGGCCTATGTGTCACATTGCTATGCAACCTGCATTGGCTGCTGGTTGGCTTCCAGGTGCAATTCAAAATGCTGGTTGTTTTCTTTAAAGCCTTTCACGGCATAAGACCTTGTTACCTAAGGGCCGCCTTCCTCCCATTATTTCTGCCTACCAGTTAGGTGCTGGCCGGCCTTCTGACTCTCAGCCACTCACCCTGTGTGAACACCAAGTGAGAGCTGTATTGAAGGCTGTGAATCCCAGCAAAGCCGCAGGCCCAGACGGGGTGCTGGGGAGAGTGGTCAGGAATTGTGCCGACCAATTAGCAGGAGTCCTGACAAGGATTTTTAATATCTCCTTGCAAACGGCATGTGTACCATCGTGCTTGAAAGCAGCTACCATTGTCCCAATCCCCAAGAAAACTGCAGTTGAGTGCCTGAATGACTACAGACCTATTGGACTAACGTCTGTAGTCATGAAATGCTTCGAAAGATTGGTTCTCCAACATCTTAGGACATGCCTTCCACTGGACTTTGATAAACATCAATTTGCCTACAGGGGAAATAGGTCGACAGACGATGCCATAGCTACTGCTTTACACTCTGTAGCAAGTCATCTCAAGAAACCTGGAAGTTATGTCAGGATGCTTTTTGTTGACTACAGCTCGGCTTTCAACACCATTTTGCCGAGCATTCTCATCGAGAAGCTGACTGACTTGAAATTCTCCCCCACCATCTGCGATTGGATTCAAGACTTTCTTAGGGACCGGTTACAAACAGTGAGGGTCGGGTCTGCTTTGTCCACCTCCCTGAAGCTTTGCACCGGCACGCCACAGGGCTGTGTGCTTAGCCCCTACCTGTACTCTTTATACACATATGATTGTGTATCATCTGACCCATCCACTGCGATAATCAAGTTCACAGATGATACAACTGTGGTGGGTCTTATTACAGGTGGGGATGAGACAGCATACACGGCGGAGGTACAAAAACTATCCATATGGTGTAGTAACAACAACTTGCACCTAAACATCAGCAAGACGAAAGAGATGGCGTTAGACTTCTGGAGAAAAAAGGAGGAACCTGCCCCACTTTACATCAGGGAGGACTGTGTGGAGAGAGTTTCCTCCTTTAAATTTCTGGGAGTCTACCTCTGTGAAGATCTGACCTGGAAAGTTAACACAACCCAGGTGGCTAGAAAGGCCCAACAGAGGCTTCACTTTCTTAGGGTCTTGCAGAAGAACAGGCTAGAACAACGGCTTATGACCCTCTTTTACCGGTCTACTATAGAGAGCGTCCTCTCGTATGGTATTGTGGTTTGGTATGCTGGTCTGACAGCCGCGGACAGGAAAGTATTACAGAGGGTAGTGAGCACAGCACAAGACATTGTGGGCTGTTCCCTGACACCACTGGATGACATCGCCAGGGCTCGTTGCCTTGGAAGAGTGAGGAAAATTCTCAGGGAAGACTCACACCCTGGACGGTATCTCTTTACTCTCCTACCATCCAGTAGGAGATATAGGAATATAGCCAGCCATACCAACAGGCTGAAAAACAGCTTTTATCCGTGGGCTGTTAGGCTTTTGAATGGGATATAATCTCTGTGAACCTATGCAGAATTGACTTGGGAGGCCAGTGTGTGGTGTACTTGGTTCACATGGTGTGGTAGGATGGAGGGTTTGTGGTCACTGTGTGTTGGGGGGAGGGAGCACAGGGGGAGGCTCAGCTAATCTCAATGTACACATGTTGTACTTTGACAATAAAGGTTTTTTATTATTATTATTATTATTATTATTATTATTATTATTATTATTATTATTATTATTATTATTATTATTATTATTATTATTATGTGTTCCGGGTCCCTTCTCTAAATATTGCCATCTAGTGAGAACAAGGAAGCATGCCTTTTCTGTCACTGCTTCTATTCTCTGAAACAGCATTCCCCCAGAGATACGAATGGCGCCCTCTCTCCTGGCTTTGGTCCCAGGCCCGAGGTTAATGTGTGTGTTTTGGGGAGGGAGGGGTTTAATCTATGTCCTGACTAGGCAAAACAAAGCAGATTAGTAATGAGGCTCAAATTATACTATTTCATACACACTATGCAATGGCCTAAGACAGACATGTCAAACTTGCGATGACGTGTCGGGATTATTTTGGCATCGCTGGCAATGGGGTGGACGTGGCTTTCAGATGATGCATCCGGCCCGCGGGCCGGCAGTTTGACATCCCTGGCCTAAGAGAAGGCTCTAATCCTGGGAAAGGTGGAAGGAACAAGAAGGATTATTAACAACTAGGTGGATGGAGTCAGTTATAAGAGTGATCAGGGCACCATTGGAAGAGCTGAAGGACCAACTTAAAGCAAAATCATCACAGAGAATATCTATATGGTCACTAAGAGTCAATAATGACTTGACAGTGTGCAATTGATCAATCAATGTTCTGCAAGACATATGCAGCTAAAGACCAAGCTATGGATTTGATTACTCAGCTGCATAGGCCTTCCAGAAAGGCCTAATTGCAAAACGCAGGCCAGAATGCAGCTGCAGAATGAAGCTGTTTCTTCAGCCCCACAAGAAGTAGACCAGCTAGGCAGAGCTGTCAGTGAGTAAGACATCCCCTGAAAATAACACCTGGTGCTTCTTTTGGAAGCAAACAAATAATAAATAAGATCCGGTCTTATTTTTGGGGAAACACAGTATATTTACTAAACTTTGCTCCACTGTTAAGCAAACATGAATGACATAAAGACAATTAGTAGGTCATTAGCAAATCTCCATTCCTTGTTTTGGTGTTTATTCTTAAATAAATATAGGTGTGAATCTATTTTCATGTATATGATTTTTTATAGTTAGGACCAATATGACAAAGTTATACAAATCAACAATATTTCTAGTTTTACCGGTTAAACATTATTCAATAAATTATGTTCGGTTTAAAAAAAATGCATGCCACAATCAGACTACTTAGTCCAAACTAAGGTTTATAAAAATGTACTATATATTTTTCTGGCATGAAAATGGGGCAGAATAAAAATGTGCATTCTACTTTTCTACATAAGTTACCAAACTCTATATAAACCAAATGGTTCGCATGTTCAGATCATTAAAAGCAGGCAAAAGAAAAATCAGTAAACCAGAATTCTCATATAACCAGCCATCAGACTGTAAGAAATATTTTAGTTCTGCATGCTTTATTAACTCAGCCCAGAATCTCTTTTCCTTCTCCATTCCTGCTAACAGCAACTCCTTTGTGTATGCTTTTTGGATTGGGAGAAGAACAGCTGTAAGCAGCCACCCATAGCTTGGATTCACAAAATAGAGTGCTTTGGGATTAGCCAAGCTTGCTGTGTAACTGTACAATAGTTAATTTATTATGGTAAGGGTCAATATTACAAGATAATTGCAATTTACTTTACATGGGGTTGCCCTCTAAGATGGGCTAGAAATTTCAATTAGTGCAAAATCAGAAGCTCTGGTGCTTATGGGAAGTTTCATTATTACCATATAACAGTGCTGTAGGAGCTGCATTGGCTAGTGGGGCGTTTACAAGTGCTATTCAAGAAACTACAGGGTTTAGGAGCTAGGTATCTACAAGAGGACCTTCCCCTAAAAGATTGTGCTCCTCTTCCCAGTCTGAGTAATCAGAGAACGTCACCTGAAAAGAAAGCATGAATGGTTCCTTTTCCATAGCTATGTTGTCCACCCCAACTGTGATGGTTATGTTTACTGTTTCTAATATGTAAATATAGTTAGCATTTGTTACCACATTGGTATATTGCTAGTTACTCTTTTATACAAGGCTTAGTCTTTCCAGACTGAAGCCGTTTATAGATGTTATAAATAAATAAATTACTAACCTACAACTAAAATAGACTGAACAAGAAAACTCTAGAAAAACGGGGGGGGGGGGTTGGGGGAAATAGCACAGTGACACTAAAGTTAGCATCTTTATACTTTACGTAGTACACCTTTGGTAGCATACCTGCAAATACACCTTTGGTAATACCTTTAATGATACATCTGTTATGTAAACCAATTTCTGGCTTACAGAGTTGGGGTAAATGTTTCCATTTTGGTTTCTTCAATAAGAAAGAACTTTTTCCTTAGAGGAATCACAATCTTGCTTGTTGACATTCAGCAAACTCAAGTCAGCTACAGACTGAATTAAGTCTATAAATTAAGTCTATAAATTATTTACACATCATTCTGTTATAATCAAAATCTAATTATAGGTAGCCCTCGTCTAGCGACCACAATTGACACTGGCAGCTTAGTCATTAAGTGAAGCAGCCAGTAAGTGACACTGCACCTGGGTTCATGATCTTACTTCAGGTTTCCTCTGATTTACAGACCTGGGAAGGTCATGATTGAAAGGTCTGGTCATAAAGTTATTTTTCCATCACCACTGTAATTGCCAAAAGTTACTAAACCAGGTTGTTGTTTAATGAGGACTACCTGTCTAGCTGATTAAAAACAGTTATGAAAAATAAGACACCATTTTTTTTACTGATGACATTTCTACTCAGTGGCAGACATATTAAAAGCATTCCCAGTCTCTCCAAAACAATAGAATTGCTAACTCAGAAAGCCAAGGTGCTTTCCTCCAAGTATTATTGATATTACTGGTGTTTCAGCATTGTGTCTGTAGTTGACTTTGCAGTACCATCATCTTGAAAAGATACTAGTCTCCATTTTTTCATAAACCTATTAGTTGGGGGGAGGGCCTTTAATTAAAGCATGCAACGAACACTAGGCTTGATTTCTTATTATGAGAACATTCCTTGATTATGTATTAAAAACCTAGGCAGACTGCATCTGAAAATCTGGATCAAGTATAACACAGACATTAATATCCAGACATTCAAGCAAAATACTTATGCATAGGCAGTATTATCAAAAGCACATGTACTAGATAGAATCTGCTGATCTATGGAAATATCTACATGTGCTTTCTTGCTTGGGTATTGTGTGTGCAATTAAATAAAAAAACCCATTCCTGCCCTAAAGATCTTAACAACTTGGCATGTGACAAGCAGCAACAGGTGACAAAAACAAATGGACAAAAGACCCAGTCAAAGCAACTGCAGTAATCTACTGGAAGAAAGTTGTATTTGGTTTCCATTTGCGGTACTGAAAAGAAATTAATATACAGGAATTACAGCATATATTTTAAAACATGTTCCTGTTGGGTATAACAAAGTGTCAAAAATTTATACAGCTCTTTCTATTTCAAAACAAATTCCCTTAAATACTCTCCATATTACATTTTAATAATGAACTGAAGCTAGGTTAGACAGAATTAACTTAGAGGAAGCTCTAAGTTCATAAAACAGTTTCACTAACATCTAATATGATGATAACTTTATTGTCACTTTGAATGTACACCAATCGGCATACATCAAAATGAAATTTCGTTGCATACAGCTCTCAAAGGGGCCCGCTCAAATTTCACACTGTCCATTTTAGTCTCTAGGGAGTGAACGATGGCAAACAGGACAGATGGAAATGGGGCTCCATGTGGATTAGCCCTCAAATTCGCTTGTATTCTGACAACCTCGCCTTCTTTCCTTTTTCTGATCCTGACTCTTCCACCCTTTCCTTAAAGAGGCCTTGCTTCTTTTCGCCCCTGGAGCACGTTGCTGCCGCCACCAACTCCTCCAAAAGCCCCTCTCTGTTCCTCTGGGCCTGCCGACAGCCTCATCCAGTTCCTTCGCTCCATAAGCTCCAGGTCCTCTCCTCCTCTGCCTCCTCTGGAAACAGCCCTGAGTTGCAATAGAATCCGTCACTGGGCCAGCAGTCAGATCTTGCTGCCGGCAGAACAATTTCAAACTGCGCCAATGACTTTTAATGGTCTCACCAACAATGAGAAGAATTATTCCCTCTTAATCTGAAAATAGCAACCTAAGATATTTAAAATATATATTCCATAGGACAAGTGCCCTTGTTTATTATACAGAAATGTTTTCCTATGTAAGATGTAGAGGAAATGTGAAGAACATCACAATCTTGAGAATCTTTTACACCATCTACTCTGTTTCCCCTATACATAGAGAAGAATAGCTAACAGAAAATTTGAGGAGTACTTTCAACTACAGTTGAAACCTAAAAAGTGTGAATGAGGAAAATGTATTCAATGGAGAAGCCTACATAAATATTTTTATTCCTGTCCTGTCAGATTACTAAACTTCACATTACTGTGAAATACCTGACTTGTCTTTGAAGATTACAGCAGAACAGGTTTTGTAAAAGAGTTCTTCTCTCACTCTTCTTATCCTTTCTGACTCTCAAAAGCATTAGGTCAGACTTTCATTAACTCATTCAAAACAGAAGGAACATAGCATGCAAAGTGCAGGGATATTCCATTGTCCTTGCAACCCAAGCAGGATGTAGGCTTATCTGAAAGCAAATAGAGACTTATGAAGCTCATCCGACTTTGGCTTTATTGCTGCTGTCAGAAAACTGACTATAAACAAAAGGTAGGTGCTCAAAGTGGTATTGTTCAGAGGAAGGCAGCTGCTCACCAATCAAGAGAGATTGTAAAATACAAGTATTTTAATACAACATTATAATAACAGGAGATGGCAATACAATAGCGTTTGTTCCAAGATTTCTAATCAGTGAAGTATACGAAGCCACAATTTATGTTTTTTTAATGGGGCCGGAGGAACCTTTCTTCCTGATTGATAAGAACTCCATAAAAAATCCCTTTTTAAACAGCTGTGAAGTTGAAATTGAAATCTATTAAAACAATAAACCCGCTTTAAAAAAACCTTCTGCAATTATGGTCAAATTAAATAAGAATGCATAGGTGGTCAGGAGTATTTTTTTCCTGCATGCAGGAAAATGCATTATATTCAAACTAACTCTATATAGAGGATTCTCATTGTTAAAAATTCTCCAATTTTATTAATCTATGCTTTGCTTTATAAGAGCACATATTGATATTACGTATCTGAACTGAAAAGGTTACTTTCAAAGTAGAAGCCAACTATAAATTATGCATAATAGACTACAAGACCAGATTTATTTATACATTCTAAACTATTTAAGATCCAGCCTTTATGGGAACCTTAGATTCTTTACTTTCTTCCTTCCTCATGCCATTTGTTACTGACAAGCTTGTTTGTTCTGTAACTGAATCTGGAATATATTTCAGTGACATTCATTTAAAATATGGTGTTGGACAACCTGAAAGTTTTTACTTATCTGGTGGTGACACCCCATAAAGGGAAGATTTAGTTTGTCTCCTGCCAGTTGCTTTATCTGGGTTTTCAATTCAGTTTTGAGGCTACATCTTGCAGGCTAGCTTTTTATGAAATAGATCCTAGTAACAAATATGGTTAGGATCAAGATGAAATCTGTGAACCTCAACTTCTGATTTATATAAGCAACTGTGGATATTTGCTGAATCCCTTGTTTTTAAAAAAACAGCATGAAAAGTAAACATTCTACTACATCATTCTTTCTCCTTTTTCTATTGCTGACTTATGTCAGTTCATGATGGGTACATCTGCTCTTAATCTTGAATATTTCTCTTCATTCCACTCTACAAATACACAGGGTCAGTGTGCAGCAAAGTGGCTGTTTCCATCATGGTGTTCTGATCTAAAAAATTATTTCGTTTGGCAAAAGGCACTGGGAATTGAACGATCAAACCAGTCTCAATCATGGAAATTTATGGAGAATCCAGACTTTGAAATCATTTATCTAAGCCAGGGATAGGCAACTTTGGCTCTTTTATGACTCGTGGACTTCAACTCTCAGAATTCCTAAGCCAGCATGGCTGGCTCAGGAATTCTGGGAGTTGAAGTCCACGAGTCATAAAAGAGCCAAGGTTGCCTACCCCTGATCTAGGCCAATCTTTTACATTATCATCAATCTTACTACCACTGCTCTTCATCCCTTTTTTTAAAAAAAAAACTTTAAAAACGACAAACACAGATCTCCAATGTCTTTTCATTGGTATTTGGTAGCACTAGGATAACACCCAGAGACTGCAATCAATCTGAAGAGGTTGGAACAAAAGGTCATTCAACAGGTAGACATTTATTTTATTATTCAGAGCAGCTCTATCTGCAGCTTCTTGCAGAAAACAGATCATATTGGTGGCAAATCTCAAACAGGAGACTGTTTCAAAGGGCTGGCCCTTCACCGAAGGCCAATACTTCCAGGTTTCATATACACAACAGCTCTGGGAAATAGGATAATCAGACAACCTTCTTCCAGCAGGATTGAAATGGTAAAAAATGAGGCTCCAAAGGGCACCAAGACATAAAGGATTTTATAGGTTATTTTTTTAATGGGGAAAAAATATAGGGCATACAGACAAGACGAGGGATTTATGGCTTGGAAGATCCACCCTGAAGGAGGACTTGGAAAAATGCTGAATATATGAGAAATGTGAGGCTAACACAATTCTGGGATATGCCAGAAGTAGTTCTGTATCAAAGAGACATGAAGTTTTGAAAACTATTAGCATTAAAGCTGATCAGCAAAAAAACCCGTAAGATTAAAAGAGTCAGTACAGTCTGGCTATTCAATTAATGAAAGCATGACAAATTTCTTTTCCAGATTTTGATAAGATTGACTGCAAAAAACTACACGGGAGACTGTGAGTTCTAGTTCTGCCTTAGACATGAAAGCCAGCTGGATGATTTTGGGCCAGTCATTCTCTCTCAGCCCAACTCGCCTCACGGAGTAAATGTTATGGGGAAAAAACAGGAGGAGGAAAGACTATTAGATATGTTTGCCACAATGATTTATTTAAAAAAGTAGTAAAGGTGGGATAAAAGAAAAAGTATCAGTAGAAATGAGGGTATGCTCGTTTTGATGCTATATATCAAACATTGTATGTGTAGTTTGAAGTTCCTCCTGATCAAAGCACAATCCACTATTATTAGTACATGAGGAGAAAAGCTCTAATGGTGCAGCTTCTCTTCCAAACCTTTATGTCATTTTGATATAAAGGGATCAGCTAATGCATGTGAAGTTAAGACATCAGAAAAAGTAATAAGCACTTGTCAAATTTGAAGATATTAATCCATGTACTGCCGTCAACTTTTAAGTTGCCTGACTTAAGCAGCAAAACTTACTTAAAGAGCAGCAGTAGGTTTACTCTAAGGTTCTTTAATGTAAGATCTGTACAAAAGTGGAACACTATCAACAGAAGATGTGAGTCCTCCATTTCTGGTGTGTTTTAAGAAGAGACTAAACAATTTCCTCTCAAGAATGGCTTAACTGGTTTTCCAGCACATGGCAGAATCATGGAAGACGGACTCAAGATTCAGAGGGATCCTGACAGGCTTGAGGGCTGGGCCCTAGCCAACAATATGCAGTTCAATGATGATAAAAATAAGATCTGCACTAAGACAGAAAAAAACAAATGCACAGTATAGATCATGCAATACCTGGCTCCACAATATTAAATGTGAGAGGAATCTAAGTGTTCTTGTGGACCGCCACTTAAGTATGAGCCAGCAGTGTATTGCAGCTGCCAAAAAAGCCACTGTAGTTCTAGGCTGCTTCAACAGAGGGATAGCATCAAGAACACGAGAAGTGATAGTACCACTCTATACTGCACAAAGGAGGCCACACTTGGAATACTGCATCTAGTTCTGGTCATCACATTAGATCCCGAGACCCTTGAAAAAGTGCAGAGAAGAGCAACAAAGATGATAAGGGGTCTGGAGGCTAACCCGTACAATGGTTAATGGAACTAGACATGTCTAGCGTAACAAAAAGAAAGATTAAGAGTGACATGACAGCTGTCTTCCAGTATTTGATGGGCAGTCACAGAAAAGAGGGGGTTAATTTATTCTCTAAAGTATCTGAGGGCAGGATAAGAAGCAATGGGTGGAAGCTCATTAAAGAGAAGTCTAACCTGAAACTAAGAAGACATTTCCTAACAGTGAGAATTACAATCAATTGAAGAGTTTGCTTCCCAGAGTTGTAGGTGCTCCATCACTGGAGGTTTTCAAGAATAGATTGGACATCCATTTGCCCAGATGGTATAAAGTCTCTGCCTTAGGTAAAGGGGTTGGACTAGAAAACCTCCAAGGTTCCTTCTGGCTTTATGATTCCATGTTTCTATGTTTGACATAGGAAACTTCAGGAAACAGAGATTGGTTACAATCTCTTAAAAATGCAATTCAAGAATTAGAACATCGATCCACATAGTTCTGGCTAATTCCTTTGGATTCTAATACTCATAAACCTTTCACAGTGATCTTGCTGGAATCACTGCTTGTCAACTCTGTGCATGCTATCCTAGAATAGATTACTAGTAAATGAATTTATTAACAACCCAAGGGTTGGCAAATTCTTTATGTGTGGTGGCTGTGAATAGTCAAGATAATTATCACACTGCATGGATAACAAAGCTCTGACTGGTTAACTTGTACTTTCTTACAATGTAGCAAGGAAGATGATTTTTAAGAAATGTTACTGAATGTAGGGCAAATATTCAGAAAGGTAATTTGCTTGGTCACATGATTCTTTCTCAACCCAATAGAGAACTGAAACAAAAAAGATAACTTTGGAGCTAACTTACAAAGCTGCTGTAATAAGCAAGACTGAACACAGGTAATAACCAAATGCAGCCACTATCTTGAAATCTCAGTAGTATTATGAAGTGATTAGCTGCCCTTAACTTACTTGAGAATCTAAGAAGCTCAGATAGTCATTTTTCTCTTGTTATGAAGGTTGTTACTCTATAAATGACCTGCACTTCATATTAAATGAAATTGACAAGTGACAATCCAAAGCATATACAGTGTATTCAGAAAGTATTCAGACGCCTTCACCTTTGCCACGTTTGTTATGCTGCAGCCTGATTCTACAGTTGTTAAAATTCTTTTTTTTCTCATAAAATACCCCATAATAATAAAGTAAAAACAGAATTTTAGAAATATCTGTAAATTTATTTATTTTTTAAATCACACTGGCATAAGTATTCAGTCCCTTTGCTACAACAGGTGATATTTAGCTTTGGTGCCTCCCACTTCTCTTGATCATTGCTGACTTGTTTCTTCACCTTGATTGGAGTTGACCTGTGGTAAATTAAATTGATTGAACATGATTTGGAAAGGCACACATCTCTCTAAAGAAGGCCTCACAGCTGACAATGCATACTGTACCAGAGGAAAAGCCATGAAGTCAAAGGAACAGCCTGCAGAGCTCAGAGACAGGATTATTGCAAGGCACAGATCTGGGAAAAGCTACAATAAAAATTCTGCTGCACTGAAGTTCCTAAGAACACAGTGGCCTCCATAATGCTCAAAGGGAAGACATTTGGCACAATCAGGTCTCTTTCAAGAGCTGGTCACTTGGTCAAACTGAGCAATGAGGGAGAAGGGCCTTAGTAAGAGAGGTGACCAAGAACCCAGTGATCACTCTGACTGAGCTCTAGAGATCTTGTGTGGCGATGGGACAGAGTTCCAGAAGGACAACCATCACTGCAGCCCTCCACCATTATGTCTGGAGGAAACCAGGCATTACATATCACCATCATCCCAACAGTGAAGCATGGTAGTGGCAGCTTTATGCTATGGGGGTGTTTTCCAGTAGCAGGGACTGGGAGACTGGTCAGCGTTGAGGGAAAGCTGAATGGAGCAAAGTACAGGGATATCCTCAATGAAAACCTGTTCCACAGCGCTCAGGACCTCAGACTGGGCTGAAGGTTCACTTTCCAACATGATAACAGTCCTAAGCACAGAGCCAAGACAATATAGGAGTGGCTTAGGAACAATTCTGTGAATGTCCTAGAGTGACCCAGCCAGAGCCCTGACTTGAACCCTATTGAACATCTCTGGAGGGACCTGAAAATGGCTGTCCACCAACGGTCACCATCCAACATGACTGACTTGAGAGGATTTGCAAGGAAGAATGGCAGAAAATCCCCCAATCCAGGTGTGCAAAGTTTGTCACATCATCCCCAAAAGGACTCGAGACTGTAATTGCTGCCGAAGGTTCTTCAACTGATTGAAGGGTCTGACTATTTATGTCAATGTGATATTTCAGTTGTTTCTTTTTAATAAATTTACAGACATTTCTAAAATTCTGTTTTCACTTTGTCATTATGGAGTACTGAGTGTAGGTTAATGAGAAAAAAAATGAACTTCAACAACTATAGAATCAGGTTGCAGCATAAAAAAATGGCAAGTGAATGCACTGTATATAAGTGCTTGTCCACTGGTGGAGGATAACCTGGTTTAAGCCACCTTTAAAGAAAAGAGAAAGAATTCCAACATTATTATCTTTAAAAGTTTTTGCGCTATGTTTTAAAGTGAGCCGAGATACATCTTGGTTGAGTCTTGAATTTTGTAATGACAGTTTACATTGTTCTTTCTTTGTTCTCCTGTTACAAAGCTATCCTTTCATGATTATATCGGATGCGATGGCAGTGCCTTAACTAAATCTAGTTTAAATCATGATAAGGAAAACACTCCCTGTTATCAAACCATGCCTACCAACCAAATTTACTTAAAGATGAAGTCATAACAATGAGGGAAAAGAGCAAATAAAAGGATTGGATAGGCATATTTGTTAATGTCAATACAATGACTTTAACAAGTGCTGTTTGGGATATATAAATAACATGCTGATGGGTTAAATTAAATGAATGCACATCATATACTAGCAGCTATGTCAACAGATATGAAGACATCTGTTGAAGTTCAAGGTTTATCTTCTTTCACTTGTCAATCAACAATAAACTAGAGCAATTATGATCCAATTGACACACAGTCTCTGTGAGCTGGCATAATTATTTTTATAGGCATATTTTTTTTCAAGAATCATGAAACTATGAAATCATAGAATCTGAGAACACTACAGTAGAGTTACTATTTTATATTAAGTCAAGTAATTCTATGTGCAGATGTATATAGAGCAGCAGTTTTACTAGATGTCAAACATAACAAAGTTTATTCATAATTCCACCATAACTGGTTCTACAACTTTCATATTGTGCAATAAAAAACCCTTACTATTACAAGCTATGCTAATGAAGTTGACTCAACATCATTCTCAACAATTTAAAAATGAGCAGAACATAAACATACAGACTAGAAAAACCCAACTGATATTCTTTATTCCAAAATCCTTTTTAGATATACCGTTACTGTTTTCAATTTCAAATAAGTATCTGATTTTTGTTCAAGTATTACTGCACTAATACAATAGGTGCTAGTACTTTTTTGGTGGGTAAATGTTTTTGTATATTGTGGGCTCTAAAAATATAAAAAAGTACAGGTGGTCCTCAACTTACAACCATTTGTTTAGTGATCATTTAAAGTTACAAAAGTACTAAAAAAATTGATTTATGACCATTTTTCACACTTATGACCATTATAGGATCCCTGTGGTCATGTGATCAAAATTCAGAAGCTTGGCAACTGGCATGAATTTATGATGGTTGAAATGTCGCAGGGTCATGTGATACCTTTGGAGACCTTCCAGCAAGCAGAGTCAATGAGGAAATCGGATTCGCTTAACAACCATGTCACTAACTTAACTGCAGTAATTTATCCACTGTGGGAAGTAAAGGTCGTAATGTGGGACAAGGCCCACTTAACTGTCTTGCTTAGTAACTAAATATTGGGCATCAATTGTGGTTGTAAGTCGAGAACTACCTGTACATATTTTCAACATATAAAGCCCCAAAATCATTAGACCTCATGTGACATTTTAGGAGGTTTGACATATTTCTCAAGGGTATGTTTTAAAAAATGATCTACAGTCACTATCTAGGGACAATCTCAGTCTGTCAGTTCAAAGAATTTGCAGATTGGGTGTGGGTAAGAACAGCATAGATGGAAAATGCATCTAAACCCTGGTAAAGCAGTTCAATTTGTATCAGAATCAGAACAGAGCTGGGAGAGACCTTCGAGGTCTTCTAGTCCAACCCTCCTCCACAAGCAGGAGACTCTATTACTGAAGAAATAACCCAAATCAGCCTCACAGAATAAAACAGTTTGTTGGCCTCAGTTCTGGTTAAAGATTTTATGAGAAACTGATGAAAAAAGACACATCCCTTCCCCGTTTAATACAATGCTTGCCCGCATTTGCAAATTCTTTACACTTGACACTGTGATACACTGAGGTTTGCAACTCTGACATTATAATTCTGAGCTGTCAATAAAATGCTAGTGCCAGGGTCTGGGATATCTGAGGGAACACCTGCTGCCAGCATCAAGCTCCCTTCGTCCTGTGCGCTCCCACAGGGAGGGTCTTCTCAGGGTACCGCGGGTAAAAGATTGCTGGCGGACAATACCCAGGGGGAGGGCCTTCTCTGTGGGTGCACCTGCCCTTTGGAACCAGCTGCCTGTAGAGCTTAGGGCTGCCCCTGACCTTCGCTCATTCTGCCGGGACCTGAAGACTTGAGCTTTCTGGCCTGGACTGAGAGTATTAATTGGGGTTTTAATTGGATTTTAATTGTAGTTTTATATTTTTATATTTATTCAAGGTTTAAATATAATCATTTTAACTGTTCTTAATTTTTGTAATTGTTGTATTGTTATTTTAAAAACCTTGTGAACCGCCCTGAGTCCTACGGGAGAAGGGCGTTATATAAGTCTAATAAAGATAAAGATAAAGATTTCTTCTGTTGGGTAATATTATTGTGACCGATTTTTTACCCCTGTAATTTTCATTAGATAGCGGTATTAGCTCCTCTAACATGAATTTCATTTTTTTAGCTGAAAAAGTAAATGTTCCCTAGAAATGTCACCAAAATACTTCATGTACCTGAATCCATACTCATCCATTAAGTCTTTATCCACAAGCTAGAAGCAGTTGGCATGTTGAAAGTATGGCTTTATTTGGCTGTGAGAAACACAGTCACATTGTCATGCTGTTAAATAGACTAGAAAATGGACCAACTGCCTATTTTAAAGCCTTGTTTCTTATTGTTGCTGATCTTTAAGCTTGATGCTCATTAGCATAATCACTGGGTATGATTCCTCATAAAGGAATCAACATGGCCTACCATTTTCAATTCTGTTTTGAAAGAACTTGGCAAGTGGTTCAACTGACAATAAAGATACTGTTTCCCTCCCCATGCCCAAGGGGTTCTGTTCTAACTATGCTAAATTAATAAGCTAGTATTTCCACACAATGTTTCATAAAGAAGAATGTCTGCTTTTCAGACATTTTTGTATTATGTTACAGGAACTGTTAACAATAAAATATATTTACTGCCATGGTGTAAAATGCTATAACTGCAATTTCTTATAGTTACTCCATGTGAAATAAAAAATAATAATTTTATCCTTTGTGCCTAAATAACTTCAGTCATAACTTGAAGAATGTTCCTAGAAGTTTATATGCTTTAGTGCAATACAAATTTACATTAATTTTTAACAGTTTAATAGTGTTGTATAAAACACAAAGAAGTGGATTCACAAGTAATACCCTACATAAATTAGTTTTTCAAACATTTTTTTCAAACACTGGCCTTTTGAAAATGAATAAACATAGATGTAAATATGCAATTTTACTTATTACTGTCCATATTGTTGTTAAGATATGTTTTCCTCCTTTCTTGCCTTTGTTTTTTAACAATAAAAAAGGGAAAGGTTTCTCATAAAAGTGATCTCCCACTCTAGGGGGTGGTGCTCAACTCAGATTCATAGCCGAAGAGCCAGCATTGTCTGAAGCCACTTCTGTAGTCATGTGATTGGCATGACTATACACTCAAAGCTCACGGAATGCTGTTACCTTCCCATCTAAGTGGTACCTATTTATCTACTTGCATTTACATCCTTTTGAATTGATAGGTTTGTAGGAGCTTAGGCAAATAACAGAAGCTCACTTTGCTACTTGGTACTTAGGTCTTGAACTACCAATCTTCTGGTCAACAAGCTCAGCATCTTAACTGCTTGGCTGCCATGCCCTATATACTTTCAACTATGTACAGTATATTGTCTATATATTCTCTATTATTTATAATATATACATATATTTCCTTAAATTATATTTAATAAAGATACAGGAGGATCTAGACAGACTTGAACAATGGGCGCTATCTAACAAAATGAAATTCAATGGTGAAAAAAGTAAGGTTCTAAACTTAGGCAAGAAAAACCAAATGTACAGGTATAGTATAGGTGGTACCTTGCTCAATAGTACTAACTGTGAGAGGGATCTTGGAGTCCTAGTGGACAATCCCTTAAATATGAGCCAGCAGTGTGCTGCAGCTGCCAAAAAAGCCAACACAGTGCTAGGCTGCATTAACAGAGGGATAGAATCAAGATCATGTGAAGTATTAATACCACTTTACAATGCCTTGGTAAGGCCACACTTGGAATACTGGCATCCAGTTTTCATCACCACAATGTAAAAAAGATGTTGAGACTCTAGAAAGAGTACAGAGAAGAGCAACAAAGATGATTAGGGGATTTGAGGCTAATACATATAAGGAACGGTTGCTGGAATTGGGTATGTCTAGTTTAATGAAAAGAAGGACTAGGGGTGACATGATAGCATTATTCTAATATCTCAGGGGTTGCCACAAAGAAGAGGGAATCAAGCTATTCTCAAAGCACCTGAAGGCAGGACAAGAAGCAACGGATGGAAACTAATCAAGGAGAGAAGCAACCTAGAACTAAAGAGAAACTTTCTGACAGTTAGAACAATTAACCAGTGGAACAACCTGCCTTCAGAAGCTGTGAATGCTCCAACACTGTAAGTTTTTAAGAAGAGACTGGACAGCCGTTTGTCTGAAATGGTATAGGGTTTCCTGCCTGAGCAGGGGGTTGGACTACATGAGCTCCAAGGTCCCTTTCAACTTTATTATTATTATTAAATAAATATGTGAATATATATTAGTATACATTTAATATGTATTAAATATATTAAATAAATTATATGTAAATATATTAAAAATATTAATAAATATATATTCCCCATATATCCTCAACAATACCAATTCACTATTGTTCTTTTTTTATTAAATGTGTATGACTTCTTAGAAAACAAAGCAGTTACTCTATAAATTTATAAGCTGCCTTTCCCAGCAGGCCTCCAATCAATTATTTATTATCTATTAGCCAGATGTTACTGTCCTATACACTAATATATTTTTCCTATTTCTTTTTGCAATAGGTCTGCCTGACTTTCATATGTATAAAAAAATTAAGTATGTTTTTTCACTAAAATGGGCAAAAAACAAAGCTTGTACTCTTAGGTTTTTATTCTAGACACACGGCTATCACTGGAATCTAAAGAACAAAGGCTGCAGGATAGGAAATAGATGACAGCTAGCAAGCTGGTCTGGTTGAAATGAAGAGTCATACATAATTCAGCCTTCCCCTATTTCCAGAACTCAAATATCTTTATGTATAGAGAACATGCTTCAGGATGTATATTGAATATACCAATTATCAGATTAGGAGTTTTCCATTAATTTTAAAAAATGATATGGAACCACATTCACTTATACTCTAAGGAGAAAACACCCTACATTATCTTAGGAAAAAAGATATCAAACTAAACAGTCAAACACCAACCAAGATTTTACTTTCCATTTCCCTAGGAAATTTTGTTTGATTTAACTCAGCTTTTAAAAACGTATTGATTGACTGACTTATTTAAGCACAATCTATCAACAATGCATTCCATTTAAAAAACACATTAAAAACGTAAAAAAAATCTACGCACATGTATAATATAGCGCAACACAGTTTTTACAGGGTTTAGTGTATCTCTGCTCAGAATACAACTACAACTTACGTTTTTCATCATCAGCATGCACAAGTGATGCTGCTCTTGACAACACATCCAATGGAGTCTCCATTCCTGACTGGATCCTGTATAAAAAATAAATATTGTAATATTTTGTCAGACACTAAAAGAGGCAAATCCCTATTTCATTAAGTCATCAGCGATCAATAGGGCCAGATGCTTCTTCAGACAGGCCTCCAGATACAGGAGATGTTGAGATCCAATATTTATTGCCTTATCTGCAAGCCACTCAGAGTTATGCAGCACCAGATGGGTGGCTACATAAGGCTAAGACGTGTTCACTAGGAGTCAAAAACAACTTGATGGTACATAATCAATCATATGAGATTATTACATTAAAAAACAAATATTTTCTCTCAAGAAAAACTACAGGTGAGAGTGGAGCAATTAGAAATGAAAACCCAATATATCATTTTGTGAATAAAAATAAACCAAACAATAAAAGAAAAATAATAATAATTCAAAGAATAAAGCTTGTAAAATACCCTCTTCCCCAGTAAAGCTTGCAAAATAAGCCCACTGGTTTCAGTAATCCAAATTAAAACACTGCTCTGCTATATCGTATTAATTTGGTTCTTGAAGAACCACTCCTGCTTACTGAATTATACCAGTAATTACACCCAAATTGCAGCACTATTATCTTCATACGCTTCCCTAAAATTGCTAGAAAGAAGATTCTGTTCAGACTGTCATCCCCTTTTTAATAAATTATTTCATTACATTAAACAACCAAGCCAAAACAATTACAAATTGGATAACAACTGAATTCCAGAAGTACTAGATGCCCTATAAATCAACTTTTCATTATTAGACACAATGTTCAAGTTTGACCTTTTAGTTAACTATCCATGACAATGTTGTCCAAAAAGTCTCAGATCCCTATAAATTTGATGCTGATTCCTAATAATTTTAAATATGTTCCCAGGACTAATGAAATTTCAAAAATCCTCCTCTCCAAATGTTTTCACAAAAGTAAAATTTATAACCAAGACTAAATAAATTGAACATAATGTACCAATCTTTTACTTACTTAGGCAAATTTATAGAGACAATGTAATGAGATATTACATCACATTGATAGTTTTATAAGTTCTACTGTTTTCCATCTCAATTCTTACAATAGGGTCAACAGAAGATGGACTTACCGATTTACTAATAACTTAAGTCACATCTTTAATTCGGATCATGATCACTTGGACAGGTTCCAAAAATAGAATTAACCTAGGTTCAGAAATATCATTCACCTAACCTAGACCTAATTTCATCTCTACCCTAGACTTGCAGATGTATTTATCCAGGTCAAAGTAGAAATCAAGGATTTTTATGTAACTGAGATCATACTCACATGCTCATTATATGCAGTTAAAGCTGAGAGTATTACAAGTTAAAGCTGTCTTCTCCAACAGCCATCCTTATTTATTTATTTATTTTTGGGACTTATATGCTGCCCTATCTCCCGAAGGACTCAGGGCGGCTAACAACAATAAAAAGCAATACAAAAATTAAAAAAGAATTAAATAACAGCCCCAAAATAAATTAACTACACAGTTAAAAATTAAAACATATTTAAAAACCCATCATCAATCCAGGTCAGCCTGATGGAAGAAAAAAAGTTTTGAGGTCGCGGTGAAAAGACTGGAGGTCCGGGGCCATCCGAAGCTCAAGGGGGAGTTGGTGCCAAAGGGCTGGTGCTCCCACAGAGAAGGCCCTCCCCCTGGGGGTCGCCAGCCGACATTGTCTGGCCGACGGCACCCTGAGGAGGCCCTCTCTGTGTGAGCGCACTGGGCGATGGGAAGTCGTCCCCGGTAGCAGACGGTCCTGCAAATATCCCGGGCCTAAGCCATCCTTAACCATGTAGGTCAGAAATTTCAAGCACTAAGCTAAGGAAGGCTGGAAGAGAGACTTCAGAAAAGCCCTTCTACACATCAGCTTAAATGTTTCAGAGAAAAAATGTACCAGTGTGTTCTGTTTTCAACGCATGCACAAATATCTCTCATTCATTTTGCAAACTGAATTTTATGTAAAATACATTGTATCATTTTTTTCCTATAGCAGATGTATGGTATATTGCAGGGGTAGGCAACCTTGGCTCTTTTATGACTCATGGACTTCAACTCCCAGAATTCCTGAGCCAGCCATGCTGAGGAGAAATGGAGAGGTTTCCATACTGAGCCATGCTGGCTCAGGAATTCTGGGAGTTGAAGTCCACGAGTCATAAAAGAGCCAAGGTTGCCTACCCCTGGTATATTGGTTGCAGAATATTATTATAACTGACCACATCCAAATTCTCATCCTAACTCTATCCAGTAACCCTTTCTCATTCTCTAGCAGACCTGTTGAAATGATGTGTTAAAATCTTGAATCATTTGGAAACTGGGGTTCTGATCCTGCCACCTTTAGAGAAAAAAACAGAATATAAATGAAAAGAATAAATACTACTAACGGCATTATTTGCATCTATTGTGTCACATTCCAAACATTTCCATAGTTTCAAAGAAGGGGAGAGAAGAGAAAATTAAAGTTGTTCAACAAATCTAAGTCCAGAAAACATTACTAGATTGTATACCTCAAAGAAGAAACTACGGAAATATTAATCAGTTTGTTTGTCATGAGCTTATGGGACACAATCTGGTATGGAACTCTAGAATGGGAGGCAGAAGCTGCTGTCCTGGGTCCCACTGCAGTACTAAGTATAGTTTGCCCCACACATACAAAACACCTACAAATGGAATTTACATAGGCAAGAAATACGTTGTTAATTTCAATTATAAATTTGAATCCAGGAGAGAAGGAACAAATCACCAACCTTACCAGGTCCTTATCCAGGTTAAGGGTTTGCTCTGAGAGTTCAGAAACCAAAGGGCAAACTCTTAATTCATCTACACTTTGATCATACCAGATTATAAATTGGATATAGGCTAACATACAGTATTAGGGAAGGTGGATTGCAAACAAGTCTGCTTTAAATCAATGAAATGAACCATATTTTTTTTAGCCAAAACTAATCAAAAGTTTACAAAATTATGATTTCAGATAAAAATGATTGCTTTAGAAAATAAATATGGAGATGGATAACGGTAGATAGAAAGTGATTAATTCAATTTTCCTTCCTTAAGGGTTTCATTTCATTATTTATCCAATCACCAGAGTGTACCAAAATCACTGTGCATAGGAGAACAGAAATAAACAAAGAGGCAAAAGAAACAAACTTATCTTCCTCTCTGAACTTAACTGTGCAATAAAAACCTTACTATGTCTTCATTGTAGCCCTCATTGCCTCTGAATTTACTTTTCAAACACTGATGCCACCTCTCAAACTGAACACCTGCAAAATTTAAATCATTGCATCCCAACTGTTGCAAAAAGGGAGATCCTCTACCTGCAGCCAGACTGGGCTAACAGACCAAATCGTATCAAATCTCAATTAATACAAGAAGATTTCGAAAGCTAGGAGATGCTACTTTGCATGGAGGGACTAAGAAAAGGGAAATTCCCAATGCCTTTTGAATGACTCTCTTCAATGTAAAAGCAGCCTGCAGAAGGCAGCTGTCTAAAAAATCAAAAGGGCTCAAGGAAGAGCAGATGTCATGATGACACTGACAAGTCCAAACAAGGCTAGAGAGATGTGTCATCTGGTAAGCACTGACAGGACATTGCAGAGTTAATAGTAAGAGCCTGCAACTATTAGGTGGCCAAAACAAAAACACCTCCCACAAAACTTAGCAAATCCAACCAAACTTGTCCATCAAAGTTTGCATACCCGTATCAATTGCCATTCTTGCTAGTTCTTGCTAAACAGCCTCACGTTCGGACCGAAGAAGTGGATATCCATGGCAAAAGCAGCACCGAAATGCACACACATAACTAACTCTAAGTGGCTTTGTTTCTTTCCAGATCGCTTCCAATCTAACATTTGCTTACATTCTGAGTGAGTTCAGCATGTAAAGGGTGCTTAAGGGGGGGGGGCTGCAATCGTGTGGGGCTAGGCATCTCGCAAGCCCAGAAAAAGAATGGGCAGCGCCCCGAGAAAACTCTGAAGAAAAAAAAAAGCAAGAAGGATCCGCTTGCAAAGGCCAGCTAAAACGATCCATTAAAAGCCAAGAGCCAACCGGAGCGCTTTTTTTGTGCGGCATAACGATAACACGACAACGATCTACTATCGGTCAATTAGCGCAGCGTTTCCCAACCTTAGGAACTTGAAGATGCGTGGACTTCAACTCCCAGAATTCCCCAGCCAGCATAGCTGGCTGGGGAATTCTGGGAGTTGAAGTCCACGCATCTTCAAGTTCCTAAGGTTGGGAAAAGCTGAATTAGCGTATCCTAACCTCAGCAAAACAAACAAGAGAAAGAAAAGGGGGAGGGGGTAATACGAAGTAGAGCTACAAGTTCTCTCCCTTTCCCCCTCCCTCCCCCCTCCGTTCTCCGGGATTTCACTTTTCCAAGACTACAGACGCATAAAACCTACCCCGCGATTTCTCCCACTTGCAGCCGAGAATAAACGCTCTTTTTTTTTTATTCGCTTCTACGCTTTATCCACTAGAGAAGTCGGCACACAAGCTCTCCCAAGCACGGCTTGGAACAGACGGCAGGTCTGAAAGCAACTATTCCCCCCCCTCCGCCCCCTTTCCAAAGACCCCGGGCCCGCTTATAAAGGCGATCAGGAAAAGCTTCGACCCCTCAGCGCCAAGCTTCCCCCCAGGGTCCACCCAAGCGCCGACCAGCATCTTCCCGGCGCCCCGCTGTTATCCACAGCCCCTCTCCAGCAAAGCCGCCGCACCGCACTTCCGCCGCCGCGGGGACGACCCGTGCAAACTCCAGCTCCCGTCGTAGGCTCCTCACTCACCAGTTTGCAAGACCTTCCGCGCTACTCAGTCGCGCTCCCCCCTGCAAAGCCGGGCCGAGCCGAGCCGGGCCAGGAGGGGGGGAGGGGAGAGGGGGAAGGGTAAAGAGAGAAAGTCGGCGCGCGCCCTGCCCGCGGTCGCTCCGAGCTTTCCTGGTTTCTCCAGTCGCCAAGCTCGGTTGCGCGGGCTCCAGCCAGGAAGCGCCCTGCCTGCTGATTGGGCAGAGAGGGGTCGCGCGGCTGGGTCCCAAACAATGCGAGCCTTCGCAAGATTGAGCGGCCGCGCTCGGCACCGCTCGGCGCGCGCTGCGGTGCGCTAGGCTAGCCGAAGGAAGAATTCCAAGAATGATGGAATTCTCTTCCTAGCAGGTGGGGAGAGCCCTGCTGCCCCATTGGCTGCGGACGCTCGTGAGATCAGCCTACATTAGGATAATAAGGCCATGACATCATATCCTCAGCAGGTAATATCGAAGTCGGGGTGGGGGGGTGGGGAGTTGGGGAGAAAGAGAGGGAGGGGCGGTTGAGAGAGAAAATGTCTAAAATGTGTTTCAATGGGAGCCCGAATTTAGAGGCGGGGCGGGAAGCGTTCCTCATTGTCTACCCTCGGCCGCCTCCTTCAGGGCCGAGAGTTGCACGAGCCCTGGCATTCTCCCCCCCCCCCGCCCCTCCACCTACTCGCTGGTTCTCGGCTACACAAAGCAGGAGCTCGGCAGTTACTCGGTCGCAGCGGCGGTTTCTATGCAACGTACCGCGCCTCTGATCCGGACTAAAGCGACGAGATTGCAGCCGCTTGCCCGGAAGAAACCCGCTGGAGGGCATAACAGGCGGCCGCAAGCGGCAACCTTTGTGCGTCCTCCAAGCGATTCCCGCCGAACGAAGGTCAGATCCGAGAGGAGGAGTAATTTCTTTCAGTAATTCCTAAATCACCTGAAATCATCTTCATATCCCTCCTTGGGCGATTAGTTTTATTATTATTTTTTGACCGACTGCCTTGTGTTGCTTACCTGTGGAGTAAAATTGTAACGACCCAAGGGGCTCTCTAAACTCTTGCAGCAAACTCGCTTCCATCGAGGGTTCGTGTTTTTCAATAATTCCGTCCTTCCTATCAAAACTTTTGAAAACGAATCTTTTTCTTCAGCGTAAAATTGCAAAATTGTATGAATAATTGGAAACCGGATACTGTACAACAGGGGTCCCCAACCCCCCCCCCGTCTGTGGACCAGTACCAAGCCGGGACATGCCAGCAACCTGTCCACACAAACAAAGCCCCAAGGATGAAGGCAGGACACAAAACCACGCACCCTCCACGGAACAACCTCTCTCGTAACTGGTCCCTTGTGTCCAAAAGGTTGGGGACCTCTGTCACAAAAATAAGAGAAATGAGTTAGGCAAAATATACCAAGTTTATCAAATTTAAACGTGGAATAAAATGAAGATAACATATTTCTTGAGAGTTGAGTGTTAGAAATTCAACAGTGGATTAAACAAACTGATTTTGCAACATAAAAGACATATATACATATACATATATATATATATATATTGTTGTTAGCTGCGAAATCGTGTCCGACCCATCATGACCCTATGGACAACGTTCCTCCAGGCCTTCCTGTCCTCTACCATCTTCTGGAGTCCATTTAAGCTCACGCCTACTGCTTCAGTGACTCCGTCCAGCCATCTCATTCTCTGTCGTCCCCTTCTTCTATTGCCCTCAATCTTTCCCAGCATTAGGCTCTTCTCCAGTGAGTCCTTCCTTCTCATTAGGTGGCCAAAGTATTTGAGTTTTAGCTTTAGGATCTGACCTTCTAAAGAGCAGTCAGGGTTGATCTCCTCTAGGACTGACCGGTTTGATCGCCTTGCAGTCCAAGGGACTCGCAGGAGTCTTCTCCAGTACCATAGTTCAAAGGCCTCAATTCTTTGGTGCTCAGCCTTTTTTATGGTCCAACTTTCACTGCCATACATTGCAACTGGGAAGACCATAGCCTTGACTATACACACCTTTGTTGACAGGGTGATGTCTATGCTTTTTAGTGTGCTGTCTAGATTTGCCATGGCTTTCCTCCCGAGGAGCAAGTGTCTTAATTTCTTGGCTACAGTCCCCATCTGCAGTGATCTTGGAGCCCAGGAAAATAAAATCTGTCACTACCTCCATTTCTTCCCCATCTGTTTGCCAGGAATTGAGAGGGCTGGATGCCATGATCTTGGTTTTTTTAATGTTAAGTTTCAACCCAGGTTTTGCACTCTCCTTCTTCACCCGCAACAAGAGGCTCTTTAGTTCCTTTTCACTTTCATCTCTTTAAGAACTTGCCACAGTTTGTTATGATCCACACAATCAAAGGCTTTAGCATAGTCAATGAAGCAGAAGTAGATGTTTTTCTAGAACTCTCTAGCTTTCTCCATGATCCAGCGTATGTTGGCAATTTGATCTCTAGTTCCTCTGCCTCTTCGAAATCCTGCCTGTAGTTCTCGATCCACATACTGCTGGAGTCTAGCTTGTAGGATTTTAAGCATAACTTTACTAGCATGAGAAATGAGTGCAATGGTGTGATAGTTTGAACACTCTTTGGCACTGCCTTTCTTTGGAATTGGAATGCAAACTGATCTTTTCCAATCCTGTGGCCATCGTTGAGTTTTCCAAATTTGCTGGCAAATTGAGTGTAGCACTTTTACTGCATCATCTTTTAAGATTTTGAATAGCTCAGCTGGAATACTGTCACCTCCACTAGCTTTGTTGTTGCTCAGCTTTTCTAAGGCCCACTTCACTTCACATTCTAGGATGTCTGGCTCGAGGTCAGTGACCACCTCACTGTGATTATCAGGGACGTTAAGCTCATTCTTGTATAGTTCTTCTGTGTAATTTTGCCACCTCTTCTTAATCTCTTCTGCCTCTGTTAGGTCCCTGCCATTTTGGTCCTTTATCATGCCCGTTTTTGCATTAAACGTTCCCTTCATCTCTCCAATTTTCTTGAAAAGATCTCTGGTCCTCCCTATTCTATTGTTTTCTTCTATTTCTTTGCACTGTTCATTTAAGAAGGCATTCTTATCTCTTCTAGCTATTCTCTGGAATTCTGCATTCAATTGGGCATATCTATGTTTTTCTCCCTTGCCTTTCGCTTCCCTCCTTTCCTCAGCTATTTGCAAAGCTTCCTCAGACAGCCATTTTGCTTTCTTGCATTTCTTTTTCTTTGGGATGGTTTTGGTTGCTACCTGTTGTACAATGTTGCGAACCTGTGTCCATAGTTCTTCAGGCACTCTGTCTATCAGATCTAATTCCTTAAATCTATTTGTCACCTCTACTGTATATTCAACAGGGATATGATTTAATTCATACCTGAGTGGCCTAGTGCTTTTCCCTACTTTCTTCAGTTTAAGCCTAAACTTTGCAATGAGAAGCTCATGGTCTGAGCCACAGTCAGCTCCTAGTCTTGTTTTTACTGACTGTATAGAGCAGGGGTGTCAAACTCAATTTCATTGAGGGCTGCATCAGCATTGCGGTTGCCCTCAGGGGGCCGGATGGGTATGGCCTGGGTGGGCGTGGCCTACTGGGTGGGCGTGGCTAGAGCGTATAGCCTACTGGGTGGGCGTGGCCAGCTCTACATCGTTTGCATCAAGGGTGCCTATGGGGGCCTGGGCAGGAGTGGGACAGATCTGAGGGTCTTTGGCAGAAGGAGGGTCTCTGGGCCAGGGCCAAGGCAGTGGGGGCCGTTCCCTCACTGTTTCCAGGATGGCTTCGCGGGCCACATGAAACCACTTCACAGGCTGAATCCGGCCCCCGGGCCTTGTGTTTGACATGTATGGTATAGAGCTTCTCCATCTTTGGCTGCAGAGCATATAGTCAATCTGATTTCTGTGTTGACTGTCTGGTGATGTCCATGTGTAGAGCCATCTCTTGGGTTGTTGGAAAAGAGTGTTTGCTATGACCATCGTATTCTCTTGACAAAATTCTATTAGCCTGTGCCCTACGTCATTTTGTACCGCGAGGCCAAACTTGCCTGTTATTCCGGTTATCTTTTGGCTTCCTACTTTAGCATTCCAATCCCCCATGATAAGGACATCATTTTTTGGTGTTAGTTCTATAAGGTGCTGTAGGGCTTCATAGAACCCGTCAATTTCATCCTCTTCAGCATTGGTGGTTGGGGCATAGACTTGGACTACTGTGATGTTGAATGGTTTGCCTTGGATTCGAACTGAGATCATTCTGTCATTTTGAGGATTGTATCCCAGTATTGCTTTTCCTACTCTTTTATTGACTATGAAGGCTACTCCATTTCTTCTGAGGGATTCTTGCACGCAGTAGTATACCTGATGGTCATCTGAATTAAATTCACCCATTCCTGTCCATTTTAGTTCGCTGATACCTAAGATGTCGATGTTTAGTCTTGTTATCTCGTTTGACCACATCCAGCTTTCCTTGATTCATGGATCTTACATTCCAGGTTCCTATGGAGAAAATATCTTTACAGCATCGGACTTTCCTTTCACCACCAGACGCATCCACAGCTGAGCGTCCTTTCGGCTTTGGCCCAGTTGCTTCATTCTTTCTGGTGCTACTAGTACTAGCCCTCTGCTTTTTCCCAGTAGCATATTGGACGCCTTCCAACCTGAGGGGCTCATCTTCCAGCGTCATATCGTATTGCCTTTTGGTACTGTCCATAGGGTTTTCATGGCAAAGATACTGGAGTGGGTTGCCATTTCCTTCTCCAGTGGATCACGTTTTGTCAGAACTCTCAGCTATGACCTGTCCGTCTTGGGTGGCCCTGCACAGCATAGCTCATAGCTTCATTGAATTACGCAAGCCCCTTCGCCATGACAAGGCAGTAATCCATCCATGAAGGGGTGTGTGTGTATGTGTGTGTGTGTGTGTGTGTGTGTGTGTGTATATATATATATATATATATATATATATATATATATATATATATATATATATATATATATATATATATATATATATATATATATATATATATATATATATATATATATATATATACTCTTCCTAATGACTACATGGAGTTCGCAACAGGCAAATATTCATTGCGCCCAGAGAGAAATATCTATTGCTACTCAGGATCGAACTCACAGCCTCCTTATTGTGAGGCGAGAGCTCTACCTCTATGCCACCACGCCCTCAAAAATAAATAAAACGCTTAAATATCATTTTACTCACCTTTGTTGTAATTACAGCATTCCCTGTAACTTCCATTCTATTCAGGAATAGTGAATTTTCCATGTTTTATTTTGATCGTATTTTATTGTTTTAACTATTCTGTTTTTAAAAACTTTTTAATGGTTTTAATTAACACTGTAATCCACCCAAACCACTTAAGTTACTAGCAAAATTAACAGCACTTAAGACTTATATATCGCTTCACAGTGCTTTACAGCCCTCTCTAAGCAGTTTACAGAGTCAGCATATTGCCCCCAACAATCTGGGTCCTCATTTTACTGACTTTGGAAGGATGGAAGGCTGAGTCAACCTTGAGCTGGTGAGACTTGAACTGCCAAATTGCTGGCAACCAGTAGTAGCAGTCTATAGTACTGCATTCTAACCACTGTGCCACCACGGCTCTTAACTAGAAGTAAAATTAATCAGTTGCTTATTGGTTTTCATAACCAAGTAGTTTTTATTTACAGTAATACATTGCCTCTTAATGTATTAAGGATTGCTTTTGTGAGAGCCAGCTTGATGTGGTGTTTAAGGCATCAGGCTAGTGACTGGGAGACTGTGAGTTTTAGTCCTGCCTTAGGCACAAAGCCAACTGAGTGAACTTGGGATCTCTCTCAAACCACTTCAGAAATCTTGCCAAGAAAACTGCAGGGACTTGTCCAAGCAGCCACCAGAAGTCAGCACTGTCTTAAAGGCATTTGTGCACATGCACACATATGCAAACATAGCTTTTGTCTGTTACGTCCTAGCATGAACTTTGCTCTTTGAACATGCTGATGAGTATATAACAAATGTCTAGACTCTAGGCAAACTTACATAAGGGTCTGTCTAAGATGTGGCTTATCTTCCAACATCTCCATTCCATGAGATATTTCAAAATACGGTCAAATCTGATATATAATGGCTCATACCACTTTATTATGCACTCATGTGAAACTACACAATGAACACATGGAAATACCCAAACTACTGAAACTAATAACCTTTTACGCAATAATGGATTATCAGTTTAATGCTAATATACTAAGACAGTAGAGAGGAAGAGTTAAAGTGAAACAGCAAATATTGTGGGAAATGAATTTAAGAAGCGAGTAGATACACTGAATCAATGGTATAAGCCAGGGGTAGGCAACCTCGGCTCTTTTATGACTCATGGACTTCAACTCCCAGAATTCCTGAGCCAGCTATGCTGGCTATGCTGGCTCAGGAATTCTGGGAGTTGAAGTCCATGAGTCATAAAAGAGCCGAGGTTGCCTACCCCAGGTATAAGCAATCCATTGATCAGGTAGAGCAATCTACCTGAGTTTGTGGCTCAGCAGAAGCCTCCAAGAAGTTCCAGCACATTGGTGGAAAACATCTTCAGTTGATTATCCTCACCATGTGATGTACAATTTACCTGAATAAGCAGTTTCACGTGATACCTAAAGGGAAATCTATTTTGCACGCTATTCTAAGCCTTTACTTAAATCAATTGGAATAAGTGACATTTTTTTAATAATGAAGATCTCTCACCACTTATTAAGGGATAAGATTGTGCACAGATTTCCTTTTTTTTTTAGCTTGCCAAGCTTTTTAGCTGTATAATTCAAATTCTCCAACTGAATTTTCTCCAGAGCTTTGTTATATGTGATAAAGGCCATGACCTCTTGAGCATGTTAGAAAAACTCACAGCCTGTGATTACATTTATTAATTTTTTGGCCTTCTTCTGTTAACACACTTTGTTTGTTTGAGATTAGGCAGCCCAACCTGTATGAAATACTATTTGGTAATAATCAAATAAAGGACTGGTTTTGTTTAACTTTTGGAATAACAGTTTTAATCTGATGTCACCAAACCACAGATGTATAAAATTGCATTTACAGTACTTACTGTTATCTTCTAATGTTAAAATATACTTCTTAGCGTCCATGAGTACTTATTTCTAATACAAAGGATTTCTTTTCTCAAAGTAGTGCCCAATGTAACAAGCACCAAAACAGGATTAAAGATAACAAAGTGTAAAGTATATTCTGAAGCCAAAAATTTAACTACTTGAATCTGAAGTAAATTCTCCAAAATATGTACTACTACTATGGTAAAAGGCCTTTCTAGTATATGGCCTTATAGATCCCATGACTATGAAAGCCAACTGAAATACAGGTTGTCTTCACTTTATGGCCCCAATTGAGCCCAAAATTTATGTTGTTAAATGAGAAATTTGTTTTGAGTTTTTCTCCACTTTATGACTTTTTTGGCCAGATTTGTTAAGTAAATCATTGCAATTGTTAAATTAGTAACACAGTTGTTACGTGAATCTGCTTTCCCCATTGACATTGCTTGTCAGATCACAAAAAGGGATCATATGACTCTGGGACACTGCACCCATCATAAATGTGAATCAGTTGTCAAGCATCTGAATGTAAATCACATGACCATGGAGATGCTACAAGGGTAATGAGTGTGAAAAATGGTCATAAATCACTTTTTTCAGTGCCATTGTAACTTTGAACAGTCACTAAAGTGTTGTAAGTCAAGGACTACTTGTAGATCAAAATTTAAAGGAAAAGTGAAGAACAGATTTTTATCTCCATTGCCACAGCACACCACTGAGATTTTAATGAGCTTTCTGCTCTAAGTTCAGGAATTTAGGCACAGGAATGCAATTTTAGTTACAGGAAGTGTGTGTTTTAATGTGCTGCATAAAGTTGAGTTTCTTGTTTTCATTCTATACCCCTACTAGAATTCTTGGCCAGAAAGTTTGATTGATTCTTATAGGTATATGCCACAGGGCCTGAAAAACAGCTGACTTTCAGATTCTAATAATCTAAATATAGGATGGAGATACTTGAGAACTTAAGATATCTACCATCCTTAGGCAACAAGCCTGCAGTGATGCTCTGCATATTGCTTCAACAGAGGAAAAAATAGATGGAAACTGAACAGGTGGAGAACAATAAATCTTTCTTCAACTTGCTGTTTCATTTTCCTCACCAAAGCAGATGATCAATTCTGTACAAAGTATTGTGTATGTTTATTGTATTCCAAATGTGGTCTGTGCTACAGAAGTAGCTATGAACAACTCATACTGATAAGGAACCATGCAAAAATAAATAAATACATATTTCTATCAATTGATTTATCTACTGATATATCTAGTATCCCTACAGACTGACAATGTGAAACAATTTGTAACATTCAGTTTATTGTGGAAAATTCAGACAGAGAAAAAAATAATTTGTATATTATATTAAATGTAGGAGGAAATCCAGCAGAACAACAACAAAATGAAAGTACAAGTATACATCAGTATGATCAACACAGGTTTTTACCAAATGCATGAATAGAATATATTTAGCAATAAGGATGGTTAAAAAGCACACAGTAAACACTGTTAATTTTCATATTTTGAGAATTTTCAATGCAACTAATCACATACATTTTTGACAAATCTCTATATTTCAATAATCTCTTTTGTGTTTGTACATTTCTTTATAAATACATTTTCTCTGGTTTTTTATGCGACAATTGAACAGAGTGATTTTCATTAAGAAAAATAGGAGAAACTCAAAACATGGACAGCTTTAGATCATGACTCATTCTTGGCACTGTATCAAAACCTGAACAGATTGAAGTACTATCACTTTCAGAAGGAAGGTAGGTAGGAAAACAGGAAGGTTTTCAAAATCTTCCTAGAGAATAAAATCCTTCTTAAGCTGTGACACTTAAAAAGGTTATTGTACAGTGGCTAGCAGTATTTATTTATTTATTTATTTATTTTTGGGACTTATATCAAAGGCATCAACAATTGTAATAAACTATCCACATTATAAATTTGGAAGTTACACACCCTGCTTTACATAGTCAAAGCTGCATTCAAGCTACATAATAAAAACACCTGTAATACCATTGCTTTTAGAATTTTAGTTCTGTATAGAACATCTGCTGCACATAAAGTGCTTAATTAGCCATTACACTGTGCTTATCTTCTCTCTCTCTCTCTGTCCCTTAGAACACATCCCCCTCTGCTCTGCTTATAACTAAGTCTTTACTGAGATGTAGAGGTAAATCTCAAGGTTCACAGACCTAATCAAGTTACTTTTAACATTTATAAGCCTTATTTTTCATGAGAATAATCTATTCCAAAGTGGCTGCTTAAGTAAATCTTTCAGTCTTTATGACTGGATATGTGTATTTGCTTGAAGCCCTGCATTGGCTGCCTTTGTGAAAATAGGTATGTGAACTCCAAGTATGCTTGGATATAAAAATATACAAACGTGATTTTATATATGTGTCTGTTCACACTTCTAAAATAAAAATCTATTTATAAACGATTGTGAATTCCCTTTGGCACAGCAACTAGGTTGCCTTGTGTTTCCAACTGAATATGTAAGCTGTAGGAATGTGCAAAACGTTCCACACAAAAATTGCTCTGGACATGGAACAGCTGGTTTCATGTCCATGCCCGTGTGTTCCCAGGATTGTTTCTTCTAGATGGGGATAAAGGCATCACTCCCTGATAAGAGGGCAGAGAAAGAATTGGCAAGATTTGGGGGGAAAAACAATGGGGTATGTTGTGCTGGAATCTATTCATCCTGTAAAATACACTTCAGGATTCCCCCTGCATCATATACCTAAAAAGGAGGTGGGGTTTCAATCACACATTTTTATATCCCCTCCCATCCCTTGTCCTTTAGACTTTCTCTGACTCCTACAACTAACACAATTTGTTCTTTTTGCTAAACTGCAGTCAATTGAAGATACAATGGCTTGTTTTTGGTTTGAAACAAAATGGTTTGTTTTTGTCACAATATCTGTAAGATTCAACATTCAAACAAATATGTGTTGGGAGATCTTGTCCAATTAACTTGTTTTTGGTTTGAAACAAAATGGTTTGTTTTTTGTCACAATATCTGTAAGATTCAACATTCAAACAAATATGTGTTGGGAGATCTTGTCCAATTAACTTGACTGTGGTTCAGCTGCAGCTTTTACATTTATATGACGAAGTAGGTTGATGTGCAGTATCACTTAGATTATATGTTTTACTCTTCTTCAACACATTTATATACAGTACAATTATTGATTACACTCTAGCATCATAACAATTTTTACAAAGATGTAACATGAGCCAATAGCCCTCTTCAAATTTGTCAGTTTGAAATTTATGGTACAAAATCCATGAACCCAAAAGGTTTAAGGGAACCAGCAGGCTAAATCCAATGGCATTTGCTAAAAGTTGAAATTTAGGAAAGAGGAGATTCCTATATGGTGTATTCAAACTTCCAAAATATACTAGTGGTACCTTGGTCCTTATCAGTAATCTATTCCAGAAGATGTGCCAAATACTAAAACCAACGGGGTAAGTCATGAGAAAACCACATGACTTCTCACTTGACCCATTATTTCAGATGGAAGAAATAGTCATGAAGTAGCCAACAGCAGCACGTTCTTCCTTGCATGTCAACTACTGGGAGAAAGATGTGCACCAGGACAAGATTTCTGATTTAAAACCGTTGAATACCAAATTTGATGAGTTTTGAAGCAGTCGAGTGCCAAGGTATAACTGTATATACTAGATAAAATTAAAGTTAAAGCAGGGAGAAGGAAGTGATGCTACCCTTTGAAATGGCGTATCAGCACACATTTTAATAAAAAGTTCGTCTTAAAAGTTTTGGAAAAAAAATCAATTTTACCCCCCCTCTCGCTTTTTCCATACAATCTTCCCAATAAATTAATACTAGAGCTTAATGACGCAGTCCTTCAATTCAAACCACTGGAAGAACTACAGTATTAATCTATTGCAAAACCAACCCCCATCCTATCCAATGTCATTTCTGTCTTACATTTGGCAATGAAATTGCACTAGCCACCTGGGACACAAGGAAATCAGACTTTACAATTCTTAATTTCTCACTTCCTTTAATGCTAAAGCAGGATGATTTTTAGTTCATCCACATGTAATGAGGATCACTGATTTTATAAAATGTGTCAGCTCATGCCGGGGCGGAGGGAAGAGGGATTGTTGGTTCATTAGTTCAATCCTCCTGCATAACTCATGTTGGCGAAGCATCTGGTAGGCTGGTAACAGCTCAATGTGCCAGTTGACAGAGTGTTGATTGGACAACCAAGCCTCTTTTAATAAGCGGCTGTCCTTAGTTGTATCATGAGCAATGACTCTGGCCTCTGTAAAATTGAACGTATGGTTGTGCTCAATAGTGTGAGCCGACACATTAGCGTAGCAGGAGATGAGCAGGAGGTGGACCGGACCCACACGGACAGCGATGCCAGCACAATGGAGGAGCGACCAGACAAGACAGCAGCATCGCATGCAAAAGAGTCATTCGGGCAATGTGGCAAGACGAACACTCCCGGCGGGCAGGGTGAGTGGAGAGAGGCAGTGCGCCAAAACTCAAACAGACATCAGCCAGCCTGACAGAAATAGGATTGATGCAATTGATTGTGGGAGGGCGGGGGCCAAACAGACCCGTAACACGCTCATTAGCTAAACTGTTGGCTTCACAGGGACTATAACAGCGTGCTTCCCAATCCTGGCTTACACTCTGACAATGTCAGCAGGAACTGACGAAAGTTCAGTTTTAATAAAAAATTGTACTTTTGGTGATCCGTGTTTCCAGTTTTGTTATGAATAACTTTAGGACAATTTTATTATTAATCCCAGGAATTCAACAATAACCAGACCTTGTTTTGAAATACGACCTACTCACTAATATTTTGCTGTGAATTATATTGATGTCAACTGTGCCTGGAAAGCACGTCAAACTTTGACCTTTCTTAAAGTTACTTGATATGTGTGTCTACACAGCAGAAGTGCCACAAGCAAAAGAATTCAGCGCATTGCTAATCAGCATTTCTTAAGCTATACGACAAGACCATTACAAGTTCTTGGTAAAGTGAATGATGCAAAAACAGAAGGATGACAAAACTCTTAAACCAAATGTGATTAAAAATATATATATAAGGCCTTGGAAACATTATGAAGATGTTACATGGACAACACCTGTAAAACAAGCTGCGAAAAAGTTAGAAAAATGCTAACAAGTATAGGAGAAAATCATTCCAGATAATCTTCAAAGAAGCAGGAAAAAAGGATTTAAACTTAATCTGTTATTTTCCCTGAAAAATTGTCTGAAAATAAATAATACAACAAAGTTTCTCCAAACTGAAAAAGATGCTTTGTCTTCCAAAGTGATGCAAAAAACAGAATTAGAATATCCTTTAGTCACAAGATCAGGGTTTTCAAAACTTCACAGATGTCATGATTTTCTGAACCACCCCTTTGACATTTTGTACATCTTCTTCATGCTGTAGATCAATGACTTTTTCATCCCTTTAAATTAAAAAATATTATGTAAATAATGGATGGAAAATTTAAATGGGTTAGGATTCAATCCCCTACATTCATAAATTTAGCTATGTCAACCTACCGGTTGCTGAGATGCTACACAGGGCACTGAAGCATAAATTCATTAGAAAATTTATTGTGATAATTGATTACAGCAGTTACACAGAGGTATCAAACACTTTTTCACATTCAAAATTGCTTAGACTCTTTTACTATTCAAATGCAAAATAACAGATTTTTATTTTAAGATACAGTATTATTATCAGGAAGTTGCTTTCCTGGTTTAATTGCTGTTACAAATTATTATAAATTAATATAAATGATTATATTTGGACTTTCCATTGCTTATATTACTAGCATTAATGCATATTAAGTAACTTTATGTGACACTAAAAAAAAACCGCTCTCCTTTTCCATGATCACCCTTGATTCTTGTTCTCTGTTAATATCAATTTATACATTAGAAAGCCAAAGAATAACTTTAATCAATTACCCAGGAGTTTTTGTATTATGGTGTTCTGTATTACCTGGTAAATCACTACAATTTCATGATTAACTCTTTAGCCTATTTGACAAGTCATTGGCCCATTAATCTGTTAAACTACTTCTTAATACATTTCTGAAAAGGTTAGTTTCTCAGTCTTACCCTGCTGTCTCTCGTGAGTCCAGACTCCAGAGAAGGAGAAGGCAAATCTTCAAGATTTTAGTCAGCTTTTTTGTGTTACTGTGTAATTATATAGCATATGTACAGAATTGCCAAAATAGTTCCTTCTTAGTTTTGCATTTTGTCACTTCCTAACTTATTGTTATTTTCATTCTATGTAAATGAAACCATATCCCCATCCTTTGAGGATACATCTAACTCTAATATAGCAGTCTGATTCTATTTTTCACTTCCATATAAACTTACAAAGCAGCTGCTGTTTCATTTATTATGTGCCATTAATGCTTTATGCATGTAGTACAGAATATTTTGTTCACTTAAAATGAAGCAAAGCAATATTTATTAAAATGAACATAAGCATAGGCCCTAAGCACTATGGAAAGATCATATTCGTATCCCACGAGGGATATCCCTATGGACAGGAATAAATTTTGACCTGTAAATACAACATGACTTATTTGTATTTCTATTCACTTTTGTCCACTCCCTCCATTTTAACTTGACTAACTAATGTTGTAAGCACCATCTGGGGTCTACAATACATTTCAGTCTTTGACCACCTTGGGAGCTCTTTACTAAGACAACAACAGCAACTAAAATTCTGTCTTTTCCATTAGAAGCTTCACTCTTTCTTCCTCTGCCCACCTTAATTTTTACTACTGCAGGTGCCTTAATTTTGATAGTTTCCCCACAGTTCTATTTCTAATTAAATGCATACCAAAGTACAAGTAATGTCCAGCACTTCTGGTAAAATTCCAATATTAGGAACTGCAGTATTTTTATTATTAAACTTATATGCCATTATCTCGCCAGAGGTGACTTATAATCATTCAATTAAAATGAAGTCTAAAACATTAAAAAATAGAGATCTTAAATTTAAATTTTAAAGTTTGGTTAAAATAAAACTGACTGAGAGGGATGAAGCGGGAAGGTGGGGTGTTACCTAATTCATTAGTCACTTCCAAAATGCCACATTATATTGGGGCCCAGGTTAGTTGGCACAGCCATGATCTCAAGCTTTTTTGGAAGATCGAATGAGTGGATGTATTCTTATGTTGGCGCTATGACAGAAAAGGCTCTTCTGGACCCCGCCAGTCGAAATTCCTTGGCACACGATGTACCCAGCATGCCCTTCAGCCAGCATGGGTGAGGTGGGCTAGTCCCATTGGGGTGAAATGATTCCTCAGACAACCTGAACTCATGCAGCGAACAGCTTTAAAGGTGATAACCAACATTTTGAATTAGATCCAGAAGCAAACTGACAGCCAGTTCACAGAACAATGGTGTAACATGGGCCACCCTAGTAGGCCCAAGAACTGCATGCGCAACTAGGTTCTGCACCAGCTGAAGCTGCCAGATACTGTTCAAGGATAGCTCCAGGTATAGTACATTGCAGTTCAAGTGTGAGATGACCAGGGCTTGAGTGACTGAGCATAGGATTCCCGATTCAGAAAAGGGCACAACTGGTGCACAAGACAAAGTTCCACAAAGGCTTTCCTAGCCATGACTGCCACCTGCTCAGCAAGCAGAATCCCTAGATCGTGTAGCAGGTCTGTCTGGGATACTACGATCCTATCCAGCACTAAAAATGATCAAGTCCTAGAACTAGAAGCTCCACCCATCCAAAGCCACTTGGTCTATATAATTGTCTACATAACCCTCAGATAGGGAACGTGCCCTTTTAGATGTTGCTCTTATAAATGATCACTCCCAATATTGGCTAGTACAAATGGAGAGAGAACCTTGAAGTTTTAGTTCAGCAAAATGGAAGTTATGGAGTAATTGATTCTACGCATAAAAACTCACATGGACATCTCTCCCTCTCTCTCACCACACACACATGCCTACAAAATAAAGGTTAACTTCTATATACAAATAGCAAATGTCTGGGCAAATAAGGGAAAATAAAGATTATTTCAGAACAAAAAATACAATTGAGAAATAGAACAAAAAGAAAGCAACCTTTTCTTAGAAGGAGAACTGCATGTGTTCAGGGGGCAATGTTGAAAAAAGGCAAAATGGAATAGAATACTATGAAAGAAGACATAACTGGCTGATTTACAGTCTAAGCAAGAGCACTCTGAAGTACAATATTTCATTACAGACCCTGTTGTAGTGTTTAGTTCCAAGCTAGTGAATTTTCCTCACTATGGCTATCACTATGTATGTTGTACTGCTAAAAATGGATTTAGAATGTGACTTATAGCCAAGCAACCATAACATGTACTAAGCTGCAGGCAAGATCATTGTTATTGTCCTTATGTGACAAAGGAGAAAGAGTCTAGAATCTCACTAGCCTAATTGGGCTTTGTTGTTGTTGTTGTTGTTAGTTGCGAAGTCGTGTCCGACCCATCGCGACCCTATGGACAATGTTCCTCCAGGCCTTCCTGTCCTCTACCATCTTCTGGAGTCCATCTAAGCTCACGCCTACTGCTTCAGTGACTCCATCCAACCACCTCATTCTCTGTCGTCCCCTTCTTCTATTGCCCTCAATCTTTCCCAGCATTAGGCTCTTCTCCAGTGAGTCCTTCCTTCTCATTAGGTGGCCAAAGTATTTGAGTTTTAGCTTCAGGATCTGGCCTTCTAAAGAGCAGTCAGGGTTGATCTCCTCTAGGACTGACCGGTTTGATCGCCTTGCAGTCCAAGGGACTCGCAGGAGTCTTCTCCAGCACCATAGCTCAAAGGCTTCAATTCTTTGGCGCTCAGCCTTTCTTATGGTCCAGCTTTCACTGCCATACATTGCAACTGGGAAGACCATAGCCTTGACTATACGCACTTTTGTTGACAGGGTGATGTCTCTGCTTTTTAGTGTGCTGTCTAGATTGGGCTTAAGGTTCCTGAATTCTGACTGCATTCTAAAAAAGTTGGTAGAGTATCTTCCTGTGTACGTTTTCTCAAAAATTATCTGTCCAAGGACAGAGTGTCCAAGATTCCCCTCATCCAGGTGGGGCATACATAACAGGTTTAGATGTTGAAAGAATGCCTAGATTCTAGCCTGCCTGCTGTTGGATACCAATGTTGTTTTAGGAGCTAACCGTGCCTGTTCAACCAGTATATTTCTAAGTAAATATTATAAACTATTCAGGAATCCCCTCAAGGAAACCGAGCCCATCAGAGGCACCTTTTAGAAGTTTCCGATAAAAAATAAACCCTCTTCTCGGTTAATGAAGTGCAGCAGGGCTGCAGGTAGCTTTTTCCCTGATGTTGATGCAGCTACTGTTTTGCATTTGGTCAACGCAAAAATATATCTTATGGAAGGTTTCCGCTTCAGGTAGAAGTGAAGGCCATCTGGTATTGCCTCATATAGACACATCCTTTGCTTTATGCATGAATAGTCTATCGTGGGGTTTGGCCACCAGACAAGCTTTTAATACCTGAAGAATATAAGAAATTATTTTGTAACTTCTAATGCTCAGAGTAATATACAAAACAACATCTTTTATCCAATACTTTATATGACACACTATGTAATTTAAATCGTATTATGCTGAAATTTGTTGTGACGGTTCAGTTAGTTCGATTCTTTTCCTTCAAATCCTTTGACCTCTTCATCTGAATTGTTATTTAGGGAAGAGGACATCCATCCTCAGAACTCATAAAGTGGAGAACTCCCATCTTTCAGAAGAGAAGGATATTAGATATGTGACACCCTCAATACCTTTGGGTGGACACCTCTGAAGTAATTTTGCAGAATCTCTTTCATAAAATGGGAGAGGTCACAAACTAGATGTACAAGAATGACACTAAGCAAATGAAAGGGAATAAATAAAATAAAGAATCTAGACAAGGTTGTTTCTGATGTTATCCTGAACATAGCACCAGTATTGGAGAGGAAATGCATATATATTTATATACATACATACATACAGAGAATGAAGCATTTTCTCTTCAGTACTGGTGCTATATTCGGGATAACATCAGAAACAACCTTGTCTTGATTTTTTATCTAGACAAATATAGTTATATATAGTTATATTTATATATGTATAGATGTACACTTTTGTGTATATGTGTATGTGTGCATGTACAAATGCATATCTGTCCATTTCTCCTCCTAACCCCTTGCTCCCACACTCATACTCAAGATCCATAGGAATGTATGCTTTTCACAAAAAGCTATACCTGACACAAGATCATTGCTGCAAATATGAGAAAGCTTATTTTATTTCACATAAGGTTGCCAAATGTATTCTTTTTTGTGAAACATCTAAATTGCAAGCATTTCAGAGCCTTATATGCCATAAGAGCAAGAAGAAAAATAAATCAATGGATGATGCCATTTCTAATAGAAACCAGACCCAAAGTCTTGCCACAGATTTTAGAAAACATACAGGCTTTTTTTTTTTTGAAGAGCTAAATAGGGCCTCTAAAAGTAAACAAAAAAATAGGGATCAAGCTAGTTTAAAGCCACATGGGCTGTGCAAGATGAAAGGCAATCCTGTTAAATGGTTGAAGGCCTTTGTATTTTTTACCATTGTTTGTAAGCAGAACCTGCCAGCTACATAATAAACCCGAGATCAGGGGTGTCAAACTGCCGGCCCGTGGGCCGGATGCATCATAGCGAAACCACGCCTAGCCCATTGCTGGCAATGGCAAAAAAGTCACGATACGTCGCGACACGTCACATGACGCTGCAAATTTGACACCCCTGCCCTAGATGGTCTGTGTGCATTGGAGAACTTAGCAAGGACCATTTCACCTGTACGTCCACAGGTGATGACTCAGGTTTATAGATCCAGGTATCTGACTGAGAGGTAACTGCTGCATGGCAGCGCAGCAACATTTAACATTTACAACCTAGCAGGATCTACTTACCAACCCCATTCAGAATCCTGCTGAGATTTTGGTAGCTGGTGAGACTAGAGAGATGAAAGGCAAATTACTAACGTAATGTCTGGCCTGAAGATACTGCCTCAAGCCTGCTGCCATTAAAATCTGAATAAAGTCTGTGTGGGAAAGAGGAAAAGGGGTGTAGGAGATGGGTGGATAATGTAACATGAAAAATAATAGTCATACAGGTCTGTGCTAGTTCAAAGCCTCATTAGAAGAATTACAGCTGTAACAAGAGAAGGATGGCTAAGTGGTTAAACCTGTATCTCTGTTCACAGCAAAATATATGAAAAACACCCACACAACAGTCAAACTTAATTGGGCTTATATCTTAAAACATCTGCACTGCTACAGTCATTGCATTGATGCAGAGAGGCCATTCAACTTATCAGTAAATCAGAATGAGTTAACTATCCAGATTCAGGTTATACAGGGATTCCTACCAATTAACAAGTTTTGACCACAGGGCTAATGCTCCATTATGCAGGTTCTAGGAACTGGCTGAAGTGGCAGACATGGGAAGAATTATCTCAACTGAAATCAGTTCATCACAGAAAGCACTGCAGACTATTAGAAACTTGACAAAAAGAGCTTCATAATATTCATAAACCAGGAAGACAAAGCAATAAAAAAGCACAACATTCTCATTTTTATATGCTTCCTTTCTTTGTTGATAAAATTAAGGATGACAGTAAAACGTGAAAAAAACTAGCTTCTATATGGACATCCAGTGAAGAAAGAAAAATATTTTATCCCAACAAAAATTTAATACTGAAAACATTTAAGTCCTCTCAATGCAGGGCTGTAATATTTCTAGAAAAAGCAATGCCATGTCTTGCTTTCCCGGGCATCTCGCGCTCCCAGTTAAGATGTGGACTGACTTAACTCTTAATCTATGGGCATTATATCTCTTGCTTCCTATCAGTTATTGCTAATGACTGGGAAATAGCTCAGGATTTGGATGTTAAATGAAACTGTCCTACCCATTACAGAGGGGACAGGAGAAATGCAAAATTGTGACCCATGTTATTGGCAGCAGACCCCATTCTCCTTATGAGAAGCTCTAACTTCAATCCCATGGAAAACGTTACAGCTGGGAAAGTATTGCAGTTCTGCGATTGAAAGATATTTGCACTGTATATATAAGTTTCAAATTCAGTCTCTGCAAAGAGTTGGAAAGGATTCCGATCTCAGCAGACAACAGTTTTCTATAAGCTTAGATTTTAAGAAAGTTTTGCAAAATATTTTTTTTAAAAAACATTTTGCCCAAATTATACTAGGAACGTGTGTCATACTATCAGCAATATGTGGTTTTACTACCACACACTGTTGAAACATTACTACTTTCACTGCTCTAATAAATATAGCTGCCATCATAAAGTTTAGGCACAGTTTTGCCGTTTTAGGAGTGTTCTATCTAGAGAAGGCTTGAAAAACCCACAGGAACGAGCAACATACAAAAGCAAAAAACAAACTAAAATAACTGCAATTAAAGCTACGAGTTAAGTGTTTAATACTTTGAAGTATTTTTTAGAACTACAATTTATTAGATCACACAGTGCCTAGCTTAATAACTCATTAACTCATATGACCTATCACCTTAACCAATAAATGCAGAATTATTTTTCAGTAGTTTAATAACACACAGCAGCTTTGTTAACAAAGACAAAGAAAGGCCCCAAAACTGAGAGATTAGAATGGGGGCTCTCAATGGCAGGTAATAATTGCTTATAGCTTGCTTGGTACCCAGTCTTATATTTTTTTTGGCCTCCAAAAGAGGCACTAGGTCTTATTTTTAGGGTAGGTCTTAATTTTTTCTTTCCCTGATCAAGTGTTTTGCCCTGCGGTGGCACTCTCCCTACGCCATCCCACTTGTTATGTGGCTGCTTTCTGCTGCTTGTGGCAGGGCAGGATGCTATGTGTGCATCACGCCAGTACCACTACCGGTAAAACAAGGCTTGGCAAGTGGGGAGGGGGGAATCTGCCTCACGCGCCACACTTACTGGTACCATGCTGTAGGCTCCCACACCGCAGCCAGGCTTTCCCACTAGTTCTGTGGCCGCTTTAATGGTAGGTCGCTCATGGCAGGATGGTGCCACTTCTGCAAGGCTTGGTAGGTGGGGGGAGATCTGCCCCACATGCTCCACTTACTGGTACCTTGCCGCAGGAGCAAGGACTTCCATGCCGCCCCCTTCTGTGGCTGCATTTGGCCACTCGCGGCAGGATGGTGCCACTGCCGCAAGACTTGGGAGGTCAGGGGGACCTGCCCCATGTGCCCGCACCCACTTAGGTGTGGAGCCCCTGCAGCCACTATTGCCTCAAGGCCCTGGTCAACCTCTCCGCCGGGAACCTGTCAATCTCAGCCAGGTAGGGCAAGAGAAGTACCTGGATGGCTGGGAGTTCAGTCGAGAGTACTACCGGTACAAGACAACACCATTGTCACCGAGGTAGGCAGGTGCGTGCTGATTTTTAGGGCAGGGGGAGAGGGAAAGGAAGTGGTCTGGCAGCATGACGGCCTCCCAAGAAATGAAGATCAACCGGGCATGGAAGATGTTAGCTTAGGAGCAAAACTCGGATTCAGTCCCTGCACAGCCTGAAATTTCCTGGGTGACTTCGAGGCTGCTTCGCAGGGCAGATCTGGGTGTGTTAAGGAGGCGACAGGCAGGCAGGGCAAATGCAGAATGGGCCTAGCTTCCAAGGAATGGTAGAGGGAGAAGCTGGGTTGCTCTGAAGAAGCTCTGCGGACAAGCAGAGTCCCGATCATTGCGGGGCTTCGTTTCCAAAGACCTTCTGCACATGCTCCAGACAAATCAGGATCTGGGACTGAAAAAGCAGTACTGGGAGAAAAGGGCTGTTCAAAGGAGGAGGTAGGAGAAAATAGGAGAAGCCGAACAGGCGACGTGCGACGGGTGTTGGGACATGGTAGGCCTGGCTGCAGGGGCCCTTCAGCAAGGTAAGCGGTTGTGGGGTGTGTGCGGTAGCTTCCCCTGCCTCCCCCCCTTCCCCCCTGCTTCGTGTCCAGCAACCAACGGTGTGAAGGAATGGGCAGGTGGCTTAAGTAGGGATTTTGGGGATAGGGTTTATATTAGGCCCAACCCCCAAAATCAATTTTCGGGGTAGGTCTTATTTTTGGGAAAACATGGTAGTCCGGTTTGGAAGATGCAGAAAGCAACAGTATTAGCATTTTAAACAATCTGAATCATTGGTCTCTATTGATAATTTTTTATTCATTTTCAGCCTTTTCTTTTGCAAAAACACTTTTGTATGTTTGAATACAAGATTTATCTGGAAAAACACTGCACACAAGTTCTTACCAGCTGTTAGGGTGGTTTTAGCACTCTGAATTAGGCTGGACAATCCCACAATTCTTGAAATACCTGGGTGGGGGGAGAAGGAATAGGAGGAGGAGGCATGGAGAGAAGGAGAAAATAAACAGAGTCAGATGTTATTCTTGGGATTATTTTTTTAAAAGGGGTTAAACATTAAATATTCTAGAAACACATTAAACCACATTTGGCAGAACAACCAGGTGAGTATCCCACCAAACACTGTATATTTTTATTTTGTTGGGGAGATTCACAGGTTTACTCCAATATTTTTAAATATATTATGCATTATAATAAATGAACATTCAAATACTGTTCTGTGTAAGGAAGTGATCTTCACAAATAAAATTCAAGTTTTCCCCTGCAGCCAGTCACGGCTGTTTTCTATTTCTGATGAAGTTATTAACCATATCTTGTTATTAATTCGACGTATTACGAGGCAGGTTCTTCCCTAAGAGATCCTAGAGTAGTATATGGTTAAAAAAATACTATATAGCAGCAAAGAAATAGAGAAAACTCTCTTTGGTCATTCAGTGGCCTTTGTTATTGTTGTAGCCCTATGTCTGATAGTCCTGGTCAAGTTGCCTCATAAGAACAGCAACATGCCTCACTTTCCTTAATAGGAACTCATCGCATTTTACCAGCTAAAATTGCTCTCACCTGGAGGGTCTTGTGGTAGCCCGTTCGGATGGCTCATGCTCAGAAAAAAAGAGAGAGAGCCAAAAGTGGCAGTGAAAACCACTAAATCCGAACGGCCAAGCTCCTGCCGGTACAGGATTAGGGAAGAACTAACAACCTGCAGGCCTGGGCCTGTTTCCTTTGACTCCAAACAAGATTCGCTCATCTAACCACCCAAGCCCACAACAGCACCTGCATAGATAGCATAATAAAATGCAGAAAACATGAAAGGACAAAGATGCAGGGAAGAATCTTGTGGGAAAAGTGGTCTACTCAGGAGTTACTATTATTGCTAAGGAGCTCTGCAGTCTAAGTAAGAGTCATACACCCCAGCTGGGCTTGAAATAGTCTAAAAAGCTATCCACCGAGACAGTGAACGGCTGTTGGTGGTCTTGAACCTTCCTTGAATGCTGATTCAAATCACACATCTGGACCACTGAAGCTTGGTTTGACTAGCTTCTCTATTTTGACTATAGTGTGCTTAATCCCTCTGGTTGGAATCTATTTACTGTTCTATTTTAGAATTCCAAACTACATCACCTCCCAACTCCAACATAATGGCAATCTAATAAATGACAGTGGCCTTTACACAAAAGTTACCCAGAAAGGCAGAAAAAAACAGGCTGGCAATGCAGTGATTTCTGTACTAAGTCCTTTTTATAAATTCATTTAAGAATCCTGAAACTGAACCAAAGAAGCTCTTTCCAAAAGACCACTGGACTTTCTTGGGTTTTTTTTTCTTCGAATACATTTTGCTTCTTATCCAAGAAGCTTCTTCAGTTCTGAACTGAAGCAAAATTTTTCAAAGAAAAAAAACTAAGGAAGTCCAGTTGCCTTTTGGAAAAAGCACTTTGGGGACAACCGTGTCCTGGATGATTGAGAATCTTCAGACACCTGAAACTGAATCTTTTCCCCCAAAGGAGACATGTGTGACTGGATGAATGCTGTGATAGTCATCAGGATCAAGCAAATATTTCTTAAGGTATGTCTCAGTCAGAGAAACTGGGGGCCATTGCTGTCAAACTGGCAGCAATTACTTGCAGGACCCACCCAGAAATCCCCTTCAGCTGAAACTAATTATAGTTTAATTAGTTAATCTAATTAGTCAAGAGAGTAAGAGGCAGACAGATAGCTGATTAAAATTTTCCAAGCAAATTGTCCACCTCTTTGCCCTATATTAATATTTAATATAACCAGACTAGATGGTTTGCTGGTGACCTTCCCAGGGTAACTTTCCTGACAACTATGGCTGTGTTGTATAATATCCTGCTTTGCAAACCCCACAGTGATAGTACTTAAGATAGTGAGAAAATAAGGCTGAGAGCTGGAATTCTAAGTCCGTCACTGGGCATAACTAAATCCCAAGGTCAGCCCACAAATTCAACCCTGAGGACCTATAGGTTATTGACTAAGACCCAAGGAACAGTGAATGGGATATATCCAGTGATAGTTCTGCATATTATAAGTGACGTTTGAGCCAAATCCCCTGAAATAGGGATTATTTTTTACAATCAAAGAGTTACCAAACTCAGGGTTTCTAAAAAACCAACATGTTGCCAAAAATAAGAATGCATGTACTTTCATGCAGAGTGGTGTGGTATTGTCAGGGGGAAAACTTGTTAAAGAGAAACAAGAGACAACACACAACATTCTCACTTTAGGATCCAGAGGTTTATTTAAATTTGACACACAAATTCAATACTTACATTTCAACAACCTATTGCAATAAGGACCACGTGGACTAGTGGTCATTAAGTATGACAGCTGAGCCAAGAGGCAACACCCAAATCTTTGAAGCAGGTTTTATACCTTAGCATTGTGCCCACCTCTAGTATTCTGGTGCCATCCAGTAGCCATCCCACTTCCATCCTAGTTCCCTTTTCTTGTTAAACACATCATCATATTTCTCGGATTTCTCCTTTGGGTCACCTCCCTCTACTTGGAACCCATAGGGATAATTACCGTATTTTTCGAGCCATAAGACGCACTTTTTTCCCAAAAGTGGGGGGGGGAAACGAGGGTGCATCTTATGGTCCGAAGGTGATCTGTATAGCCAGCCCCAACCTCCGCAAGTGGAAAGCAAGGGAGATTGCCAGGAGCACGAATCGGCATGTGCTGAGAAACGCCGATCTCACGCTCCTGCACTCTCCCTCGCTTGGTTTCAGCTTCCCTTGCTACAAGAGAAAGCAGGCTGAAACGGAGTGAGGGAGATTGCCAGGAATGCAAATCGGCTGATCTTGCGCTGCTGCAATCTGCCTCGTTTCAGCCTGCTTTCTTTTGTAGCAAGGAAAGCTGAAACCGAGCGAGGGAGTTTGCAGGAGCGCGAGATCGGCCAATTCGCATTTCTGGCAATCTCCCTCACTCCGTTTCAGCTTGCTTTCTGCAAGAGAAAGCCGGGCTGCAGGGCCGCCTCCGCGGGTACTGCTCTAATGCAGAGAGGGAAGGACAAAGAGGGAAGGAAGGAAGGAAGGAAGGAAGGAAGGAAGGAAGGAAGGAAGGAAGGAAGGAAGGAAGGGACAATGGGAGAGGGAGGGAGAGAAAGAGAGGGAGAGAGAGAAAGAGAGGGAGAGAGAGAAAAGGAGAAAGAATTTTTTTTCTTGTTTTCCTGCTCTAAAAACTGGGTGAGTCTTATGGTCCGGTGCATCTTATGGTCCGAAAAATACGGTAATTTTTCCTTTTACAGTATATAGACTTATCAGAACATTAACATGGTAGGTAATCATATTGTGCATTTAATAGAGTGAGATCATTCAAGTATGTTCATAACTTCCGCCCCCGGGCACAAAGCTGGAAGTTCGAAGTACTTTATGGACACAACTAGCTCCCAGGTTCAGCCCACAAGTTTTGCTTGAGGAGCTATAGTTTATTCAGGTGGCCATTGGCCAAGGCCCAATGAATGATGCAACTACTGAATGGGACACACCCAGTGATAGTTCTGCATGATCTATGCAAGTGGTTTGTGAGCCAAACAACCCGAAAGAAGGAATGTGGAAGTAGAAATTGTAGGAAAAATATATGGAGATAAGCTTGTTAGGCATGACTAAGCTTTGGCATAAGAGCACAGCATTTTGAATTAGTCATTATAGATTCTAAAATGGTCTGACACAAAAAGTATCAATTACATCATCAGCTTTGATACCACTGCCCATTTCCAGCCACATAGGATTTTTTTTAAAAAAAAATACACACCAAAGTTTAAATACTATGAATTTTGAAGCTACTATATACAAGACTGATTCTAAAACATTCACTTCTGCAAACGAATTATTAAAACCTACCTTGGTGTACCACAAATCTACAGTCAGGGTCATGGGCGACTTGTAATAAAATTTCTTCCACATCTCTGTTCTTCCCTGGAGGATCCCTGAGAGAAGTTATTTTTTGCTGCAGGGTGCTTGGTAAAGCCATAAGTTGTGCAAACTGACCTTCTGGACTTTTATCTATCTAAAGATAAAAAAGGAGCAGACACAGCTTGTTTTCCTTTAACAACAACATTGAAAATTAGCAGCCCCAGCTGAAACCAAGTTGCCAGCTCACACAGGTTGCGTGCATGGAGCACTGAATTTCCTTCATGATCCATTCATTGCATAAAAGGGCACAGAAACTGGTTAATACCAATGTACTATGAGTATAAGTACATCCAGCCCAGTAGAGCTGATTGATTTGACTCAAAATTGTATCTGCATTTTGAGCTAGGTCTTCATTGCCATCTGAAATTTGATGTTTTAAATATGACACTCCAATGACTGGACCTGGGTAGTCTGCATTCAGAAATTTACTTATTTAAAGAACTTACATGGCTACCTATCTCACTAAATGAACTTAGGCTGCAACTGGTAAAAACATAAAAACACTTTCCTACTTTTCCCACCAAGGCATCAGAATCACCCATTTTTTTCCTAAGACATTTAAATTTTAACAAAAGATAAAATACAAAGAAAAAGCAGGTAAGGGAAGAAACAAAATTGGGGTTGCAGAAAAAGAGAAGAAAAATAAAGAAAAGAGTAACTTCTGACTTCCTTCAGTACAGATACACGCATCAAATGCACAAAATGATCTTAACGTTAACCATAACACATAGTACTTCTATAATCACAAACAGTTCTATCAAATCCTACAGTTAAAATTCCATCTTTCCTTTTCAAGCAAAAAGTCCCAAAGTGGTTTCCAAGTAGATATAAACCTCGGCAAAGTCTTTTCTTTAATGAAAGCAGTCAGTTTTGCCATCTCTGACAAATCCATTAACTTCACAATTCTGGGAATGTGTAACTCTTTCCATTTCCGTACATATGAAAGTCTCACTGCTCCGGTAGAATCACCTATATTACTGATTCCCTGGTTCAACCCCATTCTAGTGCTATGCTTGGAGAAATAGCCAAGTCTTCCTGTCCTTCCAAAAGGCTAAAATGATTAGGAGACTTGAATTTCAGATGAAAGACTATTCCAAAGGGTTAGGTGGCTATGGAGAAAGGATAAGTCCAAGATAGTACCAGATGACAACTTTTGAGGAAAGGGACATGGAATGAGCTCAGTCTATTTGGTTTCTCCCCTTCCAGACTCTTCTAGCCTTCAGCCAGTGAGCAACACCTGAATAGCATCACTTGCCTGGCAAGAAGTTGAAATATGTAACAATATTGTCACCATACTGAGGATACTGGACCTAATGGCACCAAATGACTCCATCCATTGGTTTCATGTAGATCAGGGGTGTCAAACTCAATTTCATTGTGGGCCGCATCCGCATTGCGGTTGCCCTCAGGGGGCCGGGTGGGTATGGCCAGGGTGGGTGTGGCCTACTGGGTGGGTGTGGCCAGCTCTACATCGTTTGCATCAAGGGTGCCTATGGGGGCCTGGGTAGGAGTGGGACAGATCTGAGGGTCTCTGGCAGAAGGAGGGTCTCTGGGCCAGGGCCAAGGCAGTGGGGGCCGTTCCCTCACCGTTTCCAGGATGGCTTCGCGGGCCACATGAAACCATTTTGCGGGCCGGATCCGGCCCCCGGGCCTTGTGTTTGACATGTCTGATGTAGATGTTACCTTGGAGAGGAGACAGACTGGACCCTTAGGCACCCCACATAAAAGCCTGGGGCTGGATCTGTCTTTGCCACCAACATTTCCTGGCAATAGCCATGGAAGAAGGAGAACCACTTCAAAACAGAGCCCCCCCCCACTTCTAATCACCTCAGATGGTCCAGAAACATACCATGGTTGATGGTATTGAAAGATGCTGAAAGAAGGGCCAGGATGGGTGCATCACCCCAATCCTTTCAGAGGTCATCCACCTACATGGTTATCTACAAACCTATAGCCTCTGGGTAAGCAGAGAAAAAGATACATGATATGGCAGGACAAATGAAGAGGCTGTAAACAAAGGAAAATCTTAACTCTTAAGCAGGTAGCCTTGCTCAATTTATAAACAGATCTTCAAAGACTGGTTTAAACATTTATAATTCAGACAGAGCTTTTTCCAAATTTTGAGCAAATAATTATATCCTACTTTCTATAATCTGCAACAGAACTATCAGGTTAAAATATTTGCTAAATATCATGCAGTTGTCATTTACAGCAAAAATGCCACAAATTTCCAACAATTGGTCCAATAATCTGAGCAAACCCAATAAATTCATGAAACAGGATTTATCTGATAAGTTAAATTTTGCTATATGAAACTTGGTTTATTTAGTCTTTGGTTAATTTGTTATAGATCTTTACCAAATACATTATCCTCACTGCTTATCTGGATTAATCATTTTTCCTAAAAAAACTACTGTAAATTAAACCGGGATTCATGCACCCAAGAAAGCAGAATGTAACACAGTGGTATTTTTTAAACACATTTCTGTGTGTGTGTCCAGAGTCAGGCTTGACTCCTATCAACTATCTCAGACAACTGCACACAGGTTTTTTTGAAGCGTTTTACTAGTTTTCTTCCTAGGACTGAGGCAGAATGATTGCCCCAAGGTTACCTGCTAGAAGTCTGGTCTTCCTTTTCTACTTTAGTGCCATGCTATGGGTGGCTTGTTATTTAACATATCACACAACTATTCAAAATAGTTTACATTTTTTTAAAAAAGCAACAGGGACCTGCTTACCTCTAACTTGCCCAGCTGATGCTTGTATATCACTTGAGGGTTATCTTGCAAAATGTGCCTATAGAGCTTCTGAAAATGTATCACGTTTGGTTTCACTATGTTCATAACCTTTGATTTATCTTCTCCAATGAGCATTCTGAAATCGCCTAAAGCAAAGTCAGATTATCAATATTTATATAGAAAAGCTATTTATAGAAATGTAGTTTGCCTTACAATTAGCAAGATTTCTAATGCTAGCTGCAAACTGAGATTTACAGTCTTATGCTTAGTAATTATTACACCATGCTGGCTCAAGAATTCTGGGAGGTGAAGTCCACAAGTCATAAAGGGGCCATAGTTCTCCACCCCTGCACTAAAGGAACAGTGAAACCTATGCTGTAAAGGGGGCACACTACACTAATGATACATAGCCAAGAGAATATAGCAAATTCATGTCCTTGAGCTAGAAGATCCTACTTAAAATCACTAAGCTGTGAATGTCACACTGTGGCTTTGGAACACGTATTAGCACAGTTTATCTCCCAGATGTATTGTTTTTTTTAAAAAAAAAGTCCACCAAACACAGTAAGAACTACTTTTATGAAAAATGCAGTTTAGGAAACTGCAGGCAGAATATTAACTGCATTAGAATTCCTCAAGAGAGCCTTGCTAATTGGAAAAGTCATAGTGAGATGGCCTATGTCAGAGGTGTCAAACTGCCGGCCCGCGGGCTGGTTGCATCATATGGAGGCCGCACTCACCCCAGCTCTGTCAATGAAAAAAAGTCACAATACATCATGACACCCATGGCCTATGTGATAAAGAGAAAGACCACATTCCGATAACAACTAGCAGCCTCTTCTCCAGACACATTAAATTTTAACTGCCATCCTCCCCACACAGGTCAAGTATGTGGGCTGAGGATGTTGGGGGCTGTGGTCCAACACACATGGAAGTTTTGGGGTTGGGGCAAACATCTTATCAGAACACCAGTGCCATTTTCCCCTTAAACACATTTAAAGACATTGCAGTTTGAACATTTGTTTCAGCCAGCGGGATATGCCTTGAGCTCTCCTGAAACAAAGTCATCTGCCTGATCTGATAGGATGAAGTTCTAAAGAAGGTTTGAAGGTCTCCACCACCACCGCATCCCAACATAATATACTCACTAGTTTTGAGCGTAAGAGTTTTCTTTGCGATTCCTGGGCTACTGAATTAAGAAGCTTCCATTGTAAAATACTCCCTTTAACATTTAAATGTATTACTTTGAACAAACACATTCAACTGCTTTACGTTGAAAATCAGATATGAATGTATTCAAGAAATAAAGTAATATTGGGGCTTTCTAGCTGATAGGATGCAGGCAACAAGAGACCCTCACTTGTAGAAAATAAAAGCACGCTAAGCGCAAAAGTGGGTTATGGCTGTGCACACTGGCAATATGCCCAAATTGTCCTTATTACTATGATGTGTGTGACAAATATCACATTACAGCCAATGAAACCATGCAGGGAAGCTGAGATGTAGCCTAGGCTACAATGAATGACAGAAAACATTTGGACTTTGGTGGTTGTGTATGAAGGCAGGAACCCATATGCTGGCAATAATCTTGTGTTCAGTTCTGATAGGGATAATGAAAGAACCAATGATGAGTTTGAGGAAAAGCGTGCAACTTTCTGAATAAATGTGATGGAGAAAAATTAGTCTGTTAGGTCGTATAAATGCATAAGTGAGAGAACATTTGATGGTCCAAGAATAAGAACAGTGATGATAAACATCTTTTTTAAATAGATGATTGATGTATACATCCATTTGTAAATAGACATATGTTAAAGCAAAGAATCTAAAAGTACAAACAACCTGATAATTTATAAAAATATAAACTGACAGAAGGAGTAAAGGCTACAAGGGCATTTTGAACGTGGGATACGATCTTATTTGGTAGCAGATCTTGGGGGGGGGGGGAAATAGTCAAGAAGAGGAAAATGGAAGAATCAAGCATCATAGGGTTGGAAGGGATCTTGAAGGTCATGTATCTAACCCCCTGACCAGTGCAAGAATCTTCATAGCTTCCCGGACAAAGACTGTTTAATCTTTTCTTGAGAAACTACAAATTTAGGAGGCAGGCCGCCATTCCACTACTTAAAAGCTCTCACATCAGGAAAGTCTGAATTTCTCTCAATTTAGCCTCTATTCTTTGGTTCTTGTAAAAGTAGAAGACTTGCAAGAAGGAAAAAGATGAGTCCTGCATTTTCAGAGTGGAATGAATGGAAACTGGACAGCGTAAAAAAAAATGTGGAAACTGCTTGGAACAGAGTACGTTACAGAATATTACGGAAGAATTATGTTACAGAATGTTACGGAAGTGTGAGGAGTTATATTAATGGGAAATATGGAAAAGGATGATGAAGCAAAGACACCTATGAATGAAGAAAAATATGCACATTAGCGAATACTGAAAAAAGGATGAGAGAAAGTTATAGTAATACGTTAACGCATAGAAAGGGGGGAAAATTGTAGAGAATGTAGGCAAACAGAGAAGGGCTACAAAAAAAAGTCAGAGCAAATGCAAAGAAAAGTGCCAAAGGAGTATCCAGCCGAGTGAATTGAACTAAAAGTAACCGAGGCTGTACATATGAAAGATCCAGAGCACTTCTTCCTAATAGTTTGCCAAATATGCTGAGCCATCTATCATGCTAGGAAACCATAAGTAAAGCTGGTGCACATCTTTCATTATGATTTACTATCTTATTTTTTTTTTAAAAAAAACCAATTATTGAACAATTTAAAAGCCATACTCACCACAGTACGACAATCCAGCAATCTTCATATACAGATCTTCTTCAGAGAAACTTTCCGGCAACATAAGAAAGGCTGCCATGACAGCACTCTTCAAATTACTGGTCAGGGCCTCTTGCAACTTAACATTCTCATTCTGAGCCAGAATTTTCACCTGTCATTAGTTGGAAAGTTTGGTTATAAGAGGGAAAATGATCCGCAAGCCATTCATTAGAACAATCCTCTAAAGCAGGCTTGTCAAACTGCTGGCCCGCAGGCCGGATGCGTCACGCCAAAACTGCGCCCACCCCATTGCCGGCAATGGGGAAAAAGTTGTGATATGTTGTGTGACATCACGTCATGAGTTTGACTTGCCTGCTCTAAAGGTTGTTTAAGGCAGAGGTCCCTAACCTTTTGGGCACCAGGGACCGGTTCCGTGGAGAGAGGTTTTTCCACTGACCGGAGGGTGCGTGGTTTTGTGTGCTGCCTGCATCTCATGGATGGGGCTTTGCTTGTTTGTACAGACTGGTTGCTGGCATGCCGCGGCCCGGTACCGGTCCACGGACGGGGGTTGGGGACCCCTGGTTTATGGGATATCTTCAGAAATTGAAGCAAATAAGTAAACAAAAAAATAGGCCCTCATCCTGAAAGCAAAATGCTTTCCTTAGTTTAATTAAAAGGTGGGAACAGAAGATCTATGAAACACAGCCACAACAATGGCCTTTGAAACCAAGTAAATGTCAAGACTTTATGAAATGATATAGAAAAATTTACAGCAGCATAAGAACAGTTTGTTTTTCAAAGCTATTTTTTTCAATCATAGAACTTTGTCATTTCTGTTTTAACACACATCTTCTGAGGCAGTTTCAAGCAGAAAAAAAAGTACAATCTTGTTATGTGTGTTCATGGAAGATGACTTCTCTTACTAGGTAGATCTGACCAATATGTTGCAAGAACAAGTATTGCCTCTAACATGATCACCATTTGCTCAAAAGAAAAAAGAAATCTACAAGATAGTTTTAGAGTGAAAGAGACAGCTGGAGCTTGACTGAATAAAACAGTATTTTATGACAGAGTTCAGTTTTGCAAACATGCAGAAAGCACACAGACAAACATCACTAATTCCATGACAGAGGCATGATTGTATCCAGAACCTCACAAGATTCACACATACACACACACACACACACACACACACCCTTCTCTCTTTCTCTCTCTAAATGCAGCCCTGGAGACTCAAAATGAACTTGTGGGGCATCCAATATCATTATTTTTCCATTATCTCTCCCTGCATCTGAAGTGTGGTTTTTGTTAGTTACATAAAATTTGAACCATCTGAGTTGTTAAAGGTAAACTGGTTCTGGAAGAGGCTCCAGGAACACATGTTTTCAATTTGCTCTTCAGCCTGTTTTTGAAAGCCTAATTTTACAAACAACCATTCCCCCTCCTCCTTTTGGAATCAGGGGAATCAGTACCATCGTGTGTGGAACTGCAAGAGGCTGGGAGAACAGCCTTAGACTAGAGTGGTACCCAGCTGCTTTGCCAACTGTCTCCAACGACCAAATTACACAGCCCGTTGAATAATCAAGTGACCAAACCATAAATTAACTGTTATTGAGAACAACTGTGATACTCGCTAGGAAAGCAAATTCATTGGACTGCATTAAGGGGGGGGGATAAAGAAAGGTAGCACTCTGACCTTGAACTTGCTTTGCACTTCAGTTGTGTGTGTGTGTGTGTGTATTATATATATAATACCTAGCAAGGTATTCTAAATACTTAACACTGTGTGTGTGTGTGTGTGTGTGTGTGTGTGTGTGTGTGAAAAAACTTGAAAGATTTGTTTCTTATTTTGATTTGGTTTGTATGTTTAGGTGTGGCCAGTGTTCTCCTAACTAAAAATGAAACAAAATAAATAAACAATCACACCTTTGGAATGAGACCTGGGAGGGGGAAAAAATCCAACATGAGTACTTTTAAATGACTTTTCAACCTGCAAAATGAAGGTTAAAGAGAGGCAATGGAGCTGAGTCATTAAAACCTTTTGTTCTGAAATAGTCAAATCTACATTTATTCTCAAAATTACTCCAAAATATAAATTACTCCAAAATATAGCCTCCATTTCCTAAAACACAGGTGTTAAAGCTATGGTGGTTATAACTTCTTATAAAGCCTATAAGGTTTTTTTTTCATGTGTATACTACCCATTTGGTCTTTAATGTTTCTTCCAGCCCCAGAATCATGCACCACTAAATTCCCTTTCTGAAAGTTTAAAACAAAATACTGCTAGACAGAAAGAGGGTGGGGCAGAACACGTATGCAAATATAATATTTGCAATTTCTAAAATAAGGTACTATAGCTTTATTTCTAGGGTTACAAAGGAGAGTGCAAAAAAAACCCAACAGATTACCTATGGCAACCTATAGGAATTGCCACTAATATCTCATGTAAAGAAAGAAAAAACATACACAAAGTTCCATATTAATTTCTGACAATAACTAAAAGTATCACTGAGAAAGATCTGGAACCTCTATGAATTACAGAGCTCTGGTTAGCATTTAAAGCTAAAGGTGGGAGTTGAAGTTCACAAATGTTACAGTTGCCAATTTTGGAGTCCCCTGTTTTAAACCAATAGTATTCATTTTAAACTAATTTTGCTATGTTTTCAATAGTATTGAAAATGTCCTCATCTAATAGTCATTCATATTAAAACTGCTACAAGAACAAAGAGGAAAGTGGAAGCCTAAGGTGGTATTTGAAGAGAAGAATACAAAGGCAATACCGTATTTTCCGGCGTATAAGACGACTGGGTGTATAAGACCCCCCCAACTTTTGAGATGATTTTCAAGATTTTTCATCTTATACGCCGGAAAATCAGCAAGCCTGGGAAGGCACGCCCTCCCCTCTCACTGTGGAGGAAGCAGGGCAGGCTGGCGTCTGGCGGGAGCCGGCAGGGCAGTCCTGCGCACACGCACGCTCCCCAGCTGTTAAGGAGCACTCCTTAGCAGCCGGGGAGTGCGCGCGTGTGCAGGACTGCCCTGCCGGCTCCCGCCCGACGCTCTTCCCTCTTGAGGCAGCATCCCCGAGGACTCCTTAGAAGCCGGGAAGCGATGCTGCCTCAAGAGGGAAGAGCGTCGGGCGGGAGCCGGCAGGGCAGTCCTGCACAGGCGCGCACTCCCCGGCTGCTAAGGAGCGCTCCTTAGCAGCCGGGGAGTGCGCGCGTGTGCAGGACTGCCCTGCCGGCTCCCGCCCGATGCTCTTCCCTCTTGAGGCAGCATCCCCGAGGACTCCTTAGGAGCCGGGGAGCGATGCTGCCTCAAGAGGGAAGAGCGTCGGGCGGGAGCCGGCAGGGCAGTCCTGCACACGCGTGCACTCCCCGGCTGCTAAGGAGTGCTCCTTAACAGCCGGGGAGCGCGAGCGTGCGCAGGACTGCCCTGCCGGCTCCCGCCAGACGCCAGCCTGCCCTGCTTCCTCCACAGTGAGAGGAGAGGGCGTGCCTTCCCGGGCTCGCTGATTTTCCGGCATATAAGACGACTGGGAGTATAAGACGACCCCCCCAACTTTTGAGATGATTTTCATGGGTTAAAAAGTCGTCTTATACGCCGGAAAATACGGTAACTCAATGTGCTTTAACTAATCAGGTCACAAACTGATCACAACCTACAATTCACATACACAAACTAGAACAAAATCTGAGCCTTTCAGTTATACAGGCACATTCTTTGGCTGTGTACAGATAATCCTTACATAATGACCACAACTTAGACCGGCAGTTCTGTCGATAAGTACCACGGTCACTAAACAAAATCAAGAGATTGTGCAGGACATGACATCATTTCCGCTTCCAATGTTAAGACATCAAGATTGGAATTTATGATTTTATTTCTGGCTTCTCTGTTGACTCTGCTTGTATGGCTGTGAAACATGCAAATGGTAATCCTGTAGGATGCTGTGATGGTTGTAAACACCTACCAGTTGCGAATGGAAATCACATAACTACAAGACACTGCGACAGCCATAAGTATGAGGGTTTCTTTTTCAAGTATTGTAACTTTGAATGGTCACTGAACAAGATGGTCAGTAAAGTGAGGACTACAGGTATTCCTCAACTAATGACCACAATGAATCATGCAGTTGGAGGCTGGCTGGAAAGGTTACAAATGGTGATCATATGATCCTGGCATAAATATATGCCAGTTGCCAACACCCAAAGTTTGATCACGTGACTATGGGGAATGCTGCAATGGTCATAAATGTGAAAAATGGTCATAAATCACTCTTCATTGCTCTTGTAAGTTCAAGTCATTAAACAAATGGTTTTAAGTTGAAAACTACCTTTACCTATGTGGTTGAAATAGTAAAAGCTACTCAAACCACTTGTGCAGAAAACCACAGGAGTGGAAAGAATGGGGAGAACGTACTGACTGAGAAACAGGAGACCATGAAGGCTGGTCAAACTACCATAAACTATGGTTTAATCCTATAACTGTCTGAAAAAATTCTTGCTGGGGCACCCTTGACAGAGACTGTCAAAGTGAGACGGTTGACAGAGACAGATTGTGGGAGAAACTGGAAGAATCCATTGGCAGCTATTTTTTTATATTTATCAATTGCATAAAAGTAACTACAGTGTTAGTATGTAATCACAGGGTATTTATCTACAACCAGTTTACAAGCAATTCTCAAAGCTATTTGACAATGATTGGTCAGTTATTTTAAATTTTATATAAACCCACTGGTCCAAACTCTTTCTAAACCTAATTTCCTCCAAGGTTGCTATATTGACTCAACTCTGAATTAATTTATCTGGATGACATTGGTTGTTTTTTTTTATAGTCTATAGCAGGCATGTCAAACTTGCCACATCATGAAATGTCACGTGATGTATTGTGACTTTTCCCCCATTGCCGGCAATGGGGTGGGCGCGGTTTCAGTATGATGCATCTGGCCTGCAGGCTGGCAGTTTGACATGCCTGGTCTATAGCAATGAACTGAAGAGATTTCACTACTAATCACTAAGAAAAAAAACTTACCATAAATTACTAAAAGACAAATATTTGTTTGTCTTCAAAACCCAAGTGAGATCAGTAAGTCATATAACAGCAGATCAGCGACCATATTATTCAGTGGGTAAAGAGACTAGGAAGAATGGCCACAGAAGCATAATGGCAATTATTCATTTGTTGTATTTATAGTAAATGGTGCTGCATTTATTCCATTTGTGATTAAGACTTTCAAGGTTACTTACGCGGTTAAAAAATCCTTTAAAACATAACCCAAATTCCAGAGGGACATGCTTAGTGTGCTGCAATATGTACTTTGTGTAGTAAGAAGAATAAATTAACTAGAAGTCCAACTTGGTGTCACATCATAAACTTTTGGTACAAACTGAAATTTTACTCTAAGAATTAGTCCACGTAGATATACGTTTATAACTTTTGCTCCAGATAAATTATAACAGCAAAGACAAGGTCAGGAGCTTACTGTGGAATAAATCACAATCTCATATGCAAGTTCGAAGTTAAGCTATTGCAGAAGATGAAAGCCAACCATTTCTACAAGATGATCTTCAGCATATACCCACTATTGTCAGGGTTTATATCAAGAATTGCTTTAAAATCCAGAACTTCACTGACAGGGTAACAATGAATCATGGAATGAAATGTAAAAAGCTGTTAAGGATGAATCTAAAGAGAGACTGCCAAAAATCAAAACACAGGTTGGAGCTTCCTGGAGAAGATCTATCTATGTGATTGCTAAGAATCAGTGTCAGATATGCATAAAGGAATTGTCTTTATATAGCATATAAATCTGTGTCTGCTGTTAATCAGAAAGAAATGCTTTAAAAAGCCCTACCAATAGAAAGGCTTTAACATTCAAGTGATGAAAAAATTGACAAAACCTCAAATAAAACCCACATAGCATTTGCATTATTTTTTTAAAATGAAACAAGAAAATCCTGAATATCCATGTGGCAACTATTACATATAGTACGTCTCAGTTTCAAATAGTTAAAAAAGTAGTTCCATATAAAACTTTAGAAAGTACCATTGGTTTCCTTGCAAATGCTAGAGACCTACTTTTATGCAATCTCTGAGTGAACAAGTACCTATTCAAACAGTTGGCAAATATTAACAGAAAAGATAAATAAACACACATGAAAACATATTTTGCCTAATACAGTGCAACTTTCTCATGAATCAAACCATCTCATACACTGCAATATGGTTGTATGGAACCACCAATCACTAATCACCTTGCATGTTAAAAGTTAATATATTTGGCAAAGAAATTTTTTCAAGAGAGTAATTAGCAAAAATAACTGAATGCATATGAATCAAAATCCTGTAAGAACTTAACAGAAAAAGTGACTTATATCTGATTAGCTTAATCTAGTTCCCACATGAAAAAATGAACATCCATTTTTTTTAAGAATGTCACAATGGCACAATTAGGAGTAAAAATTTTACACTGTAGAGCAGAGGTGTCAAACTCGATTGCATCACGTGATATATCATGAAATTTTTTGCCTTTGTGGAGCTGGGCTGGGTGTGGCCTGTGCATGATACCCCTGCTGTAGAGCCTCTTCTAAGCGTAATATGTAATTTCAGCTTTACTCTCTCTTCACAAATATTAAGGGACATATTCCAAAGCTTTAAAAACCTTTTACAGTTTAGTGCCCCTGAAAAATTTTGTATAATAGAGTGGGAAAATGCTACACAGCGAGACAAATTGCAATATAGACACAAATCAAATGGAAATTCAGCGATGTCCAAAATTAAGATTCAACTCCAAATGGACCCCTCTCTCCATATCAATGTTACTATTAAATTATTACTAAATGTATCTTAAACCAAACTGGTTATTTTATCTTTTTTTATCTTAACTCTACTTCCATCTTGTGGTCAATCAGAATAAGTAACAAATTTGTCTCTCCCTTTATTCTGATGGGCACCTAAGTCGAATCTGTTGTATACGATCATCAACATAATATATAAGATATATACAGACTATACTTTAGTTATAGTGAGCTACAGCCACATATTCGAGCACAACCAATGCAAGTGTGAAGAGATCAAACTGTGATCTCTCCAGATTCAAAATGCATCTGTTGCTTAGCCCTCACTCCAGCACACCGAGTAGTTTGCTCAATATCGAAGAACTTAGAGAATAAAAACCCTGGGCATGAACTGAACACTCTCATTTTGAAACCGTGCCAATATGCCCTCCACATTTGGATCTGGAAACAATCCTGCATTTGCAGACTCCTTTAAGGAATGTATAATGAAGGCAGGGTTTTTACAAAGAGTTTTGGGGGCTGGGGAGCCAGAGGGCAAGAGAGACAATACAAAGTGAAATTATGTAGCCATCTTTCTTCAGAACAACAGAGGACAAGTTAATCCTCTGTTTTAAATAAAAACAAAATTATGTAAGGCCTTTAGATCAAATGTAGTAGCAACCTAAACGTCAGATACTTTAAAATGTAAGTAGTCTAGACCACGGTGTCAAACTCGCCACGTGACATGTTTTAACTTTTTTTACATTGCTGGATGTGGGATAGACATGGCCTCCATATGATGCAACCAGCCCATGGGCCGGCACTTTGACACCTCTGGCCTAGACAATACTGTTATGACTCAAAGACATCACTTATTTTCACCATATTACTGACCTTACTCTCTACAGTCCGTGCTATCTACCATAATTTTTCATTTGTTATTTTAAACAAATAAGCAGTAGTACCGGCTTTTGCAGACGTCCAGCTACATAGAGTGTCTTCCAGCGCAATAAATCCTCAATTAAAGCATCAGTACTTATGACACCATATTTTATAACCTGGAGCAGAAAAGAAAGCTAAATCAGAGAAATGTAATTTTAAGGTAGGTGTAGCTCTATCTAAAATCAAACATTGAAAAGCTAAAAATGCCAGAAGTCTTATTCTGACCTTTTTAAGAAAATCAGATTTTATCTAATTTTGCAGGTCATTTTCCTGAAAAGCAACACATAGCCCAGAGCAGGAAATTTTGCTAAGTGCGCAATTTCTTCTTATTCTCCTATATATCCTTGAACTCAGATTCTTTTCTCTTCCCTTATTCTGTAAGACTTCCTAAGAAGGTTGCTATGTTTCTGTGATGGGTTTTGAAACCCTCATTAAGCTAAAAAAGAATGTATTCATTAAAAGTTTAATTAACATAAATATTTCACTAATAAAATATCAGAACAAACAGAAAAACTCTAAAATCTGATCAATTTTAAAATACAATGAATTTGATTTTCAGTGAATTTTTATTTTTTATTATTTTAAATTCCATTTATATCCCGCCCTTCTCCGAAGACTCAGGGCGGCTTACAAGCTTAGCAGTAGCCTTCATTCTATGTATATGCCTGCTTATTAGGGCTTTCACACCCCCCCCAAGCGGCATTATTACAAAGTCAGCTTATTGCCCCCAACAATCTGGGTCCTCATTTTACCTACCTGGGAAGGATGGAAGGCTGAGTCAACCTTGAGCCTGGTGGGACTCGAACCTGCACTAATTGCAGGCAGCTGGTGTTACTTAAGGAGGCATTAGCCCACTGCTCCACCAAGGCTCTATATTACATATTACATTACAACACTGGAGAAAGAAGATAAAAATCAGACAAATTAGAAATAATTTTGCATTTTTTAAGGGGTAAAAATGACTTACCCTACCATTACAAGGCACCAGTGTATTGTAATAAATCCCTGCTCCATAGCTTTGGATGTTGCATATTGACTTGGTTCCAAAATATTTTAGGAAGGAATAATGACTCCGATTTTTTGACAGGTTCATCGAATGCCATGTTGTAGAATCATCAACTGCAAATACAAAATCCAGCATATTGTGCTGCAAAAAAAGAGAGGGTATATTGTCTTCTCTAGTTGGCAAAATTCACAATTCATCTGCTAGCATTGGGATTTTTAGCACTGATCTCTTTTTTAGCTTATCCAAGAAGTGTGTGGGACATGAAGGAGGATGTTACTTGGACAATTCTATTCTCTGGTGTGAGGCAGGAAAGACGTTTGTCATTAGGTTTTCAGATTAACAGGGCAAGTAAAATAGTTTGCAGGAGCCCTAAGCCCTACTCCTTTTCCCCTTTAGAGGAAGATTAGAAGAGGAAATTCACCTTAATGCAGTTCCCTAGGTATATATCATATATGTAACACCTTCCATAAGTCTAGAAAATCATGAATAGTTGCCATCTTCAGCTACAATGGGCTAATACTATTGTATAAAACAGGGGTCTTCAAACTTGGCCCTTTTATGACTTGTGGACTTCAACCCCCAGAATTCCTCAGCCAGGCATGCTGGCTGAGGAATTCTGGGAGTTGGAGTCCACAAGTCATAAAAGGGCCAAGTTTGAAGATCCCTGGTATATATAAAAAAAATGAGGGAACCTCTGATTAATGCAATCAGTGGACAGGTGTTCTTGTAACTAGACAAGACCTGGGAGTAGACTAAAGCAGCAATAAAGAATCATGGCATATGAAGCTCAGTGTTAGAAAACCTGTAATATACCCACCGGTGACCTGCCATCTTTCCCAATTTAAACCAACAGATCTCTTCCTCTGTCCAAGTGTATACAAAGAGCTTGGGTAACACGAATAGATATATAACGTGGGAAAATAGCTCAGTGGTGATGGATGGGCACAAGGGCTTTAGATCCCCATCCCGCTTACCTCCGTTGGGGCGGCAGAAGACCCCGCTTGTTGGAAGACCCCGGAGCCATAAGCGAAGGCTAAGCTGAGCTCTTGAGGGAAGTGAGCCAAGATCCTGCGAAACTTCACTGCCGAGCTGGGCAAAGACATTTGGGCAGAGCAATAGCAAGAAGCCGCCCCTGGAATTCGTGCTCGGCGCCTTCTTCCAAGCAGCACGTGATCAGACCGGGCGGAAGCCGCGCCTCGCCAGTAGCTCCGGAGGAAAGGTGATCGAGAGGAAGAGCCAACATGTGGCCGACGGAGGCTGCTTAAAACCACAGCGCCCTCTGGCGCAGGCAATATGGTTCTTTCGCTTTAAGGTCGCGCCCTATATTAAATATTTCGGGAGGACTCTTAGGTGGATGTAAACAGTATCAGCAGACTCTGCTATCGGTGAATTATATTCAGAAAAACGCTATTGCGCTAGTTTCAAGGTTGCCTTCGTATAATGCTTCCTGTTATTTAAACTTTTCTCTTTTTGAGCAGTTCTTTAATTCCAATCAAGCACTGTTTCCTCGATCGAACTTCATTCTCTTTTTTTGTATGACCAAATTGTCTTCACAGGCTTCTATGTACCAGTTCCTCACGTCTGTACTCTAAACGCGTTAATTCCGGACCTGCATTTTTTACTCCTATTAATTGCTTGTTTTGCCACACACGAAGCACCCCCTCGCCCCCCAATCCTACTGCATTCATCTTCCTTTTCTCCTGATAACACCCATCTCAGTTCCATGGAACAAAGAACCACATCAGTGGCGTAGCGTGGGTTGTCAGCACCCGGGTCAAGGCAAGTAATTTGCGCCCCCTAACCCGTGGATTTTAGCACTCGAGTCTCTTCCACTAGCTCAGGAATTCTGGGGGTTGAAGTCCATGAGTCATAAAAGAGCCAAGGTTGCCTACCCTTGAGTTAGGTTCAAGGCAAAAAAGGGTCTCTGGAGAAGAGGGAAAATGCTAGTTTAAAACTGAAACAAGGCAACTTTAAGGTGCCTCAGCTGTGATTTAGGATGAGACAAAGAGAGGACATGGCATTGAAAATGGTTAATGGGGCATGTTTGTTCCACTCTTAGTGGATGTCAAGATAAACCCCACGAGAGAATGACCTTACAACAGATGTGAATAGGCTTGGACTACGTTTGTAGATTGAGTGCATACATCACATGGAGCGATGATGGGCTTCATCAAGATTTATGATCCCACAATTGGCTAGTTTTCTCCATCTTGTCCTAAACCCTGGATACCAACCACGGTTTATGGCTTAGTATGTGGTGTGGGGTGACCCAACATGTTAGGCAACAAACAATGACTTCCAACTTACAATGCCTCAGCTTCCCAAGGTTATTCCAAAGCCGGAAAAGCCAACCAACCCACCCTGCAGCTTTGCCTGCTTAGGCTGAACCCCAGGAGTTCATACTTGCTGTGGCGCCTGACCTATTTTCTGCCCAGACGCTGCTTATCCAAGCCAAGCTGCCTCCTTCTCTTTGGCACCTCGCCCCAAAGATTCGCCGGACTGGCTGGAAACTCTCGCTGCTGGCGACGTGTGTCGGGGGGGGCGTCCTGATCGCCTCCTGCAGGGGGAACCGAGTGGCCACAGAGAGTCAATACGGCAGGAGGAGGAGGAGAAGGAGGAGGAGGAGGAGTAGCAAGCAGCCGCAGGTGCGGCGGCTGCAGTTGTTACCTTTACCTCCGGGAAAGGAGGAGCTGGGGCGGGGGGGGGGCGGGCTTGCAGGTTGAGAGCCAAGCGGAGGAGAGCCGCGGCGGGAGAAAGAGAGGGAGGCGAGACGCCACCAAGCCTCCCCACCCCCACCCGAGAAAGGAGGCGATCCGCAGCCGCGAGAGGACGGGATCCCGCTCTAGCTGGGCGCAGCGAATGCGGTTGCTTTCTATGCTCCGCCCACTCGCTCGCTCCTCCGACCCTCGGTGAAGCAGAATCATCCCCCTCTGGCGAGCTTAATGGGCGCCCCCCCCAGATGTTGCGCCCGGTGCGGCCGGCCCCCCCTGCACCCCCCACGCTACGCCACTGAACCACATTCACATACACAGGGCTGGCTTCTATATTTTACTGCCTTTCCATCAGCATTTGTATGTCTTAATATGTCCCCATTTCACCATCTCAGTATATTACCAAAGTATACAAATTAATCTCTATTTATCTTTTTGATGATTTGTGCATTCAATTTTCCCTGCCAAATCTTGCTTGCTGCTAGATGAATTTGCAGGTTCATAATTCTCATTGCATCATGCAATCTATACTGTTTTTTCCCCAAATCATTGGGTTTTTTTTCCAAAACAACAAAATGGCATCATTTGTTTACAAATGTACATGTACATTTATTTCCCCAACCAGTATGCCTCTGATGTAATAATAAGAAGCAGGAATCCTATATTAATCTATATTAACCTATATTAACTTTTATTGCCGCCAACTTCACAATTGCATTTTTAATTTAGTCTCTTTGGACCACTTACAACAGGGGTGTCAAACTCAATTTCATTGAGGGCCGCATCAGCATTGCGGTTGCCCTCAGGGGGCCGGGTGGGTATGGCCAGGATGGGCGTGGCCTACTGGGTGGGCATGGCTAGAGTGTGTATGGCCTACTGGGTGGGCGTGGCCAGCTCTACATGGTTTGCATCAAGGGTGCCTATGGAGGCCTGGGCAGGAGTGGGACAGATCTGAGGGTCTCTGGCAGAAGGAGGGTCTCTGGGCCAGGGCCAAGGCAGTGGGGACCGTTCCCTCACTGTTTCCAGGATGGCTTCGCGGGCTTCATGAAACCACTTTGTGGGCCGGATCTGGCCCCCGGGCCTTGTGTTTGACATGTCTGACTTACAAAGTTAAAGTATGGTTGACTGGTTTGTGACTTACAGCTGTGTTTACATAATTTGCTTCTGATGTGGTGCTCTTTGGTGAACCCTGTTTTGTACACAGAGGCTAGCCCTGAGTTTGAGAAACTATATCCTAGGCTAGGGTAGTGTTTCTTAACCTTAGCAATTTTAAGATGATTTCTGGGAGTTGGAAGTCCACACATCTTAAAGTTGCTGAAGGTGAGAAATAGGAATAGGAATTTGCTCACTGAGTAATCTGAAATTGTCCATAGCAGATATTATGTATTGGGTTATGGGAAGCAGGAAGGACGCAGAGACGATGAGTACAGCATGGCAGATCTTTATTGGGGGGAAGTGACTGTACTGAGAGGTTAGGGGGTACTTGCACTCTTTATATACCTTTCTGAGTAAACAGCCAAACAATCAGATTGAACCTAAATCTCCCGCCATAATTGACTCCCGCCAAAATGGTTACAATTCAAATGCATACTGGTAGTGACTTTATACAATGCTTAGGTGTTTCTTTAAATGTTAATACACAACACCCCTTCCCCTTTTAAGGATTAAACAATATAACTTCTGCAAAACATATTTACACTTCCACTTAATTGACTATATAGTCAGCGAGGTAAGTGGGTGGCCTATGAGGCCATGATGAACGCCTTAGGGGTTCTCTACCCTGTTGATCTATCAATTTGCTAGGCGTGCCCTGGAAGTCCAAGTTCTCCTGAACAGGAAAGTCAGTAGGGAGGCTCTGGCTGACCGTTTCTGGTAGGCCCACCCCAGAGTCAGATCCTGTGGGAGAGTTACCACAGCGGTCATTGAAGGGTTGCTGATCCGAATAATCAGGAGTCTCCTGATGCAGTTCTGTGCCATTGTGGTCCTTCTCAGGCTTGAACTCAGTTGTTTGTTGGTGGCTGTGGTAGGGGGGATGTGAGCTAGCTTGTGTGCCAGCTTGAGCACTCAGTGAGGGGCAGTTTTTCCCTAGGTCGCTTAGTGACCGTTCTGGAACTCTTTTTCATAACTGGTCTATATGCCGTCTAAACTGTCGACCCCCCTCCACCCCTACTACGTAAGATAGGGGCCCAGTTTTGTCAAACCCCCCCCAGAATCCATAAATGTCCTGGACCGTAATTCCTGGCCCAAACCAAGTCACCAGGTTGTAGTCCCCTTGGGGGTTTGGGTTGAGCAGCTTCAGAAGCCACTCTGTCGGGGTGGAGTCTGTCCAGTTTGGTGATAAGGTGTCTGCCCCAACGGAGTTCCGCCAGGCTCTTCCCCGTTGCTGTGCATGGTGTGGTGTGTTGGGATAATAGGAAGTCCGCCAACCTGTGATGCCAGTTGTCGATGATGATGCACCTGAGTGCGTCCTTGGTCGTGCTCACCATGCGTTCAGCTTGTCCATTAGTCGACAGATGGAAGGGCGCGAATGTGACGTGTCTAATCAAATTCACTGTCATGAAGGCCTGAAATTCAGCAGCAGTAAATTGAGCCCCATTATCCGATACCAAAACATCAGGCAGACCATGTGTGGCAAAAAGTCCCCTGAGCACTTGGATTGTTCTGGCCATGGTCATATTGGGGACTGGCACTACTTCCAACCATTTGGAGTGGCTATCTACCACTAATAGGAAGAGCTGTCCCTGGAATGGGCCTGCGTAGTCTATGTGGACCCTGGACCAGGGTGTGTGTGTGGCTTCCCATTTGTGGACAGGCGCTTGGGGCATCTCAGGTCTGGACCTTTGACAAATGTAACACCCGTGTACCTGCTCTTCTATTGCCTTATCTAGCCCTGGCCACCAAAGGTAACTCCTAGCTAACGCCTTCATTCGCACTATACCAGGGTGCCCCTCGTGTAAGGATTTCAGGACTCTATCCCTCAGTGTGTCTGGTATGATGACCCTACTACCCCACAACAGGCATCCCTTATGGGCAGACAATTCATGTCTTCTTATGAAATAAGCCTGGAATTCCAGACCTGGACTCTTATCTTGCCACCCTGTGAATACCCACGTAGCCTCTCATCCAGATTGGTGAACTTGCAGAGGCGGGCGGCCTGTCGCAAGGCCGCAATGAACTTCGACACCGATTCGCCCAGCAGTTGGACCCTCTGGATGAACTGGAACAGCAAGGCCAGCTCGGACATTCGTGGCTTGAAATGCCTGTTCAGCTTCTCGGAGAGGTCTCGGAATGAGACAGTTCCGATCGGCGTTGGCAAGCACAGGCTTACGGCCAAGTCGTAAATGGCGGGCCCGCTTATGCAGAGCAGGGTTGCCACTTTCAGGCCATCTTCTGTGATCCAGTTTGCCCGGAGGAAATTTTCGACCTGTCCCAGGTGAGAGTCCCACCGTTCAGGGTGACGGATGTCGAATTCTCGGAGCTGACCAATCTGTGTCATCTGTGCGTCCGGCTTCTGTGAATCCTGCTCCACCAATGTGGCCGCTAGTGTGGTGGCTAGTCGGTTGTCATGGGGGGGGGGGAGAAAGATGCCTCTTTCCACCAGCAAGCGTTGCCGTCCCCTAGTGACTTTCAGCTCTTATGGTGAAGCAGGATCCCACCTTCATCGCCACTATATTGGGTTCTTGGAAGCAGGAAGGACGCCGAGACAGCATGGCAGATCTTTATTGGGGAGAGAAGGGTGGCATATAAATTTAATAAACCTAACCTACTGAGAGGTTAAGGGGTAAACGTTAATACACAACAAGAGATATGAAGAAGGATTTGATTTATATACTCATCTGTAGCCATACCACAGTAATTTCCAAAGTCTAACATGGCTTTTCATCTATCTAGTCAACTAGCAGTGTGATTTCAACTGTTGACAACTATATCTTTGCTGATTCAGTTATAACACCCCTCCAATTAATTCACCAAGCTTTCTCTAAATATAGCAACTCTTTCATTCTACACTCTGTGACCATCTGGTTTGTTTTCATCACCCTGTAATTGCAGGTATCTCCAGCTTGTCACATTATATACTTGCTGTTATAATTATACATTTCATTTAGTTTTTCTCTGTTTGTTTGGTTTTTTTGGAACATTTGTCTCAAAAAAAAACAACAATGGAGCAATTAAGACTCATTGGTTTTCCAACCTAGTTTATTCACTAGTTGTTTTTGGCAGATATTTAAATTCCCAGTATATCAACTCATGTTTATTATTCCTGTCTTGTATTTGTTTTATATAAATTAAAGGCATAAATGTGCAGTTTTTCAGCCCATGTACTCCACATTTGCATTATGTATTGAAGCCACAATCTTATAATAATTACTGGGAGCTAAGTCACAATCTGGGGTCACTGGATACACTAAGCTAAAATATGGATACCCTGAAGCTCAATCAACTGGATTAATTCAGTGAACTATTATTAAGTGAGCCAACTATGATTAAGTGAGCTAGTTCTGAGTAGACATAGAATAGAATAGAGCTGGAAGGGACCTTGGAGGTCTTCTAGTCTAGCCCCCTGCTCAAGCAGCAGTCCTATGCCATCTCTCAAACAAGTGACTGTCTAGCCTCTTTTTAAAAATCTCCAGTGATGGAGTGCCCACAATTTCTGGGGGTAAGCTATTCCACTGGTTAATTATCCTCACAGTAGTACAGTAGTAGCTGAAGTCTGAAGACTTCTAAAAGTGCTATAAAGTTTGTTAAATAATTCTCTAAAGAGCAAGCCCTATTTACTAGTGAGAAAACAAGTGGGATTTTTATTCAACTACTGTACAGCAGTGTTTCTCAGCCTTGCTAGCCTGAAAATGTATGGACTTCAACTCTCAAAATTACCTACCCAGCATGAAATATGTTGAGACTCGTCTAGAAAGAGGACAGAGAAGAGCAACAAAGATGATTAGGGGACTGGAGGCTAAAATATATGAAGAACGGTTGCTGGAATTGGGTATGTCTAGTTTAATGAAGAGAAGGACTAGGGGTGACATGATAGCAGTGTTCCAATATCTCAGGGGCTGCCACAAAGAAGAGGGAGTCAAGCTATTCTCCAAAGCACCTGAAGGCAGGACAAGAAGCAACGGATGGAAACTAATCAAAGAGAGAAGCAACCTAGAACTAAGAAGAAACTTCCTGACAGTTAGAACAATTAACCTGTCTCCAGAAGTTGTGAATGCTCCAACACTGGGAGTTTTTAAGAAGAGACTGGACAGCCATTTGTCTGGAATGGTATAGGTTCTCCTGCTTGAGCAGGGGGCTAGATTAGAAGATTTCCAAGGTCCCTTCCAGATTCTATTCTATTCTATTCTATTCTATTCTATTCTATTCTATTCTATTCTATTCTATTCTATTCTATTCTATTCTATTCTATTCTATTCTATTCTATTCTATTCTATTCTATTCTATTCTATTCTATTCTATTCTATTCTAAATAGATTGCAACAAAATTCATGAATTATAACTTTGCTATGGATGAATTAATGGATATTTAGAATAATAATTATTGGTAGATGAAATATATGTCAAAATACTATATTAAAATAAATGACAAAACGAAACATTAATGCATAATATATTAAATGAACAATAAAGTATAAAATAGATGAATAATCTGTCAATCATAAGTTAATAGATTTATTTCATTTATTAAACTATCATGAGTCCGAATTCAGGATGGAGCTTAGAATTATTAATATATGACCAAAAATGTATTACTATCTAGAGGTACAAGTGGTTCTTGAGAACCATTTTACTTGTTCTGCAATATTGATCTAAAGATTTCTCTATTGGAAGGTAATCTTATCCTAAAGCAAGAGCCGATAATGGGCAGATGGTTCAAGGTTTCCATAAAAAAACTGATGGAAAACTGATGGTTACAAGGTGCTGCTGCTAAGAACCCTCTTCTTAGGCTCAGCCTAAAATTTAGGCTCAGCCTATGTATCGCATCACAGAAAATACTATACTATCTCACTGCAGGCATTCTCAAATCTTTTCCTTACTTGGATGTTGGGAGTAGCTGTGTAATGAATGATATCTCAGCATCCAAGCAACATTTCCTAGATAATGAGAACCAGTGAAACTATGGGACTTCATAAACAGGCTTAGGAACATTTGGCAAATATCATTTTGATTATTTGTTGAAATAACGTACTGGAGCTTTCGACACTGTGCTCCCAGGGCAGTTAAAAATTGAAAAATAAGCAAGCAAACAAACAAACGTCATGTGGCCAAAGCAGTCTCTAAAAGAAAATGGAGTCATAGGTCAAATTGTAATAAATACAATTAGAAAAGCAAATGTGTTTTTTATTATACAGCAGCTCACATTGCTTTTTTTTTAAAGTAAAAATGCTTGGAAAAGGGGGAAAAAACAGCCTAGTGATAAAAATATAACTAGAATAGTGCCAAGTCTGTCTGCTAAATATGCATCACCACTAAGGAAATTATTGTACAGATTATCTGTCAGTTTCCCCTCCCCCCACCTCCAAAAGCTAAGAATCTGGGAAGAGATGAGAAAATATCTTAGGACTGTAAAAGAGGAAAGTTATATAAGATAATAATACATGCTAAAGTTCAATAACTCATCCCACTGGCCCTTCCTTCCCTGTGTTGTTGTTAGTTGCGAAGTCGTGTCCAACCCATCGCGACCCCATGGACAACGTTCTTTAAAGACTTTGGGTAGCATAGGAAACCAACAAAAAGAAAATTAAAAACATAATAATAAATCAGAAAAATGTCAAAAATCAAAACAAAATCTCAAAAAAGAAAATTAACTCTCTCTCCCCCCCATAAAACTCAAGGTAGGCACTCACAAACAGTCAGCTGGGCTGACCGCGTATTGAAATAACACAGGTTTGGTGTGCTAATGAAATTGCAGCAAGAAGGTGGGGTGGGGGAATTGCACATACTTCAGGAGATAGAATATTCCATAAAATAGGGCTTTAACAAGGAAGATCTGCCATCTCTCCCAGACCTGATATCCACATAGGCAGATTGACTTTCGACAAGGCATTCATTATCTGACGTAACTTGGGACTGTGCTGAATAGTGTTTTGACCAGAAGATTACTTATTGATGTATTTTATGGTGTGATCTTCACTTGCACCTATAAAATCTGAAGTGGAAGTCGGTTTGATAATTGTTTCAATGCATAAGATTGTAATAATCTTCCCAATGTGAAATATTTATGGTTTTATATTAGCAGGATACATATCATAAATATCATAATATTTTTCTAGGCCTTCATATTATTATTATTTATTATTTATTGAACTTATATACCTCCCTTCTCCCGTAGGACCCAGGGCGGTTCACAAGGCAATTAAAACAACATTACAATACAAAAAGTTAATAACAGTTAAAATAGATTAAATTATCCTTGATTAAAAATCTAAAACCCCTATAACTCTGATTAAAAACCCAATTACAATAAGTTAAAAATTAAAAATTCTCAGTCCTGGCTGGAAAGCTCAAAGAGCCAGGTCTTCAGGTCCCGGCGGAAGGAACGAAAATCAGGGGCAGTCCTGAGCTCTACGGGTAACTGGTTCCAAAGGGCAGGCGTGCCCACAGAGAAGGCCCTCCCCCTGGGTGTTGCCCGCCAGCAATCCTTTGCCCGCGGCACCCTGAGAAGGCCCTCCCTGTGGGAGCGCACAGGACGAAGGGAACTTGATGCCGGCAGCAGGTGTTCCCTCAGATATCCCGGACCCAAGCCATTTAGGGCTTTATAGGTCATCACCAGCACCTTGAATCTCACCCAGAGGGCAACCGGAAGCCAATGCAGCTCGCGGAGGAGAGGTGTTACATGGGGGTATCGGGAAGCCCCCATCACAACTCGTGCGGCTGCATTCTGCACCCTATGCATTTCAAGGAGCAAAGTAGGGTGATATGTGCATTTGCACAAGTGCAGATGCTTCTGATTTGAAATCTAAGAGCTTTATCCTTGGTCTAAATTCTCAATGGTTTATTCCAATAAAGAATTTTGATATATTTCAGTAATTGCATGTATGGGTATTGACCAGTAGAGGGCATCTTTCCCTAATTAGTTGTGTATTTCCAAAATAGGCTATATGTTTTGTTTGGTTTGGGTTTTTTTCTGGAGTAGCAAGGCTATTTTTATTGTCATGTAATTATAAGGGGAAAAGCAAAAAGAAGATAAGAAAAGGAACAGTGTTATTAGACTAATATTGTGCTGCTGAAAGAATACATAACACCTTTGAGTCAGACCCTTCAGTCATAATGATAAATAACTTGAATATCAGCACAACCAGCTGGTAACACACTCTGACATTTCTCTGATAAAAATAGAGATGGGGTATTGTGCACAATGGTAAAGCAAACACACTTGACTAAAGTGCATGCAGGCAAATGGCTCTATTTAATAAATGTGGTAAGCAAAATAAAACCTATATGGCTAGTGAAATACAACCAGAGAATATAATACCATGGGTTAGAAGACGTAAGATGGTGCCAAATTGAGAGATTACAGCATTGTGAAGAATAATGCCAAAGAAGCTGAGACAGGAAAGAACAAATTTTTCCAAAAGTGAAAACTGTGTCCAGATCAGGGGAATAAAACAGGTTATTTACACAATAGATATTCAAGTAAGCAACAAAAGATATGCGGGGAAAAAAATGATTGGCAGAACTGGATGAACTCAAAGGATTGGGGCAATTTCCCTTTAAGGAAAGGTGTCTATGTTTTAATTGCAGTTTCTTATGATGGTTATGTAATACCTCTCCTATTCTTTATGCATCTCCTCCCATTTCAGTTGCTGGGGAACGCAGCTCAGTTGTCTGTAGGCCTCCCATTAGAACAATAAGCTTAGATTAAATGGGGCCCAAATCTGAAGCAGAAATGTGTTACTTATACAGTATGTGCATTCTGTTCTCCCTTTGAGTATGAATCTAAAGGTAGAAATTTTAAAATTAGTCAAAATCTTCTTTTACAGAATCACCACCTAAAACTATGGTAATTCTTTAACATGAAAAGAATGAAATTGTGCTATCCAGGGATGTGAGATTATCCTTTATCTGCTGATAGGTTTAACCACGACCTTTGTTTACATTGTTTGTGATATCTGCAGGGAGAGAGTTTCAAAACAGGCAAAATGGTGGGTGGAGTTAAACATCAAGCTTTCTGTAATGTATAGGGCTTTGTCTTGTTAAGGGAACACCACGTGGGTTAATTGCTGGAAGGTTGCTTAAGCTGGGAAGCTGGCTAACGGCTCCCAGCTCCTCAGACAACCCATCTCCAGCGCTGCTATTTGTTGCCTCTAGGGTGGCAATAGGTTGCTTTAAACCTATTGGCAGCTGCCTAGAGGAGAAGGGTATAAATTGCTGCATTCACAGCCCAGTCTCTCAGTTCAGACCCTGCAAGCAATAAACAATGATCTTTGCTGAACTCACTCGCCTCGTCTCATCATTGAAGTGAAGAACCCAGTACATAATACTGGCAATGAAGGTGGGACCCAGATTGTTGGGGGCAATAAGCTGACTTAGTAATAATGCCGCTTGGGGTGTGTGTGAAAGCCCTAATAAACAGGCATATACATAGAATGAAGGCTACTGCTAAGCTTGTAAGCCGCCTTGAGTCTTCGGAGAAGGGCGGGATATAAATGGAATTAAAATAATAATAAAAAAGATCCTGCTCCTCCAACTGAGCTGAAGAGTCACTAGGGGAGAGTCAGCAGATGCTTGGCGGGAAAAGCAATTCCACCCCCCCTACGGTCAGCTAGCACAGCCATGCTAGTGACCACGCGCCCTGGGCAACGGAGGAGCAGGACAAGAAGACGCCAAGCACCAGCCGCGAAGACCAGCAGAAATGGCCAAGGTCAAAAAGCTGGAAGAATTCAACATAACTCAGCCAGAAGGGTGCTACTCGTACCTGTCCAGGGTCGAGAACTACCTTTGAGTGAACCAGGTCGCCAGGGACGGACTGAAGGCAGCCACGCTCCTCTGTGTGTGTGGCCCAGCAATGTTCGACATAGCAGAGAACCTGTTCGCACCAACACCGTTGGAGTCAGTATCATTCATGGACTTGAAGAAGCTCAGAGACCACTTCTAGCCCAAGCTGTCGGTAATCGCTTGGCGCTATGCATTTGAGCAAAGAGTCCAGCAACCAGGTGAAACCACATCCAAGTTCATCGCAGCCTTGAGACAGGCCGCATGCCTGTGCCAGTTCTCCGACATCGAGGAGAGGCTACGAGACCGGCTTGTCTGCGGTCTCCGCAACCGAGAGCTACAGCAGAAGCTCTTCGCCAAAGAGACTCTGTTGTTCCCAGACACACTGAAGGAAGTCATTGCGGACAAAGCTGCCAGCGGGGCCGTACGAGCCATGCGGCCCACCAGAACTGCACAACATGAAGAAGCCATCCACCACAAGGACACCAAACACACAGAAGACCCTGAAGACGACACAGAAGTTGACAAGCTACACAGACACCACAACCAACAGCGTCGCAGCGACAAGCAACATGAGGCCACTTACAAGGGAGATCCCTTCCTTAGATGCCCAGGTTGTGCCGGCTGCCACCAACGCTTGGACTGTAGGTTCCAGGCAGCCACGTGCCAGGCCTGCGGAAAGACAGGCCACATTGCGTCCGTCTGCAGAGGTCGCCAGAGGAACTGGCCATCGAATCGCCAGTTGGAAGATCCAACCAGGAGAGGTACCGGGGCCCTGGGACAGTATAGTGTGGGGTTTTGCTCCAACCGCAGAAGCATTTGCCGTACCGGGGCTTGCCGCCCAATTAAGCCAAAGTATAGACTTCAGGTGGAGCTGGAAGGGGTCCGCTGCAAGATGGAGCTGGACACAGGCTCCGCTGTTTCTATTATTTCCCTTAAAACATTTAATTTTGTTTGTAGTCGCAGTAAGAGATGGGCCAAGCTAAGGCCATCTGATATTGAACTATCTGATTTTCAGAATGCCAGAATTGCAGTCAAGGGTGAGGCCACACTAGCCATTAAATTTAAGGGGTTTTCGGGGTACCTGGATGTTGTCCTAGTAGGGGGTCAGTGAACAATCCTGATCGGGCTCGATTGGTTTGATGCACTAGGCATCCAAGTAACCGGGATCAACCGGACACAAGTTGAGAGTCTAGCGACAGTATGCGAGGAATTTGCAAATGTGTTTGATTCAGCTCTGGGGACATACACGGGCCCACCAATAGCATTTAAACTAGATCCAAATGTAGTGCTAGTCAGGATTAAACCTCGTAGGGTTCCATTTGCTCTTAAACACAAGATAGACACTGAACTAGATAAACTCGTTGAACAGGCCGTACTGCAGCCAGTAGATGGGGTGAGTGGGAGACCCCAACCATAACGCCACTTAAAGCCAATGGGGAGGTCAGAATCTGTGCAGATTACAAATGCACAATTAACCGTGCACTCAAACAGCACGCATACCCAGTACTAGTAGTAAGCCACATCCTGGCATCATTGCAGGGTGGCACCATTTTTGCAAAATTGGATTTGGCTCAGGCCTACCAGATGCTCCCTGTTGATGAGGCCACAGCCCCAGCACAGACTATTGTAACCCACAGGGAGTGTTTAAAGTAAAGCGCCTGCAATTTGGGGTCAGTGTAGCCCCTGGCATTTTTCAGGGCATCATGGAACGAACACTCAATGGCATTCCAGGGGTCTGCCCCTATTTCGATGATGTGCTCATTGCCGGTGAATCCACTGAGGTGCTAGCAAGGAGGCTCAGAGCTGTCCTACAAAGGCTGCGTGAAGCAGGCCTCAAGCTTAAAAAGAATAAGTGCAGTATCGGAGTCCCCTGCACTGAGTTCTTGGGGTTTCGCATTGATGCTGACGACATCCACCCTGCTGAGTCTAAAGTAAAAGCCATTCAAATGGCACCCAGCCCTAAAACAAAAGGAGAGCTGCAGGCATTCCTAGGCCTCCTCAATTTTTACCACACGTTCCTTCCTAACAAGGCTGCAGTGGCAGAGCCGCTACACCGGCTCTTGGATAAAAATGCTACATGGAAGTGGACTAGTGTTCATCAAAAGAGTTTCCAGAAATTGAAGTCCCTTCTGTCCGTTAGTTCCACTATCACTCATTTCAAGGAGTCAAAGCCAGTTTGCTTAGTGTGTGACGCGTCCCCATATGGGGTGGGTACAGTCCTAAGTCACTTAGAGGGAGATGGAACTCAAGTTCCAATTGCTTTTTATTCAAGGACACTGTCCTCCGCTGAGCGTAATTACACTCAAATCGACAAAGAGGCATTGGCCATAGTTGCTGGAGTTAAAAAATTCCACAACTACTTATACGGCAAGGACTTCATGGTCTTCACAGGCCATAAACCACTATTGGGGTTATTCATTACAGACAGACAGACATCCCACATTTTATCCCCTAGAATGCTTAGATGGTCCATTTTTTTATCAGCTTATACTTTTAAGCTAATTCACAAACCTGGCAAGGATATGGGCCATGCAGATGGCCTGAGCAGGCTTCCACTGCCTCAAAATGAACCAGATTCAGCCCCAGTGGCCCACATTTTGTCCATTCAGGACTTGCCAGAGTTTCCCCTCCATGCGGGGGACATAGCTGCAGAAATGGCAGCAGACAAGACACTAAGTAGAGTGCTATTTTGGGTACATACAGGGTGACTGGATAAAAGCCCAGGTCCTGAGTTTCAGAGCTATTTTACAAGAAGACAAGAGCTCTCAGCTCACAAGGGTTGTATTCTTTGGTGGAACAGGGTCATAGTTCCTACCTCACTAAGAGACAGGGTTTTGCAATCACTGCATGAAGACCATCCGGGTATTGTTCGCACGAAAGCTTTGGCTAGAAGCTATTTATGGTGACCAGGATTAGATAAAGCCATTAAGGCCTAGGTGCATGGGTGTTATACATGCCAGAACAGCAACAGGGAAAAGCCCAGCAGAGCTGCGCTGGGGGAGGCGCCTAATCACGAAGCTGGACAGGTTGCACCCAGACTGGGTGGCAGCAGAGGCCTCTCGCCCCAAACCCACCAGGGGGCTGCAAGTGGGCGACAGGGTGTGGGCCAGGAACTACGGGCATGGGAACTTGTGGGTGCCAGGGAAAATCACTAAAACGTCAGGTCCTCTCTCATACGAAGTGGCCCTAGAGGGCGGGCGAGTTGTCCGTCGCCATATCGATCAGCTTAGGAAGCGTTTTCCTGAATGGCCACAAAGCAAGGACTTCATCACAGGTCCTTTTCACGGACCACAAACCGGCAGCCAGGCCGATCAATTCATAGGCTCTCAGTGCTCAAGCAGCCAGAGCAATGGGGAGATGGCCGTAGGGGAGGAAAGCCCAGGAGTGCAACATGGGTCCCCTGATGGAGAAAGCCAACCTGAAAACTACAGCCGCTGTGCTAACTCTGCGGAGCAAACTGACTCTGGGATGGGCCAACCTGGAAGGGCCAGCCAGAGAATTCCGAGTCAACCAGACTCACTTGAACTTAAAGACACTGGTCTACCCAGCCCGGCGGGCAAGCTGGTAGGCCAGGAAGTGCCTGGGTCCCCCAGGCGTTCCACAAGGGTTCGCAAACCTCCTGCATATCTACAAGATCTTGTTCTGAAATAATGAAGCTATAATGTTGTCTGTATCCTTATTGTGCTGCTAGCTAGGAAGCATCTGTATTAGCTAGGATGGAAACGTGTAAACGCACACTATTGTTGTACCTTTGCAAACTTGTATTGCTGTAATTATTTTCCTTTTGTTGTTATAATGTTTGTACATTCTAGGGGGGAGGGGTGTAATGTATTGGGCTTTGTCTTGTTAAGGGAACACCTCGTGGGTTAATTGCTGGAAGGTTGCTTAAGCTGGGAAGCTGGCTAACGGCTCCCAGCTCCTCAGACAACCCGTCTCCAGCGCCGCTATTGGTTGCCTCTAGGGCGGTAATAGGTTGCTTTAAACCTATTGGCCGCTGCCTAGAGGCCAGGGTATAAATTGATGCATTCGCAGCCCTGTCTCTCAGTTCAGATCCTGCAAGCAATAATGATCTTTGCTGAACTCACCCGCCTCGTCTCGTCATTGAAGCGAAGAACCCAGTACATACTTTCCACCTTTTTAAAATATATGTGAGACACATCTACCAAGGGCAGGGTTTGCACCATTATGCTGCATTGATCATCTTATCTGGTTTGACCTTCTCTGAATGTTGGTGTTAGTAAATGCTAGACAACCCTGCTCCATTGGGTCATCATTTCAGAGATAATTTCTTGACAGATTCCTCAATGCCTTCAACAGTGATAGAACTTCTAATGTACTGCATTCATTGGAAAAGTTGCAATACATTCAGAGAATTATCTGCCGTGAAAATGCCCCATGCTGAACTGTATAGCACAAACGTCAGCACAGGAAATGTTTATGTCATTTTCTATTATGTCATACAGTGCTCTATGATCATGTTAATGTTACAACATATTTTAGAGAGCCTTGGTGGAGTAGTGGGCTGCAATTAGTGCAGGTTCGCATCCCACCAGGCTCAAGGTTGACTCAGCCTTCCATCCTTCCGAGGTAGGTAAAATGAGGACCCAGATTGGTGGGGGCAATTAAGCTGACTTTGTAATAATGCCACTTGGTGTGTGTGTGAAAGCCCTAATAAGTAGGCATATACATATAATGAAGGCTACTGCTAAGCTTGTAAGCTGCCCTGAGTCTTCGGAGAAGGGTGGGATATAAATGGAATTAAAATAAAAAAATAAAATAAAAATATTTTATAAAAAAAATCTGCCAAATTTCAATTCCACAGGAGACATGGGTCCCAGATTTTGGACAGCCTTCTGTATGATACCATTTAAGGTATCTTGGTTCAGAAGCAATCACTCTATGATGCATTGTTTCATCCAATTAAAGATCATAATAGTCAGGAGTTTAGCAGTATATAGGTAGATGGATCTGCTACCTTTAACTTCAGTTTAAGGTCCTTAAAATTGAATCACTTCTTCCTGTACGTAGCCCATTTTATAATATTTCATTTTATAATTCTGGGTTTCGGAGAAACATTGCCATCATTCTTACAAAACACAGATTGTAATGTATTTGCCAAGTAGCTCAAATGGCATACTTGTCTGGCCTGCATACAATAACTGTAAGGAGAAAATCTGCATAGGGCACAAATGTTGATGTGTCATAAAATGGCCATAATGATGGCATGTCTTTCTTATATATTCTGATACTTCATATGCAGTAGCAACAGCCAATGCTTTTGGCCTCTCACTCATGCAAACATTGACTTATAATGCACTATTCTTAGAATGGTGTGCTATGAGTCAAGTATTGGGACTCTTTTTAAATTCAGCAATGATGCTAATGCATAATATAAAAAGGGCCTATTTCAAATTGCATGCCCATTTTAGTAGAGAGTTGCTTAAGCAATCTTTATAATGTTTTTAATATCCTGATGTTTTGCCTAAGTCCTGAGCAATTGCAAACATAATATTTTAGTGGGATACCCCCCCACAAGTAACATAGACTTTTTCAGTATTCCTTATTATGTCTGGCCGAGTAGAAATAAGAAATAAAGATTATGTTCTTTCAGCAAAGCCAAGGCGACATTGTAAAGGCATTTCCTTTCCTGGACCTAAATTAGAGATATAATTATAAGATTGACAGCTCTAATATTCATGTAGCTATCTTGGGGCCAACCTTTGCTTTGCCCTAAACAACAGGACAAGTAACGACAACTAAATCTCTTCCTGCCTTGCATTTGCTTGGCTCCCTTCTAGCTATTTCTTTTTCACATCTTTCCTTTAGTCATTGCTTTCTGCTGATGAAGTCTTTGGCTTCAGAATGAGACTGCTAATTTGTTATTATGTGTTTGCTCAGAAGTCAATCCAATTCTATTCAGTCAGACTGCAGCCCTAGAATCCTGCACAATCTTTAAAAAGAAATCTGATTGCCAAGTGTAAGAGACATTTATTTCTGTTTCATTTATTCTCAATATCCATTTGGAAAGCTCCAGACAGATCCTTGAAAAAGGAAGGTTTGCTTTATCAATTTCCAAGTCCAAAATGTAATTATCAGTTCTGGTTTCACCCTGGAACAGCAAATACTACCGAGGATTTCATCATCTCTGCTGTGTCATTGAGCTAATGTATAAGGTGAATCGAAGGACAATGACAATAATAAAATAGCCAGTTCCCAACAAAAACAATTCCCAGGGCTCTTGAATGGCCTTTGGGATTTCATATCCGCTTCTTCAATAGTTAGATGGACCAATTATCAAAGGAGAGCACTCCCCAACATGTGGCAGATGATGGCTTCACTAAGGTATTTTGCAGACGTTTCAGAAGATCCTTTAGTCATGATAGCCTAGTACAGTGATGGCGAACCTTTTAGACACCGAGTGCCCAAAAACTGCCCCCCCTGCCGCCCACCCCACCCACTCTGCCCCCATCCTGCCCGCTCTGCCTCCGCACCCACCACATCCACAGCCCTCTGCAGCAGATCGCTCAGGCGGCCTTGCAGTGCCATGGTGACCACGCCCTCTGCCCGCACCCCATAGCATCATCTGTGCATGACAGGATGCAAGGTTGGAGTCTTGTCCCTGCTGCGCGGCTGCCATGTCCTTGGCTTTGCTGCTCCGTGTGGGCTGTGCCCAGGGGCGACTCTCCTGCGGGGGGGGCTGCTGGTGAGGAGGGGGAGGCGGGGCTTAGGTGATGGTGCATGTGCCCACAGAGAGGGCTCTGAGTGCTGCCTCTGATTGCCATAGGTTCGCTACCACTGGCCTAGTACTTTGAATCTTGAGAAGCAGATCACTTGAATCCACAATTCAACCCATTATCCACCGTGTTTTTAAACTAAACTTGTACAGTTTAGCTTTCAACAAAGCCAAACCGTACCAGAGGGAGAAGGGTTTTTCTCAGATGTCAGATGCTGGCAGATGGGAAAAGATAACACAATGTTGGAAAGACAAGAGGTGTAAATGCTTCTTGGCATGCCATGATTTTCTTTACCTTTTATCCCCAATACTCATGGAGGATGTTGCTCAATGATCAGTGTCAGAGAAAGTTGCAACAGGCATTCTAGCCAGAGTTTGCATACCTTGTTTTGGTTCTTAGCAGCAACAATTTTGGGACTGACTATTCCAGAAGGCCACTACTCAATATCTGAATATACAAAAGCAGGGAACAGCGCTCTAATTATTTGCTTTTCTAATATAATACAAATCAAACTGACTCTCCCTCCCTCCTTCTTGGGTCTAAGCAATGTCTAAATGCAGTATTGGTTGTCTTGTTAAGCCATTAATTTTGCCTACAGCTCCATTGTTTGTGAAGCAGAATTATGTGGAATTCATTGCTTTACTGAGAAAACACTTTAGGAATTTTCTTTTAAAGACAACTTATCAAATGATGAGTAAATATTATACATACATTATTGAAAAGTCTGGTGTCCATGCTTCTTAAATCAATGTTCAGTGCAATTAAATTAGAAATAAAACAGGTAGCTCAGAAGAAGAAGCACAACAAAATCAATTGTGAAGCGGTGAAGGAGATAGGAAAACATGCTTTCGGGAAGTGTTTTGCAGTTTTATATTTCAGAGCAGTGCCTTCCTTACTCAAAAGTTCATGACACTGAACCACCCAATTTGCAACTCAGAATAGCAAAAATGCATTAAGCTCTGATGCTCAGCCCATAAGGCAATTGTGAACAGCATTCGTATTCTGCTGGGAAGAATACTTTAGAAGTGCCCATCTTGCTCTATTTTAATTCTATAAGGAGTTAGATTAGATCATAAAGATGAGTTGTCTGGGGAGTGCAAGGGCTCAGTGGTTAAAGGTGCCAAGCTTGTCATCTGGAAAACTGACAGCCTGGGTTTGAGCCCCGAGTGCTGCACAATGGGAAGAGCTCCCATTACTGTCCCAGTTCCTGCCAGCCTAGCAGTTCAAAAGCATGCAAATGCAAGCAGATAAATAGGTACCACTTGATTGGAAGGTAACAGTATTCTGTGTGCCTCAACATATAGTCATGCTGGCCACGTGAGCACAGAAGTGGCTTCAGATGATGCTGGCTCTCTTGCCTAAGAAACGGAGAGGAGCGCCGCCCATTAGAATTGGACATGATTGAACAAGGAAAACCTTTACCTTTATGAGTAGGCTGAGGCTACAAATTCCTATTGGTCTTAAAATGCATTAATTTGAGGTTGATTAGGACTAGGCTTTTCTCTTCATCTAGTGCTACTAATTGTGTGAAGGGGAATAAATACATACGGAAGAATCAGATAATCGGGATTTGATGAAAAAGCATCCCTCTGTTATTTCTTTTATAAAAGGATGAACACCGGAGAGTACCAAAGAAAGATTTTAGTCATCTATATTTCCTATGATGGCAGTTATGTCGCCTTATTCTTGCCCTATAATGGCTCTGTGCAATGGTTTGTGTCCTCTGTGACCAAACTAGACACAATTTTCTCTTTTGTTTAATGGTTCTAATTTATCTCTCTGATCTGATGGACTAAACTATTGAGAACTGATGTTCTTGCAATGTTTCTGATTTTAATTAGGAATCTGGTACTAAAAACCTAACCATAATATCATTAACAGCACAGTATGATGTCAGCCAAAATCAATTAAAACCTCTACTAAAACAGATTAAAAGAACAATAACCCAAAACAAATATAAAATATGTAAATGATATCTCTGTCACATACCATCTCTTCAGAGCAAGCCTTACACTTGGCCCTCACTCTGCTGTCATGTCAGGAAGCCTGGAAGACCAGCTTTTTCCCCACAGGCATCAGGCCAGGACATTATGTGTATTGATTACTTGAGTCAATACTGTTTAATTTTTATGCTTTCCCTCCCCCACAGTACATCACATTTTTAACTCTTTTTCTAATTGATAGTTATTACTTGTTTTAACTTTTCATAAGTTGCCCAAAGCAGTTGGTGAGTGGGTGGCCTGAGAAACTGGAGTCATATACAAACAAATAAATTAATAATCCAGCACTGTGTAACAAGAGGATAATAATCCTACTTCCCCCACTATAACTCAGAATTTTTTTTTCTCCTCCACATAAAAAAAGAAACAGTGGTAGGTTGAAGTACAAGCCAACTACAATTTTTTGGTTCCTATATCTGGTTTCCATATCCACCAGGAACATGTGTTCTTAATTTACCACAATCTTTTTTCTAGTTTTTGATTCATTTATGGTAAATCTCTATCATAAATCTTTCTCCACTCAGATATTTCCTATCATTAAACAATGTCTTCATTATTATTTTTCCCTGGGATCTCCCATCCTGAATGCAATTTATTGGAAAAGCACTTGTTGAGGAGAGAGCTGAGAAACCATAGCTTATTCAATACTATGTAACATTAGTTATCTAATTACCCAAATTGCATGGCCTTGCATTCATCACTACTGCCCTTCCAGCACAACAGGCAGTTTATTTGTTGTTATTAAATAAACTTTTAGTTAACTCTATTTAAGATTTCAACACCTTTATCTTCAAACAGCTTTATCTTGATGGCTTTATAAGCCTAGGGTTGTTGCTTTATTTTGTGAACATTTGTATAAAAATTTCCAGAAACGACAGAATAATTTAAGAACATTATTATTGACTTGTTTGGGAAATATATTACCCTACTTGATATTTTATAATGAGTAGTAGCCTTGTGAAACAAAAATACACATTGAAATTTTATGGAGCTGTTTTCCTGCGTATTCATACCATAGCCCAATAAACCAAGATTACAGAAAATGGAATTATCCCATTATTTGCTATTGCTTTTTGGAAAAAGAAAGGTAGAAGGGCACACCTGTAGAGGAACCACTCAATGAGAGGATGCAACTGATCGCAAATGAAGCTGAATACCAGCTTACCAGCCATTGACAAAGTAGCTCATCTGAAGAGGTGTTTTTAAAAGCTGGTTTAAAGTCAGACTGACATGAGGATAGGACAGGAGCAGCTGAAGTTAGATACGCCATACATTCCTCATGACTCAGACTGAATAACTGGTGATCAACACCACTTAATAATAAGGATTCATGTGTTCTACATACCTTACAATTCTTATTGCCAACATTAGAAGAAGCAGGAATGAGGAAAGCAGGATATGATAGAAGACCTACATCTGTTTAGCAGGAAATGTGCAATAAACATACAATACAATAATACATGTGATTGTTAGCAACTATGTAATTGCTAAGAGTTGACACCTACTTGCTAGCATATAGCCAATCAATCCATACAAAGATGTCTGAAAATATGACTAGCAGAAAAGTTTGGCTGCTGTATTTTGGTTTGTTCTAGTAATCAACTCATGTAAGCTTAAACTGTAATGGATTTTTCATCAGACTTTAATTATAATATTGAACACTTGGTAAAGTAGCAATGTTTTTCAAGTAGCTATAGGATTCCACATGGACTGTTTTGACAGAAAGCAATCTTTAATCTCATTGGGAACTTTGATTTGTAACTAATTCAGTGAATAAATGGAATGAATTTTAAGAACAGGAAATATAGCTAGATCTCTTTCCATTAGACAATTTACTGTGTAAGAGTTCATTTCTGCATGAATTGTGATCTCATTTTCAGATATTCTTAGTTTCTATAACCATTTAGGAACTGGGCTACAAATAGTTCAAATGACTTTGCAATTTTATATGATTCATCCAGAGAAAATAGATGAGAAATTTAAACAAAAGCTCTGGAAGGTAAAGAATCATCCGTGAATGTTAAGTGTTCCTGTCTTTTTTCCCCCACAAGCCTCATGAGAAAGGCTGAGAACCCACCTCTATTTTAAAAGAAATATGCTGTATTTCAAGATCACGTCTTGACTCTTTTTTGTAGGGCTGTGCAGTAACCATATGATTTGGTTTGAAACTTAATTTGTCAGAGCTGAGACATGATCTTGTTCTTGTTTCAAACTGTGGGACAGCACACTGGGTTAACTCTCCTTTTTAAAACAAAGGACCACCATTCTGTTGAAAGATCCATCACATTGATGCAATATATAACTAGCATTGCTCCTCTTCCTCTGGTTAAATAAACCAGTGGCCTTTTTTTTAAAAGTCACTGGGTATATGTCTACAAGCAGGTCTCCTCCAGACTTCAGAAGATCAGTATGTTAAGGCAGGCTTCTTTGATCCCCTGATCCTCTTTCTAATTGTGTCTTAATTTGGGAGAAAGGTTGCTATCCAGTTGACTGATAAAGAAGGAATAATATTGTATAAGCTATCAATTCTAATCCTATTTCACTACAACCACATTGTTTAGTCTTATTCAGCCTGTTGATCCACAGGACACCTTTTTATTTTTTGCATATATTACTACCCAATTTGATCACCACATCCTCTCTTCAAGCCTTTGATTTTTCCTACCTTAATGTAGGGCTTTCCATTTATTGCTCCAGGTTCTTAAGAATCTCTGGAATTTTGGTACTGTTTCCCCAGTTGTTAGGAAACATCTACCCTTCTTTGTATTGCCTGCAAACTGTGTAATGATATATTATAACCCCTCAATACAAGTCTTTCATAACTATATTGAACAGTTAGAATAGTTTATCACTCAAAACTGAGTATTTGTTGTGTGTGTAACCAAGTTCTGGACCCACCAAACAGCAACATAATTCAGCCCATATTTTGTCATGATCAGCAAAGCAAACAAAGGCAGCTTGAAGCTGCCTTCCCAGCAGGCTTGGGATAAGAGGAAAGTGACATGATGATGACACTTATTTAAAAATGGATTAGTTCGTGTTCATGATATGGTAAAGAAGACATGATAATGAGTCATAAGACTGTAGAAAAAAGACTGAATTTAATTTTACAAATTCTACTAGACTGCCAAATAGGATTTGCAATATATATATATATATATATATATATATATATATATATATATATATATATATATCATACCTACCATCTATCGATTGATCAATTGAACTTCATCATCATCATAATCTTCATATCCTTGTTAACTATTTTCTTGATACAATTCTCTGATTTATATTCCCCACCTCAGCAGATTACAATAAGTATAATTAATTATATCAAAAAGCAAGTGACAGAAGAAACAAGAAAAACTCATTACAACTTGATCCTTTAAAAGAACTTTGGAAAAGTATTATGATACAGATTTGTACAGAAATAGGTTAAGTATCAGAAATCTTTTTAATTAGCTAAAATCTTTCTCTCTGAAGCACAGGTTGTATTACAGGAAGTAGGGCTTGGTGTTATGTAGAGAAATTGTTAAACAGAAGTGTTCTTAGAATTTCCTAGTGAGATGATTGTGAGATGACAGGGAAAACCAATATTTATACTGAATTCATTTTCTCTGCCACTTTCTATATTTTTGGGATAGAATTTGAATTGTGACCATGTCCCTTCCTCCTCATCTGAAAACTACTCCAACTCAATTGGCTGATGATGCTCAGCTTATTGCTTTCCTGAGATGTGTTGCTTTGAGATATTTTGGGTTTCTCGTGCAGTGAATCTTCCATCTAAACAGAGATTCCATTTCCAAGCAGAGATGGTGTGGTGGCAGCAGTCAAAGTAGTTTTGATCTTACTCTAATGGTAACCAATGCAGGAACCCAGTAGAGTGGCTGCTCAACAAAAAACTTGTGTGGACAATTACTTGGGCTCACAATTTGTCTGGTTGCTTATTTAGCTGATCATTTTCGCTCTCTTTTTCCCATTGTTTTACAATTTAATCAAATATGAGTTCTGCTCATTTTAGAGGTCTGATCATCTCAATCTCTCTATAAATCATAATAAGGAAAAAAAACCAATTAACTTGGCTCCAGGATATAAATCTGAATGCCTTTCCATACTGTCAGATAATGTCTTAAATAAGTTGCAGAGCTGTTCTATCAACATTTATTCAGTTAGCTATGATTCATTTTGTGAGACTTCTAAGTTCAGATGAAGCTTTTTTTAGCTTGTCTTCAAGTTAATAGTCATGTCAGTATATGAAGTACACACTAGTCTTTTTTTTATTGAAAAGTTTTACAATATATTTTGAATACAACCCCCACCCCTCCCCCACCCCTCCCCACCCCTCCCCTCCCCCCTCCCCGACTTCCCAGAGCTAAATACAGGGTATAAAAGTACAAACAAACATAATCTAAAATATGCAAACAACAATAAAATATTAAATTCTATCGCACTTTAACTCTCAGTAAAATAACTACAAGCTAGTTATACATCATATATATCCGCTACTTATTCAAATGCTAAATGAAACTTTTTAGTCCCATATTTATTCTGAATATAGTCAATCCATCTCCTCCACTCCACAATGTATCTCTGTTGCGACTGGTCTTTCAAATACGCTGAGATCTTTGCCATTTCCGCCAAGTTAGAAACTTTTAAAGTCCATTCTTCTATAGTCGGCAGTTCTTCCTTCTTCCAATATTGCGCTATTAAAAGTCTCGCTGCCGTAATTAAATTCAACATCAACTTAGTATCTACAACGGTGGTATCTGTAGTAATACCCAATAAAAACAATTGCGGAGAAAACTTTAACACACTAGTCTTCACCATGAAATATATTACTGTGATTGCATCTCCTTTCATCCGTAGATTATGCTAACTGCTATGGAGGTGGTTTGCCACTGCCTTCTTCCAAATGGCTTTCTCATGTTCCCTATCTAGCCTATAGCTTGTAATATTCAAGTGATCTCCCATTAAAGTAGGCCTGATTCTTCTTGGTTTTCAGGCTCAGAATCAGCCAGATGCCTCCACCTTCTGAAACATCAAGGAAGAAAAGCAGGAAAGCAAATATAGACATTCCTACTGCCATTTCCACAGAATTTATAGCAGCTGTAGGATTGCATATCGACCCTAGTGTTTATAACTATGCACTAAGGCTTTAATTATCATTACAAAATTGGCAGAACGTAACCTATTTCCTCCCCAGAATAGTCACAGCATAGTAAAAACATGGCATTATCCATTTCCTGTTGTTAGGTGACGGCTTACTGCAGCCTTTTGCAATCTGGTGCATGGGTTGGACTATAATTCTTTTAATTCCTAATTCACATGAGTTCAAAGAGGATACAAATAACCTTTTTTAACACACACCCAACAATATCCAAGCAGAAGGGAGAAGGGGACAAGCTGTATAGATCTATCTGGTCCTCTCTCCAAATCAGTCCCCTGGTCTGAAGAACAGATGATTAGGAAGAGAGATTGAAACTTACTACTGACAATGTCATTGACAATGACAATGATACAATGTCAAGCATCAATTACCCTTCAATATTTTCACCTCTCCAAATTTGTGTTTGTGGACACATGCAAATTTCAGGGCAAAGTTTTCACAAATGATGGAATACTTTATTAGTGTTACCACTACAGGAAAGGAGCATTTGATTTGATCTGAATTCTGTGGATTTTATAAACTATCAACACTTTTGCAGCAGTGTTCATGAGTTCTGAAACTTTAATGTTTACACTTTTGACTATGATTTTGGAATTGCAACATCAATTAGTTTCAGTTTCCAATGGGTTCTTCACCATCATTAGATCATGTCACCAGAACAATGTCTTTAAATCTGAAACAGGCACGTTCACTTAAAAAAATCAAGTGACAGGTGAGTGGGTTCACTGTTAAGAGTAAGGCTTTCCTCTCTCACAGTTCCTTCAATGACATAAGTTATCCCTTGACATTCATCATAGAACTCATCTTGTGTTAAGCGTGTTTGTGATAGGCTGCAGGATGATAAGAGGAAACCTGGTGGATCGTCCACCTTTCTCACACATCATTTTTCCTTCTGTAAACTGGACCATCTTCTCCCTATTTTCTCTGTAATTTGCAGCAGGTCATTGTTTTCAGAAATGTAGAGGACTGTTTGGTTTCAGCTGGAGTTACAATTATGCAATATACAACAAAGATTTGTCTGCTAGAGAATTAACTAACCAGTCATTAATGGTCTCAGTTATTCACATAAGCCCCTTTTCTATGTTGAAGGAAAAGTCTTCATCAGGGTCCAGTCCAAGCCAGGAATAAACAGCACGGTGACTGCTTTAGAAAGAAGGTTGTAGTTTATTGAAGAAGAGAGCCAGACAGAAAGATGGCTCTGGAAGAAAAGAGAGAGCACATGTAGTACGGAGTGGGTTTTTATACCTTCTTGGGCTTTTGTTTGGAGTTGTTCCTGTGTCATGAACTTTGACCTGAGTCTGAGTGTGTCTTTCTGGTATTCTGATGGTGGTGAGTTAATCCTATTATGTCCTGTCTTAGAGTTCGGGTGGGGTATGTAGATGTTAAGAGTCTTTGTCTTCCTGATCTCTTCAGCTTCTAGCTGGAGGGCTCCAACTTTCCTGAATGAATTATTACATCTGCATTTCTAAAAGCTGGTTTCTGCGGAGTTGTCTGGCCTCTCTCTCTCTCTCTCTCTCTCTCTCTCTCTCTCTCTCTCTCTCTCTCTCTCTCTCTCTCTCTGTGTGTGTGTGTGTGTGTGTGTGTGTGTGTGTGTGTGTGTGTGTAGACGTTTCTGCCTTTGTAAAGATCTTCTCCATTATTCCTTTGGGGAAATATATTCTGCCTTTTTAATATTTTTAAAATATTTCTTTTCTCTGGATTTTTGCCCACATCTATATCTAGAATAGTTTTAAACAAGTATGACCAAAAATTAGGGACCAAAGGGTGTGTGCATAAACATTAGCTACATGAATATTTTAGACTCACATCCTATTTGATTAAATGTCAGCTTGTTTTATAAGCCTTTTCTGGCTCCATTGCAATTTATTTGAACAAGAGCAGAGGTGGTCTTCTTGTGCTTGCTGGTACTTCAGGATGATCAATTGGAGAAAGCTCTGCTTGGCACATGATGTTTCAAAGCCAACAGGGCTGAAAACAATTACAAGACATTTCTAACTGCTTTGAAAGAATGATGAGTAAAAAAATGTTGATAACGTAGAAGTGCTCTAACATCAGAGCAGATAATTAAGAATCTCAGCAACATCATTAATGATGAGGCCAGGGCCTGTTCTCTTAGTGGGGATGCTAATGAAGTACTCTGCCTTTCTTTATCTATTACTGTTAACCAGAATAAAACAGCTCTGATGTCCAGAAACATCCCTTCTTTTAATTACAAAAGATCCTCCACAGAATCATAATAAAATCAATGCCATACAGAGCACTGAATCTAATCCAGTCAAAATTAAAGCACCCCATACAGATGGCTGTCCAGTCTCTGCTTGAACATATTCAGTAAAGAGGTATTCACCATCTTTCTGGATAATTGGTTATACTTTCAAGCTGTTAATATTAGGGTTTTTTTTTTCTTACCTTCGTATATTTTCTAACCATGATTCTGTGTCTGCATTATGCTGTAAAAGAGAAAGGTCCTGGCTATATCATTCTTATAAAACAGAGAAAAGAAATAGTTCATGTGCAAAATAATAATAGTTCATGTGCCAAGATCAACCTGTGGTTTGCTAAGTTAAAGGCGCATTTGAATTTCTCTTAAACTCTTTGTTTGTTTTACATTTGCGAATCCTGCAGTGCTGATGCCAACCATGTCTAGTTGCTTAGCTTTCCAACAGGGCTCTATTCAGTATCTTTTACAAATCCCGTGTTCTTGGATTTCATCCAGAATGGACCCTGGCTGCATTTATTTTTCCCTTTTTTTCTCTGTTGTTATAAATCTTGATACATTATATTATTTCAATACCATGACATTTATAAGATATAATTAAAATTTCTTGGCATTCTATTATTTAGATAACCTGGAATACTGTAAATAAAAGGAAAAAAAAGATAAATATTCTATTCCTATTAGCTACAATTTACGATAGCAATGTTACAAGCATTAAAGTTATTTGGCATTTTCATTCAAAGTTAATATTGGAAAGGAAAAAAAATCCATAGCGACTTGCACCAAGATATTTATTATATAATAAAGTTTTTGTTCTTAAACTAAATTATTTAATATTAAAATCTCCATTGTTACTTAGTATGTATGTGTTTATATACATAAATATATGCGTGTTTACATAATACATATATGCATTTTAAGTTTTAATAAAGCAATGCCAAAAGACTGATGGATCGGAAAAAAACAATTCTCTGAAATTTCTAGCTGATCAAAATATATCTAGCTAAGTTTGATATGGGATTTATATATATAGTATAATTTTTATTAAGAATGTTGGTTATGTTATATATTTATTCATCAAATTTATTTAGCTGCCCATCTCAGCAAACATAATAATAGAATAGAATAGAATAGAATAGAATAGAATAGAATAGAACAGAACAGAACAGAACAGAATAGAATAGAATAGAACAGAACAGAACAGAACACAACAGAATAGAACAGAACAGAACAGAACAGAACAGAACAGAATAGAATAGAATAGAATAGAATAGAATAGAACAGAACAGAACAGAACAGAACAGAACAGAACAGAATAGAATAGAATAGAATAGAGCTGGAAGGGACCTTGGAGGTCTTCAAGTCCAGTCCCATGCTCAAGCAGGAGAAAATATACAACCTCAGACAGGTGATTGTCTAGTCGTTTCTTAAAAATTTCTAGTGATGGAGGGCCCATGGTTTCTGGGGGTAAGCTGTTCCACTGGTTGATTGTCCTCACTGTCAGGAAGTTTCTCCTTAATTCCAGGTTGCTTCTCTCTTTGATCATTTTCCAACCATTGTTTCTCGTCCTTCCCTCTGATGCTCTGGTGAACAATCTGGCCCCCTCTGCCTTGTGGCAGCCCCTCAGATACTGGAAGACTGCTATCATGTCTCCCCTATTTCTTCTTTCCTTTAGACTGACCAAACCTAAATCCCATAGCCATTCTTCATATGTTTTAGCCTCCAGGCCTGTGATCATCTTAGTTGCTCTTCTCTGAATTTTTTCCCCAAGCTCTCAACATCTTTTTTGTGATATGGTGACCAAAATTGGCTGCAGTATTCAAGGTGTGGTCTTACTAGGGCTTTGTAAAGCAGTACTAGTACTTTGCATGATCTTGATTCTATGCCTCTGTTTACACAACCCAGGATTGAATTAGTTTTTTTGGTTGCTGCTGCACATTGCTGGCACTGGAGTCCACTAGGACTCCAAGGTCCTCTCACAGTTACTGTTTTTAAGCTAGGTCTTCCCCAATCTGTATTTGTGCCTTTAGTTTTTCCTGCCTAAGTGTAACACTTTGCTTTTATCCACAATGAAACTCATTTTTTTGGATAGGGCTCATTGTTCAAGTTTGTCAAGATCTTTTTGGATCCTGAGTTTGTCTTCTGGGTTGTTGGCTACTCCTGACAGTTTGATGTCATCTGCAAATTTGATAAGTTCCCCTTCAATTCTCTCATATAAGTCATTTATGAAGATATTGAAGAGTACTGGGCCTAAGATGGAACCTTGTGGTACTCCACTGCTAACATCTCTCCATGTGGATGTAGTGCTATTGAGGACTACTCGTCGCATATGGTTTGTCAGCCATCTACAGATCCATCTTGTGATGATATTGTCTATTCCACCTTTTTCTAGCTTACCAAGGCATAGGTTGTGGTGTACTTTGTCAAATGCCTTACTGAAGTCTAAGTATACTACGTCCACTGCATTTTGCTGGTCTACTAGTTTAGTCACTTTGTTGAAGAATGAAATAAGATTGGTTTGGCACAATCTGTTTTTAATGAACCCGTGCTGGCTACTAGTTATGACTTCGTTTGCTTCTAGTTGTTCGCAGATCTGTTTTTTAGGATCTTTTCTAGGATCTTCCCAAGTATTGATGTTAAATTGATTGGTTTAAAAAAGCCTGAGAGAATTTTAAAGAAGGAATAAAATGTGCAAGAAAAAAAGGAAGAAAATAAACAGAGAAGAAAAAGTGCAAATATAATAAAAAAGCAAATATATAAAGAAACCATTACTTGTGGTCATTATCTTTAAAGTCTGATCATTGGAGCACTGGGATTTATCAGCAAATCCCTTTTCCAAAACCGTATCTGTCCATCTGCCCACTAAGATCACAATGCTGGGGCCCTGGTGCGATGGCAGGTCTTCCCTGCTAAATCTCATTCATGTGGATTTTTATTTATTGTTATTATTTCACCTTTATTATTTTTAGAAATAACTCAGGATGCCAAACACATTTAAAATTCCTTCCCATCTCCTATTTTTCCCACAACAACAACCCTGTGAGGTGGGTTGGGCTGAGAGAGAATGACCGGTCCAAAGTCAACCAGCTGAATTGTCGGTACATGTGGTACCCACTTGGATGCAATTCCATAAACAAGTTAAAACTTTTATTTCAATGTGCATTGACTGTGCTGCCTACCTGGGCTATTTTGGTGTGGGGGTGGTGGGAGAGACAGGGGACTTACCTTTTGTTTGATGATACCCAACTTTCGGAGTTGTTTGCACTTGAGGAGGGTTGTAAGTGATGTGAAATATAAATAAATAAATCTCCAGCAAGATTATGCATCTATATTGTGAATACATTGCCATAGTTTTTAAAATGGCAGCATCTAAGTCAGATGTACTGTATTCTTCCCTTGCTGGAGGCACAAGAAAGCAAAATTTTGTGATAAAAGAAATAGGACATTGCAAAACAATAAAATCATTGTTCTTAGATCATATAATACCTATAATGAAGATTTCCCCCCCCCCCGAATTAATAAGTTCAATATTGAATAGAAACATGATAACTTAGGAAAATGGGAGTACTGTGTAGAATGATTACTGATCATCATGCATACATAACATGCAAATTATTCAGTGCTTAATGTCATTCCTACAATATTCATGCCCACCGCTGTAATTATGAATGTGTTTTATTCAGAAGTAAATTTCATAGTGTTTGTTCCCAGATAAGTGTACACAGGATTGTTTTTCAATCCTATTTCTACCTATAGAAAGTTATCATGTCTAAATAATAGTTTTAGGCACTGATGTAGCTTCTTTGGTCTTGGTTTAGCATGCTGTGTGCATCCAGCTGTAATTTATTTATGTTATTTATTTACAGTGCTAGCAACGTGCCCAGATCTCAAAAGACTCTGGGCAGTGTATAACATCAAACAAAAAGAAGACTGAATTGTAACAAATAAAAGAAAATCATCAGAAACAAAATCAACCACAAAAAGAAAATCCAAGATAAAATCTAAAATAGATAAAACCTACAGCAAAACTGGTCAATCATGAAGCATAACTTACAGTGAACAGAGTAAATTATGATTTTCACGGACCTCCACAATAGTTTCAAAAATTGTGGTTCACCATGAAATGTAAATACATATCTTGATCATTTTGATTAAGCAACCAAATAAATTGAGTGAATGATAAAATGAATTATTTTTTTAGCTTATTCCAACACTCCAGGCAGCTTACAACAATAAAAAAATACAAAGCATAAAACATAACAAAATCATTGCAATTAAAATCAAAACCAAACTTCAAATCAATCATTAAAATGACAAACATTAAAGTAAATCATAAAGAACTAGCGCAAGAGATGTTTTTATCACCTCCCTTATATACTAGGAAAATGGGAATGTGTTCCATAGCCTGGGAGCAATGAAATAACAGACTAATAAAGTTGGAAGAGACCTTTGAGGTCTTCTAGTCCAACCCCCTGCTCAAACACGAGATACTACATGAATCTGGTCAAATGGCTGTCCAATTTAAAACTTCCGTTCCACTGGTTAATTGTTCTGACTGACAGGAAATTTCTCTTTAATTCTAGGTTGCTTCTCTCCTCAATAAGCTTTTCTCTGTACTCAGTCTTTGTAACTATCCATAATCAGGATACGGAAAGCAAAATTTAAGAGTAGTATAAATGGTAAAAAATGAAAATTTAATATTAATTAAATTAAATTAAATACTAGAAGGTAGAATTCAGATTTAAGATGATTTATCATGGGTTGGATTTAGCTTGAGGAAATTTTAGATTCCCTGTGTTAAATTATGTTGAAATTGAGTGTTTGAAGAAGCTAGATGAAGTGGTTCAAAACAGAGATGATAAAATATGAATGCAGACCAAATACCAAATAATTCTGGTATTTTAACTTCATGCTGTTGCATTTAAAAACTTCTCTCAACATTAAACTCATGGTGTGCTACAGCTGATGCACATGCTGAAGCACAAACCACATGGAAAAACTTTTCTTTAATAATATATACATATACATATACATATACATATAGATACACACACACACACACACACACACACACACACACACACACACACACACATACATATATATATATATATATATATATATATATATATATATATATATATATATATATATATATATATATGTAGATCTTTGGTCATTCAGGTTTTTCCCCACATAAAATTGGAGGTATCAGGGCAACGTTTCGACGAAATCTCATCCGTCATCCTCAGGCTGGTGACCAGCTTCGTTCTTCTGGGAGAAGTGTGTGATAGTGGCTGTTTTTTCTTTTTTAAACTGCCAGAGGGGGTGTGTTCTGTGGGTGGAGGCTTGGCTGTGTTCTGATGGGGTGAAGGTGTGCTCTGATTGGGTGGGAGCTTAGCTGTGTTCTGATTGATGGGAGTGTGTTTTGAATGGGGGCTGTGTTCTGATTGGGTGGGGATGTGTTTTGAGTGGATGGGCTGGTCTCAGCTGCCAGCCTTAGACCTGAACTGGTGAGTTGTGCTGCTTTTGTTAGGCTCTGTGTTTGTGGTGGTGCCATGTTTTTATAGTGGGTGTCAGTTTGCTTATTGTGTGGTTTGGAGGGGTTTAAAAAAGAAAAAAACAGCCACTATCACACACTTCTCCCAGAAGAACAAAGCTGAAATCACCAGCCTGAGGATGATGGATGAGATTTTGTCGAAACCTTGCCCTGATACCTCCAATTTTACGTGGGGAAAAACCCGAATGACCAAAGATCTATATACAAACACCCACAAGATGGTTGTTTCTATGTAGGACTATCTTAAAAATAACTTTATCCATTTAAAAATGCTAATCAATACTGAGTTTCTAGAAGAGCTAATGCTCCTTAATTTTGGTCCATTAAACATAAACATTGATGCAATTGCAATGCTCTTCATATTGATTTCAGAATATTTCCTTTCATTCATCTTATATTTAGAAGTGCTTTTTCTCAGTTGACCCTAATTTTCTTCTGGGCAGTGGAAAGTTCTCCCCCACTTCTTTTTAATAAGACCCAGAGCTAAAATATATTGTAGGGCTCTTCCTAATCTTGTATCTGAGCATTTGCTAACAGTGGATGAATTATTGACTTATCTTGGATGTCCTCAGGGCTGGAAAGATTGCTGCATGAGCCCCCATCTTCAGATTGAGATATTAGACATCTGTTCAATGATGCTATTCTGACAGAAGTTCTTACAGTGTATTCAACTGTTCAAGTGATACTTCAGTTGCTATAGCAACTCACCCTAACTCCCTGTAGGAAGGGAAAGTTGGGAAATCTTTACACTTAGTACATGTAAATTGAAATGGTTTGTCTGAGAGATTGTAGTAATCAATAAACCTAATAGAAAAACTGAGGGAAGGGAAATTTGTAATACATAGAAGTGGAGCCTATTTGAATTGTTTACTAGTTTATCTGACATAAAACAAGCACATATTTTCTCAGGTCTGAAAGGGAACTCTTACTCAAACTCTATAGGTACATTCACACGTTGCACTAAGCCCCTATTAACTGTTCGATTTTTTGAAGAAACAACAAAATAGTTGGGTTTGTGCTGCACTGTGTTCCATGGTTTACAAGGTACAATGGTTAGATTCATACATTGCTTTATCATAAAATCCAAAACAAAATAGGTAAGGATTCTGTCAAATCCTGATCTCTGAATAGTATGCCTAAGGATATCTAACCATGTAGTAGCACTGTATTACTATTCTTCTTTTCACCTTTCCTATTACCTATTCCTATTAGTATTTTATGACTATCACTTTTGTTGGTTGTATCTTAAGATTTTATGATTTATGATTTATCAGTTTGTTGCTTCTATGTATACTCAGAGCTTATGCACCAAATTCCTTGTGTGTCCAGTCATACCTGGCCAATAAAGAACATTCTATTCTATTCTATTCTATTCTATTCTATTCTATTCTATTCTATTCTATTCTGTTCTGTTCTGTTCTGTTCTGTTCTGTTCTGTTCTGTTCTGTTCCGTTCCGTTCCGTTCCGTTCCGTTCCGTTCCGTTCCGTTCCGTTCCATTCCATTCCATTCCATTCCATTCCATTCCATTCCATTCCATTCCATTCCATTCCATTCTATTCTATTCTATTCTATTCTATTCTATTCTATTCTATTCTATTCTATTCTATTCTATTCTATTCTATTCTATTCTATTCTATTCTACTCTACTCTACTCTACTCTATTCTATTCTACCCTACCCTACCCTACCCTACCCTACCCTACTCTATTCTATTCTACCCTACCCTACCCTACCCTACCCTACCCTACCCTACCCTACCCTACCCTACCCTACCCTACCCTACTCTATTCTATTCTATTCTATTCTATTCTATTCTATTCTATTCTATTCTATTCTATTCTATTCTATTCTATTCTATTCTATTCTATTCTATTCTATTCTATTCTATTCTATTCTATTGCTTCAAATTTATGAGCATCTTAGAATACTTTAACATTATACCTCAAAGATCATTAAATAGTATAAGAATTAAAAGTAATATACTTCCTGAAATGGTGATATGCTGGGTCTTTCTTTGCTGTGCTTCCATTTACGGCAATAACAACTTAAAATGCTATTTGGGTAAGATTGGTCTTTTGGTTTTAAATTGCATGTAATGAATACTACTTCCTTCTAGATGATATTCTGAAAAAAAAATTTAAGCAGCACTTATTGAATGGTTAACCTTCTGCTATATGATAAAAGATCCCCACAAGGTGACAGGGCAAAACTAAAGTATCCTGGTACTCACAGCAATCTTCTATGCTATCTGCCCACAGCACATGGATGAAAATGTTTGATGTAAATATGGGTGTATGAAATACTAATCATAAGAGCCATGGTGGCGCAGTGGCTAGAATACAGTACTGCAGGCTAATTCTGCTGACTGCCAGCTGCTAGCAGGTCAGAAGTTCAATTCTCACTGGCTCAAGGTTGACTCAGCTTTCCATCCTTCCGAGGTCGGTAAAATGAGGAGCCAGATTTTTGGAGGCAATATGTTGACTCTGTAAACCATATTGCTATAAAGCACTGTGAAGCGATATATAAATCTAAGTGTTATTGCTATTGCTAGGTATTCTTGATTTCCTAAACCAATGGTCTCCAGTCTGCATCAGAGGACCTCATCGTAGCTACAGGCACCTCCTTTACTGCCCATTAGATCATCTCCCTCAATAGCAACAGAATTAAAATGGAAGCTGATATGCTGCACACAAAGCTGCATTTTCCAGGCTCATCTTTATTTCCAAGAATATCCAATGATTACACATAGGGTCATAAGTATTTCTGAAAAATAAATGTGCTCATCTGCCAAACAAATAAAGACAATAAGATGATACTGTTTCACTACAAAAGATGGCGAGGAACAAATTCACCTGTTTATTTTAATAATAATAATAATAATAATAATAATAATAATAATAATAATAATAATAATAATAATAATAATAATAATAATAATAATAATAATAATAAAAATAAAGTTGGAAGGGACCTTGGAGGTCATCTAGTCCAACCCCCTGCTCAGGCAGGAAACCCTATACCATTTCAGACAAATGTCTGTCCAGTCTCTTCTTAAAAACTTCCAGTGTTGGAGCATTCACAGCTTCTGGAGGCAAGTTGTAAGCTTTTGTAACCATTTCTCCATTGTGGGAGTCAATGTAGTCTTCCATTTCTGAATGTAGAGTAATCTTGCTGCTGTCAACATATATAACATCAAAGTTCCATATTTTTTTTCCAGGTCTTTGTCCACTAGCCCCAAGAGAAATGTCTCTGGTTTTCTTTCTATATTCACTTTAAGAGTTTTCATTTGAATCCTGCTCCAATAACCTGTTTATTTCTAGGGGAAAAATAATGAGTTTAATTGAACACATGTCTCTGCTGGCCACTTTCTCCCAAACTATGCAGAGACTCCTAAGTTTCAAAATGGGTCCTAAAATTTTGAACATTGGAGATTCAAATTGCAGACTTCCATGGCTCCTATTTTTTCAAAGGCAGTGACCAGTTGGCCAAAATTTTCATCCAAATAGAATGGCAAAACAAAGTTAATATTCCCTCTAAAAATATAGTTTGAAGACTGAAAAGCCATGACATAATACAATTTTTGAATCCATCCAGGAGTTCTCAGGAGACTAGAGTTTTCATGAGATTACAGAGGACTCCTTGCTCAATCACTGTAAAGCAATTCTGCAGCTTCTCATCTCTTATTATAACCTGAAACTGACAGATGTTAAGCTAAAGGAAAAGTTTCTTAATCCATAGTGTTATATTTTGCTCTGCTAACTTTTGGAGAATAAACAGACCTCAGGATTTTGCCCTTAATTTAATCTTCCTTTGCTCAGAAATCAACAACTCTATCCAGCAAGTTGCACAGACAGTCAAATCAAGTTATTCAACTGCTATGAATAAGAAGGTCTTGTGTCAAAACAGTCAAAAATTTATAAAGAATTAAAAAACCAATGACCTTTCCAACTGGCTGAAGTATCTACATATTATGACCGCTCTGTATTTTTTTGACTGTAAATGCATACATAGACGTACCTGCTGTTGCACACAATAATTTGGACACACATGCACACCGTGAAAGAAATCAAAACACATAAAATTGTAACACAGGCCTATAGTGTTGCAACATCACAATGAATTAAGAGCATCATTCTTCAAAGGTGTTTATCTGTATTAAATTTGTGTCCTGCCATTCTACCACACAGTGTCCAAAGTAGCTAGCAATACAATATAATGAAATAAAGAAGCAATAAGCAAAAATTGAGCAACATTAACAAGCAGGAAAGTTATCAGTAAACCTACCAATAAAAGACAGATACCAGTTACAAGCAATTATAATAAACCTAACAAATCGACAAATTGCTGGTATTACAAAAAATGATCATAATTTATTTTTCCAGGCATCACCATTCAAAACAGTAGTTCAGAGACTTTGGAGAAAAGGCATCTGTAGCAGGAAGTAAAAAAAGATTACGATGGTTGGCTAAGACTAAGCAATTGAAACGCAGCATGTGCAACACATACGAAAAAATGGACAGGGTTGCAGTGATATAGTTGTAGCTGCCATCCTGACTCTTTTTTTTTTATTCACCTCTGCTCCCTCCTCCCCTCCCCAAGTGGTCCTCCTTTAATGCAACCTTCAATTTTCCATCTGCCTTCAAGTGTTCTTCCAGACCTGTTCTCTTGAACTGGTTTCTCAAGGGCACTAACAGTCTTGGGAAGCTGGGTGGAATCCAATTCCATTATGTGCTCAATGATTCTCTGCAGAGATACAGAAGCAATTGTTTTTCAAAATAAAAGAAACTCCCCTCGGCATTTGCTCAGAAGAAACCAGCTCCAGAAATTAATTTTCTTTAAAACCAAGCCAGCATCTGTGAGACAAAGCATTTTATCCAAATAGAATTGTTTCTTCTCAGCCTTTTTTATAAAGGAATTTTTAAATCTTCTCAAAAAGAAATCAAAGCTGCTAATTCCAACTGGCTATTTTTTATTGTTGTAATTAGGACATTATAGTAGTTTTGTCATTGGAACTATCGTTTAGGTGGCTCTATGAACTGCATTGAGGGCACTTGCACAGCTGTTGTTTTTTATTTTTATTTTTTTTAAATCCCATTTATATCCCGCCCTTCTCCGAAGACTCAGGGCGGCTTACAATTTAAGCACAAACCAATGTTAGGGAATGACTGTTGGTATTTCCATCATGTTGAGTGTTGTTTGCAGAACACACACTTCCACAGCCCTAGATAATTTATGCACAGTGGTCTAATGGCTGAGAAGCTTCTATTTATGCCTGTTTCCCCCACCCCCAGCTAAAGAATAATAGGTACTTGATTAAAATAGGCTGAGCTTACATCAACAAACTCGAGTATTCAGCTTCCTGTCAGGCATTCAGAATGACAGGTTGCGCTCGAACTGGGGTGTCTAATTAAAACACAAGGAGTAAAGTAGTTTTGCAACAGAAACATGGACAGAATGGTGCCTGGATTTTGGGACGCAGCCATGGCTTATCTGAGGAGGCAGTTGTCTCTCCTCTTCAGGCTGCTTTTTTTAAACCTTCATTTACAGTCTAAAACAATTTCTTCCAATTTCTACATCTTCTTTCACGCTGCACATTTCAAAATACATAGCCATTCCAAAGGGCTGCTGCAAAGTGACCACTCCAATATTATCAAGTGTGTGTTCCTCTGTCAGGTGTCATTATCAGCTGGATTTTTTTATACTCAAATTATTAGACTTTGTTAGAAACGAAATGACAGAAACGAGGGTAGCTTGCTCACAATGGAATTCAGAATTTCCCCCCCATGATAAACCATGAAACTTTAACTCTCTAGGTTCACACAGAATACTGTCATTGTGTATTTAAAAATGGTTTGTTATTAAACTACTATTACTGTGTTCACATGATACTCTAAACTGTAAACCCTGATTAACAAACCCCACTGCCTGAGTTCACAAAATGCATTAAGGAAAAAACCCACCAGTGTCACCTGCATCTCCCTCTCCCCAACTGGTTGCCCTCCAAACTGGACGTCTTGAAGCATGTAGTTTGATTGAAGACCAATAGGCATGCTGGCTAAGGAGTATGGGAGTTATGATCCAATACACCTGGAGAGCAAACAGTTGGAGAAAGCTGGTCAAAAGTAAGTAACAATAACTTCCCAGGGTTTTAGACATAGAATTTTTCTTAACTGTACTCAGATATGCAAAGGATTGACTCTTTTTGCATGCAACTCCATGTAGTTATACTACACTGATTGAGTTACTGGACTGAGGAACTAAATCTCCTTTGGCATTTCCCATGCATAACTACAAAGTGCAATGCATATGTCCAGTATTATTATTAACTCTAAGCTTTGAAATATGCACTGTGTTTAATCTTCAAAAAATTGCTTTCCACAGTCAGGTTTCCATAGAATAAGCGATTTCAGGATTCTGTAGATTGAGAGGCAATATTTTCAGCATAACTAAAAAGAATTTTCTTAGACATATGGAAGATAATTTTTAAAACCCCACTGTTTCAAGGGATCTTTTTAAAACACCATAAAATATGCAGAAATGTTACCCCAGTCTTTTGCCATGTATACTTTTTACATAACCCCTTTGATGATATAAGGCAAATAGGGCTGATATGTACTCTTCCCCAAGTATATTCTTGTCCGCTTCTGCTGGGAATTGCAAACAGTCAACCAGCCACACCTCCCCCCAGCAAATCAGTCCATTATCTCCTGTACACTGTACCATGTGTTCCAATTTTCCTTTCTGGCACTTAATATTCTGGCACTATCAAACAATCTCAGTCTTATATGAGTTTAAAGCTCTGTAATCTAAAAGCATCTTGCACCACACCTAATCTAAGATTTAATTCATTAAGATCTGGCAAGCTGAATGGCATTGAAGGACATGTAATCTTGCCATGACAACAGGCTTTAAAAAATGCTCCTAGCATTCTGCCCAAAGGCAAAATAGAGGCATCTTCAAAGAGACTCCTTGGCAAATGGAAATAATTGGAGTGCACAGATTAATTGTTAGCACATTTGCCATGGCTCATGGGAAGGGAAAAAAGGAAGAGAGCTTGTCAAATCAGTTCATGTCAGGTCAGCTTTTAATAAAGTCATCTATGACTTATTAGTGGATGAGACTAATGACTTTGCACAGAGGAGGTATGGGATGGGAGGACTATTACTGTACCAGCCTCTTCAAGTGCTTCATCTTCACTACCTGGGGTGCTTGATGCTGTGGTCAAGTTGGCAGTAGAATTTCTCAGCTGGAGATGTGAGGGGTCTGGATGAAGAACAAGCTTCAACTTATCCTAGTGGACGTGGGTTTTAGAGCTTTTTGGATTTGGGTATTTTTCATCTTTAGTTCTGGATGGAGTAGCACACCCTTTAGAGAGGGGTTCCTCTTGGTTCCTGCAGCTTAAGTTAAAGCCAAGCTCAAATCCATATATATATATATATAACTGGATCAGGAGGGTCTAACTCACAGTCATACATGTCTTGGTCACTTCTGGTTGGACTATTTCATTGTGCTCCACGGAACTGCCTTTGAAGACCAACCAGAAGCTGCAACTGATTTAAAATGAACTATAATATGCCTATGTAACAGCACAGCTGAGTGCACCATAATATGTCCATGTAACACCACAGCACTGTGAACCTCATGGACTTCCAGTAGGCTTCCAAATGCAATTCAAGTTTCTGTTACAACCTACAAAGCCCTGCATGGCACATGTATGAGACCATCTATCTCCAATAATCTCTGCCTATTCCACGAGATGTAGCTGTGTGCTCTGGGTCCCTTTTATAAAACAGTGTCATCTGGTAGGACCCAGTAAGTGTGCCTAGTCTGAGACTAGATAGTCCTTACTCCATTGGCCTTCTGTAAGAATTTGAAGACTGGCTTTTTTTATGGATGCTGTGCAGGATGAGCCTGTCTGTAATGGAAAACTGAATGATTGTAAGATGACCTAGGCCACGCTATGCACTTTTTATGTTATTTTTATCTTGCTGTTCCATGCTTTTGATTTTAATCTAAGGTTAGTCACACATCGTTACAATTGTGAATTGGAGAAGGAAGGAAGGAAGGAAGGAAGGAAGGAAGGAAGGAAGGAAGGAAGGAAGGAAGGAAGGAAGGAAGGGAGGGAGGGAGGGAGGGAGGGAGGGAAGGAGGCCGGGAGAAGAGAGGGAGGGACAACAAAACTGGTAATACTCCTAGAGTCCACTACTCAAATGCACCCCTTTCCTCTGAAGATGGATTAGATCATGGCTTTTCAACTGGTGGTACGCGTACCACTGGTGGTACTTTAGCACCTGGCAGGTCGTATGCAACCCCTAGCTGAGTGTAGCAGAGGAGGAAATCAGCTAAAGCAGCACCGCACAGACCTGGAGATCAGCTGGAGCTGCAGGGCTCCTCTGCACGCACAGCTGCATGCTGGTTGGAGCTTCTGGAACACCTGGAAGAGAAAAGGGGGGAAGAGGAGGTGGAAAGAGGAGAAGCTATAAAAGGAGCAGGTTTTGGCAGGAGAGGAAAAAAACACAGAGAGAAAGAGAGAGAAGAGACTTTTGTTAGTGAAGCAGTGAAGAGAGAGCGGCCTTTGCGAGCGAAGGGTGAGTGAATGGAGCAAGAAAGACATTTTTGTGAGCAATGTGTGTGAATGAGAGCAAGAGAGAAGCTTTTGTGAGCAACATGTGTGTGAATGGAACAAGAGAGAATCTTTGCGAGCAAAGGGTGAGGGGGGGTTGTGAACAAAGGGTGAGAGAAAAAGGGAAAAGGGAGGGGGGGAAGGAAAAAAGAAAAGAAAAGGCATTGACTTCTGAGTTCCACTGTTTTTTTTTGTTTTTTTTATTTATTTTTTTTTTTATTATATTTATATACCGCCCTTTCCCTGAGGACTCAGGGCGGTTTACAGGGAATTAAAAATCAAAACGTACAAAAGTTAAAACCAGTTAAAAAATATTAAATTCACCCTGTACACTTAAAAACCCCAGTTAAAATTTTCTCCTCAGCCTGGGCCCGAGAGCTCGAAGAGCCAGGTCTTCAGGCCCCGGCGGAATGATCGGAGGTCGGGGGCAGTCCTCAGCTCCACCGGCAGCTGGTTCCAGAGGGCAGGCGCTCCCACTGAGAAGGCCCTATCCCTGGGTGTCACCCGCCGGCAATCTCTCACCGGCGGCACCCTGAGCAGACCCTCCCTGTGGGAGCGCACTGGGCGAAGGGCGTTTGATGCCGGCAGCAGGTGTTCCCTCAAATACTGTTACAGTAGGAAGGAAGCATTAACACTGAACCTCAACTTTTTACTTTTCCATAATATTAAAAACTAGCCATTTCTATAACAACAAATGAATTCTAACCAGTAAAGCACAAAATCTCTCCCCCTTTCTTTTTTAGTCATCAAGTTTTTGACACCTTGCTAAGCACTGGTGATACTTGAATATTGTCATGCCCTACAAGTGGTACAATCTGTGAAAAGATTGAAAAGCCCCAGATTAGATGACTCTGGATATATGAATATGCATTTTTGGTTGGTTTTGTTGCTTTTAAACATGAAGAAAAAAGGAAATATTTAAATGAAAAACTTGAACAACGTTTCCTGTCCACTTCTCAAAATTGCTCTAAATTAAGGCTCATACTTATTTTCCCATGGTTCTAATAGGTCTCTACAACATTTATAGCTATAGAGCAATGGGTTCCTACTAATGTTTCAATAACATGATCACTGCATTAGCACCTGGCAATAAAAATGATTTCTTTCAAAAGTTCAGCTAATGTTTATGTTTTAATAAATATTAATAAATATAAATATAAATAAATATTAATAAATATTAAGTCCTGTCTAATGTCTGAACCCACCCCAAACCACGTCTTAGGAAGACAAAACTCTTGGAGCCAAATCTTAGTCCAAAAGAAATCTTTACTATGACATGCTTGGTTGTAGGAATACAAGACAGGACTTAATATTGTTCTACAAACTAAACCCTTATAAAGAGTTCCTGGTTCAACCCCCCCTTAACCCCATTTGGTCAGTCCCCCATCATTTACCTCATATCATCCCTCTCGTGGGAAAAAGGAACTTAGGACCTTTTATGTTTATTGCTCTCTTCCGTGACACAAGCCAGCTGCTCCTACCCTAACCCCCCTTTTGTTCCCCCAGTTCAAAAGGCTTCTCTTTTCCTTTGAAATGCCTAATACAGGCTCAATACACATTCGTTCCCTCCTCCTCGGGAGACAGCAGGATCCATGGAATAATGTTTTAAACATACATTTATGAATATGATATGAATGGATTCTGACACTTGGGATTGCCGATTCCATCAATAAAGATGGATTCAGCAAGGTAGAATTACTTCTGCCATTTAAAGATGCCACTCTTTAAATTTGGCTCCTTTTGACAGGAAACTACCAGCACTGAGGAGATGCTTGGTGGTTTCAGATAATAATGTATTTTATGCCTGAATAATACAAAAAAACAAAAAACAAAAAAACAACACCATCAAAAATAGGTATGTTTCTGATTCCTGTGCTTACTTTTCTTTTTGAGCTTTGCTGAATTTCTATAAGTATATTTAAATCTTCCATTCTACAAAACGGTTTTTAAAATCTGCGGCAAGACAATCCATTTCTGTTTGGTTGCTATTCTCTTGAGAACAACTTGGTGTGAAAATTGCTCTAAGATGAATTACATGAAGTGAAAAGAAATTTAAAAGCATTTAGGAACTTTTACAGTAAATAGAATAGAAGTAAAGATTATTAGCTATATACTTTTTATGTGGTTTACAGCCAGACAGACACAATTTAGGCTTTTACTGGAATTGCTCACCATAGAATGACAGCAAGCCTGGTGGAGAATAGAGAGATGACTCTCTATCATCATTACAAATCAAATATTTCCTCACAGAAATTCCATTTGATCACCTTCATGACAAAGTGGCTATTCAGTAGCTATCATAATTTCTAACAACACAAATAGATACTTTCTCCATAAAATAGGGTAAAAATTGAAGAAAATTCCAGAGAAAAGGGACATCTGTTAGAGAATACATCCTGTACTGCTTTCCCCTTAGAGCTGGTGGGAAATTCTGAGATTTGAAATCCACCCATCTTAAAATTGCCAAGTTCAAAAAACGTATCTCAGATGAAGATGGACTCTGAAGAGAATAACAGAGCAACTCATTTTCCATCCACACAAAGTACACTGTTATCCATCACTTTGTACTTTTGACGAGTAATTTTTAAGATGTACAGTGTTCAACCAAAGCTGGAGAGGCATTGAACTAAGGAAATACACTTTTTTTGTTTTTGAAAGAACTATGTGTCAGAACTACAGTTCAAAAGATCTTTTTTTCAGCACTTGCTTCATTTTGAAAAGGGGAATTGAAGAAGCCTCTTGTATGGAAAAACAAAGAAAGTCCAGTTACCTTTTGAAAAAGCAACTTTGGGACAATCATGACCTGGATGACTGAGAATCTCCATAGACATTTCCCTTGGAAAACCTAAACCTATGTTCCCATGAAAGTTGAGTCAGGAGCACTAAAATATTTAAAAACATCATGTCCATAAGTGAGACTGCATATCTTGGAATGCCCATTCAACTAAAACAAGCAAATATAGTAAATTATGCCATTTGAATAGGCTATTTAAATTGGTATGGAATTAAACTTCAGTCCAATTCAAAAACAAAGATGCCTCCCTTCCAAATGGTCCATTTTCAGATCCTATTCCATCACAGAAAGCCCTGCCACTAGAGCTTCTCCAAGATCAGAAGAAGAAAACAACATGTAGTAGGGACACTATGAAAGATTTAGAACAGCAGTCCTCAACCTTTCTGGCTTGGCGATCCAGCTGTGGGGGGGAGAGGGGATGTTTCTGTGTGAGCAGTAGGTGCGTGCATGCATGTGCACATAGCTCCATTTACATAAATGGAGCTTCAAGTGTGAGCATGAGTACCCACGACTTGGAAAAATGGAGCTGGACACACACATACCCGCCCACTGCGGGTATGAACAGACTGGTACTGAACAGACTGTGGTCCACTAGTGGGCTGCAGCCTAGGGGTTGGGAACCCCTGATTTACAAAATCTTACTTAGCTTTTCCTATAGCTGAACAGTCAATTAACCACCCAGAGTTGCTGGGAGTGATGTCACATATAAATTTAATAAATTATTGTTGTTATTTATATAAAAGACACCAATGAGGGAGCAGTGCGACCTACCATTCCTGACCCTAGGGCTTAGGAATACATGAGAATATCACTTCTGTGGAGGAGAAAGGAGCCAATGAAGTAGATCTACTCAGGATCAGATTGAGATAAAAATACAGATTAATCAATTTAATTGCATGGATAAAACTGGAACTTCCTTTATCCTAGATCCCATGTAAGTACATCTTGGAACTGAAAAACTTTGAATATCTTGTTCTTTGCTTTGAATAGCTCTTGCTATATCTACTCCTTACCATGAAGCTTTGTTGAAACTGTAGACCTGATGATAGAGAATGTTTTGTTATATAAACTTTAGCTACTTATAGGAACACCATTCCCTTTGCATTCAGACTGTATTAAAATTATGCTACTGCTGGCTGGGTTTTGACTTGCTTGCTAAGTGACTTTAACCTATAGAATTGTGATAGCATCCTGGGTTTACAGAACCCTTCCTACGTGGGGGAAGGAAGATACCTACAGTAGCTCAGATGGAAGAAAAAGATAAGGTGAAGTAGGAACTATAATCTCAACTGAAAAACAAAGGTCCTTTTTGTAATGTATTGAGCTTTGTCTTACCAAAGAGTATCATGTGGAGTTAATTGCTGGAAGGTTGCTTAAGCAGGGAAGCTGGCTAATGGCTTCCAGCTCCTCAGACAACCTGTCTCCAGCGCTGCCATTGGCTGCTTCTAGGGCGGCAATAGGTTGCTTTAAACCTATTGGCCACCACCTAGGGGCCAGGGTATAAATAGCTGCATTTGCAGCCCTGTTTCTCAGTTCAGTTCCTGTAAGCAAATAAAGAATGATTGTTGCTGAACTCACTTACCTCATCTCTTCAATCAAACACAGAATGCAGTATATAACACTGGCGACGAGGGTGGGATCCTGCTCCTCCAACAGAGCTGAGAGTCACTAGGGGAGAGGCCAGAACGCGCCTGGTGGGAAAAAGCAATCCCCCCCCCTACGGTCAGTCTAGCACAGCCATGCTAGAGACCACATGCCCAGAGGACCAGTCCCTGGGCATACAGAGGAGCAGGATAAGAAGACGACGAGCTCCAGCCACGAAGACCAACAGAAATGGCGAAGGTCGGAAAGCTGGAAGAATTTGATACAGCTCTACTGTCCATCAGTTCTACGATCACTCACTTTAAGGAATCGATGCCAGTATGCCTTGCGTGTGACACGTCTCCATACTGGGTGGGGGCTGTCCTAAGTCACTTGGAGAGTGATGGGATTCAAGTCCCGATTGCTTTTTATTCCAGGACACTGTCCTCCGCAGAGCGTGTTGTTGTTAGCTGCGAAGTCGTGTTTAACCCATCACGACCCTATGGACAACGTTCCTCCAGGCCTTCCTGTCCTCTACCATCTTCTGGAGTCCATTTAAGCTCATGCTTATTGCTTCAGTGACTCCATCCAGCCACCTCATTCTCTGTCGTCTTTTAAGATTTTGAATAGCTCAGCTGGAATACTGTCACCTCCACTAGCTTTGTTGTTGCTCAGCTTTACTAAGGCCCACTTCATTTCACATTCTAGAATGTCTGGCTCGAGGTCAGTGACCACCTCATTGTGATTATCATGGACGTTAAGCTCATTCTTGTACAGTTCCTTTGCGTAATTTTGCCACCTCTTCTTAATCTCTTCTGCCTCTGTTAGGTCCCTGCCATTTTGGTCCTTTAACTTGCCCATTTTTGCATGAAACGTTCCCTTCATCTCTCCAATTTTCTTGAAAAGATCTCTGGTCCTCCCTATTCTATTGTTTTCTTCTATTTCTTTGCACTGTTCATTTAAGAAGGCATTCTTATCTCTTCTAGCTATTCCCTGGAATTCTGCATTCAATTGGGTGTATCTTTCTTTTTCTCCCTTGCTTTTCGCTTCCCTCCTTTCCTCAGCTATTTGCAAAGCTTCCTCAGACAGCCATTTTGCTTTCTTGCATTTCTTTTTCTTTGGGATGGTTTTAGTTGCTACCTCTTGTACAATGTTGCGAACCTCTGTCCATAGTTCTTCAGGCATGCTGTCTATCAGAGCGTAATTACGCTCAAATTGACAAAGAGGCATTGGTCATTGTAGCTGGAGTTAAAAAATTCCATGACTACTTATACGGCAGGGACTTCACGGTCTTCACAGACCATAAAATGCTATTGCAGTTGTTCACTACAGACAGACAGACACCCCACATCTTATCCCCTAGAATTTTAAGATGGTCCACTTTTTATCAGCATACAGCTTTAAGTTAATTCACAAACCCGGCAAGGATATGGGCCATGCAGATGGCCTGAGCAGGCTTCCACTACCTCAAATCGAGCCAGATCTGGCCCCAGCGGCCCACATTTTGTCCATTCAGGACTTGCCAGAGTTTCCCCTCCACGCGGGGGACATAGCCACAGAAACGGTGGCAGACAATACTCTAAGCAGAGTACTATCTTGGGTGCACACGGGGTGGCTAGAAAAAAGCCCTGGACCTGAGTTCCAGAGCTATTTCACATGGAGACATGAGCTCTCAGCTCATAAGGGTTGTATTCTATGGGGGAACAGGGTCATTGTTCCCACCTCATTGAGGGACAGGGTATTGCAATCGCTTCACGAACATCACCTGGGTATTGTTCGCATGAAAGCTTTGACATGAAGCTGTTTATGGTGGCCAGGATTAGATAAAGCCATTGAAGCTCAAGTACACAGGTGTTACACATGTCAGCATTCTAGGCCAGAAATGCCGCACACTCCTGTTCATAGATGGGAGGAGACACCCCCCCCCTGGTCGAGGATTCATACAGACTTCGCTGGGCCCTTTCAGGGACAGCTATTTCTTATAGTGGTCGACAGCCACTCTAAATGGCTGGAAGTTATACCAATCGCAAATATGACTACTACTAGGACCATCCAGGTGCTTAGGAAACTCTTTGCAACACATGGGCTACCGGACATCATAGTGTCCGATGATGGAGCCCAATTCACTGTGGCAGAATTTCAGGCTTTCCTGAGGGCAAACCTCATTAGGCATGTGACATCGGCTCCATTTCATCCATCTAGTAATGGGTAAGCCGAATGAATGGTGCGCACCACAAAAGAATCACTGAAGTGCATAGTGACGGGGGACTGGTACCACAGACTGGCCGACTTTTTGCTTTGTCAACATTCTATACCATGCACAGCAGCGGGCAAAAGCCCAGCAAAGCTGCGCTGGGGGAGGCGACTAATCACAAAACTGGACAGGTTGCACCCAGACTGGGTGGCAGCAGAGGCCTCTCGCCCAAGACCCCCGAGGGGGTTGCAAGTGGGTGATGGGGTGTGGACCTGGAACTATGGACATGGGAACTTGTGGGTGCCAGGGAAAATCACCAAAATGTTGGGCCCTCTCTCATACATACTAGAGGGCAGGTGAGTCGTTCATCGCCATATAGATCGGCTTAGGAAGCATTTTCCAGAATGGCCACAAAACGAGGACTTCATCCTAGGTCCCATCCACAGACCTCAAACTGGCAGCCAGGCTGAACAATCCACATGCTCTGAGGTCTCAAGCAGTCAGAGCAAAGGGGAGGTGGTCATAGAGGGGCAAAACCTGGGAGTGCAACATGGGGCCCCTGACAGGGAAAGTCAACCGGAACACTACAGCTGCTGGGCTAACTCTGCGGAAGGATTAGACTCTGGGGTGGGCCAACCTGTAATGGCTAGCCAGAGAATTCCAAGTCAGCCAGACTCGCTCGAACTCATGGACCCTGGTCTACCCAGCCTGGCGGGCAAGCTGGTAGACCAGGGAGTGCCTGGCTCTCCCAGGCATTCCACGAGGGTTCGCAAGCCTCCTGCATATTTACAGGATTTTGTTCTAAAATAACTGAGCTATAATATCATATGTGTCTTTTAATTGCTGCTAGCCAGGAGAGCCTCTGTATTAACAAAATACAGAACAACGTGTACTTTTGCATATTACTTTTGTATCTCTGTTAACTCTGTAATTGCTGTAATCATTCCTTTTGTTACTATAATGTGTGTACATTCTAAGGGGGAGGGGTGTAATGTATTGGACTTTGTCTTACCAAAGAGTATCATGTGGGGTTAATTGCTGGAAGGTTGCTTAAAGCAGAAAAGCTGGCTAATGGCTTCCAGCTCCTCAGACAACCCATCTCCAGCACCGCCATTGGCTGCTTCTAGGGTGGCAATAGGTTGCTTTAAACCTATTGGCCGCCACCTAGGGGCCAGGATATAAATAGATACATTCGCAGCCATTCCTCAGTTCAGTTCCTGTAAGCAAATAAAGAATGATTCTTGCTGAACTCACTTGCCTTGTCTCTTCAACCAAGCACAGAACCCAGTATATAACACTTTTCACCCTGCTTTCTCTCTACAAAGTCATTTTTTCTGGCAGCAAACATGTCCAGCTCTCAGAACAGTGGTTAATTTAAGAAAGGTAAATGTACCTTGGAATATCAGGATTCAAACCCCCCATTCTGCCCCCCCTTTTTTAGCTGAGATGTTTCAGCAAGTTTATATAGTTTGACCTATCGTAAATAAACATCCTCATTTGTGCTATAAAATACCTTGTCAGAAAAGCTTCTGAATTGATGGGAAGAAAATGGAATAATTGTGTCTAGAACAAAAAGATAAATTAGAAGCATTATTCATTTGCTTGTGAAAGCAGATATGGCATTATTAACTTGCACAGAAGATATATATGTGAACACTTGGCATGAGTTTAATCAGTGCCCAGGGAAGTTCTGCAATTATATATGGTTCTATAGCAATCATCATGGGCAAAAAAATTGCTCTGCAGAATGTAGCTGATGAAGGTGTTCTAGGAAGTCTTAAATTTACGCAGAAATCAGAACAATCAATAGATTTTGACTAGATGGCTTAACAGACTAGTTTGTCTTCTCTGGGCCCTATAGGATTCAGCAGATGACTATTTAGTGGAATGTAAGATAAGCCACATCACAGCTGGCTGGTATAATGGTGGAGATCTTCACCAGCATAACTGCTTCAGCAGGGAAGGTACACAGGCAGAAAATCTAAAACATGCAGAACTGTGCACAGGATGGGAACAGTACAGAGAAGGAGCAGATTTATAGCTGTGTTTTTCCAGATTAGAGTCATGGCCCTTTTGAGGATAAAACTTTATTCTGAATATAATAGGACAAAATATATCAAAGTGATATCTGTTTTCTTAATGATTGGCCATCCCAGAGAGATGGAGTTAATTTAACAGCTAATTCCAATGCAACTTCAACAGTGTCAAATGATAAGACATTTCTTCCTTCAGGTGGCTTATACCCAGAAATTACGAGTGGGAAACACCAAGAAAGGAAGTTTATGTGAAAAGCTTACCTGTGCATTTTTATTTATTTTTATTTTTATTTTTGCCTGAGAAAAAGAAGATTTACCCGTCTATTCCATGTACTGTATAATCATATCGCAAGATGGACCACAGGCCCTAAAGAGTTCTGTCTTCCATCATTTTGTTGGCATTCTGCCCTAGGAGACTTTGTTACCTGATGGCTACCTTATTCTCTATTAGTAGGGCCATTCAAACAGCCGCCAAGGTAGGATAACCTGAGTACAATGTTAAACCTGTTCTCTTGGAGCTTTATAAATCAAACTACAATGCTCACTGATTGCAAGGACAGGAGATTCTAGAAAGATCATCCTTCCCAGATAACAAAGAGAAAAAATAGCGCTTACTGCAAAAGATCGTTGCTATGACTCCATGCTCCATTGTCTCTTTGCTGACTATTATGTCTTGCTTGAATGGTATTGCAGCAATATTCTTGATTTCCAACAGTGTGGAGCGGTATGTTTTTCACCTCTGAAGAATGGAAATGTATGAATAAAATTGAAGGAGCTATCTCGAGTTCCAGCTATAATTGCTGAAGCTGTAGTTTGTATCTGGGAATTCACTGCAGTTTGCAAAGCAGTCTCATAGAAATAAGCCTCATTCAGCTGATAAATGACTTTGTTACTAACAAATGAATAGTCTGGAGACCTCTGGGTGCCATTATTACTGAGTAACAACTTCATTAGTCCAAAGCAAACTGGTGTATTTTTGAACAAACAACAGAAACTGAAAATCATTTTAATTGTGAAGGTCTGGCCCTTCTGATGCCCTACATTTTTTCCTGTCTTTACAGTAGCCTTTAATCTTTGCATTAACATATGTGTGGGTTAAAGATGACAGACAGACAGACAGACAGACAGACAGATGCTACTAAGCTTGAGCAAGATAAAAATTTCAACAGTCTCAGCTAAAGAAAACACAATACAATTGTGTCCATAAGAGTATAATCTTGTAGATATTGTGGTGATCTACGTGACCGTTCAGAACACCTGGGGGATCCAGGCAGCTCCCGGTCTACTAGGTTGCCCGCCGGACTGGTTAGACCGGAACTCTTGGGTTCATGTGAGTCAGATTGACTCGAGTCCCTTTGGCTGGCCATTCCTGGTCGGCCCAAACCAAAGTCCAATGAGGTATCTGTGTCAGTAGCTGTGTCACATTATAAATATCTAGAGTCATTTCAAAATGAATATTGTTGTGTAGCCAGTTCTTTGCAGGTAATAAGCGAGACGGAAGGTTGCAAACAGGAACATGCTTTATTGAGGCAAACAGGAACAGAACTGAAACAGTGGCTGCTGCGCAGCTACTTTTATGGTTGGCTACTAGGCGGCGACCAATAGGTTTAAAGGAACCCATTCCTGCCCCAAATCAACCAATGATCTTCTTGGAGACAGCAAGTCTGGCTTAGTCATTGACTATTACAAAGACACACCATCGAACAGCCTTTAAGCAGCATTCAAACAGACACATGAATCAGTACAAGTAAAAATCTCAATACATTACATCCCTCCCCCCTAGAATGTACAGACATTATTTAATAACATAATCTTGAAGATATTTTGGTGGTCTACGCAACCACTCAGAACACCTGGGGATTCCAGGCAACTCCCGGTCTACCAGCTTGCCCACCAGGCTGGGTAGACCAGGACTCTTGGGTTCACATGAGTTGAATTGACTCAAGTCCCTTTAGCTGGCCATTCCTGGTCGGCCCAAACCAAAGTCCAATGTGGTTGCTGGGTCAGCAGAGCTGCTGCCTTGTTCGGGTTGTCCTTCCCCGCCTGGAGACCCATGTTGCACTTCCAGACTGTGTCCATTTATGACCACCTCCCCGTTTTAATGACTGAATGAGTCCTCAGAGCAAGTGAACTGCTCTGTTAGGCTGCCGGCTGCTGGCTCTTGTTGGGGACCCACTGAGAGGTCCTCGTTTAGTGGCCATTCCACAAAATGCCTTTGCAGCTGAGGACCCAGATTGTTGGGGGCAATAAGCTGACTTTGTAATAATGCCGCTTGGGAGGGGGGGCCGAAAGCCCTAATAAGCAGGCATATACATAGAATGAAGGCTATTGCTAAGCACATTGATTTGTGCTTCTTAGATTGTAAGCCGCCCTGAGTCTTCGGAGAAGGGCGGGATATAAATGGGATTAAAAAAAAAATATGTCAGTGAATGACTCACCCCCCCATCCAGGACCACCTCGTAGGAGAGGGGTCCTGAGACCTTAACAATTTTACCCAGCACCCACAAGTTCACATACCCGTAGTTCTGGGCCCACACCCCATCACACACTAGCAACCCCGTGGTGCCTTTGGGCGTGCAGTGTCTGCTGCTACCCAATCAGGATGCAACCTGTCCAATTTCATGATTAATCTCCTTCCCCAGCAAAGCTCTGCTGGGCTTTTGCCTGTTGCTATACAAGGTGTAGTGTGCTGGCAAAGCAAGAAATCAGCCAGCCTATGGTGCCAATCCCCTGAAACAATACACTTGAGTGACTCTTTCATCATACGCACCATGCGTTCAGCCTGCTGGTTAGTTGAGGGGTGAAAAGGAGCCGATGTTGCATGCCTTATGAGATTAGCCCTCAAGAAGGCCTGAAATTCTGCTGCTGTGAACTGGGTCCCATTGTCCGAGACTAAGACATCCGGCAGCCTATATGTGGCAAAAAGCTTTCTAAGCACCTGGATGGTCCTAGCATTAGTCATAGTAGATATAGGAATTACTTCCAACAGCTGTCCCCGAAAGGGCCCAGTGAAGTCAATGTGAATCCCTGACCTCAGTGTATGAGTCTCCTCCCATCAGTGGACAAGGGTCTGCAGCATCTGTGGTCTGGACTGTTAACACATGTAATACCCATGTACTTGGGCCTCGATAGCCTTATCTAACCCTGGCCACCAAAGGTAGCTCCATGCCACTGCCTTCATCCGGACTATGCCTGGATGGCCCTCATGAAGAGACTGAAGCACACAATGCCTTAATGAACTGGGGATAATAACCCTACTCCCCCATAAGATGCAGCCTTTGTGAGCTGAAAGTTCATGTCTCCATGTGAAGTAGCTCTGGAACTCTGGTCCTGGGTATTTTTCAGCCACCCGGTGTCAACCCATGACAATACTCCACTTAGAATTCTATCTGTGGCAGTTTCTACAGCAACATCCCCACCATGGAGGAGAAGTTCCAGCAAATCTTGAATTGACAAGATGCATGCTGCTGGAGCCTGGTCTGGCAACATGTGTGGCAATGGCAACCTGCTAAGGCCATCTGCGTGGCCCATGTCTTTGCCGGGTTTGTGAACCAGCCTGTAGCAGTAGGCTGACATAAAAATGGACCACCTTAACATTCTAGGGGAAAGTATCTGAGGTGTCTGCCTGTCTGTGGTAAATAACCCCAACAATGGCTTGTGGTCAGTGAAGACTGAATTCTCGGCCAAACAAATAATCATGGAATTTTTTCACCCTGGTCACGATGGCCAGAGCCTCTTTGTCAATCTGAGCATAATTTCGCTCAGCTGCAGACAATGTCTGTGAATAATAGGCAATGGGGACTTGAGTCCCATCATTTGACAAATGGCTTAGTACAGCCCCCACTCCATAAGGGGATGTGTCACATGCAATGCATACAGGGAAGTTTTCATTAAAGTGCGTAAGCACTGAATTTGAGGACAGTAGTGACTTTACTGCCTTAAAGCTATTTTCATGAACCTTGGTCCACTTCCACAGAGTGTTTTTGTCCAAGAGCTGGTGTAACGGCTCTGGCACTATAGCCTTGTTAGGAAGGAATGCATGGTAAAAATTCAGGAGACATAGGAATGCCTGGAGCTCTCCTTTGGATCTGGGACTTGGTGCCAGCTGAATTGCCTTCAGCTTGGACTCTGCAGGATGGATGCCTTCAGCATCGATACAGAACCCCAGGAATTCAGTGGAAGAGACCCCAATTTTACACTTGTCCATCTTCAGCTTAAGTCCTGTTGTGTGGAACTGTTGAAGGACAGATTTGAGCTGCCTTGCAAGCACCTCAGTGGACTCACCAGCGATGAGCACATCATCAAAATAGGGGCAGACGCCCGGAATATCCTTGAGCGTATGCTCCATAACTCCCTGGAAGATTCCTAGGGCTACACTAACCCTGAATTAGAGGCATTTGACTCTAAAAGCGCCCCTATGTATCTCAATTGTTTGTGCAGCCACTGTGGCTTCATCCACTGGTAACTGCTGATAGGCCTGTGCCAAATCTAACTTAGGAAACATGGTACCCCCTTGCAGCAATGCCAAAATGTGGCTAACAACTGGCACCAGGTATGCGTGCTGCTGCAGTGCCCGGTTAATGGTGCACTTGTAATCAGCACAAATCCTGATCTCCCGGTTGGCCTTAAGTGGCGTGCATCAATTTTGTGTTTTAGTGCAAATGGCACCTGACGGGGCTTAATCCTAATGGGTGTTATGGAAGGATCAAGCTTAAAGGCTATCAGAGGGCCCTTGTACTCTCCCAGGCGTGTGTCAAAAACATCTGCAAATTCCTTGCATACTGACACCAAGTTCGCCGCTTGTGTCCGGTGGATCCCGGTTATTTGAATGCCCAATGCATCAAACCAATCATTCTCTGGCCCTCCACCACAATTATATATAGGGGCCCTGAAAACCCCTTGAATTTTACAGAGGCAGTGGCCTCACTCTTGATGGCCACTCAGGAATTCTGGAAGTCAGTTAGAATGATGTTGGATAGCCTAAGCTTGGCCCACCTCTTGCTTCAGTTGCACAGGAACCGGAAAATCTCAAGTGAAATAATGGATACAGCTGAGCCAGTGTCCAGTTCCATCCTGCAAGGAACACCTTGCAGCTTGACTTGAAGCTGAAGTTTTTGTTTAAGGGGACGTTGAGCTCCTGTGCAGCAGACACTCCTACAGTTGGAGCAGAACCCTACTCTATGCTGCCCCGAGGCCCCGGTACCTCTCAAGTATGGCTCGTCTGGTTGACGGTCCTTCTGGGGACTTCTACAGATGGCTGAGAATTTTCCACAGTCATGTGGCTGACTGGAATTGGCAGTCCGCTCATTGGTGGCAGCCGCCACATCCCAAACATTGAAGGAAGGGAACTGCGTTGTAAAGAGGCTTCTGTTATTTGTCTTTGTGCAATTGAATCTTGTCGACTTTGTGGTTAGAGTTGATGTCTTCTCATTCCTTGGCATCCTCATGGTGGGCGGCTTCTTTGTGTGGAGTGCTTATGGCAGGCCACAACATCTTCATGGCCATGCCAGCAGATTCGTCTGCCATAACTTCTTTTAAGGCTTCTTGGAGTGAGAGAGTCTCCTTCACGAAAAGTTTTTGTTGGAGCTCTCTACTCCTGAGTCCACAGACGAGACGATCTCAAAGCCTTTCTTCCAAGTCCGTGAACTGGCACAGGCGCAAAGCTTGTCTCAACACTACGATGAACTCTGTGGCTGTCTCGCCGGGTTGCTGTACTTGCTGTTTGAAAGCATACCTTCACGCTATCACCGACAGCTTTGGCTGGAAATGGTCGCTGAGCCGCTTCTTCAGGTCCACGTAAGTAATGGACTCCAGCTGTGCTAGTGTGACTAAGTTCTTGGCGATGTCAAACATTGCAGGCCCACACACACAGAGGTGTGTTGCGGCCTTCAGGCCATCTTGGGCAACTTGGTTTGCTCGGAGGTAGTTCTCCACTCTCGAGATGTAGGACAACCATCTGTCTGGATGCGTGACATCAAATTCTTCGAGCTTTCTGACCTTTGACATGGTGAGATGTCTTCACGGCTTGTGTCTCATGTTGCCTCGTGCTGCTTGCTTCTTTGTAGGCCCTGGGACTGGTCCTCAGGGCAGGGTGGTCTCCAGCATGGCTTGCTAGGCAGACCGAGGGGGGAGGAACACTGTCCCTACCCTAGTGACTTCAGACACTTATGAAGAAGCATCATCCCACCCTCGTCACCAGTGTTGAGTAGCCGGTTCTTTGCAGGCAATAAGCGTGACGGACGGTTGCAAACAGGAACATGCTTTATTGAGGCAACAGGAACAGAACTTAAACAGAGGCTGCTTGGCAGCTACTTATACAGTTGGCCACTAGGCGGCAGCCAATGGGTTTAAAGGAACCCATTCCCGCCCAAATCATCCAATGATCTTCTTGGAGACAACAAGTCTGGCTTAGTCAGTGACCGTTACACAGACACACCATTGAGCAACCTTAAGCAGCATTCAAACAGACACATGAATCAGTTCAAGTACAAATCCCAATACATTACAAGAAGCACCACTGAATTAAACAACAACAACAACACCTTTTCTGCATATATCTAGGGGCAAGCATACGAGCACATGGGAAAATGTCTTGATAATATTGATAAATAACATTAGAAGTTATGCAAGAAATAATTATTCATATGCTATATCCACACTATCCCCCCTGGAAAATAAAATTGTGAAAAAACAGACAGAAACAAAATTATAATAAAAGAGACTAGGAATGCTGTGTTTGTTCTCATAGCAACATCTCCCTAATGTGAATTTAAGGGGAAAAAATTAAAAGTCTGATGTAGTTATTTTGACAAGGAAAATCACTCAAGATGAACTGAGTTCATGAAACACAGATTTTCTGCTCTTTGTTGGTAAATTTTAAGGATGTGGGAGAAGATTTTTGTTTGGCCTTTTCTGTGCTGTATTTTATGCGATGAAAGTTGTGCCAATTCACACAGTAATTAATGAACTGAAAACCAAAGCAATGTAACCGAAGTGCTTATTCTTTGGATAATAGGTAACTGTTATAAGAAAGAAAATGTTTTGAATTGAAGAAATGTCCATGAATTTAGTACTGTGTGGCCAGGTTATTAGAAGAAATGTCTTCTTCATCATACCTAAATATCTGTTTCTAAGGAAGTTCATATGTCTACTAGTCAGGGAAGATTTGCAGGCAGCTATTTATGAAAAATAATCCCTCCCCATCTTTAATTATAATTTGTTCTATTACTGTTATTGGTTTGATGTACAGTCAGCCAGATGTTCAAACTGGAATTTGTTATTAGAATTATCTATTTTAATTATTGTATTGCTTTTAATGTTGCAAGCCTCCCAGAGTCATTTGTGGTGAGATGGGCAGCAAATACATTTAATTAATAAATAGAAAATAGATACAGTAAATGAATAAACAAAAGACTTCACAGAGCCTCTTCTGCTGCCAACATTATGGCCTCTGTGGCGTTAGGTGACAATCATTTCATTTTATGAGGTTTGTAATCCTGACTTCTTATAATCAGTACTATTCTCTTTGCTGCTTTTACTTTCATGTTGGCTTCCTTCTGATTTTATTTTTTATGTTGAACCTCCAGGTTGCATTTTAACAATTAATTTATAATAAGCTCTTAATAAAGAGTTATCAGTTTCATTTTGATCTCTGCCACCGTTTTGTTCATTTTCACAGTTCCACTTGTCATGAGGCCTATTTGGTACAAGGAGAACCAGGGTCAATACATTGTGCCTCCTTTTCCTTGGTTAGAACAAACCTAATATTAGCTGAGACATCACGGTATTTAGAATATGCGTGTTTGTTCCTTACTCTATTGTTATAAATAAGGTTCTTTACCCCTTTTGCTACCTTTACAAATGCAAGACAATATCAGTTTAGCAAGAATTTGCACTGACCTTCTAAATACTTTCAAGCACTGTTTATTAATATTTACAATATTAATTTTACAATTAAATTTACAATATTTGCTCCATTGCATCTTTTAAAGCATAATAATTATCTTCACTCTTACCTATACATGAAGCAATACATCATTGTATTTTATCTCCTCAGAATGTGTTGGTTTTAAAAACATGTATAATTTGCATAATGTTTTCAGCAAATTATATTGTAGGAATAGCTGGTCCCAGATATACTTTTTTAAAAAATAAAGGTGACCAAGATGTTCATTTTCTTTCAGTGGTATGCAAATAGGTTTGAGTAAATTGAAAAAAAAAACAGTAATTAAAAAAGAAGAAAATGAAAAGACTGTAACATGTACATGAGATTAAATGGCTTGTCTAGCAATTATTTAGTTTTCAAATATTAAAGAGTTTTCCAGATAATAGAAATGAAGTTTAAGTTTTCAGTAATAAAAATGGCCTATTGTTGTTTATGTTTGAGAAGATTATAATGAACATAAACCTTGTAGAATAAATGAAGAATAATTTAATAAGCACATACTGTATGAAGTTAAACTAAAGAAAATAATCAATGGATTAATTTACTGATGAAACCAAGTTCATAACAGAATTAAGTATATAACTAGTGTCAGGAGTAAGAGAAATGTAATAAAATATAACAGCAGAAATATTAAAGCATCCTCTTGAGTATTCAGAATAATCATTCATTGGTTTGAGATCCTGGCAAAGACATACTTTAACAAAATAATATGACATCAGCACAAGGTACCAGTGTAATCCAATTATGAACTTCTGAAATCTCTGTTTAAGAATTCTTGAATTCTAGCTATATTAGATGCAGAAGATCACCACTAAAATAGTTACAGAATTATATTTTAAAATTCTTGTACTGCTGTGCACCCTTACCTGTCTCCTTCAAACATTCACATAAAAAAGGGAACTGTTACAAATTGGGTAGACTGGATTCAGTTCCTCCTGTGCTCAGTTCCTCAGAAAAGCAGGCCTTTTTAGTCCCAAACCTTGCTCAGTGCACATCTTCAGAATCTCTGTCAATGTCTATCCAGTTAATTATAAAATATTTTAAGATTTAAAAGAATGAGAAGGATTAGGACTGCCTGATTTGAAAATGTACATCTTCCTGCTGCTTAAACTGGAGGAAAGGGTGGAGGTTTTACATGGTAGTGTGGTTGAAGGAGAGGAGGCACCTTTTGGGGGAATAAGGATACACTCCAGCTTTGAATTCATTTTGGGGAGGAAATGTCTGAGGTCAAACCCTTAGGCCTTAGGCCCAAAGGAAGACAAACAGTCTGGCAAGATTCTTGTAGTATAGGTGATCAACAATAAAATATTATGGTTGCTTGCAACAAAGTTGCCTGCGCCTAACAAGCAGGAAAATATAGAGATAAAGAACTGTGGGTTCTTTGACCCAAAAGGCAACGTTCTTTAAAAAAAAGTTAATATATTTTTTTAAAAATAGTTCAATAAATAAGTTCAGATTCATATAAAAAATGGGCCATCTTGATTTAATTTATGCAATTTTGGATTCTGCAGATTGTCAACCACTGCTTCACCATATCAATCAATTACCCAGAGATACTGACAGTTTGTCTACCATCGTCCCTGTGTACCTCATCCTAAAGCTGGAGGAAGGAATATTATATTCTTGCTTTGGATTGAGTTATATAACCACAGTGGGGGAAGACAGGGAAACAAAATATAAACAAATTGTTTTGGATTTGCTAGTTAATAATCAGGACCTCTCTGGCAGGTCATCTTGGCCATGTCTTAGTTGAGCAGCATGAATAAATTGAAGGTTCTATTGTTTAAGGAATTCATGTAAATGCTGACTCGATCTCTACTGACAATTTACACAATTACTGAGTGAAGTCAAGGGTTACATTTTGAAATAAATAAACAAGATGAGTCATTATGATGTTAAAAACAAACTACATCTCTCTCTCTGAAGGTTATATTTCAAAGGACACTTACCAGGCAAAAAGGAATTGAAGTAACCATTCATCTAAAACTATATATGTCTGTTTTAACGTGCTACCTACAGTTGCTGTATAATTAACTGACATCAGTGTCCATTTGGTGTTACTCTCCCTTTCTCAGTCTCAATAGAATTTTAAAAAAAGATGAAAATACATCCCATCAAGCACTTCTTTTACTGGTCCTTTACTTGTAATGGTTTTCTGTGAAAAGTCATTATTGTATTTTTCCATGTCTGGTTCTCTTAAAGTACATTACAGTATGTCTATTCTGACATCCAGTGCACTATAAATAAAAAGGGCAAGGAAAACTAAACACTTAATTTTCCTTGTATATCTTCTGAGAATCATGCTATTTCCTTTTGGGATAAGCAAAGTTATACAGAATGCAAAAAAAAGAGAGAGAATAATAATAATGATTTAAAAAGATTGAACTAACGAAAAAAGAGGGATACAGCTAAATTCCTTTCCTCTCTATTCGCTTCCAATTTGCAGTGATTCACTCCATTTTCTTCTGCCAGATACAAATACCTTAATATTGATTCATTAATTTTGCTATTTTGTATTCCTTGCTTCAATATATTGTCTATTTAGAATTCACTGGAAAATATTTTGGTTTAGGCATTGTTTGCATACGAAAGTGCATAGACATTCATACCCCCAATTTATGCACCTCTAATATCATCAAAAGGATTTCCTACTGTAGGAAAGTCCCCCTGTCCAGAATAAAATATTCTTTATTCTTAATATTAAAAAGAGGCAAAATATCATATTTCCCCTGAAGAAGAAGAGGAGAAACATCTTAAAGACAGAAAGCAGCCCCAGTTCTCCTGCCACAGGAAAACAGCCTCAAGCAGAAGCCCGAAGGGGCTAGCTAGTCTTTAGGAATTGGTATTCTGTATCCATTCAGAAAGCTGGGTCACACTATTCGTAAACAAAGAGTAGCCAGAAACTCCCTAATAAGCAACACAATAGGCAAAGAGCCAGAAACTAACAAGATTAGCTCAGACAAACGAAACACCTAGGATCTACATTTCCACTCCACCCCCCAGAGCCAGTCCTACATGACCCCAAAGGATTCTGGTAACAGCCATTAAAGGGCATATTCTTACACAGGAAAACAGGCATCTCAGTCACAAAGCCCCAAAGAATGTATAAAAGCCTACCTACTCTCAACCTCATTTTGTCAGCCAACACAGAAACATGCTGCAATCAGTGTGATTTCTGGCTATCAAATAAACAGAGACCTCATTTCCAAAATTGCCTTTATTTTATTTCAGCATTTTTCTCTCAGCTTGGAACCGAACCTGATTTTACTTCCAACACTAATCATACATTACACAATCAAGTCTATAATTATATTAAAGAATCAAGAGTGCAAAAACTGCATCCAGTTTTGGTCACCACGATGTAAAAAAGATGTCGGGACTCTAGAAAGAGTACAGAGAAGAGCAACAAAGATGATCAGGGAACTGGAGGCTAAAGCATATAGGGAACGGTTGCTGGAATTGGGTATGTCTAGTTTAATGAAGAGAAGGACGAGGGGTGACATGATAGCAGCGTTCCAATATCTCAGGGGCTGCCACAAAGAAGAGGGAGCCAAGCTATTCTCCAAAGCACCTGAGGGCAGGACAAGAAGCAACGAATGGAAACTAGTCAAGGAAAGAGGCAACCTAGAACTAAGGAGAAATTTTCTAACAGTTAGAACAATTAATCAGTGGAACAACCTGCCTCCAGAAGCTGTGAATGCTCCAACACTGGAAGTCTTTAAGAAGAGACTGGACAGCCATTTGTCTGAAAGCCAGTGGAAGAACTTTGACTTCTGTAAACTCAACTGCTGAACTGAAGAATGTCAGTATAATAGATAAATAGAATTTACATTCTAAGTTAGCATAGATGGTATATGCTATTTAAATAAAGCTTCATGTACTGACTTGCTCTGAGCAAAATTCAAAATTACTTACTTTTCATGTTTTTCCCAGTGGCAAGACTTGGTTTTAATGGATAAGCATTAAACTGAAAGTAAAAGAAATTGGAATTCAGAGCATGTACAGTACTACATTCTATGCTTTTAATGTTTAATACAAAAAGAAACCAAGCTTTCAAAATCCTACATCTTTAGGAGAAGAAACTCACACCTCTAGGTTTTTTAGTGAAGCTTATTCAAAAAGTATTTTTCTTTCTGTAATTATTTTTACCATTGTACTGATTCCAATATGATTTTCTCAGCCATTATAAGATTTTGCTATACAAGCTTTAAAACCAAAAGCATTTTGAATGCTTCTGCTCTCCATTTGTGTCTGAGGGCAAATCACATTCCACAATAGCAATTTGACAGCCTTCAGGGACTGGATTTGTAAATGAAAGGACAGTGAAGGAGAATTTTTAGGTGTTCTTTTGGACTGGAAATCAACATGCAGTCCCACTGAAGCACAAAACCCTATACAGACTTATGCAAATATACATGTGATTTGATACAGCAGCGAAGTATTTGATTAGCTATAGCATATTCTGTCTTTAATGATGTCAATAATGTAGTTAGGGTAGAACTACTAGGTAATGAAATTTTACTATAAAAACAGTGGTAGTTTTGAGATAACAGACCCAGGACTTCATTCCTTGGCCTTCTAAATGTTTTGTGGCTGAGCTGAAGTTTAGTGTCCCTGGGAAAGTGTACTTGGAGAAGGGGTAACTTACCTATCTATGTTTGCCTTCAGCAGTCCATGAAAAAATTCATCACATACTCGTGTAAGTCTGTATCTGAAAATACGTTAAAGGTGTGGGAATGGAGAAAAGGTACCTGGTTAAGTGGGTCTTTATATTAATTTATTGTTTACAATAATTAGGTCCACTTTTGATTAAAATAATCTAACAGGACCTTCTGTTCACATTAGTGCACACAATCTTTGGTTTTGAATAATGGAAAGGGACTCCTCCCTCCCACGCATTCACATGAGCATACTATCACCGTACTTGATGTTATTAGTAATTTGGGTTCTGATTCTGCAGAACAAAATGTGACTACTATGTACACAGGAAAAATCAGGAGCTGTGTTGAATTTGCCGATTTATGTGCCTTTTAAATCAGCTGAACATCACCTCTAAAGTTTTACACCTAGTTATATATTTCCTTTAGGTTGCTGTTTTGTTGATGTTCTGTGCATCTTCTGGGCACTTATGCTACATTTTGTTGCTATAAAAGCAATAGCAACCAGAATGCTAAAAAGTACTAACAGTTAATACAGCTGTGACTTAAAAAGATAATACAGTATTTACTTACTGAAGTTTGTTATTTTCTTTATTGTGGCAATTCTGGCTTGGACTAGTGGATGGATATCTTGTGGTTTGTTACAGGCTGAACTTATTCCTGAGGATCAGGAGCTGAAGGTGGAAAAAATAAATCACAGATTTCAGAAAAGCATTTAAATGTTCCTACTTAGAGTATAAGTGCTTCAAGGTGACTGTCAGATTTTTATTACTAGCCATATCTTTGCTTTACAAAGAATGCATATATTTATTTGTGGGGGACAATAAATGGGGACCATTATAACTTTACGAATATTAGCATAGATCTAAAAAAATAGAGAATTATTGAATTTATTCTAAATTCTTTGGGAAATAGAAGAGCTGGTGGATTAGAAAGCCTTGATGTTAAAGTTTCCCTTACTTGACAATGGGTAAAAAACAAAGAGATTGCAAACATCAAAGAGCAGCTGTCTTCCTTCAGTTTCTACTGTGGCAATTGTCTACTTCCCTGTCACATTATTTAATTGAGCAGAAACAAGTGCTGAAAATTGCTGGGTATCTATGTGAAAGCCAAATGACAAAATCTGTAATTTATTTTTTTGAAGAAAAATACTTAATTTCATTGGTCTAGGCTTTCTGTTACTTCTTCAGGGCCAATTACTTTTATATAGGAGCTCTCTCTCTCTCTCTCTCTCTCTCTCTCTCTCTCTCTCTCTCTCTCTCTCTCTCTCTCTCTCTCTCTCTCTCTCTCTCTCTCTCTCTCTCTCTCTGTGTGTGTGTGTGTGTACGTATATATGTATGTATATCCTAAATAGTTATATTTGCTCACCTCACATAACCAGTTCAGTTAACACACTGAATGGAAAGTTTGGAATTCAACAGAATTCATTTTTATGTAAATGCACTTAGAGTTTTTTTCATTAAAGTCTTATCAATCTTACTAGCAAAGTTCTGGACATACACGTTTTCTGATTAAATCATCTCATATTTAGCAATGCTACAGTTTGACATAGATTCCCTCTGTGATGTGACCCATGTGTGTTCTGGAAATAAAGCTAGAATTGTCTTTGGCTGACCATGAACTGTATCTAAAAACTGATTTACTTTTTGTGAGCCTATTGGAAGGCTGGCAGAGCAAAATGGATCATGGTCCGTAATTCTATCTATTTGGCTATACAGTTGAGTGCAGGCCAGAGAAGGAACTGAATAATCATGCTGACTTTTCCAATCCCAGAAAACATCTCACTCTTCAATTTCCCACAAGAGACAACAGGTTTATGAGGAAGGAAAATCATATAGTCATTCTAACCTTGGCTCTAATAATTCCTTCCTTAACATTACTGTATATTTTGCTGCCTCTTAGTTCATAATGGAGCAAGCCAAAAAAGAGCATTAGAAATGTGAGCTATTTCTATGATAAACCTATATCAGGAAAATCCCCTATTGGGTTGCAGTGCTATGGACTTTTAGCAATAACTTGGATTTACTTCTGAACAATCAACCTGAGAATTGCAAAGTAAGCCTCATACAGCAAAAAGCATCAAGCATCATGAAAGAGAATATTTGGAGATACCTAATATTCTGAAAATTGTGCATTTACCATGATATTCAGTGAACTTGGTGTCAGGGCTGATTTTTAACATCAAGAGTTTTAGGCTACAAAGGCCAGTGGACACCAGCTGAGCTTTCTGGCTGTTTTTATTAACTCTCTGTATGTTGGAAAACTAATATATAAGAGATGCCAGATATTCAAGCTGGCTTTAGAAAAGGCCAAAGAACATGAGATATATTGTTGATGCAGGCTGGATAACTGAGAAAAGAAGTCAGGATGTACATCATCAAACAACTTTTTTATATATAAAACAGAGATAAAAACTGACAAAACATCTGGTCCTGCCCTGTTTCTTTAACATTTGCTTTCATAGAGTGTTATGAGGAACACCATGGCTTGCATTATTCTCAAGTCAGTATGTACATCATCATTTATAGAAAAGTGTTCACCTGTATCAATCAGGTCAAGCTGTGAAAAATTCTCAGGACAATGGGAATCCCAGAACATCTCATTGTCCTCGTGAAAAACCTATATACAGGCTAGGAAGCCACAGTTTGGACAAAACATTGCAAAACAGGCTAACTCCTGGTTGGCAAAGGAATGGGATAAGACTGCGTATTTTCACTTATATGATGAATAAATAGGATATATATTAAGGAAATCCAATATTAAGAATTGGAAGAAGATAGCATAGTTTTAAAATTAGAAGAAACATCAATAACCTGTGCTGTGCTGATGATACTACCCTGACAGTGAAAAGCGTTAAGGATTTGCAAGCCCTGGTACAGTAATAAACGTAAAAAAGCACATAAAAATGGACAAAAATTAATATAAAGAAGACCAAACTAATGGCAACAGGTTCAACAATCAGCCTTAGAATTGATAGTGAAGTTATTGAAGTGATGGAAAGCTTCTGCCTTTAGAATCAACCATCAACAGTAAAACAAAATGAGTAATCAAGAAATATGCCACAAACTACTGCTTGGTAAAGGGGCTATGAAGGGATTGGAAAAGACATTCAAAGGCCATGCCTACAAAAATCAGAATCATGCAAGCTGTGGGGTACCCTGTAATGCTCTATGGAAGCAAAAGTTGACTTTAAAGAAACAGGATAGGACCACATATTTTTGTTGGGTTTCATCTTTATGTTTCATAAAAAAATAATGTTATTTGTTTTTAAAAAAGAATCAGAATAGCAAGGGTAGTTTTGCAGTTATAATTAAAAATACTCTTTCTATTAATTCAAATTATGTAAGTTTTAATTCCCCTTTATGGATTACTGCCTTGTCGTGGCGAAGGGGCTTGTGTAATTCAATGACGCTATGAGCTATGCCATACAGGGCCAGCCAAGATGGACAGTCATAGCAGAGAGTTCTGACAAAATGTGATCCACTGGAGAAGGAAATGGCAACCCACTCCAGTATCTTTGCCATGAAAATCCTATGGACAGTACCAAAAGGCAATATGATATGACACTGGAAGATGAGCCCCTCAGGTCGGAAGCATCCAATATGCTACTGAGGAAGAGCAGAGGGATAGTACTAGTAGCACCAGAAAGAATGAAGCGACTGGGCCAAAGCCAAAAGGACGCTCAGCTGTGGATGTATCTGGTGGTGAAAGGAAAGTCCGATGCTAAAGATTTTTTCTCATAGGAACCTGGAATGTAAGATCCATGAATCAAGGAAAGCTGGATGTGGTCAAACAAGAGATGACAAGACTGAACATTGACATCTTAGGAATCAGCGAGCTAAAATGGACAGGAATGGGTGAATTTAATTCAGATGACCATCAGGTATACTACAGCGGGCAAGAATCCCTCAGAAGAAATGGAGTAGCCTTCATAGTCAATAAAAGAGCCTTGGTAGAGCAGTGGGCTAATGCCTCCTTAAGTAACACCAGGTGCCTGCAATTAGTGCAGGTTCGAGTCCCACCAGGCTCAAGGTTGACTCAGCCTTCAATCCTTCCAAGGTAGGTAAAATGAGGACCCAGATTGTTGGGGGCAATAAGCTGACTTTGTAAAAATGCCACTGGGGGGGGGGGCGAAAGCCCTAATACGCAGGCATATACATAGAATGAAGGCTATTGCTAAGCACATTGATTTGTGTTTCTTAGATTGTAAGCCACCCTGAGTCTTCGGAGAAGGGTGGCATATAAATGGAATTTTTTTAAAAAAAGTAGGAAAAGCAATACTGGAATACAATCCCCAAAATGACAGAATGATCTCACTTCAAATCCAAGGCAAACCATTCAATATCACAGTAGTCCAAGTCTATGCCCCAACCAACAGTGCTGAAGAGGATGAAATTGACCGGTTCTTTGAAGCCCTACAGCTTCTTATACAACTAATACCAAAAAATGATGTCCTTATCATCATGGGGGATTGGAATGGTAAAGTAGGAAGCCAAAAGATAATCGGAATAACAAGCAAGTTTGGCCTTGGAGTACAAAATGAAGCAGGGCACAGGCTGATAGAATTTTGTCAAAAGAATACGATGGTCATAGCAAACACTCTTTTCCAACAACCCAAGAGACGGCTCTACACATGGCCATCACCAGATGGTCAACCCAGAAATCAGATTGACTATGTGCTCTGCAGCCAAAGATGGAGAGGTTCTATACAGTCAGTAAAAACAAGACCAAGAGCTGACTGTGGCTCAGACCATGAGCTTCTCATTGCAAAATTTAGGTTTAAACTGAAGAAAGTAGGGAAAAGTACTAGGCCAGTCAGGTATGAACTAAATCATATCCCTGACGAATATACAGTAGAGGTGACAAATAGATTTAAGGAATTAGATCTGATAGACAGAGTGCCTGAAGAACTATGGACAGAGGTTTGCAACATTGTACAAGAGGTAGCAACCAAAACCATCCCAAAGAAAAAGAAATGCAAGAAAGCAAAATGGCTGTCTGAGGAAGCTTTGCAAATAGCTGAGGAAAGAAGGGAAGCAAAAGGCAAGGGAGAAAAAGAAAGATACACCCAATTGGATGCAGAATTCCAGGGAAAACCTAGAAGAGATAAGAATGCCTTCTTAAATGAACAGTGCAAAGAAATAGAAGAAAACAATAAAATAGGGAGGACCAGAGATCTCTTCAAGAAAATTGGAGAGATGAAGGGAACGTTTCATGCAAAAATGGGCATGATAAAGGACCAAAATGGCAGGGACCTAACAGAGGCAGAAGAGATTAAGAAGAGGTGGCAAAATTACATGGAAGAACTATACAACAACGAGCTTCACGTCCCTGATAACCACAGTGAAGTGGTCATTGACCTTGAGCCAGACATCCTAGAATGTGAAGTCAAGTGGGCGTTAGGAAAGCTGAGCAACAACAAAATAGTGGAGGTGACAGTATTCCAGCTGAGCTATTTAACATCTTAAAAGACGATACAGTAAAAGTGATATACTCAATTTGCTAGCAAATTTGGAAAACTCAACAGTGGCCACAGGATTGGAAAAGATCAGTTTACATTCCAATTCCAAAGAAAGTCAGTGCCAAACAATGTTCAAACTATCACACCATTGCACTCATTTCACATGCTAGTAAAGTTATGCTTAAAATCCTACAAGCTAGACTCCAGAAGTATGTGGATCAAGAACTACCAGAAGTACAGGCAGGATTTTGAAGAGGCAAAGGAACTAGAGATCAAATTGCCAACATATGCTGGATCATGGAGAAAGCTAGAGTGTTCCACAAAAACATCTTCTTCTGCTTCATTGACTATGCTAAAGCATTTGATTGTGTGGATCACAACCAAGTGTGGCAAGTCCTTAAAGAGATGGGCATACCAGACCATCTTATTTGTCTCTTGAGAAACCTATATGCAGGTCAAGAAGCAACAGTTAGAACTGGATACGGAACCACTGATTGGTTCAAAATTGGGAAAGGAGTCCGGCAAGGCTGTATACTGTCGCCCTGCCTATTTAATTTATATGCAGAGGACATCATGAGAAAGGCAGGGCTAGATGAATCAAAAGTTGGAATTAAAATTGTAGAGAGAAATATCAACAACCTAAGATATGCAGATGATACCACTTTAATGGCAGAAAGTGAAGAGGAACTAAAGAGCCTCTTGTTGTGGGTGAAGAGGGAGAGTGCAAAAGTTGGCTTGAAACTTAACATTAAGAAAACCAAGATCATGGCATCCGGCCCTCTCAATTCCTGGCAAATAGATGGGGAAGAAATGGAAAGTCCCTTGGGCAGCAAGGCGATCAAACCAGTCAGTCCTAGAGAAGATCAACCCTGACTGCTCTTTAGAAGGCCAGATCCTGAAATTGAAACTCAAATACTTTGGCCACCTAATGAGAAGGAAGGACTCACTGGAGAAGATTGTAATGCTGGGAAAGATTGAGGGCAAGAGAAGAAGAGGATGACAGAGTGTGAGGTGGCTGGATAGTGTCACTGAAGCAGTAGGCGTGAGCTTAAATGGACTCCAGAAGATGGTAGAGGACAGGAAGGCCTGGAGGAACTTTGTCCATGGGGTCGTGATGGGTCGGACACGACTTCGCAATTAACAACAACAAAAAAGTTTTAATTACAATAATAAAAGATAATATAAACTAAAAGGGAAAAGAAAGAAAAACAGCAAAGAAAGAAAAGCAAAGAAAGTTAAAAAAAGAAAAAGAAAAGAATAAATTCTAAGAAAACCTTTCACCCTCATTATGACAAGTATAAACAATTTCATAATCTTGTCACTTCCTCTTCATTAATAGCTATAAAACTCTTCATCTCATAACTCATCTGTTAATTACAGTATAGGCAAATCCAGTAAGTATTTTCCAAGCCATGTGTCAGCGAAAAGTCGAAACAGTGCCCTTAAATAGTAAAATTAATTAACATTTATAAAACTCAACATTACACACCTTGACTTTTAGCTGTAAGAAGTCCATTTAGAAACATAAAGATCCCACTATGAACAAAAGAATACAATTTAACATGAGCAAGTTCATAAATATCCCTTACTATAAGTGGAAAGGGGACGCAGTGGCTCTGGGTTAGGACGCTGAGCTTGTCGATCAGAAGGTCGGCAGTTTGGCGGGTCGAATCCTGAGTGCCGCATAACAGAGTGAGCGCCTGTTACTCGTCCCAGCTTCTGCCAACCTAGCAGTTTGAAAGCACATAAAAATGCAACTAGAAAAATAGGGACCACTACAGTGGGAAGGTAACAGCGTTCTGTGCGCCTTTGGCGTCTAGTCATGCCAGCCACATGTCCATGGAGTCATCCTCGGACAAGCGCTGGCTCTTCGGCTTTGAAACGGAGATGAGCATCGGCCCCTAGAGTCGGAAACAACTAGCATGCTTGTGGAGGGGAACCTTTATCTTTACCTTATAAGTGGAAAGACAATTAGGTAGAAAGAAAATTTAACTGCTATCAGATACATAAAGTACCTCTGGAGGGAAAGGCTTTAACCCCATGTTAAGCAAATCCAATACGCAAGATTTTTTCCCCGTACAGATATCAGCAAACTCCAAAAGAACCACCCACATGTCCCATTTTAATCCTGACTGAATAAACTGACTATGTATGCAAATCAACCTTGCTTTTAAACCATTCAGGTGATTATTGATCCTTGTTTCAAATTTCTTCAGTATTTTAAAAAGCTTCTTTTGTAAGTCCAGCAACAAAAACTGTTCCAATTGCTCTTTGGGATTGTCATTTTTACTTCTTAATTTTTAAAGCCTCATCCAATGTTTTTTTTATAACTGATGACAAATTCTTCTTGAAATTGTCATTCCTATTGATCTCGGGTGGACTTTGCCTCATATTATTTTCTGTAGCCTCTTCTGGAAACAGCTGTTCCCAAGAAGACAAAACATAGCTGACATTATTGATTTAGAGTCCCAGTGCACTTCCTCAAAAATACCTTTGAATGCCATTAACAAGTTACTTATCTTGTTACGTCTCCGCTATCAAAAGCTGTTTTTCTTTCTCATGAAAATGCATTTATCCTTTAATATTTATTTCAAAGTCTCAATATTCAAAACCTAATATTCCACTGTTTTCTGAGTCCTTAATCCCTTATTTAAAGCTTCCTACAGCGAAAACCTTGTCTTCCTTTTTGCTTTTTTATTTTAAAGTCTTAAAGCTTATAAAGGGCTTTATCATTTTCTTATATTAAGGAGGGTGTTTCCAGGATTTTCCAGCCTTGAAGGTGTCATTAAAGCAGCTAATGGGCAATTTCGGAAAGTGGTTAACAAGGAAAGTGTGAACTTATTATCCTTTCACAGGATAGGAAGACTATTGACAGCTTTGAATTTTGGTGTTGGAGAAAATCCCTGAGTATACCACGGACAGCCAAGAAAACAAATCAATGGATCATTGAACAAATCAATTCATAAGGTAGATTGTGGTGACAAATGCACATTGCATCATTTTGAGAAATTTCTCCTTGCATCAGACCTCAATTGGTAATTCAATCAATCAGAATAAAGCTGGAAGAGACCTTGGAGGTCTTTTAGTACAACCCCCTGCTCAAGCAGAAGATCCTATACCCTTTAAGATAGGTGGCTGTCCAGTCTTTTCTTAAAAACTTCCAGTGATGAAGGACCCATAACTTCTGGAGGCAAGCTGTTCCACTGGTTAATCGCCCTCTCTGTTAGGAAGTTTCTCCTTAATTCCAGGTTGCTTTTCTCCTTGATTAGTTTCCATCCATTGTTTCTCATCTTTCCTCCTGGTGCTTTGGAAAATAAGTTGAGCTCCTCTTTTTTTGGCAGTCCTCAAATACTGGAATAGTGCTATCATGTCACCCCTATTCCCTTTTCTGTAGACTGGCCATACACAATTCCTGCAACCATTCTTCATATGTTTTTGTCTCCAGGCCCTTACTCATCTTAGTTGCTCTTCTTTGCATTTTTTCCCCAAAGTGCAATGTGTAATGTGGTGACCAAAACTGAATGCAATGTTCCAGGTGTGGTATTACTAAGGCTTTATAATGCAGTACTAATACTTCACATGATTTTGGTTCTATGCTTCTGTTTATACAATCAAGGATTGTGTTAATTTTTTTGGCTGCTGTCACACACTACTGGCTCATGTTTAAGTGATCGTCCACTAGGACTCCAAGTTCCCTCTCACAGTTACTGTTTTTGAGCCAGGTTTCACTTAACCTATATTTGTACCTTTGTTTTTTCCTGCCTAGGTGTAAAACCTTGCTTTTCTCCATATTACATTTCATTTTGTTGGATAGGGCCCATTGTTCAAGTCTGTAAAGATTATTTTGGATCCTGAGCTTATCTCCTGGGGTGTTGGCTATTCCTGCCAGCTTATTGTCATCTGCAAATATGATGACTTCCTCTTCTATTCCCTTATCTAAGTCATTTGTGAAGATATTGAAGAGTACAAGTCAATGAACAGAGTGTCACCTTTGAAAATAAGCATGACTACAGCCATTTTCCCTACTCATTTTCGGTTGACACATAGCATGGAGGGAGGGAGGTTTACCAGGTGCTTTGCTAGACAAAACAGACTTTCTCCCATGGGAACCAAGGTCATTGGTTGCTCCCGGGACTGCAGGCTGGGCGTTTCGTGAAAAGCCCACCAAGAAGTTGTATTGGGGAATGTAGTAGCTTGCATAGCTTTAGGGGTGGGATTTCTCAACTTTGTATTGGGGATTGTTTCGTGTCTATTCAGACTTGGTTTCACTTTTGACGTGCCAATGTTTTGTATCAATAAACATGATCTTTGAGGAACTAGCAAGCCTCAGAGTTCTGCTTTATTTGTCTCTGTCTGTCGGAACCATGACACAGAGTACTTGTGTCCGTTGACTTGTGTGCTGGGCTAGTACTATAAATCCTCTTGCAGAAAGCTGAAAATGCTTCTCTTGCTCCTAATTTCTAGCGATGTGTTGACTTTGGAGCAAACCTTTTATGCCTCCACTCTCAAATTTCTAACGTGTGCAGCCCCCACCCCTCAGAGCGATTTAGCTTTTCTCAGTTGAATGCTCTTCAGCTGTGCTGGGACTGCCACTTCTAGAAATCCTGCTCCTGTGCTCTAAGAAATAGGAGCACGGAGGCCCCGACACTTCTCAAGGGATCAAATTGTGAAAGACTGAGGAGCCCTTAAAGTGACCTTACAAATTGGCAAATCACTAATTAAACTAGTTTTGAGGGCTGGGAAATGGGATACAGGATTTTTTTTATGTCTCATTATTTCTAATAGCCTACTTATTAGAAATAAAAACATACTGTTTGTGCTTAGTTTTATCTAAGGCCCAGAAAAATAGATTTAAGATGTTGAAAAATCTGAGGACCCAGATGCTTTCTCTTTTGCTTATACTTAATAAATGGACGATACTAAAAAATATAAATAAATTCCTCTGCAGCCCTCATCATTCCTTCTTTACCATATGTACCAAACCCTGATGAAAGACAGAGGAAAGTACAAACCCCTTGTTAATGTGACAAAGTTGTGATCTCTCCATATTGTTACTTGCCTGACTTTCTTCTAATTCAGTAGTATATATGCTGCTAAAACATGCATGTAAGTAAGCTGACACCTCCAGGCAGTGGATACCCAGAAATCTATTATCCTATTTTTATACTTTATTTGAGAATGTATCTGCTGTATTTCCAAACACAAATTTTCTCAGAGGAATTCAAATGCGCTTCTGGGAGCTCAACACCTATTGTGAGTGAGTGGAGAGGCTATTGGTAGGGCATCATAGGGAATTGACATTTCTGCATGTTTTGAACTTAAGGTGCTTATAACTATGCTTATTAATCCTTCTTATGCATAGAATTATTCAGCAGTATTTTTTTGTCTCACTTATGGTGATGCAGAATAAAAAAAATCATCTGCCTGTATATTTTGTAAATTTAGTTTCTCAGATCAAGTTGCACTTACAGTAAAACATCAATATCCTATTTTCTATCATTATGACTCAACATTTAGTTGGGTCCTTGTGCTGATTCCATGAAAAAATGGCATGGATGCCAATGAATACATCACTGTACCAATTATGTAGGCTTTTGATGCAAATTTATAGTCCAATTAAACACAGCACACCAAATTGTTCTTCTAGAAATTATAAAGACAAATTTGTTTTTGTTGGCAGAACTTTAGGAAACATAACCTGAACAATCACAAATATATACTAAAGTTTTTCAGATATAATTAATTGCCACTTATTTATTTTCTTAGAATCCTCACTTTTTTGTTACTAAATGAAATTTTCAAAACAGAGTAATGGTACAGGTGCTCTTGATAGCGAGATGTTACACTGCAAAATACAAAACCATACTGATGGTTCTCAAAATATTCTGCCACTCTGCATATGATTACTGAATACATTAAAGAGGACTTAGGAGTTAACCCCAAGCATTACAAATCAATTGGAATTGTGAGATTTATTTAGCATAAGGCTACTATATCTGAACTACTAAAATCCAGACGACAGGAAAGAAGCATCAAAAACTTTGCTGGTTATTTAGTGATTTAGTAAACATTTTAATTTTTGCAGACCAGGTATGCTATCCTATTTAAAACTAGGAATCAAGTTGTTTGTGTTCTGGGTTTTCTTCAGCCCAAAACAAATATCCTGTTCCTGGCATTTCCATTCCATGTGCTTCTCATTCTATTTTACACTTTTTACAAATCAAACTTAACTCAGTGTGACCCATCCTTTTCTCTGAGAAAGCTCACAGATGTCACATAGGCAACTTTTAATCCTTTAATATGTAATTGGAATGCAAGAAAATGTGATTGATATCAGGAAATATACATGCAACATTTTCATTGGCCAAAGATAAAAGAAATCCTTGAGCCATTTGGCTGTATGCTGCATTCTTTGTCTTAAAGGCATCTTAGCTGTTCTGTTTCTCATTTGCCTGTTACTGATTACATATTAAAATTACATAATCAGTAATTTTAGCGCTCTGATGTCTTGAAAGGAGTTGGCTTTTTGAAGAAATGAAAGCTACTTCCTAGCCTAGTTTAGGTCTGTAAATAGAGTTTAGATCTGCAAATTCTAATATATCTATTTTACAATGTATTGTACAATTATAAAAGACATTATAGTTCTAGTATATCTGTGAATTTGTCATCATACCTTTCTTCCCACTTTAGTCTGCTTCTTAATAAGTGAATAATATAATACCTCAAGTCTTCCACAGTTAGTGTCATTACTTTTAGGGCTTACATTTTTTACAACATCAATTATGTTCCTTTTATATATGGTTTCATGGTCCTCCTGTGCACACACACATACACAAGGTCCTCCTGTGTACACACACACACACACACACATATGGGGTGCAGTAGCTCAGTGATTAAAGACACTGAGCTTGTCAGCTGGAAAACTGTTTGAGACCGAAGCACTGTGCAATGGGGTGAGCTCCTGTTACTTTCCCCAGCTCCTGCCCACCTAGCAGTTTGAAAGCATGCAAATGCAAGTAGATAAATAGGTACCACTTAGCTAGAACGGTAACCGCATTCTGTGTGCCTTTGGCTTATAGCTATGCTGGCCACATGACAGCAGAAAATGTCTTCATACAATGCTGGCTCCTTCGACTAGGAAACGGAGATGAGCACTGTGCCCTAGAGTCAACACAACTGGACAGAGAAATCTTTTACATGTATGTATGTATGTATGTATGCATGCATGCATGTATTCATGGACTGGCAGTTTGAGAGTTCTGCACAATTCCTAGCCCTGCACTTGTCTTGACAGAATGCTCTGAGGCCGTTCCTGGAGCCACTCTCCCAGCTTAGGAGTCAGAACTCTGAGTGCTCTATCACCATTGGGACCACTTTGATCTTTACTTTCTACAGCTTCTCCAGTTCCTCCTTCGGGACCTGGTATTTTTCCAGCTTCTCATACTTCCTCCAGATTTGCTGCCACTTGGTACAGCTACATCTATTACCACTGCTGTCTTCAGGTCCACAATATCTGGTTGATTGGCTAGTATCTGCTTGTCTGTCTGGACCTGGAGATCCCACAGGATCTTAGCCCTGTTTTTCTCCACAACATGTTGTGGAATTTCCCATCTGGACTTGGAAGAGTCTACTCTAGCCTATACACTGTGCAGATGTTCCAGTACACAATACCATCTATTTGGTTGTGCTATTCAATGTATGCTATTCCTGCCTGTATCTTACACCCTGCCACTACGTTTTGGACTGCTTATCAGGCCTCTCTGCATCTTGCATAAAACTGGAAGAGAGGTAAGATGACAAAAGTGCTAGCATATGACTGATCTGGCAATAGCTTTACCTCTAGGGAAATGTGGGAAAGGCAATGGATTTGATTGTTTTGCTTCCCATCTGCTACTAGACATCTTTCAGGGATGGTACAATGATGGAGCATGTTGAACATTTTCTTTTCAGCTGATTAGCCCTACCCACACAAACTGAGTCATAAACCTCAAGAAATGTTGCTTTAAATACGCCTCCAAACTGTGGAGGAAATGTGGACTGTGTGTTCTCATTTATATATTTAATTTCCCATATCTTTCCTCCTGTAAAATGACTTTAACTGTATAACAAAACTGTATAGCAAAAGACACTCCTATCTTCATAAGACTAGTTTACTCAGATGAGTAAAGAGTATGCTTTTGGAATTTTTTTCTTTCTTTTTCTCCCCTCTTTTTCATGTGCATTAATTTTTTTAAAATATTCAGCTTTGATTCTTGTCAGAGATGAGGATATCATAGATTTATGCAGAGTGTCTACTTGTCAGTTCAGAGGGTCAGACACTTATTAAAATTGACAGCACTGAATAATGCTATTTTCTGTATGGCTTACAGTTGCCATTTTCACTCATGAATTATGAAACTTCTGAATTTGAATGCTGGAGCAAAAACACAATACATTTAGAAGGTGACAGATGTCCTTATCCAAAACAATATTTCCTAGAGCTATTTTGGACCCAAGTGGCTACAAAGCAGGGAGATAATGATGATTAGTTCAATTTGTAATTCACTTTTCTACTAAAGAAACATCATTGTGCCTTAGAGGGGCTTCATTAAAGAATATGAGGTCTGGGATGTGGGGGGAAGGTTTCAGGCTGTGGTACAGGCACATTAAATCTCTGCAAATCTCAGTGATATTTACTTAAAATAAATAAGTAAATAATAAATAAACACAGAGAGGGCCTCCTCAGGGTGCCGTCGGCCAGACAATGTCGGCTGGCGACCCCCAGGGGGAGGGCCTTCTCTGTGGGTGCACCAGCCCTTTGGAACCAACTCCCCCTTGAGCTTCGGATGGCCCCGGACCTCCGGTCCTTTCGCCGCGACCTCAAAACTTTTTTCTTCCATCAGGCTGACCTGGATTGATGATGGGTTTTTAAATATGTTTTAATTTTTAACTGTGTAGTTAATTTATTTTGGGGCTGTTATTTAATTCTTTTTTAATTTTTGTATTGTTGTTTTTTATTGTTGTTAGCCGCCCTGAGTCCTTCGGGAGATAGGGCAGCATATAAGTCCCAAAAATAAATAAATAAATAAATAAGAGGACCAAGCAAAGAGATTGAAGAATACAATGAAAATTGGTTCTCCAACTAAGGAAACCAAGGAAGTTTATTTAGTGTCTAAGAGTAAGCTATAAAACCCCAGTTCAAACACATTTCTTCCATCAGAGGAGTTAGATTAACTTGCCCTCTTGGTCACAATATCGATATTGGTTATTTTATGAGGCTAGTCCAAAGAATAAAGCACAATAATTGGATAACTGGAGATACTATATTAAACTTTTTATTATGCAACTTTTCAGCACTGCAGATAACCTTACACTGCCTGCTGAAATTACACTGGAACACCTTAGAAATGACATGGTCTGTTGATCATTTTACTAAAACTTCATCACAAGCTGTTCCTGTCTTCCAGACCTATTTGCCAAAAGCAGCTTATATTTCAGGCTCAACAGCTCCAGAACACTTTATGGACAATATTTCAGGAAACTCCAAAAGTCATCTAGCTAGTGGACAACCACAACTGAGACCAGAATGAATATCACTAAGTCAGAAATTTGTTCAGTGAGTTTTGCCCCATTTCACCACTTTTCTTGCCACATTTGTTAAGTGAATCACTGCAGTTGTTAAGTTAGTAACACCTTTGTTAAGTGAACCTGGATTCCCCACTGACTTTGCTTGCCAGAAGGTCGCAAAAGAGGATCACATGACCCCAGGACAATGCGACTGTCATAAGTACGAACCAGTTGTCAAGCATCCAAATGTAAATCACATGGCCATGGGGACGGTGTGAAAAATGATCACAGGTCACTTTTTTCAGTGCCGTTGTAACTTCAAACGGTCCCTAAGTAAACTGTTATAAATCGAGGTCTACCTGTATAGCAATCTTGGGGCAGCTATTGAAGCCACCCAGTCTGATGCTCCGGCCTTGGGAGACAGTGAAAAGCACTTCTAAGCAAGGCAGCTTCAGTCTAGATACCAGTCATAATATCAGAAAAAACAGTATGATGATGATGTTGTTGTATGCTGGCTGAGGAATTCTGGGAGTTGAAGTCCACAAGTCATAAAGTTGCTAAGCTTGGAGATCCCTGATATAGACAATAATGGAAGTTCAATAGTTAATTAGTAGTACTTAATAGTATTAAATACTAATTACTTTAATAGTAATTAATCCCTTTCCTCTCTTGAAGAGTTTATACTGACTTTCCTAGAACATATTTCTAGACAAAACTACATTAAAGTTACCTGCATTTATTTGGAAGTGCTAAATTGGAAAGCATTACTTTAAGACCATTAGGATCTAATGCCATCCTGGTAATGTTCTTCGGTGGTTTGAGTCCATTGAGCATTTATTCATCTAGTTACTGCAACTAGAATTCTGGTTGGTGTTTGAAATTCAAGATTGGGTTCTAAATGCAAGAAAGAGTGCTTCAAATTGCTCCTGTCTAGTGTGCACACACACTTACACACATCACCAGTCGATAGTAGCAAACTTTGTCCTTAAATGTAAATCCTAAAGTGCAGTGAAGACAGACAGTGAAATTAAGCAGTGACAACTATTTTACAGAGGAAAAGGTTTATGGAAGAAGTTAACAATGTGTGCAGTTCACAATTGTTTATGAATTTCATTTCACAGAAATCTCAGAAAGATTTTTTTTAAAAAAATATTTTCTTTGTTTTTGAGTCTCATCTGCCTCCAGCACACTATAGATCTCTATATAAGTTACCATTTTATTATGTTTTCATTGCCTGCAAGGTGATGAGTTCCATTCCAATGGGAAAGTTTATATAAAATGAATTTAAAGCATAACTCTGGATTAGAGGGCCCAAAGGGAGCAAACAGAAGAAGCCAGGAGATAAATGGGTATAAAGAGATATGTAATTGCTCTTTAGATGAGTTATTAGGTGAAAGATGAAATCCTAACAAGAGTTTTCGGTGTAAGCTGTTACAAACAAGGGCAGAATAGCTGGCAATACCAAGGATGCAGGGATTTAAGGATGGAATTTTAAAATTAATCTGGTAGAAATATGATATCTTGAAAACCGTAAAGGTAAATTCCCAACCTTAATTTAGTGAGTCAGTTATGACAGAGTCTGTTTGAAATCTTTGTTTCTCTTGCATCTGGAGTTGCATCTTTGGAAATGAATCTTCAAATGCCTGTTCCTCCACTTTCTCACAATCTTATGCTTGGGCAAACATCCTACACTATTCATCTAACTAAGGATACAATGGGAGATGCTGCCAATTAGGGTACCACAGTTTTTGAATCATTAGAACAGCTCATCTTTTCCAGGCTGCTTTATAAGCTTCTCCCAGCTGCACTGAATTGGAACATGATGTTTTGTACAGTTTGTCTTACAAAGGATCACACAGCTGTTCTAAGAACCCATCCACTACTAGAGCTTGCTACTACTAAAGCTCTGACCCCATATACAAATTAAAAATGAAATCTAATTCCAGTGGGTAGATTGAGGAATAAAAAGATAATAAGCAAAAATGCCATTGATATGTTTGACAAAACTCTCAGGCCTTATTGCAATTAGACTGCCATCCAAGCCTCTCTACCATTTCTGCAATTCACTTCATCAAGTAAGTCTATGATAGAAAACCTTGGGGAGGGACAGAGTTGATTTTCTTTATGTATGCAACATTAGTATAAGTAGCAGATTACAGTCTGGTGCTTTAATTATAATTTGCAAAAGGATGGCTTAGAGCAGGTGGACATTTATCACAGCATCCTAAAACAATATCCCATTTCATTGTCCATCCTAAAATTTGTTTTTTTTCCAAACATTGGAAAACCTAGTAAATAGCTATTGATAAAAAATATTTGTTATTAGGAGACAGCACCATTACAATCCAGGATCTGTTAAGTTCATCAGTTTTGTTTGGAAATTGGTAAGCAACACTTTTGACCCAAAGGCGATCATTGATCATCATGACCTGGGTCATTGAGAATCTGCATAGGCAACACTTTTGACCTTGGCACAATTTGTAAAGTGAAAAGCAGCAGAATTTCATAGTACATTGATGTGTACTATGATGAGCCATGTCATTTTAAATGCTCTAAATTCTATAAAGGTAAGTACATCTTTACTACAGTCAATGATCAGCCAACATACTCCTTGAAGCAAAGAATTCATACAGGAGCAAAGAATTCAGTAATTATACAATGAAAGCACTTTAAGTAGTTTATTTGAAAATATTCATGACCATTAAGCAGGAATTTAAAAAAATTATTGATGCCCTGAATATACTGGCCTGATAAGAGATAGGGGTTAAAAAATCTTTTAAAAAGATGATACATAATCACAGATTAAAGGAATTATTTACAGAAAAATTATCTGCTCATTTCTATCTCTAATTCTTAGGAAAAAACAAATGACATTGAGCAAAACATGTAAGTACAGGAATGAAAGTCACAGCACCTCAATCCTTTTGCTATATTATCTACTACTCTTTTCTTATTTTGCTAGGGAAATCTGAATTGGTGACTAGAGACATATTTTATGTTGCCATTTTATGTTTATTGAATTGATAAGACAGTGTCCAAATTATACCTAGTATGCCAATTACAGATAGTGCTATGACTGGAATTGCTTTTATCATTAGCATCTGGAAATATGTAAAGGCAGTAGTGCGAGGTGCACAGATTTCTGAAGATAAGAGACTTACACATTTCTTGCAGTAGATAGTATAGATAGCATAGAGAAGCTAATTTTCTCTTGTGTGGTTTTCCATCTTGTGAATAATAATGAAGGGCCCAATTGTGAATGATAAATGAAGATGGTCAGAAGGAACCATGCCCTTGAGTTTTAAACTGTTTACGGGATGACAATGCTTTGCAGGATGATTAAATTAGACTTCAGGCAAATACATGCTTGTATACTTTGCTGGGAATATAAATATTCCTTCCACTACATACGCAATTAAAAGCTTTTTAAAAAATGAACTTAAATGACTCAGTATTCTAAATTAGGCTAGATAACCATTCTGACCTTTATCTTGGCAGCACAAAGTGACACAAAGCAGATAGCTCTTCTAGGATCTTTTCACAGCAATGTTGGGAAATCTTTGTCCCTTTATGTAGCGAAGCTCATTTTGGTACTGTCTAGGTTCCAATAGGCAATATTTTTCCATTTGGTCCTAATTAATGAAGTATATTGGGATCTAAAAAAAGTTTATTTACCCAATTAAGATAAGCTGTTATTATATTGGCTTGTGAGTTACACATTTTCTTCCTAAACTGTAACAGCATCATGAAATTGTACTGATCTGGGAGACACACCAGATCCAGAGGCAAAGAAGTGACCTTCTTCCTTTGGTAACGGCATAATATTAATTCACAGTATCTACCCATTTATGCTGCAGAACAACTTCTGAAGCCAACTGCTGATACATAGCCCCCCCTCCCTCAAACTATCTGCCTGACATTTTTTTTTCTTTCCCAAATAAAAATTACAAGTGAAAACAGATCGACTATTGGCTTTAATATAGCAACAATCTCGTGATAGTATTAACAACAAGTTGAAGTTACTTTGCTGCCCAGGACAGAAATGGATAGTATCTTCTTCTATGCCACGAGGAAGATTTTATTAGGCTGGTAACTGATTCTTTCTTCAGACTTGTAATGATATCATAGAATTTAGCCCTGCAGTTCAGGATAGCAATTGAATTTCACTATCTAGCAGTAAGATTTGCTAAGAAAAGCTTGCTTGTTTTTGATTTTTACTGAAGTACTCATCAATATGACAGAATTAGCTATTTGATCTATAGGCTGCCACTGTCCTCATCAAGCTCAGAACTTGGTCCTCTGATTGAGAAGGGACCTAATTGATGACAGGTCAGCTAGGTCAACCTAGAATTCACCCTCTGGACAAAGTTCCAGATTCTGTAACTGCAGAGGACAGTGCTTCATTTGCATTATGAAGGAAGGAAGTCTTTCTCCTCCAGCATTGGAATCATATTTGAGATTAAATTAGTATTCTGTACAGGTGTCCAGAAAAATCTATCTGGTTGCTAGGAGTAAAAAATGATCTGATGGCACATCATCAATCAATCTGTCACAAATGTCAAAGTCTTGCCAAAGTCAATTTTTCTACGATTCTTATCTTCCAAATAGGGAGATCTTATTCCTTTTCCTACTTGGTCATAGGCCTTAAATGTAGGATTGTCTCACTTGGGGTGGGACCTGTACAGAGGATGGAGTGAATTGGAATACTCTTTTCTGATTGTAGTATAAGTTTATATTTTATAGGGTATTAAAAAAATGTATCACAGAACACTCAGGTTCCATTCCATGACTCAATTCTTAGGTTGGCCATTTCCAGCACATGTGAAATAGTCCAGTCTTAGATTGAAACACTTGAGGGTTTGGAAGATTTTGTGATAAAATTTAGTGGAGTGGAAAATATTCTAACACAAGAATAAAAGCTATCAACCAAAGATACGGAAAGCTATGTTTTTCTGCTATTGCAGTCTGCTCTTACTTGTGACATAAATTTTTATTACGAGCAACCTTTTCTCTCTCAGATTCTTTTTGGATAATTCCTCTAATATATGTCAAGTGGGGAAATTATTCCTGGATCTGAATGAGAACACTTTAAAAGGAAGATTATTTTTAATCTAAACTTCCCATTACAATCTTTAAAGAGAACTTTTGAAAAATTACAGTAGAATCACAGCAAACTATCTTTCTATATGCCTTTATCCTTAATTCATTTTTCATTTGCTTATATATTTCTACAGTTAAATATTTGCTTCATATTTCTTACTGAGGCTTTCCAGCGAACAAATAAATGTCTTTTGTGAGCTTAACTTTTGATTGCTAGATGTTTAAATTATAGAAGAAAGTTTGAAAAAAAGAGTAAATCCAAAGCATATTTTTTATTAATTTCATATCTCTTTGAAGAATTTTTTTACTGTATTTTAACAGTCACTATTTTTCATACTGAATCATTAAACAAATTATTTAACATGTATGAATTATGGAGCTTATTTTCCACTTTCAAGGTAGACATACAATTGTGTTTTATCTTTGTAGGACTTCCTTGAACACCAACTTGAAATGTCATTTTTATAAGTGTGTAATAAATCCAAAGACTTTCAAATTAAAAATAAATTTGTAAATTAAACTTCGAAACACTTTATTTCAGCATATCCCAGTTTAATTTACGAATTTATTTTTAATTTGAAAGTTCTTGGATTTATTACCAGTATATCATGCTTCTGTTGCATCACCATGGCATAGGGAAATATACAGAGGGGTTGTGTTACATTATACAGCAGCTTTGTGAATTTTATTAAAAAAAACACACTTAAGTCTTAAGAATTTCTTAAACATGTATAATGAACTATTATATATTATATTGTATATGCCTGCAATTAGTGCAGGTTCAAGGCCCACCAGGCTCAAGGTTGACTCAGCCTTCCATCCTTCCGAGGTAGGTAAAATGAGGACCCAGATTGTTGGGGGCAATAAGCTGACTTTGTAAAAATGCTGCTTGGGGGGGGAAAGCCCTAATAAGCAGGCATATACATAGAATGAAGGCTATTGCTAAGCACATTGATTTGTAAGCCGCCCTGAGTCTTCAGAGAAGGGCGGGATATAAATGGGATTAAAATAAAATAAATAAATAAATACTGCAGATTTTTGAATCCTATGAAATAAAGTCACCCAATTCAAGGTAGATCTCACAAAAGTAGAGAGAATTTAGCAATAGCGCTTAGACATATATACCACTCCATAGTGCTTTACACCACTCTGAGCAGTTTACAAATGTCGTCCCAAAAAATCTGGGTCCTCATTTTACCAACCTCAGAAAGATGGAAGGCTTCAAGTCCATCAGGCTATGGGCAGAATGCAATACTGCATTCTAACCACTGCACCACCAAGGCTCTTTAATTAAAGTTTGTACAAGGACATTCTTCTCCAATGGAAAAAAGTTTCAGAAGAAATTCATCAATATTATATCAGGACGTCAGGTTGGCATCCACAGAAAAATATATAATGCCTAGCAAGTTCTAAATTTACTGTAAGACGAACAAGACTACACACTTCCTCTAAGAAATTTTAATAAAAGAAATTGCAAACTTAAGCTACTGTGGTATGGTAATGTGGAAATCAAGAGATCTTTAAAAAGATTTGCCATGGGTCAAGTGACTCAGTATCTGCTTTTAGGACTAGGAAAGTGGAGTGTTTAGGAATTTTGATAGAGGAGAACTTAAGTAGTAATCCATTTGTTAGGTTCATATCAGAGCTTTTTTTGTAAAAAAAAAAAGGTGCCGGAACTCTCACACGTCATACAACCCACCTTGCCTATCCTACAAGGTTCCATCCAAAAAAGGTGCCAGAACTCCATTCTGGGTGTTCTATGCCAAAAAAAGCCCTGGTTCATATACCTCTGACTGTGTTTGCATAAATGAGTTTGCCACTATTGTTAGTGAAGTGATAGTGATTCAGTAACAAATGACCAGACTTGCAGCCATCTTGATTTAACAGGGAACTACCACCTGTCAGAGCCAGCCCAAAAATGACATAGAACAATCCAGCCAAAGTTCAATTCTTTATTTGCTCATGCTACAGACAAATTTTTGCCAGAGTAAACCTATATTATTCTCACACTAATGGATAAACCTTGGCAGATTCTAGGGCAGGGGTCCCTAACCTGTGGGCCGTGGCCCACTACTCATGCTATTATTGTTCTGAGTGTTGTGCAGGCACTACCCCCAGCCCAAATGTCACTTGGGGGCTAGCCCCGCTCTGGGCGGTAGCCTCACCCCGAACATTATGTGGGTGCTAGGCCCGCTCCCAGTGTCATGTGGTTGCTAGCCCCGCTTCCAGCATTGCACTGGCACTAGCTCCTCCCTGAGTATCACATGGGCACTAGCTCCACCCCAGAATCGTGCACATACTTGCACCACCCCTGGTTTTTGTCACGAGCATGCACACAGCCCCATGCCTGCCCATTCCTTTCTCTCCAGGCTGCCAACCTAGAAAGATTGGGAACTTCTATTCTAACTTTTGTCCTCTGTCTCCAATCCAGCTCAGGCTCTATTGTCTCTTGTCTCCTTCCACCTTTTCTGGAATGTGCTCCCTCCTTCCTGGGAAACTGCCACTTCACTGAAGTCCATCATATTGTCTCCTCTTTTGTAGGTACAATGCATCGCACCATCTTGGATGATACTTCAGTCAGCTTTGTGGTTCTCTTTTCTCTTTACAACTGAGGGGGAGGAAACTGTGATGGTGTTGGAGCTTCCATAATGATAATCTTTTCTTGTCCTTTCTGCAGATTACTGATCCAATGGAGAATAAAGGAGGGGAGGGGAGTGAAAAAAATGCAAAGAGGAGGAACTGTTAGTTTAACTTGGGCTTGGGTAACACTGCTTGATTAGATTAAGGAGAGTAAGCCAACAATTCATCTCAGGCCCTCAGTAACTCAGAAGTGACTGAGCCTACACACCAGTTACCCAGTGTTTGTATAACATATGGAACCCATGCATTGGTCACTGAGGTTAGGTCTTCATTCGTAAAATATAGTTGGCTGATTGATGGTTCAGTGTGCTGTGCAAACACAGCCTTTGGGTCCACTAATGATAAATGGGTAAATGTAATGATAAATGGGTAAATCAGGGATGAAGGCTATTATAAAGATATTGGTTTGAAATAAGAGTTGGGCAACTTTAATCAACCTTTTGTTATGTGTTTAATGCCAAACTCTTGCCACATTTATTTAGCGTTGTCCATCAACCACTGCTAAGGGACCATAAGCAAGATAATATATTGACACTATTTCCTACTTAGCAACTGTACAACAGGCAAAGCTTGTGGTTGTAGTATGCATCAATTTTGCTTGCTTGAACGAAGTTTTAAAGTTCAGATGAGATGGAAAAGTTTGTACTGCTCTGTCCCTAACCAAGTGCATTCCTGAAGGATTTAATTATTATTTTTTAGAAGAGATGGTAAGCTATTTCTTCACTTCTATGATAACAAGTAGGTCTCATGGAAGAGATGAAAGGAAGCAATATAAAGAAAAGAAGATCAGATCGCTCTCTTTGTGTAGATGCTTCAAAGCAAGCAGCTTCTCTTATTGGTACTTCCCAATCCAATGACAAAGTGTAACCTTCCCTCTTAATGGACCTTTTCAATAAAAACTCAGAAGTACCAGAAATGTAGCATAGGGTTACAAATAGAAGCTGATATTAGCTGGAGTGGACCCCTATAAAATTCTATGGGAGAAAAAAAATAGGACCATTGTACAGGAATTCAGCTCAGTGTTTGCTGCATATTCAAGTGGTATATTGAGGCTGGATGTATTTTTGCAAAATCTGAGTGTTTCACCTGTAATGTGTCCCAGATTTGCTAAGTCTAGGGCTTGAGAGGGTTCTTTTACTTTTAAATATTGATTGAATATATTGATCGGGGTACCCAAAATATGCTAAGTGTACTTACATGAGCTCTAAATCACATTTTGGCCTTGGAATCCAGATCTCTGCTCAACCCTAGACAGTTTTCTATGAGAAGGGCAGTGTTGTGTGGGATGATTTTTATTTTTTATTTTTTTTTGGAATTTAGTAGTATGGAGAAACAGTCTTTATTTAAAAATGTGCTAGCTCCAGAACTTAAATGTTTTATTAGGCTTCCTATTTAAATCTAAACATAGGTTATTTTTTTTTAAAAAAATTATATTTATATTTAAGCTGCTCAAAGTTGCATTATTGGTGAGATGGGGAGCATAAAAATTTAACAAACAAATTCAATAGGGAACCATGTCCCCAAAATTCAGAGATATTACTGTTCCTGTCCTTGGTTGCAGATCACAAGTTGGTTGTTTCATTTTAAAAGTTAGATGAGCTTTCTTGGAGTCAAGAGCTGATAAATCTAGATCAGAATATGCCTGATTGCAAAGTAAGTGTATCTGAGGATATAGCAATAGCACTTAGACTTATACACCACTCCATAGTGCTTTCAAGCACTCTCTGAGTGGTTTAGAACAGGGCTTTTCAACCTTTTCACACATTGTACCACTTTTAGGATATGGCAACATCCATGTACCACCAGTCATCTAGCATGGTGCCAAAAACTTGATGACCAAAAAAAAAAAAGGAAAAAAGTGATGAAGTACAGATAGTCCTCGACTTACAACAGTTCGCTTAGTGACTGTTTGAAGTTACAATAGCACTGAAAAAAGTGCCCCCCAAACCACAGCTGAGCAAGACACCTGCTTGCCCGCCCGGCAGCGCTCTTCCTCCTGTCCAAGGTTTTCATTGTTGTTAGCATTTCTGTTGAGGATTGGCAGCGGGGGTGGTTTGGGGTGGGGTGGCATTTGGTTTTTATTCCCCCCATCTGCTGGGTGGTTGCAGCAGGTGTTGGTCACTTCACATGACCCTGGGACACTGTGACTGTCATAAATATGAATCAGTTGCCAAGCATCTGAATGTAAATCACAAGACCCTGGAGATGCTGCAACATTCCAGCTGATCGTCGCTTCTTCTGGGCTCAGAAGCACCAGGATCGGCGCCAAGCTCCAGCTGGAGCCTGGCACTGATCCTGGTGCTTCTGCTGAGCCCTGACAGCCCTGCAGCTCCAGCCATCTCTTGCTCACGCTTGTGCAGTGCTGCCATCAGTTCAGCTCATTCCCCTCCCGCGCTACCACTTTTGTAGGATGGTGACGTACCACCTGGCAAGGTGCTAATGTACCACAGGTGGTACCCGTACCACTGGTTGAAAAGCCCTGGTTTAGAATATCAACATATTGTCCCCAACAATCTGGGTCCTCAGAAGGCTGGAAGGCTGAGAACCTTGAGCCAGTCAGGATTGAACTCCTGGCTGTGGGCAGAGCCTGTAATACTGATGTCAATGCTGCAAACATTGATATGTTTTTGCACTGACAATATAAGAGACAGCCTGTTATTTTAATTGCTTCATTTGGGAGGGAGGAATCACCCGGAAGTTGTGATAAGATTGCAAAAAGCCGCGTACAGAATGGGAAGTGAACCCTCGTATGTAAAACTAATTGGATAATGTGATTTATGACATGTAGATAAGGGCGGGGATTGTTTGTGTGTTATGATGGGTTTGGTGGGAGGAGATTTCAGATTCTGGCATCCTTCCATGAGTGCCGATGTTTTGTTTCATTTGTTTCATTACTAAGACTTTTTAGATAAATAATATGGTTTAGGTTTAGGTTAGGTTTATTAAATTTTTATACCGCCCTTCTCCCGAAGGACTCAGGGCGGTGAACAGGGCATATCATAAAACTACAAAACTACAAAAGTTAAAAAAGAATTAAATTATTGCCCACAGTAAAAACAATAGAATATATATATAAATATTAAAACCCTAAATAACTCCCCATCAGGCCAGGCCAGCTTGTTCAAATAAATGGGTCTTTAACCCGCGCCGGAAGGAGCGGAGATCCGGTGCCATCCGGAGCTCAACCGGCAGCTGATTCCACAAAGCCAGAGCGCCCACAGAGAAGGCCCTCCCCTGGGGGCCACCAGCCGACATTCTCTGACTGGAGGCACCCTGAGGAGGCCCTCTCTGTGGGAACACACGGGGCGGAGGGGAGTCGACGCCGGCAGCAGGTGGTCCCCGAGGTATTCCGGACCCATGCCATGTAAGGACTTAAAAACCATCACTAAGACCTTGAACCTCACCCGGAAGACAACTGGTAACCAATGCAGCTCGCGGAGCAAAGGTATAACATGGGAGTACAGGGAAACTCCCAAGACAACTCTCGCGGCCGCATTCTGTACCAGTTGGAGCCTCCGAGTGGTCTTCAAGGGAAGCCCCATGTAGAGAGCATTGCAATAGTCAAGACGAGAGGTCACGAGCGCATGAGTGACCGCACACAGGGCATCCCGGTCTAGATAGGGCCGCAACTGACGCACCAGGCGAACCTGTGCGAAAGCCCCCCTAGTCACGGCTACTACATGATCTTCTAAGGTAAGCCGTGCATCTAGGAGGACTCCCAAGTTGCGAGCCCTATCTATGGGGGGTAAAGACTCACCCCCCATAGAAAGTGATGGAACATTTTGAATGTCCCGGGATGCCGGAATGTACAGCCACTCAGTCTTGTCAGGGTCATGCCTCCAATCTGTTCAATTTGTCTCATTCATCGGAACTATGACAACTGTATTCTAACCACTGTGCCATGAAGGCTCATGGCATGCATATATTAAACCCAGTTGTGGTTTAATTAGAATTATGCAAGAAGTGATCTTTAGTCCCAACCTAGTATCTTATTCAATAAAGTTTGGTGAATATAATATATGAAACTGGTCCTTTTCAACTCATCTGTATCTTTTCTGCAGTTTGGAACATGCAGAAAACAGTAGAGAGAAATTTTCCTTTTCTTTTAGGGAACACAGAGTTAGTTTGTTCAGATCCTCACATACCCTTTTATCAAGCCCCATTCCTTTGCACAGTGACATTTAATAGCATTTGTTGACAATGATTAATAACCTATATAGGTTTTATTGCTTTCCTTTGCTAGAATCTAGAAATGTATTTTATTTTGTTATACAGTATTTCACTGAAATTTGCTACTTCACAGGGTTTTCCCCTCTCAGAAAAATGTATTAGCTGTTATTAAATACAGTGAATTCATCTTTCAAATAAAAAAGTATTTAAGCAAAATATAATTTTCTTCCTAATAGAACAATTTTTAAAAAAGAATTATAATTTGAAACAGGCTATTCTAAAATTGACATTTTAAAATCGGCAGTTTGGCGGGTCGAATCCTGAGTGCCGCGTAACAGAGTGAGCACCTGTTACTCGTCCCAGCTTCTGCCAACCTAGCAGTTCAAAAGCACGTAAAAATGCAAGTAGAAAAATAGGGACCACTATGGTGGGAAGGTAACAGTGTTCCGTGCGCCTTTGGCGTCTAGTCATGCCGGCCACATGACCACGGAGATGTCCTTGGACAAGTGCTGGCTCTTCGGCTTTGAAACAGAGATGATTACCGGCCCCTAGAGTCGGAAATGACTGGCACGCATGTGCGGGGGAACCTTTACCTTTTGCCTTATTCTAAAATAGTTGCTTACAAATTTGCAAAGTAGTTTGAAAGAATTTTACAAAAATAAGTTTGTTATAAAAAAGTATTTATGTTGTAGCATATGCTGGTCTGGTCTAATAATTATGAATAGCCATGAAATGAACTTTTTGTATACCCCATAATATAAGCTTTGAACAGTGGGACAATCTTAGTTTTACCTAGTCTGAGTGTCCTGGTTTCGACAGATGAAACTCTTCAAAAGAACTTCGAGGCATTGTTTACCTTAAAGAATCTTTATTCGAGAAGCATAAGATCAGCACTTACATAGTTGAAACCAAAAACTGAATTCCCCTCCCTTGGGCACATAGTATCAGAGCACAATTCCCTCCTCCAACTGACAGTCATAAATCACATTACCCAATTAGTTTGAAGTGTGGGCTTCCTCTCCAGCTCTCCACCCTGCCAATTCTTTATCAGCTCTAAAAAAGGCTGAGCACCAAAGAATCGAGGCCTTTGAACTATGGTGCTGGAGAAGACTGCTGCGAGTCCCTTGGACTGCAAGGCGATCAAACCGGTCAGTCCTAGAGGAGGTCAACCCTGACTGCTCTTTAGAAGGCCAGATCCTGAAGCTAAAACTCAAATACTTTGGCCATCTAATGAGAAGGAAGGACTCACTGGAGAAGAGCCTAATGCTGGGAAACATTGAGGGCAAGAGAAGAAGGGGACGACAGAGAATGAGGTGGCTGGATGGAGTCACTGAAGCAGTAGGCGTGAGCTTAAATGGACTCCAGAAGATGGTAGAGGACAGGAAGGCCTGGAGGAACGTTGTCCATAGGGTTGCGATGGGTCGGAAACGACTTCGCAGCTAAGCCCAGCTGCAGATAAACCACTCTTGAATTTTTAACCAAAATACCATAAAAATTAGCATCTGGTGGATAAGATGACCTGCACCTTTCATGGTATTTTGATGAAAAAATCAAGTTGGCTTATTCACAGATGGGCTTATGTGAATATGTACGGGAAATATCGGTAATTTTTAAAGTACTGAATATACCTGTGCATAAGCCCATTGATAGATACGTTGAACCAGATATTTTTGTGTGGAACCTAAAATTTTTGGGTTATCCACATATACATCCAGTATGTGTTTACTTGCTCCAGAACTTTCATATAACACAAATTATTGTACCAAATAAAGTTCCCTTTCTTTTGGAAGAGCCACAGTCATATAGTTTCATTTGTCCTTTGTTCTCTTTAAATAAGGCATCCGGAAATAGCAGTAAAAAAAATGTTGACATATTTTCATCATATTTCTGTGATATTGACATGCTAACTGTGTTCCTATAATGTACTAAACAATTATTTGCTAAACAATAGATTACTGAATAAAGCACAGCTGGCATTATAAATCCATAGCTTACAAACTATCTGGATTCCTCACTTGACTAAGCCACAGCCAGGCATATCAAATTATTGTTGTTCTCCATCAAAGATAAATGTTAGACAGACTGAAAAAGTACAAAGTGCCACAAAAGGATCTGGAGTTAGTTATTGGTAAGCATGAAAAATTATATGTTTAAAAAGTAGCATAAAGACATGGAAGGCCTGTGGATGAGAAAAGAAATTGAGGTGTGGAGCCTAAGAGGGCAGAAACATTCCTTACATTATGGGAAGCAAGTTAGTGTTCAGAAGAGACTAAGGCAGGGATAGGCAGCCTCGGCTCTTTTATGACTCATGGACTTCAAGTCCCAGCATAGCTGACTCAGGAATTCTGGGACTTGAAGTCCATGAGTCATAAAAGAGCCGAGGTTGCCTACCCCTGGACTAAGGGGATATATTCCTCCGTAATTCACTGAGATATAAGAAAAGCACAATCAGATTTGCAAGATTTATAATGGATCTCAATAATGCACAGTTCTAGTCTTCCAATGGAGTCATTTCCTGATCTAGTCTATCCCAAAGGGCTGACCTGTTCCTGAGCTCTTTGATATAATTCAGTGCCAAATAAGAATGCAGCCAAGAAGAATTTCAGTGTCTCAGTTCAACGATAAGCTGTTTTTCTCATGATATTGCAAAGGGGATTTTAAGACATTATCTATATTGTTTTGGGGGAAATCGATTATAAAGAGAAAGCAATCCTAAAGTCACTCAAAAAGCAAACTGTGGTAGCATTCTAATGATATTTGAAGCTGGGCATTATTAAATTTACAAGTTCTCTTTCTTTGTGTATTAAACCAAGTTAATGACTTTTTTCAAGGATACTGTGATTGCATGGAAGATTGTTAAATTGGATTATAATACTGCAAATGTATTCTGCTGCCTACCTTTTAATAAACAAGGAAGGTCTGGTAGCACCTAACCTGATTAATTTCCTGCATGAAGCATTGGAGCAAAAACCATTAGCAGTCAGAGGGCTGGTTGGCAGACAAATGTAATTATGTATGGTTACAAAAACAGACATGTGATAAATCAAAATGATACTGTTCGAAGTGGACTGTCATCCTATGTCTAACCATATATCACTGGAAAATAGGACCAGTTGTCAGAAAAAAACCTCTTCTTTAATATAGTGATGAAAGAAAAAATATATATTATAAAAATGTTACTCTAGAACTGGAAATTTTCAGAACAGAGTTACGGATAAAATACTTGGCATCAGAGGCATTTGCAGGATGTGCTCTTTGTCAAAATGACAAAAGCAGTAGAGAGCTTCTGCCTTTTCAGAATCAACCATCAACAGTAAAGGAACACACAGTCAAGAAATATGCAGACCAGCACTTGGAATAACAGCCAGGAAGGCCTTGGGGAAGATATTCAAATGCTGTAATGTGCCTATATCTACAAAGATCAGATTCATGCAGGGCATTAGATTCCCTGTGGCACTCTATGGAAGTGAAAATTGGAGGTTAAAGAATTAGGATAGGAAGAGTATTCAGTGTTAGAGGAAACCCTTGAGTATATACTGTATCATGGACAGTCAAGAAAACTAACCAATAGATTATTGAACAAATCAACCCAGAGATCTCATTCCAGGCACAAACGACATTGAGTGACAAATTATCCTACTGTGGACACATTATGCAAAGACCTAGTATCCTGAAGCCTAATGCTGGGAAGGGTGAAAGGAAAGCAGAGAAGAGAACAACCAGGAGCCAGGTGGATGGACTCTGCTACAGTGACAATGAATGCATCATTGGGAGATTTGAAAGAACAGGTTAGGGACACATCATCAGCAGGAAAAAAAATCTATATAGTTGCTAGGAGTCGAAAATGATTTGACAATATGTAATCAATCAAGCTCCATTCCTTTTGGTATATGTGGGTGACATCATGATTCACCTACAAAAGGCATGGAGTTTTTAGCACTGAAACATGACCAAGTGAGCAAAAAATGGGAGAAGAATATATTTTTACTAAGGTGCAATTCAAACACTAAAACAACTGATGCATTTTTTTAAAAAAGGTAAATACAGCTGCCAAGAAGAGGGGTCGGTGTTGAATCAGGGCCATGACACTAGGGAACACATCTGACATCTTTGCTCTGCTCTGTGGTTTTCCCACTGCTAGCTGAGATTTGAAAAAAAAAACTATGGCTTTAATAAATATGATTTGTAAGAAGTTGGAATTGCTTCTTCTTGAAGTGCAACTGTCTGTCATTGTGGGGACAATTTAGGTTGGAACAAAAAATTAAAGCTTCATGTAATTAAGGTGTTCATCTTCTTGACCAATAATGATTAACACATTCAAAATAAGCATTTTTAAACATTGCCAGTTTGCAATTATAGAACACATTTTTCAAAATAATAGAAAAGATGTATTTGAAGTTATTATTCCTTGTAAATTTAAGATTAAACAGTCTTTTAAAACATTAAGATATACAGTAAATAGATCAGGAGTGTCAAATTGCCGGCCTGTGGGCTGGATGCGTCACAAGGAAACCATGCCCACCCCATTGCAGCAATGGGGAAAAAGTACCAATACGTTGTGCGACATCACGTGACATCACGGGTTTGACATGTCTGAAATAGATAGATAAACATTCATATAAGCAAATCCTGACTGCAGTACAAAATCTCAGAAACATCTGTATTTTTGTGCAAACAGACACTAGAAAACTGCATTACAAAATAATAGAGCTGGGTTGTTATTTTGTTAGTTAAAAAAACGTGAATTTTGGAGGGAGAGGTGTGTCAGGTAATAGCAAAACCTACTGGGATGGAATCAGTAGACTATAGCCGCTGCTGGTTATGAATATACTGTCAGCTCTCATTTATCTTTAAAACTGGCATCCATTGTTTTATGACAGGGCTTTTCAACCAGTTGTATGGGTACAACCTGTGGTACATTGGCACCTGGCAGGTGGTTCGCGACCATCTGAGAAAAGTGGTAGCGGGGGAGGGGAATGAGCTGAACTGGTGGCAGCATCACACTAGCCTAAGCGAGAGATGGCTGGAGCTGCAGGGCTGTCAGGGCTCAGTGGAAGCACCAGGATCAGTGCCAGGCTCCAGCTGGAGCTCGGTGCTGATCCTGGTGCTTCTGAGCCCAGAAGAAGCGCCGATCAGCTGGAATGTTGCAGCATCTCCAGGGTCTTGTGATTTACATTCAGATGCTTGGCAACTGATTCATATTTATGATGGTCACAGTGTCCCAAGTCATTTGAAGTGAACAAAACCTGCTGCAACCACCCAGCAGATGGGGGGGGGAGTAAAAACCAAACTCACCCCACCCCACCCCCGCTGCCAATCCTCAACAGAAATGCTCACAACAATGAAAACCTCAAACAGGAGGAAGAGCGCTGCCAGGCGGGCGGGCAGGTGTCTTGCTCGGCTATGGCTTGGGGGGCACTTTTTTCAGCCATTGTAACTTTGAACAGTCACTAAGCGAACTGTTGTAAGTCGAGGACTACCTGTACTTCATCACTTTTTTCCTGTTTTTTTTAGTCATCAAGTTTTTGACACCTTGCTAGGCAACTGGTAGTACTCGGATGTTGCCATATCCTAAAAGTGGTACAATGGGTGAAAAAGTTGAAAAGCCCTGTTTTATGAAATAAGTAATCTTTGGAAGAAGCTCTAAGATCGATCAGAATATGAATTGCAGAAATGAAGCTGGTTTTCGCATCAGAGTACTTTTGCTTGAAAACATACAGGAACGCACATTCCCCCATTATCACCTGATTGGCTCTAGCTGACTGGTCACCAATGAGGTTATTGGCAGAGATAAAAATAAGAGTACCTGTGATTTTGTGTAGTGTGATATTCAGTGCAATGGTTCTCACACATCTCAGTCTAAGTTCAAGAAACAGTGTTTGCACATTGAAATATATTTGTCAGGAAGAAATCAATTCAATATGTGCCCAGTGTGTTTTTGTTTCTGTCTTTTTTAAAGCTAGCTTGTCTTTTTTTTCTTTTCTTCTTTTTCTTTGTTTCTTGTATATAGTCAATAATAGGAAGAAATTGATTTGTACTCAGTGTTTCTATCCATTTAATGAATCTTGGAGAAAATAACTTTTAAAATTTTACTCATGCTGTTACATAAGCAACCTTTCTTACATGCAGAGCCAGGTGTTTTTAAAAATTTATGCCACTCTCTATTTTCAATTAAACTCTCCAAAGTCCAAAAGAATTATTATTATACCATTTTACACATTTATCCCAATATAGTTTTGTTTTAAGCCCATTGTAGTAACAGAGCAAACTGCAACAGGAAATGGCCACATGTTTGCATACTGACCACTGCAAAATGAGGTTAAAATATTTTTCTCATCTCCATTCTCCCAAAATGGTGTTCTTTCTCCTGCAGTGAAAGGACTCCTTCCATACTTGAACTGAAGCAAAGCTTAAACATATCCAACCACCCGTGACAGCCAAGCTGGGGGCTTGGATTTCATCCTGAATAGCTTGAACAGTTGGATGTTCATTGGCTAGGGAATTTACATTCATATAATTTTGTCTCTGCAATTTCACCACAGAGAGCTTTCTCATGGTTTGAAATGGATGCATCAACATTTCATTGAAATTGCTCTCGCTCGCTCTCTCTCTCTCTCTCTCTCACACACACACACACACACACACACACACACACACAGGGAGAGGGAGAGGGAGAGGGAGAGGGAGAGGGAGAGGGAGAGGGAGAGGGAGAGGGAGAGAGAGAGAGAGGGGGGGGGAATTGCTGCTACTTTTATCTTAATATTTTTTTCCTTAGTCAAGATCAATATTTGTGTTGCCAGAGAATGGTAAAAAGATTTGTACTTGTAGAAAATGGGCTTTCTTCTAAAGATGATATTTTCCCAGACATAATCCAATATTTCTGATATCCACCAGAGACTCAGCAAGCATGACAACTTTGTTGGCTATCTCATTTTTTAAAAAAATGAACTTAGTTACACATATAAGTTAATAACTATAAGAACATGTCTCCCAGGGATCTATTTCCCATTACCATGCCTAAATCTCTTTAAACTGAGATAGAAATTCCCTTCTTGTCATGGCATATTAAATGCCTCTGTATAAGGATGCCTATTGTACAGTTTCAAAGCATTAAGGATCCATGCAACACACACTAATAAGTCTTTTCTCAAAAGAATTCATTTATAGTTAACAGCTTTCTTATAATGTACTGTTTTGTTACACGCACAGCAGTTCATCACCAGGAAGGTTCTTATATACATTAACAGTTCCTGAGAGGCCAAAATATTTTTGTCTCTTTAGGGGCAACATTAGTCATGAGTTTTATCAGCCTTATTTGGTCTTTCCAAAATAGTCCCAGCAGAATGCAGTGGTGTGGGGAATGTAATAGTTGACTCCACAAGATACTTTTAACAGCAGCTGCTTTATTCTGTTTAATATGTCTTGGTCATAGGAAACATTCATGAAAACCACCCATCATTCTTCTGATTGCAATTGGAGAAGGGATCCTGCGAGCTACAATGTGGGCAGTTTCCTAGGAATTGATTGAAGTGTCTAAAGCACAGGTTTTCCAAAACATTTGTGGAGGGTTCCAAAATGGGTAGAGCAGAATGGGGGGAACCAAGCTCTGGTTTCCTCATGTTTGCATTTGGATAAACATGTGTCTTGAGATTTGCCAATGTTTCCTACACTCATTTCAGAATCAGTATCAGAACTGCATTGGAAGGGACCTTGGAGGTCATCTAGTCCAACTCCCTGCTCAAGCAGGAAATCCTATACCACTTCAGACAAGTGGCTGTCCAGTGTCTTTTAAAAACGTCCAGTAGTGAAGCATCCACAACTGTGATGAAGCACCCACAGCTTCTGAAGGCAAGGTGATTATCTTAAATCCTTGAATCACAAATCATCCTGGCACTGCCCATTTTGGGAATGCAGCCCTCAAGACCAGCTTTTTGTAATATTAAAACCAAAAGCTTCACCTGTTTTTCTTTAAGAAATAAAGACATTACTAGGAGAAAGAAAAGATATTAGAACATTTTGCTAGCATTTCATTAAGAGAAAAATACATGATCTCCAGTCAGAAAAAGTGCACTTTTTTCCATCATTCTAGCAGGACATTCCTTCTGATAGGAAGCTATTACTGGTGATAATGTTCCTTTCATGTCTAAATTAATTTAATTTAATTTAATTTAATTTAATAATTTGATTTCTATACCGCCCTTCTCCCGAAGGACTCAGGGCGGTGAACAGGGCAATACACAATAAAAATCAGATACAAAAATTAAAAAACCATTAAAAACCAATTAAACATCATGCCCATAAAATCAATACATATTGAGTTAAGAACTAATTTTAAAAACCCAACCCCATCCCGTCAGACCAGGCCAGCTTGTTCGAAAAAGAATGTTTTAAGATCGCGCCGGAAGGAGCGAAGGTCGGGGGCCGTCCGGAGCTCAACCGGTAAGCTGTTCCAAAGGTCTGGCGCGCCCACAGAGAACACTCTCCCCCTGGGGGTCACCAATCGGCATTCTTTGATTGGCGGCACCCTGAGGAGGCCCTCTCTGTGGGAGCGCACTGGACGGAGGGACGTTGACGCCGGTCGCAGGTGTTGCCGTAGGTAATCCGGACCCATGCCATGAAGGGCTTTGTACGTCATAACTAACACCTTGAACCTCACCCGGAGAGCAACCGGTAGCCAATGCAGCTCGCGGAGCAGAGGTGTAACATCGGAGTATCGGGAAACTCCCAAGACGACTCGTGCGGCTGCATTCTGCACCAGCTGGAGTCTCCGGGTGGACCTCAAGGGCAGCCCCATGTAGAGAGCATTACAGTAGTCTAGACGAGAGGTCACGAGCGCATGAGTGACTGTGCGCAAGGCATCCCGGTCTAGATAGGGCCGCAACTGGCGCACCAGGCGAACCTGGGCAAAGGCCCCCCTAGTCACAGCTCCAATATGCTCTTCCAAAGAGAGCTGTGAATCTAGAAGGACCCCCAAGTTGCGGGCCCTATCTACGGGGGGTAATAGCTCACCCCCCATGGCCAATGATGGGATAATCGGAATTTCCCGGGATGCCGGCACGAACAGCCACTCAGTCTTGTCAGGGTTGAGTCGAAGCCTGTTCCTCCCCATCCAGACCCGGACCGCCTCCAGGCAACGGGACATCATGTCGAGGGCATCGCTGGGGTGGTTTGGGGTAGAAATAAAAAGTTGGGTATCATCAGCATATTGGTGATACCCAACTCCAAAACCACGAATGATCTCACCCAGCGGCTTCATATAGATGTTGAACAGGAGAGGCGAGAGAACCGATCCCTGAGGAACTCCACAAATGAGAGGTCTCAGGGTCGATCTCTGCCCCCCTGCCAACACCGACTGCGAACGTCCCAGGAGGTAAGAGGAGAACCACTGGAGAACCGTGCCTCCCACTCCTAGCCCCCTGAGACGTCGCAGCAGGATACCATGGTCGATGGTATCAAAAGCCGCTGAGAGGTCTAAAAGGACTAGGACAGAGGAACAACCGCTGTCCCGAGCCCGCCAGAGATCATTCACCAGCGCGACCAATGCCGTCTCCGTGCTGTACCCGGGCCTGAAACCCGATTGGTACGGGTCTAGGTAGTCAGCTTCCTCCAAGAACAAATTAGCACTTTCATCTACTGTGAAAAGGATATCTTGGAGGAAGATTTAAAGTTGATGACTACTGTACTTAGAGTAACAAGCAAGCTGTAATGCTGTCACGGAAATTTCCAAGATCCCATCACTATCACTAGGATGATGAAAGTGGAAATTGGAAGCTTTTTAAACCAAGCTCATGTTTTTAAAAAGCCTGAATAGAAACATTCACCAGATCCCACTTCTCATTTGTACACATGACTATGCATCTTGTTAGGCTATCCTCAGATACCAATCCTATTCCTAGAGCAGGTTAGTAATACTTTCACCATTAGGTAGTTTAAATGAATGTGATGGAAGTGGAACTCTAGAGATAACAGGAGACAAATCTTTCCTACTGTGTCTCAAATCCCTGATTATAACCTTGTTAAGCCCAGAAAAGTTTAGACTTAAGTAAACTGTAATAATTAGATGTGATGTGTTACTGCACATTTTGTGATTCCTGGTACCATTAGCAACTTTAACTTCCATATTCTAAACCAAACTCTATCCTAATGGCTTCTTATTCAAAGTGTTATGTGGGCTTACACCCTGTTTTGTAGTTAGCATGTCAACACTTACAATTCATAATTGCAACATCTGTAAATATTTATTATATGAGGAGGCACGGTGACTCAGTGACTTAAAGAAGCTGGAGAAGGTTTCTGCTCCAGCAATTTGAGTCCTAGCACCTTGTGACAGAGTGAGCTCTCATCACTTGCTTCAGCTTCTGCCAACGTAGCAGTTTGAAAGCATTTTACATGCAAATAGATAAATAACTTGGTGGGGAAAATAATGGCGCTTCATGTAGAAGTATGATCCCAACTTGGTCTGGATCTGCCTGAATGCAATACCTGAACATGAGGTGACAACAGTGGAGGGAAAAGCCCTGGATGACATTGCAGAATGCCCTTAACCATTCTGAGTGTGGGGCTAATTTGCCCTCTATGGTGCACCCTGGAAGCTCATGAGTGTGAACCGAATGGACTAGCAATCTTAGGCAGCCAAACAACTACTATGTACTAACAGTGTAGTCTCCTAGATAATACACCATCAACATACGTTAAATAAATAAATAATAAATAAATAAATAAATAAATAAATAAATAAATAAATAAATAAATAAATTTATTATTTGATTTATTATATGTATTTGCTTGATTTGGATGAATAAGACAAATATATACATACACAGATATAGTGAAAGTAGTGTTCTAGGATATGACGTTTATTTGCATTTATGTAGTTGGGAAAATAAATGTCAGATCTCAATGGTTGATATTCCATAAATGATCCTGCTTTTATGGGCCTATTCATTGGGCATGTTGGGGAAGGCCTTAGAACTGTAGAGTTGGAATGAGGTACTGAAGCCATCAAGTTTCTCCCCGGCTCAATGCAAGAATCCATCTTAACTTGTTAGCCGCTGCCAATGGAGCAGACCCATTACCTCTCTAGTTATTTGGACTCATGTCAGACTGCTCTTATTGTTAGGAAACGTTTCACAATCTGCCTTCTATCTGCAACTTACATCCTTTATTGGCTTTGGGGGTGATGGTATTTAAGATATTTGAAAAATTCTACCAAATCCCCCTTTCATCTTCTTTTCCCAAGACAGAGCATGCCTACCTTCTTAAATCTGTCCCCATTGGAGTTATATCTTTGTTCCCCTGAGTCTGTTCCAGTTTTTCTAAATCTGTTGAGACTTTCCCACAGGTGGGATAACAGGGTGTCCACATGATATGGTCAAAAAAGTCAGGGTGATAGCCATGATATTCAAACTTCCAACTGTTTTTATATACATAACACATGTGACACACATTAAAAATTGGTGGAGCTTTGATCATTCCATTGCAGCCACCTTCTTGACCTCTTTAAACCATAGTCTGTAGACAAGATGCTGTGCCAGGAGTTTCTTTGGTTCTGGCTGTCTGTGATTTAAGAACAGGGGTGTCAAACTCACAACATCACATGTTGTGTCATGATGTATCTCAACTTTTTTTCCATTGCCGGCAAAGGGGTGGGTGCAGTTTTGGCAGGACGTATCCGGTCCGTGGGCCAGCTATTAACACCCCTGTTTAAAAACATCTGAAGAAGGTTGACCATTTCAGCCACCTTTATCTCTTTTTACTTTTTCATTTTTCTTATTTTAAAGTGCAAATTGTTTTGAGTATTTAGAACAGGAGAGTGGCATGACATATTTTTTTGGAAAAAAAAGATTATTTTAGGTATTAGATAAATGCCATGTTGTTGTTGATGATGTTGTTGTTAGTTGTGAAGTCGTGTCTGACCCATCGTGACCCTATGGACAACGTTCCTCCAGGCCTTCCTGCCCTCTACCATCTTCTGGAGTCCATTTATGCTCACGCCTACTGCTTCAGTGACTCCATCCAGCCACCTCATTCTCTGTCGTCCCTTTCTTCTCTTGCCCTCAATCTTTCCCAGTATTAGGCTCTTCTCCAGTGAGTCCTTCCTTCTCATTAGGTGGCCAAAGTATTTGAGTTTCAACTTCAGGATCTGGCCTTCTAAAGAGCAGTCAGAGTTGATCTCCTCTAGGACTGACCGGTTTGATTGCCTTGCAGTCCAAGGGACTCGCATGAGTCTTCTCCAGCACCATAGTTCAAAGGGCTCAATTCTTTGGCGCTCAGCCATACATTTATTTATTTAATAAACTGGGATTATTTTCATTTTCCCTAGATGATTCCTCCTGTGATTATGGAAAGATTGTATGGCATCAATAAGAAGCTCAGTATAAAAGAAGCTCTTGTTAGTAGAACACAGAGATACCGAAGAACATTTAATACAGCTTTTTCTGAAAAGATCTAATCCCTTGGAAAATGACATTTTCTTTTCCCTTCTGAATTAAATGTATTCATGTAGAAGATTCAAAGGATTAGGAATAATATTTTAAACAAAATTTCATTATAGAGATCCTTTTAAGGTATCTAGGTAATAGCATAAATTGAATCAGAAACTTTTAAGCTGAAAATACAAATGAGAACTTTCAGGCCAAAAGCTACTGGGAAAAATATATAGGCAATTATTGACCGGGATTTTTTTTTAAGTACAAAATAAATTTTGTAATAACGCTGGAATAAATATTCCTTAATTTCAAGTGGGAAGTCACAATGTTTGGAGATACTTCTTTAAAAAACAATGTGTACTTTCTGTATTCCAGACTGTTTTGTTACCAAGTTTTCCAGTCATTTTTCTGGCTTAAAATCATGTGCTTTTCTGTTACTTTTTCCTTCAGAGGTGAATACATTTTGTTGTATTTGTTGATCAGTTATCAACCAAAGATAATTCTGATTTTAAAATGCATGAAGGGAAATCAAGTGGAATTTAGCATTGTGTATAGTTTTGACTCCTATTGACTTTACATTGCAGATGCAGCTCTACGATGCATTCATGCCACGCAACACTTGTGCCAAGGACTCAAGTCATGACTCTGAGCTACTCCCACAATTTGAGTTGCTGGAATGTTTCACAATGTATGTATTTATTTAGCCTTTTATTTGTCTTGTGTGCTCCCATGGAGCCCAAATAAATTATATTATTTGAGTTTCTGCATTGTTTGGAATAAAGTTCCATATCCACTTACTTGAAAAAAGGTCAGTTAGGTGTCAACTAATTAGACTTCACACCTGTTGACTTTATAGACCAGAGTGAGTATCCTGTTTTGACCTATATTGAATAATAATATCCAATTCTTTGAAGAACAATAATATCCAGTGCTTTAATGAGTTAACATATATATTAACTTCCCCTTTTATTTCCCTCAATCTGGTCAAGCATAGATCTTTCTTAGCCTCCTCTCTGCTCACCTCACTTATTTAAATTCTGTGAGTTTCAGTTTGTTGAGCACTGCCTCAGTGGAGCATATATATTTATCTGGATCACATCTGATTTAGTGGTTCTTCTAATAATCCATGGTTTTCTTAAGAACTGTCTCAAAGATTCATAACTCAAAAGAATCATCTTCTTCTAGCTTTTCCTTAATGACCTTTCACAGACACATATTACTACCAGAAAGACAATAGCTTTTAAGTATTATAATATGACTATTTTCTGCCATTGAAAATAGTCCTTATTCAGTCCTTATTCTTCACAAGTTTATCACTGCATGTATTTCTAGAAATAATCTTACATTTTTGCAATGGACTCATCCCACTATGCTACTGGTCAGTTTACTATTAATAAGCTTGTTGGTAGGGTCTTGCAAAGAAAAATGGGGTTTTAAAATGTTAAGGTGGGTTTGAATTACACTGTATATATCAGCAAATTGAAATAGATTGTGTATAAAAACTCTGAATTTACTGAACATAACTTTGGATGTGGCAGAGAAAACTATTTTGAATGATGAAAAGATTGCATTACCCAGACTTAACTAGTCTTGGATTAATTATATGGACTTGCTCTTTCTTATGAATTGGCTGTCTATTGGTGTGTCAGAGGTTTAACCAGTACTGCTATATATAGTTAAAGTTTAATGTTACTCCTTAAAAATGAGCATTTTTCTACAATTCTAATGTTTTCTTCGTTTGCTTTTTTCAATTTTCTTTGCATTTATGTACAGTAAAAATCAGTGGCGTAGCGTGGGGGGTGCAGGGGGGGCCGGCCGCACCGGGCGCAACATCTGGGGGGGCACCCATTAAGCTCGCCGGAGGGGGACGATTCTGCTTCGCCGAGGGTCGGAGGAGCGAGTGAGTGGGCGGAGCGTAGAAAGCAACCGCATTCGCTGCGCCCAGCCAGAGCGGGATCCCGTCCTCTCACGGCTGCGGATCGCCTCCTTTCTCGGGTGGGGGTGGGGAGGCTTGGCGGCGTCTCGCCTCCCTCTCTTTCTCCTGCCGCGGCTCTCCTCCGCTTGGCTCTCAACCTGCAAGCCCAGCCCCCCCGACCCAGCTCCCGCCCCCGTCTCCTCCTTTCCCGGAGGTAAAGGTAACAACTGCAGCCGCCGCACCTGCGGCTGCTTGCTGCTCCTCCTCCTCCTCCTTCTCCTCCTCCTCCTGCCGTATTGACTCTCTGTGGCCACTCGGTTCCCCCTGCAGGAGGTGATCGGGACGCCCCCCCCGACACACGTCGCCAGCAGCAAGAGTTTCCAGCCAGTCCGGCGAATCTTTGGGGCGAGGTACCAAAGAGAAGGAGGCGGCTTGGCTTGGATAAGCAGCGTCTGGGCAGAAAATAGGTCAGGCGCCACAGCAAGTATGAACTCCTGGGGTTCAGCCTAAGCAGGCAAAGCTGCAGGGTGGGTTGGTTGGCTTTTCCGGCTTTGGAATAACCTTGGGAAGCTGAGGCATTGTAAGTTGGAAGTCATTGTTTGTTGCCTAACATGTTGGGTCACCCCACACCACATGCTAAGCCATAAACCGTGGTTGGTATCCAGGGTTTAGGACAAGATGGAGAAAACTAGCCAATTGTGGGATCATAAATCTTGATGAAGCCCATCATCGCTCCATGTGATGTATGCACTCAATCTACAAACGTAGTCCAAGCCTATTCACATCTGTTGTAAGGTCATTCTCTCGTGGGGTTTATCTTGACATCCACTAAGAGTGGAACAAACATGCCCATTAACCATTTTCAACGCCATGTCCTCTCTTTGTCTCATCCTAAATCACAGCTGAGGCACCTTAAAGTTGCCTTGTTTCAGTTTTAAACTAGCATTTTCCCTCTTCTCCAGAGACCCTTTTTTGCCTTGAACCTAACTCAAGGGTAGGCAACCTTGGCTCGTTTATGACTCATGGACTTCAACTCCCAGAATTCCTGAGCTAGTGGAAGAGACTCGAGTGCTAAAATCCACGGGTTAGGGGGCGCAAATTACTTGCCTTGCCCCGGGTGCTGACAACCCACGCTACGCCACTGGTAAAAATGTTTTAAAAGACATAGAATTCTTAGTGCTAGTTTTAATAATCTGATTTCCTGCATTTTTAAGGAATGGAATGGGTATTTCATCTGTGCCTATTTTGACCACTGGAGTTATCCTATTTGATGATTAGTGTATTGTTTTTCATATCTCAACTTCTAGTGAAATAAGTTGCTGAACATACTCTATCTCTACAAATGTCTCAGTCATTCTGCATTTCTATAAAGGATATCATTATAGTGTTTCCATTTTCCTTTATTAGACCTCATTTTCCTTTATTAGACTTATTCCATTATTATCTTTGCATATTCCTATATTGGCTGTGAAATTCCTGTGATTCCTCAGGTTTCCTTTAAAAATAGCTCAGTCTTCTTCTCTTATTGTTCTCTCCATTCATTGACATTCTTGACTGAGATACCATTCTTTGGCCTTTTCTGCTAAATTGTGGAAGACTGCAGTCTGTTCTTGAATGTCTTTATTGTTCTGTCTTTCTTTAAGTTTGTTCTAAAAGCCACTCTAATTCATCTTTGAATTTTGATTTTTTTTAATTTTATTTTCCCCAATGATTTTGATTTCTTCTATAGCTCCTCAGTTTTTCTTTCATATAAATTAAGTATTCTGAATTTGATTCCTATACTGATCTTATCTTTGCAGACACTACGTCTTTCTTCAGGTTTTTCCATTTTTCCACTAACCCCATTTAATAATGCTTTGTTCTCTTCTTCATGTTGCACTTAGCACCTCTTGCACATTGCCATAGGAACCCCTTCAAAGATATCCACAATTGAATTGGCAGTAAATGAACACTAGTCTAGGCAGAATGACTTTCATTTGCTTTCACAAAGAGAGACCATGTGATTTTCTTTTTTGAAGTGAAAGGGCATTGCGATTCATCTGGATGAAGCAATTCATATAACCCTGAATCCATTCAGACTAATGATTTCTCATGAGTTCCACACACACACACCCCCGCCGCCCCAAGATGTGGCCAAGGGTTTCCCATGCTGGGCAGCTTTGGTGCAAACTGTTGGATTCAGTGTATACCAAAGCCATCCAGCCTAGTTATTGCATTCTCAGAATTTATATCTTTAGCATATGATCTATTATGATTTGTTTCTGTGCAAAGCATATGCTGCCAGACAATTTGGAATGAATAGCTTTGCCTACGTGATAAAATGACTGGTTTTAGCTTGTGGTACTGCTTGTTCACTTTCACTGGATTTTTTGCAAATTTGAAAGAAGCAAGCACATTTGATTGAATAGAAGGTTAAATAGCTTGCACTATATTAAAGCTTGCCTAACCCACTTTACAAGATTATGGCAAATTTTTTAAAAATATCCTAATCTTTTTGAAGAGAGGCTGTTACAATAAATATTTAACACATCTATCATTATTATTTAGAGACAAAAGGGATGGCTGACTTTTAAAAATACATTACATTTATGATTGGTTAGTATTTTTATCTGTCAGTAAGAATGTTTCATTCACTGCAGAATGCTCTGTTTAATATGGGGGTGTGGGGTGTGTAAGTAATATAGCCTATATCTATAAAGACTTGGCTCTTTGAGCTTTCTGGCCTGGACTGAGAGTATTAATTGGGGTTTTAAATTGGATTTTAATTGGGGTTTTATATTTATTCAAGGTTTAAATGTAATTATTTTAACTGTTTTTAATTTTTGTAATTGTTGTATTGTTATTTTAATAAAACCTTGTGAACCGCCCTGAGTCCTATGGGAGAAGGGCGGTATATAAGTCTAATAAAGATAAAGATAAAGAAAGATATTGTTTGTTGAGTTTTAAAACCCTTGACAATGGTGCTGGTTACAAAATGCAATCCAGGTTTAGCATTACAATGACTGCAGTCATCTGCAGCAGTATTGATTGTTTTCCTCTTTCATCTCTTCAGTTGTGACTCAGTTCTAGAGCCCAACATTGTGATTCAGATTTTCTCCCTTTCCCATTCAAGTGTTCTGCAAAACCTCAGTGGAGCCTTTCTTAGGGTGATTTATACTTTCTTAATCTCTTTTCTTATAGACAGAATTTATCTAGGCCAATTTCCTCCTTTCCTTGGTATTCACCCACAGGGAACAGGCACTGTTTCAGGCCTGACATAATTTTGCACCTAAAATGACTAGTGGCTGAATGAACACACTGCTATCTTATTAAAACTGTAGCTCATAAGGGTGTATCAGGGACATTTAATTGCACAAAGGATGATCCTGGATTTTGGTGGTCCTGCTAAATGGCCACATATACCAGAAGCAGGAACAATTACTACCAGTTTTTCTTTTATAAAGACACTCAAAGGCACAGGAGAACTACAGGCACTTTGAGAACTGATGATTGAAGAAACAGTGATTCGTGGCATACAATCACATCACAACTGCAACATCAGGGAATTCCACAAAGCAAAAGAATCAGTTGGTCCTGACTGCTGTCACTGTCAATTTCATTGGCAAAAGGATTTAGATTTCAACAAGAGATTTAGATATCTTGCTTTTCTGTTTGCTTGTTCTTTCACATGTATGATCAATACACACACATGCACACACACTTACATTTAAATTATGCAGAAAGGTGCCCATCACTTGAATATATTGAATATAGCACCAGAGAAACATTACATTTATAGGCTGTCAAATCCAGACCTAATCTTTAAATAACAATATAAACCATTAAAAAGTTTAAATATAAAAATAATCACAAGAAAAAGCAAAAATAGTAACAATAAAGCAAAAATAAAGGTAAAGGTAAAGGTTCCCCCGCACATGTGTGCTAGTCGTTTCCGATTCTAGGGGCCGGTGCTCATCTCCGTTTCAAAGCCGAAGAGCCGGCGCTTGTCCGAGAACGTCTCCGTGGTCATGTGGCCAGCATGACTAGACGCCAAAGGCGCACGGAACGCTGTTACCTTCCCACCGTAGTGGTCCCTATTTTTCTACTTGCATTTTTACATGCTTTCGAACTGCTAGGTTGGCAGAAGCTGGGACGAGTAATAGGAGCTCACTCTGTTACGTGGCACTCAGGATTCAACCCACCAAACTGACCTTCTGATCGACAAGCTCAGCGTCCTAACCCACTGAGCCACCGCGTCCCTTTTAAAGCAAAAATAGTAATATCAAAAAATGATTGGTTATTTTATTGTTTATTGTTATTGATAGGAAAAATTAAAACAACATTTGTGCCACTGCTATCTAATCACAACAACATGAATTTTCAAAGGCTTGCCAGAAAAGGAATATATTAATAACTTTCTGGTTTAAACGGTAAGGAAGATGATCTTGACAAAATTATGCAAGAGAGGTTACAGTATGTGGGTAAAAGGGGCTGAAACATTTTTAAAGATCAGAACAATGTGATATAATGAGGTTTACTCTCTGTGCTTGTTTATTTTCTTGTAGAGGGTTCATTACTCAAACTAGGTAACATTATATTGTAAATGCTAGTGATTTTTTTACACACTAAAAAACAGGACTAGCACTGATTATGTAACCTAGTTTCGGTAAGAAAATGCATGCAAGGAAACAACCAAGCTCAGAGGGCACTAGGGATCTCTCATTTCAACTCTTGAGCTACAAATATTCTCCCTAATTGGTACAATAAGATAACATCTGGAAGTAGCTCAGGCAAATTCCTGCCTAATTCACTGAAGGAAGAAGTACAGCACAATCAGACTTGCAAGATTCAATTGTTATAGCAATCTCAACAAAAATTGTTTTAGCCTTCCTATTTAGATGAGATTTCCTGATCTGGCATCAGGGAAGGGGCCCAAATAGTTTTGGGGGAACCTATTCTGCATAGTGGGAGCCCACCCAAGAAAGATTTATCTTATCTTATCTTTATTTGAGGGGGAAGGGGGGAGGAGGTTGAGCATCTCCAGCCATGATAAGTGTTATGTCGTGGGCTCGGGTGAGCAGGAATGAATACAGACAGTTGTTCATAAAGCAACACATCCTTTATTGGTTACGACAGAGCTTAACCTGGGCCGTGCCCAGCCACTACATATATATATATACAGTCCAACCCTCTAGCAGCAGCCAATAGAATGGAACCATTCTTCCCGCCAAAGGTAGCTCACTTGCAAGGCTGGAGACAGCCTGTCTAGGTTTCAAGGGAGCCGTTGGCTCATGTGGTATGGTACCACAAGCTCAGTACATAACAATAAGCACCCAGAACAGGTACAGAATGCTGCCTCAGGAAGTAAACCCAGAGACATCTTGTATTCAAGCTGTGTCATGGAGCCAGGAAGGCTGACTCACATCCTAACCACAGATCAAGCCATTTGTGCACAGAGCTGCTATATATCCTCCTAAGTACCAATGACATCTTTCTCTCTCTCAGGTTTATGGGCTTGAGATCCATCACTGCTGCTGAGATTAGGTAAAAAGCTATGGAAATAATCAGATTTGTGTCCTTGTCACCATGTCGCAATCTTGACTGATCTCATTCAATGCCATGAATTAGATTTAGCTAGGGACGGTGCTTTTTCTCTGAGCAAATACATTATCTTACAGTATGATAGATTATTTCCATCTTTTTTTCTGGACAGACGAGCATAGTTTCAGACAAAATAAAAACTTTTTTAATTTTCTAAAGGATTCTTTGAGACATATGTGGGAGCCAAAGTATTCTTTGAAATAGAGATAATAATTGAAACTGGCATTCTTCACTGCAGCATGTGAACTTTCCCCCTAAAAGTAATTTTAAAAATGGATGGGACCTGGAATGTGGTAGGAGCTAAAGGAAGGGTCTCTTGTGACCTGGATCCAATCGTTAATGGCATCAGGCATGTAAAGATCATGATTCCCGATGCTAACATATAACACCTCTGCTCTGTGAGCTGCATTGGCTTCCGGTTGCCCTCCGGGTGAGATTCAAGGTGCTGGTGATGACCTATAAAGCCCTAAATGGCTTGGGTCCGGGATATCAATACATACATATCAATATCTGAGGGAACACCTGCTGCCGGCATCAAGTTCCCTTCGTCCTGTGCGCTCCCACAGGGAGGGCCTTCTCAGGGTGCCGCCGGCAAAGGATTGCCAGCGGGCAACACCCAGGGGGAGGGCGTTCTCTGCGGATGCACCTGCCCTCTGGAACCAGTTACCCATAGAGCTTAGGACTGCCCCTGATTTTCGTTCGTTCCGCCGGGACCTGAAGACCTGGCTCTTTGAGCTTTCCGGCCAGGACTGAGGATTTTTTAATTTTTTTAACTTATTGTAATTGGGTTTTTAATCAGAGATATACGGGTTTTAGATTTTAATCAAGGAAAATTTAATCTATTTTAATTGCTATTAATTTTTGTATTGTAATGTTGTTTTAATTTCCTTGTGAACCACCCTGGGTCCTACGGGAGAAGGGCAGTATATAAGTTTAATAAATATAATATAATATAATATATTCCAAAATTCATGGAGAAATTTTATTATAAATACCCCATAACCCTGGACTAAGAATTTGCAGCAACAACACTTAGTTATCCAGGAATGTATAAAGATTGTTGGCAAATTATATTGTTCTGTAAATTCATTATGTATTTAGTAGAATATTAAAGATGATTGTTCATGGTGGCTTAAGAGGTCCAAGGCCTGCCTTTATATTTTGATAGGCTATGCCTGTGCTTAAATGAGGATAGTCTGTAATTATAAATCATATTTAATTCGTGAATAATTAATTACTATCATTGAAATGTATTCATATGGCTTTGATAATGTAAACCAATAGTTATACTGAGAAATCATTCCATTATATTATTACACTTGTTTTCTGTCTCAAACTAAAAATGTTTTCTATTGCTATTGAGTTACATAAAAATTAGAGGCATATTTCCAGACTTATTTATAAACCCTTGAATTAGGTGGAATATGCTTATAAATAGGCAGAAAAACTTAATCTCTGGTCTCCCATCACCACTTCCAACCTGTTAGAAACATTAGGAAAAAAGAGAGCTGAGCATCTTTTCAGTGGAGGCATCAGGGTGTAGTTCAACTCCCTCTGTTAACTGCCAGTATTACCAAGGAGATAGGGACCAGGCAGTAGGATGCAGACACTCCATGCTGTGTGACATATCAAAATGAGGCATAAGATTTTAGTTTTTGAAGTAGTGTTCCTTAATTTAGGCAACCTGAAAATGTGTGGACTTCAACTCCCAGAACGCCCCAATCAGAAACACTGGCTGGGGAAGCCTAGAAGTTTAAGTCCACACATCTTCAAAGTGCCAAGTTTAAGAAACATTGAAGGATTTCTTGCCTGAGCAGGGGGGTTGGAAAAGATGACCTCCGAGATCCCTTCCAACTATTATTATTATTATTATTATTATTATTATTATTATTATTATTATTATTATTATTATTATTATTATTATTAAAAACTTTTATTCATAAAACATGAAACTCAGTCAACTGAACATTCAAACTGACTGGCACTAATGGTTGACACGGGCTGCTGCCAGCATCCTAGGTATCAACCAGGTATCTCCTTAAAATGTAAGATGTTCCGAGTAGCGCAGTTTTTGGTAGCTTTGCTGAAGTTATTGCAGGAAGTTGCAATTTCTTGATGTGTTTTGTAAAGTTTTTGGACATAGTTCCCAGTGCCCCGATGACAATGGATATCACTGTTACATGTTTCATCCATAATCGCGCAGTTTCGATGGCCAGGTCGCAGTATTTTGTAATTTTTTTCCAGTTCTTTTTCTTCGACTCTGGCATCTCCTGGTACAGCGAAGTTCTCTATGACTGCGATATCTGGCGTGTTGTGTTCCAAATGGTGATCTGTCTGTATTCGGAAGATCTTCACCCTCTCATTCTCGACAACTTTTTCCACCCTATGTTCCCACAACTTTTCGGACACAGGCAAGTCATATTTTTTACACAATGCCCAGTGGATTAGTTTAGCAACTCGGTCATGTCTAGTTTTGTAATCAGTTTGTGCGATTTTGCTGCACTCACATATTAAATGTGAAACAGTTTCAGCTTTGTTGTTGCAAAGTCGGCAATTTGTATTGTCAGTAGATTTTTGTATCTTCGCTTTCATGGCATTAGTTTGTAGTGCTTGTTCTTGAGCAGCCAGTATTAAGCCTTCTGTTTCTTTCTTGATGGTTCCCATCTTAAGCCATGCCCATGTCAAGTTGTTATCACATTTTCCTTCAATGTTTTTCAAATGTTGTCCATGCAAAGCTTTGGTTTTCCATCTATTTAATCTATCATCCAGCCGTTTTTCCTTACATTCTGCCTTTGTTTCTGTTATTTTGATAATGCTCTCTGTTTCCACAGCCTGCAGCAATTTTTCTGTACTTTGATTCACATAGTCATTGAAACTTCGTTTTTCTTCTTCTACAGTTTGGTGGATTTGCAGTAGCCCTCTGCCCCCTATTCTTCTTGGCAGGTACAATCTGTCGATGTCACTTCGTGGATGTAGAGCATGGTGCATATTCAAAAGTTTACGCGTTTTCCGGTCTAGGTGTTCCAATTCAGCCAAAGTCCAGTTGATAATTCCAGCTGGGTAGCGTATCACTGGGACTGCCCATGTGTTAATGGCTTTAATTATATTTCCACCATTCAGCTTTGATTTTAGAATTTTGCGGACTCTTCTGATGTATTCCTTTTGTGTTGACTCTTTGACTTTTCCATTCAAGATGTTACCTGCTTCCAATATGCCTAGGTATTTGTAACCATCATCCTTTGCTAGTGCTTTCATAATACTTCCGTTTCCCAGTTCTATTCCTTCTATTTTTCCCACTTTTCTTCGCTGCATGGATAATATAGCACATTTTCCAAGTCCAAAGTCCATTCTGATGTTGCTGCTAAACAGTTGAACTGTGTTGAGTATTGATTCAAGTTCAGTGTGGCTTTTCGCATACAGTTTTAAGTCATCCATGCTGGCTTGAGATGTGGTATCCCAGTTTTGTGTTTTTTAATATTATTGTCAATGGAATTAATGCAATGTTGAACAGTAGTGGTGAAAGTGAGTCCCCTTGGAAGATTCCTCATCTGATGTTGATTTCACCAATGTTCTCCCCATTTGCTGTTAGAACTGTTTTCCATTTTTGCATATTTGCTTTCAAAAATGTACAGATGTTTTTGCTGATTCCAAAGTTTTCCAGACATGCATTAATGCAACTGTGGGGTAATGAGTCAAATGCTTTCTTGTATCAATCCACGCCATATTTAAATTTGTTTTTTGTCATTTTGCATTTTTAAGTACCATTTTGTCAATGAGCAGCTGATCTTTTGTTGCTCTTGATTTTTTATAATTTCCTTTTTGTTCTGCTGGATACAAATTGTTTTCCATCAGATGATTGAACACTGAATTTGCCAGTATTCTTGTAAAAGGTTTGAACGTTGTTGGCAGACAAGTAATTGGGCGGTAGTCGCTTGGTTCTGTGCTCTTTTCAGGGTCTTTCATTATCAAGTATGTTCGACCAGCTGTTAACCATTCTTCACCTGTGGCATTTTGAAGCATTTCATCAAAGTGAGTGGCCATGCGGTGATGGAGGCTGGTGAGGTGTTTCAACCAGTATCCATGCAGCTCGTCCAGGCCAGGTGCACTCCAGTTCGTGACCTTCTTTACTTGTTTTGCAACCATACGGGTGGTTATTACAATATTCTCCATTTTGTTTTGTGTTGCTTGTTTTTGGATATCTTTGATCCAGGAAGCAGTTTTATTATGTTCCACTGGGTTTTCCCACAGTGCTTTCCAAAAGTTTAATGTTTTTTCTTTATATGGTAGAACAGTAGTTTGGACTTTATTTTCATCAAGTGACCAATAGAAGAGGTGCTGGTTTCTTCTGAACTGGACGTTTTCACGATATTGTTTTATTCGTCCTTCATATCTTTCAATTTTCTTTACTGTTGCTATTACACTCTGTTTTAGGTTTTCCATGATTTCTGTTATTGTTGTTTCCTCCAGGTTATATTTTTTTTTTTATTGAAAAGTTTTAACATACAATTTTTCCCTTAAAAATCCCCCCTCCCCCTCCCTTCTCCCTCCCCCCCTTCCTCTCCCCCCTCCCCCCCTCCCCCCCCGACTTCCCAGAGCTAAATACAAGGTATATATATAAAAAAACAATCATAAACAACCATATACTAGCAACCATAAACTCTAAAATCTATCACTCTCTAGCTTATATAGGATAAAACAAACCTTAGTAATATTAAATATATATAAAAAAAACTAATATAGAAAAAGAAAAAAGGAAAGAAGACTTATTCAAATATGAAACTTCTTAACCCTATACTTATTCTGGATAAACTCAAGCCATTTTCTCCCTTCCATAATATAGCGTTCTTGCAAGTAATCTTTCAAATAGGCCGAAATCTTCGCCATTTCAACCAGGTCGGAAACCTTTAAAGTCCACTCTTCTATGGTCGGCAGTTCCTCTTTCCAGTACTAACCTATCAAAAGTCTTGCTGCCGTAATTAAATTCAACATCAACTTAGTATGTTCCACCAGACTTTTATCCAAAAAGCCTTAACCTTTTTACAAGTCCACCATATATGAAAATATATTGCGTCTTCGTCACCGCACCTCCAACATTTAGGCTAATAATTCAGATACATACTTAGCTTTTTAAGATCTAAATACCATCTATAAAACATTTTGTAAAAATTCTCTCTTAGATTTCAAACTTGTGTAAATTTTACATTCCTCACCCAAATCTTTCCCACCTCCCACTGCTTGGCTGTAACTACGTTGTGAAAGTTCCATAGACTTCTGCTGATCTTGTTCTTTTATCTTTTTTGATCGTTTTAAAGCAGCACGCGTCACCCTCTGTTCCCTGGGATCATCCAAAGGTGTTATAACTTGATCTCCTCCAGCACCATTCTCCTCTGTCTGTCCATCTTCAGCCTCTTGATGTTCTCCTTCTCCAAATCCCTTTGCAGCTTCCAGAAGTGTTAATGGGGTTGCTTTTAAAACATTATTGTAAAAATCACGCGCTTGCATCACAGTAACCAGACGGTACCTTTTACCTTCATGCATCACCATCAACCCAGCTGGGATCTCCCATCTGAACCTTATATCTCGTTGCTTGAGCTCTTGCACAAGAAATGTAAAATCCTTCCTTCTCCTTAAAATCTTTGGAGGAATTTCTTTTAGAACCAGAACTTCTTGATCAGCAATCACGACTTTAGTATCATAGGCAGCTTGTATAACTTCATCTCTAATTTCCCTTTTTGCAAAATAAACCACCACATCTCTAGGCAACTTTCTCTGTCTAGCAATCCATGAGTTCACACGAAACACTTTATCCATGCCTCCTTTTATTTCAGATGCTGGCTGATTCAATACCACTTCGAGAGCCTCAGAAACCAGCTGCTTTAGATCTTCCTTAATATTCTCCTTTAAACCTCTGATTCTAATGGCAAACTGCATCTGGAAATATTGAGCAAGACTCAATTCTCTATCCATTTTGTCTCTTAAATCTTCATTCTCCAATACTTTTGCTTCTAATATGGCATTCTTTTGAGTCAAATCTTCCACTTTTTCATCCAGATCTTCCACACATTCAGCCACTTTATACACTGAAGACAAAATGTCTACCTTCATCACACTGAACTTCTGTTCCATCCTCTCCTCCATTCTCTCCTCCAACTTCTTCAATTTCTCCTCCATCTGTGCAAATTTATCACCCATTGATTCCAAAATTACCTGGGTATGTTTTTCAAGAGCATCTTGTAAATCCTTCGATGTCAATACATCAGGAGGATGCAATGCCTGCAATGATAATTGTTGCACCGGAGAAGTTCCAGCACTCCGAAGAGTTTTAGGGGGAGGTTTAGCCGCCATCTTTTACTTTCAATTGTGACGCACTTTCACTTTAAGTTTAAAAAGTCCATCAATCTCGAGAGTAAAATAAAATAATCCTCTTCACCTTTTCCTCTTGTACCGCTCTGCCTGCTCTTTTTATTCCATAGTCCTTCCTTCAGGCAGGGGTGGTCACAGACGCCTGGCTCTGCTCCATGAAATCAGGAGCAGAGGCGCTGGCCAGCTGGGAGCGACCCAGGCTACGGGGGAGTTCGATCCTTCGGCCGCCCAAGCTGCAAGCTCAGGCGGCCCCGGAGAACTCGACCCCTACCTGGGGCCTCACCCCCTCCTCTTCTCCCAAGGAGGGGGCTTCAAATTCGCCCGAACAGCTGATCGGCGCTGTTTCGGGCGAAAATCACTCAGCTGAGCCGCGGGCAGCCCGGGAAGGCTGTCTCCGGCGCCGCGCAGCCACCGGAAGTCCCCTCCAGGTTATATTTTTTGTATAAACTATTTTGCAGCTTTTCGTTCTTTAGTTTTCCTTCTTTCAAGTATTTCAATTTGCTGACATCTCCTCGTAGTTTTTTTGTTTTATTTTCAAGTCGAATTTTCCACTTTGGTGTTCCAGTGGTTTTTTTTTTTTTGGCATTTTATAACCCAATTCTGCAGTTATAACGGCGGCTGTACTGTACATTAGTTGGTTTGTTTCATACAGTGTGCTGGATGGGATGGAAGTTAAAATGTTCACAGCATTTAGTAGATCTTTCACTCGTTTGCTATGCACTTCACGGATGGTAGGCAGTCTTTTTCTTTCTGTGTTTTCTTTGATGTGGTTTTCAATCTTTTCTTTCAGCATTTTTGCTAGATTACTTAGCTCTACACTTTTGAGTTGCTGCACAGGGAAATCCTCATCCTGTGTGGTGGCTTCTTCTGCTGGTTGGTCAGTTTGTTGGTCAGTTTGTTCAGGTATTGGAACAATTTCTTCAGCCTGTTCTTCATCATTGCTTGTTGTTTTCTTTTTAGCCAATGTTTCTAGATGTTGAATTTCCACATCTGTAAAAACTTTATTACGGATGATGAAACGTCTTTGATCCATTAATCGTTGTTCGGTTACATCACTTTCCGGATGCTTTTCCTTCCACAGTTGCATCATTCTTTTTTAAAATCCCCTGGCTGTTGGTTCTGCCTGGTAGTAGCATTGGATGATTTTTCGATTTTCTTCGGTTGTCCAGGTTTTGCGCTTTTGTTCCAGTCACTTTACAGTTGTACACTCTGGTTCCCCAGCAGTAGCAACTGAGCCCTGTGGCCCATTTTTTGACAGATGTCCAGGAGCCATAGCATCTGACATGGTCCTTGTTGACCTTGGGCGACGACCGATACGGTATGGATTTTTTTTAAATTTCTTCTCATCATTGGTGATGGGAGGTGCCTGGATTGGTTCACGGTGGCTAAGCCACTACCAATCAGAAGACCAGTAATACCATAACCATAAGGGACCGCACCCGATAACTGTCCGGGCCCAGCCAAGCTCCCTTCCAACTGTTGTTGTTGTTGTTGTTGTTGTTGTTGTTGTTGTTGTTGTTGTTGTTATTATTATTATTATTATTATTATTATTATTATTGTTATTATTATTATTATCTCAGCTTAATTTAGCAGTGATTATCACTTCACTGCAGAAAAGGATAATATATTTTTGAAAGAAAAATTATAAAACAAGCATCCAATTAAGTCCAGTCTTTTGCTGTCTGGGACTCATTGGGAGACCTTTTGACTTTGGATCATTAGCCAAGAGTAGACTAAATGAACACCCTCAAGCTGTAGACCTGGATCAATAGATTACTGCTCAGATATTTATTTAATAACAAGATTCTCCTATAATGATCTCATCACTATGATGAGAACATCATGGTGTACTATTTATTTATTGGTTGTATTTACTGTATATCTAAGCCTTTTTTTTTAGAGTTAAGGCTCCCCTCATATAGGTCTTCCCTAATTTTAACTCTATAACAGCCAGCCTAGAAATAAATTGCATAAGAAAGAACAACTAGTCCAAAGATTTAAACCCTGATATTCTTATTCCAAGTTCAACAAAGATGATGTTATATATTTTGTCTATCCCCAATCTTTGTGTTCTCCTTTTTTTTACACAGATGATGATATTATTCCAGTCACTGGAGCAAACGTGATTGAAATTGGAGTAGTAGTAATTTCAGATGACCTATAGAGCTCCTAACAGCTGATTTTATTGTAGCTAATTCATCGGTTATCCCCTTGGTACATCTTTGTAATTATTTGTAGCTTTGTTTCACTTGCTTTCAAAGAAAAAGCACAGAATTATTAGCTAATGTGCAACTTTTCTCAGTTCTTCATTATCGTTGATACCTGCTGCTCTTCTGAAATTAATCGCATAAAGCATCAGGAATGTATGGAAAAAGAATGGCTTTCATTAAATTTCTTCCATAGGTTTCAGTACAGGGCACTTCTGGGTCACACAAGTCAGTCTCCTTAACTACCAGCATACTACTTCTGCACTACTTTTGAAAATCCTTGCCAAGAAAACTGCAGAAACTTGTCCAGGCAGTCTTTGAGAATTGGACATGATTAAACAGAAGAAAAATAGCAGAGAATAATTGGAGTTTCACAGTGAGAGATTAAGAAGCTTGGGATGGATTTGAAATTCAAGTAAAAACTTCACACAGGAAATCAACTCAGTCAATGTCTGTGAATTAAAAAAAAAGCAAACAGGGATCTATAAATAGATAGCAGTCTTCAAGAACAGATTAGTACTATTTAATGGAGCATCACTTAGGAACTGAAAGCACAATAAAAAAATAGTGTCAAGTTGCTTTTGTGTGATAGGAGAAGAAAACAAAACTATGTTGTCCATTATAATTCAAAACAAGCACAAAAATGAATCTGTATAATCTTAATCATAATATAAATTTAAAATAACAAATATAATACAAAGTCATATCGATAACATATATAACACAAACAAAGCCTAGTACTCTATTAAATCATATTCCCTCTCTACATTCAAAAGCAAGAGCATTGGTACTAGAATATATAATCTATCATTCCATGGTCATTATGTGAAATATTTTTTTAACCTTATTTGTTACACCTACAGAAGGGATCGAGATTATGGCAACAGCTCTTACTGTAATTTCACAGCAATTGTTCCTAGAGACCCAGAGCAGAGCTACATAAGTCTTTGCACGCTGGCAGGCAATTAATTGTTATGTTTGAGGCTTCATCAAGAGCTCAATGAAGGATTGTCTAGTAACCAGTAATATACTGCCAATCCTGGAGGTAAAATCTGACACATGTGGTCCATGAGTTGACGCATAGTGAAGATGTAACCTACCACAGTGATCAAGAGCTTCCCCATTAAAACAAATATAATTGTTTGATGTTCCCATTCAACCGTTGTTGAAATTTCCCCATCAGGTTCTTTGGAGAAGCACAGTGCAAAGATATACATATTTTGTTTGTAATAATGCTTATGTGCTATTTCAACAGTAAGTAAGCCCTCTACACTAGTGGTCCCAAACCTCTCCCACTCCATGCACCAGTAGTGGCATTGGCAGCGGAGAGAGAAGGTAAGATTTCACATTCATGCTTGCCACTTGTACAAATGGAGCTTTGCATGCTCATGTGCTTGCCTGCCACTTGCCTGGTCCGATACCGGGCCACAGACTGAGGCACGGGGATCCCTGCCTAACACCAGTACTGTACTTTTAACCATAAAAAAATTATTTCAACATCTTTTCCCCAGAATTTTTATATATTTTATGCAGTTCCTTTACTGACATAGACTTCAGCAATATAATCACCTAGCAGACATTCATGGACCAATACCCATAAGTGGCATTCATCTAAATCCAGTTGTGAAGGACTTATGTAGTGGAATAATGAGAGAAATCAGCTGCAGGGCTATATAAATGCCGACTCAGAAATGAAACAAATTGAGATCAGAATGATTGATATTAATAAATATATGCCTATCATTCTGTCAGCTGCAGTAAATAAAGTTTTAGTGCCTCGAGAAATGAGAAAGGCCACTTTATATTTAGCAATATGACTGTTGGTTGGAATTTGAATCGGAAGTACAAATATTTGAGAAAGTCTTGATGATTTCTGTAATGGCTGCTGAGACAAATGGCCAATTCCATGACTCGTTCAGAAGCTCTGCAATTAATCATGCAGCAACATCCTTAACCTTTTAAAGAAATTTTTGTTCTAGAATGAATCTTGCACCAGATGTGTTCATTACCATACCTCATTTGTAAACCTTCAGCTCTCTGTTAGTTGTGATTTATCTTTTGAGCTGCTGAAACTGGATTTATTCCCCTCAAAAATAGCTCAAATAACATGTATTTTTATCATATGTTTTCAGGAATAATACCCAATAAGGACAATGTAAAGCTTTCTAATTAACTAAAATAAATGTAAAATAAAATAAAATAAATTCCCAAGAGGCATTTAGAGATGACAGAATTTTAATGGCTCTACACTGTACGGTAAACCTCTGTCATTTTCTAATAAGGAATGTAAAAATAACCACTAGAAAGCATCATTTATTTTTCCCCAGCTTCATGAAAGGCCCTTATTTGATGTCCTTCAGCTTAGCTTATATCCCTTTGCTTAACTCTCTTGTGCTTCAGCTTGTGTGGTTTTGAATTGTAATTGGGATAATATATGTGCACACCTTTTATCCTGAGTTAGATTACAATTCCCATCAATGTTTATTGAGGTTAGGAAATGATAGGATTCCTACTCCAACATAATTGAAGAACACCAAATGGGGAAAGCGCTTTGTTGTTTTTGTTTGCAGATGCTAGTCCCTGGGATTTCTCAGCAGATCATGCTTGTCACAACGTTTTTGGCTTCAAAATGCAGAAATATTTTGTGATTCACTCTCTCTCTCTTTTTCTCTCTTGTAGGGAAAATTCATAGTTTTATTTTCAGGCTGTAGTGTAGACCCAAGCACCATGTGAATGGGTGAGCTCCCGTTACCCACCCTAGCTCCTGCCAGCCTAGCAGTTTGAAAGCATGCAAATGCAAGTAGATTAATAATTACCGCTTTGGCAGGAAAGGTTACTGCAGACAATGCAGGCTCCCTTAGCTCAGAATTGGAGATGAGCACTGCCTGCTTGAGTTGGTCACAACTCGATAGAGGAAACCTTTAAACCTTTAAGAGCAATTTAGCAATTCAGCATTTTGTCAAAGTAGTTAAACAAAGCAGGATTCTTTTCTCCATTCCCACACCTGCAATCATTTTTTTATTGAAAAGTTTTACAATACATTTTTAAAAATACAACCCCCCCACCCCCTCCCCTCTCCCCAACCCCCCCAACCCTCCCCTCCGCTCCCCCCTCCCCGACTTCCCAGAGCAAAATACAGGGTATAAAAATACAAACATAATCTAAAATATGCAAACAACTATAAAATATTAAGTTCTATCGCACTTTAACTCTTAATAAAATGACTACAAGCTAGTTATACGTTATATCCGCTACTTATTCAAATGCTAAATGAAACTTTTTAGTCCCATATTTATTCTGGATATAATCAATCCATCTTCTCCACTCCACAATGTATCTCTGTTGCGATTGGTCTTTCAAATACGCTGAGATCTTGCCATTTCCGCCAAGTCGGAAACTTTTAACGTCCATTCTTCTATAGTCGGCAGTTCTTCCTTCTTCCAATATTGCGCTACTAAAAGTCTCGCTGCCGTAATTAAATTCAACATCAACTTAGTGTCCACAACGGTAGTATCTGTGATAATACCCAATAAAAACAGTTGTGGACAAAACTTTATCCTTTTCTTGAATATTTTTGCATATTCCACCAAATTTTAATCCAAAAAGCTTTAACCCTTTTACAAGTCCACCATATATGAAAATACGTTGCATCCTCACAACCACACCTCCAACATTTGGGCTGGCAGTTCGGATACATACTTGCTAATTTTTTAGGATCTAAATGCCACCTATAAAACATTTTGTAAAAGTTCTCTCTTAAGTTTTGGGCCTGCAATCTTTGTAATAAGTGGTGGTTCAGTGAAAAATAAAGGGTTGATTTAGGGGCATTTAGCAAGGAGTTTCAATTTAATTCTTTCTCTGCTGTGCAGCCTACAGTACAACTAAATGAATGTATTACTATCTCAAGGTCCCCACATAGTGTAAACTAAGGGCAATAACTGTACTGGCTGATATCAAGTCTCCCACAGTTCAAAACTACTCCACTTCAGGATTTCTAGCTATGGTTGTTCTTTCTTAAATCCTCTCAAGCCTCTAGCTTTCTCTCCCCTCTGTTAATGTAGGGGCAGCCTTCCTTATGTATGATGTTTCTATCTGAGAAAGTATAATCTCCTCCCCCACACTTTTTTCTGCTATCAACTAATAAACAATTGTGTATGCTGGCCGCATGTTGTCACAATACTCATTCTAGAGTGACTTGCTAGTTTTCATGTTCTCATAAAACTTTGTGGGTTTATTACAGTTCTAGCTCTCTACCTTGTCCCAATCAGGATCTCCATATATACACTACATTGCAAGAGAGTGGCATTATACATGGTTAACATGTTATTTAAGCTGAGGTTTTCCAGAATTTAACACATAGTATATTTCATTTCCTTTATGCTTTGTGCTGTGCTTATAATTGACTTCAGTAAATGCCACAAATATTCAGACATAACAAATTGATAATATAAACTGCTCAGTGGACAGTGATAAGCCCTATTCTGGTTTAGTTACAAGTTAAATCCATAACAGGTAAACAAATATTCAGAATGGATGAGTAAAACTAATAAAAATAACAACTATAATTATGTATGAGGACTGAGTGTGTATATAATTATAACCATTATCAATAGTTCCTTCTGCAACAAATTAATGGTTATTTTTATGTATGTACAGTAGTTCAAAAGACGTTCCTTTCCACTTATCATTATCATTAAGCCCATTAAGTACTTGCTGTCCTATTGATCTCTAGAATCTTTCTTCTTCTGTTAATTAATATTCTATTTTTCACAGTAAGCCTGTTCAAAGGACTTCATGACATCAAAAAGGTTTAACAATTAACCGAACTACTGATATCAACAGTTGCAAATTTAACTTGTAAATTTCAAGGATATGAACACAGTTTGTAGATAGGTGAAGGCTACTACTGTACATGCTTACTCAACCCTTGCCCCTTTTAATAGGTAAATCAGTCAGAATGGTACTGGGTTTATGATTAAGAAGTGTAAATAAATGTTCCTTCTGGGTGGATGTTCCACAACCTAAAAGAGATCTCAATTGAAAGGATCCTCCCATAATCCACAAGATCTATATGAATTAATCTTGAATATTCAGGTTTTGAAAATGGTAATCAAGAAGGGAGAAGTCCTGCACTTCCACTCACATCTGAATGATAATAGTTATTTGGATCCTATTTAACGATGCTTTCAGATGGGAAGTGTTATGTATTGGGCTTGTGGTGATACACCACGTGCGTTGCTGGAGCAGCTAATGGCTCTCCAGCAAACCAGACTAGCTGTCTCCTGTCCTGCAATTGGCTAGCCCCAGGCGGCAAGAGTGGGTTCAAACCTATTGGCTGCTGCCTAGGGGCTAGACTATATATTGTGGCTGGTTGCAGCCCAAGTTTCAGTACAGTTCTAGCAAGAATAAAGTATGAGTTATCCTGTACTCAGCCTCATGTCATCATTCCTGTACCCAAGAGCCCACGACTTAACAGGAAGTACTACTGAAATTCATGTAGTACTTCAGTGAATAACATATAATAGAGTTCTTCCTGTAACGTATTATGCTTGTTGTAGGATTGAGGGAAATGGCCTTTTTTTTACCCCAAAACATGAAGCTGAGACAAGAAGTGCCAATCCTGATAAAAGGAATTATCATGCAAAACTGAAGGCATGAGTTAGAAAATAGTCTTTTATATCACCATATCATCGAATTCTATGGTTGGAAGCAGGGAGTTTACCTATCAAGTTTAGTACCAGCTAGCTGGTTGGAAATATCTGTGCTGTCCTACATACCCAGTTCCCTCCTTTCTCTGGTATATTCCACAGGCCTTTCCTGGAGGGTGCATCCCAGCTAAGGTAAAGACTTAAAGGCTGATGTGCTGATGAAATATGAGTGAGCAAAGGTTGTCAGAATTCCAGGTTGTGATTGGTAAAGAGATGGAAGAGACCCAGAGTTCCAAGAAAGAGAGAGAAAAGTCTGAAGAAATGCCCAATGACAGCAGTTTTTTGAATCTTAGAATAGCAAGCGTTCTGTGGGGTCCCAGTCAGAGATTGGCTGGCTGTTTGGCCAGTGAAGAGTAGCAGGAGCAGAGAGGTTTGATCTAGCAAGTTGGCTAATGGTGAGGAGCATAAGTAGCATCAACAGAAAACAATGCCAAGGAAGTCAACTGGGCCAATGGAGAAGCAGTGCTCAGTCAGCAATTTGACTGGTACTGAAAAAAATGGGATTCAGGCTGGAGTTGGTAACAAGCTGTGAGGAGGTAACAATAAGTACAGTAGGAGTAGTGTGGACAGCAGTGTTTTTTTTTTCCACCAACATGTCTGCTGTCAGTAAAATAGTTGGGAGCCAAAAGTCCTGCTTAGCAACCGGAATCAGGCCACAAGCAATAAAGACAAAGTGGAGAAGCAGTGTTGAGTGGCAACATTTGGAAGACAGCAGGGCCAGGAAATGGGCTGGAAAGTGGCCATGAGAGCATTATGGTGGCTTTATTGCTACAATATGATAGTGGATAAACACACTTACCTGTTGTGTATTGCTAAGGCCTGCCTGGACAGTGTAGTCTTATTAGAAATATGCCCAGTCAGATTTCAAGTTCTGTAGCAAGTGTAGGGGTTTTTTTGGGGTGGGGGCTGTGACAAGAAACCTTCAGAGTAATGACCAGCATTGCTATGGATATGAACAGATATGGGATGCCTTAATGCAGAATTGGGCTATAATGATGTTGTTGTTAGTTGCGAAGTCGTGTCCGACCCATCGCGATCCCATGGACAATGTTCCTCCAGGGCTTCCTGTCCTCTACCATCTTCTGGAGTCCATTTAAGCTCACGCCTACTGCTTCAGTGACTCCATCCAGCCACCTCATTCTCTGTCGTCCCCTTCTTCTATTGCCCTCAATCTTTCCCAGCATTAGGCTCTTTTCCAGTGAGCCTTCTCATTAGGTGGCCAAAGTATTTGAGGTTCAACTTCAGGATCTGGCCTTCTAAAGAGCAGTCAGGGTTGATCTCCTCTAGGACTGACTGATTTGATTTCCTTGCAGTCCTAGGGACTCGCAGGAGTCTTCTCCAGCACCATAGTTCAAAGGCTTCAATTCTTTGGCGCTCAGCCTTTCTTATGGTCCAGCTTTCACTGCCATACATTGCAACTGGGAAGACCATAGCCTTGACTATATGCACCTTTGTTGGCAGGGTGATGTCTCTGCTTTTTAGTGTGCTGTCTAGATTTGCCATGGCTTTCCTCCCCAGAAGCCAGCATCTTTTAATTTCTTGGCTGCAGTCCCTGTCTGCGGTGATCTTGGAGCCCAGGAAAATAAAATCTGTCACTACCTCCATTTCTTCCCCATCTATTTGCCAGGAATTGAGAGGGCCGGATGCCATGATCTTGGTTTTCTTAATGTTAAGTTTCAAGCCCACTTTTGCACTCTCCTTCTTCATCCGCAACAAGAGGCTCTTTAGTTCCCCTTCACTTTCTGCCATTAGAGTGGTATCATCTGCATATCTTAGGTTGTTGATATTTCTCCCTGCAATTTTAATTCCAACTTTTGATTCATCTAGTCCTGCCTTTCTCATGATGTGCTCTGCATATAAGTTAAACAAGCAGGGTGACAGTATACAGCCTTGCCGGACTCCTTTCCCAATTTTGAACCAATCAGTGGTTCCGTGTCCAGTTCTCACTGTTGCTTCTTGAACCGCATATAGGTTTCTCAACAGACAAATAAGATGGTCTGGTACTCCCATCTCTTTTAAGAACTTGCCACAGTTTGTTGTGATCCACACAATCAAAGGCTTTAGCATAGTCAATGAAGCAGAAGTAGATGTTTTTCTGGAACTCCCTAACTTTCTCCATGATCCAGCGTATGTTGGCAATTTGATCTCTTGTTCCTTTGCCTCTTTGAAATCCTGCCTGTACTTCTGATAGTTCTCGATGCACATACTGGTGGAGTCTAGCTTGTAGGATTTTAAGCATACCTTTACTAGCATGTGAAATAAGTGCAATGGTGCGATAGTTTGAACATTCTTTGGCACTGCCTTTCTTTGGAATTGGAATGTAAACTGATCTTTTCCAATCCTGTGGCCACTGTTGAGTTTTCCAAATTTGCTGGCAAATTGAGTATAGCACTTTTACTGCATCATCTTTTAAGATTTTGAATAGCTCAGCTGGAATACTGTCACCTCCACTAGCTTTGTTGTTGCTCAGCTTTTCTAAGGCCCACTTCACTTCACATTCTAGGATGTCTGGCTCGAGGTCAGTGACCACCTCATTGTGATTATCAGGGACGTTAAGCTCATTCTTGTATAGTTCTTCTGTGTAATTTTGCCACCTCTTCTTAATCTCTTCTGCCTCTGTTATGTCCCTGCCATTTTGGTCCTTTATCATGCCCATTTTTGCATGAAACATTCCTTTCATCTCTCCAATTTTCTTGAAAAGATCTCTGGTCCTCCCTATTCTATTGTTTTCTTCTATTTCTTTGCATTGTTCATTTAAGAAGGCATTCTTATCTCTTCTAGCTATTCTTTGGAATTCTGCATTTAATTGGGCATATCCTTCCGACCTGAGGGGCTCATATTCCAGCATCATATCTTTTTTCTTTTTGGTACTGTCCATGGGATTTCATGGCAAAGATACTGGAATGGGTTGCCATTTCCTTCTCCAGTGGATCACATTTTGTCAGAACTGTCTGCCATGACCTGACCTGTCCTGCACAGCATAGCTCATAGCTTCATTGAATTACACAAGCCCCTTTGCCACAACAAGGCAGTAATCCAGGAAGGGGGCTGTAATGATAGACTATTGCTATTGTTAGTGTGTTGGCTGCTTAGCTGCTTAGCAATGGCTCTCAAGGAGTTCCTGGATGATGGTACTGATGCTCACATGGTTTAGTCCAGGGAAATTAAAATTTCACTAATCTGGAAGAGAATTTTGATGTAGTTCATGAGTTCATGAAATCAACGGTGACCATTGGGTCCAACATATATGAGATGCCATTCACTTAGTCATAGTCAGATCACTTCCTTGTTAAACTGCATCTTGCAGACACTTTGGATGCTGCATGGGCAATAGTCATATTGACTGATCTACTCCAGATGCATGTTGGATCCAGATGGGCTCCAGAGGGTGTCTAGAGGAAATACTGTATTCCATGCCTAATCAATGTCTAGAATATAGCCTGGATGAAATATAGTGCTGGATGAAATTGTATCTCCAATAAACAAATTTAGAATGGTTCTTATCACCTACCAATATCAATATGGAATATCAGCATTCATCAGACATAGCCTTGGCAAGGTTGAATCTGCCCATTCAGTATGAACATAATGAAAAAGGCTGGATTAATAGGCTACAGAAATGGGAAATCCCTGCCTAAGTCCTTGAAAAACAACCACATGATTAGACTGTGTAGAGAAAGCAAGGGAGCGGCATAACCAGGAAGTTGTGTCTTGCCATCACAGAAGAGAGAGATGAGATAGAGTCAGGTCGATAGCTTAAAGAACAATATGTGGATTTCTGAATGGGTGTTATTCTAAAGGCAAGAAATGTTATCAGTAATTGCAAATGTAGTTCAAGAGCTCAGAGGATGACACAGTCAGAATTACAGAACAATATTATAGAAAGGAATTATATTTACCTTTATAGAAGATTTTGAACTGCCATTAAGATCTATTTATTCAAACATTTGAAAACATTTGTTAACATTATACAACAGGTGTAATAGCATAGAATATATGCATATGCTGTAGCCTTGATATTTACAATCCAGACCACTGCTAATCTAAACCAGGGCTTTTCAACCTTTTCACCCATTGTACCACTTTTAGGATAAGGCAATATCCGAGTACCACCAGTCGCCCAGCAAGGTGTCAAAAAATTGACCAAAAAAAGAGGAAAAAATGATAAAGTACAGGTAGTCCTCAACTTACAACAATTCACTTAGTGACTGTTCAAAGTTACAACGGCACTGAAAAAAGTGAATTATGACCATTTTTCACCCTTATGACTGTTGCAGCATCCCCAGGGTCATGTGATTTACATTCGGATGCTTGGCAACTGATTCATACTTATAACATTCAGTGTCCCAGGGTCATTGATCAATGGCCGGGGGGCATGGCCATCTCATCACTCAGGTTGCGGGGTGCCTGTCGGGGGGGGGGAATCCTTGGATCTCTGGTGGAGGGGAGTGGGACTGGGATGGGTGCCTTCCCTCTCTCCCATTGTTCCTTCCTTCCTTCTTTCCTTCTTTTCTTTCTTTCCTTTCCTTCTCTCCCTCTTTGTCCCTTCCTTCCTTCCCTCCTTCCCTTCCTCCCATTGTCCTGTGCTACGCCAGCCAGATCCCAGCCTGGTTTTGGCAGGTAGCGGTGCATTCTCATCCACACAGAGCGGCCAGGCGAAGTAAACCACCAACATCATGGCCCTGCCTGTGCGTGCGCAGAGGCAGAGGAGAGCGTATGCGCCTCAGCCTCTGCGCGTGCACAGGCAGGGCGGGGATGTTGCCAGGTCACCTCCCATTTTCAGGCACACACATTATGAACCGGCTACTTCTCCCAGTCATTTTTCCCCTACCAGAGCCCAGTGTTTGAGCCAGGTTCCCCAATCCTCTCCATGTACATCGTTCATCCCATAGCTCTCCCCAGCGCTGTCGAGAGATACCCATTTCTGGCCACATTTCTACCGTTCTTAAGTTACATTTGCACCTGTCCGAAGGAAGAGAGCAATGCTTTTCTCCTTCCTCCAAAGGAAGGGAGACAAACCCGCATTGCCACCAAGTCACTCTTCCTTCGGGCGAAGTAATCTCTGGACCCAACTTTGAGACTGTTTCAGCCTGAAGCAGAGAGTCAGAGAGCTACGTCACTCTCGCCATTTGGACCCTCTACTTTTACGCCCTGGGAGCAGCTTGCCTTTCAAACCTCCAATATCTAACATAAGGGGAAACCCACTGCAAAGGTGCACCTTGCAGAGTCTGTTGCCAAGCGAAGCTTGCACTCCACTGCTGTGGAAAAAGAAGCACTGCATTTCCCATCAGTGCAGGCAGCCCAGGTCCGGTGAGAGGCCAAGTGGGAATGAAGTAGTCCTCGGGTCTGCGCTGCAGAAAAGATGCAAGCACCATTGTTGCCTGGGCTCCTGCCCAGCTCGCTTGCGGAAAATAGGCTGCTTGCTAAGTGAGCCAGGCAGAAGCCTGGATCAACTAAGCCGCGCTCAGAAATCGCACTCAGAAACGATGATCCTGGGCTCCTGCCCAGCTCACTTAGCAAGCAGCCTATTTTCTGCAAGCAAGTAAAGCTATTCTCCAAAGCACCTGAAGGCAGGACAAAAAGCAAAGGATGGAAACTAATCAAGGAGAGAAGCAACCTAGAACTAAGGAGAAACTTCCTGACAGTTAGAACGATTAATCAGTGGAACAACCTGCCTCCACAAGTGGTGAATGCTCCAACACTGGAAGTTTTAAAGAAGAGACTGGACAGCCATTTGTCTGAAATGGTATAGGGTTTCTTGCCTGAGCAGGGGGTTGGACTAGATGACCTTCAAGGTCCCTTCCAACTTTACTATTATGATTATGATTATGATTAAATGAGCTGGGCAGGAGCCCGGGATCAGCGTTTCTGAGCACGGCTCAGCTGATTCCGGGCTCCTGCCCAGCTCACTTGCTTGTGGAAAATAGGCTGCTTGTAAAGTGAAGCCCCAGGATCAGCGGGCTACCCGGCATTGATCCTAGGGCTTCACTTAGCAAGCAGTATGTTTTCTGCAAGCAAGCTGGGCAGGAGCTGTTCGCTTGCTAGCCCTTCCCCCCCAAACACACCACTTGCTCACTCACCTTTCCTTGCTGGCCACTCCACTTGCTGTTCCTCTGAAAACAGGCTGGTCTGGCCCTTGTATACCTTTTCTTCTCTCCGCCCTTGTCCTTCTCTCTTCCGGGTGCACCGGAAGCTCCAATTAGCATGTTGCCACAGATCCTGGGGATTCTGGCAAGCTCTGCAGCTCCAGCTGATCTCCAGGTCTGTGCGGCTCCGTTTTGACTGATTCCCTCCCCCACTATAATTAGCTAGGGTGGGCTTGCGTACCACCAGCCAGGGGCTCGCGTACCACTGGTGGTACGTGTACCACGGTTGAAAAGCCCTGATCTAAACAATTGCCTTAGGCAGTGTTTCATAGGTAGAAGTATTTAGTTATATCTCATTCCTAGGGCTTCCTTGGCATAAATGATTCTGTAAATCAGCAAAAGTAGAGTCTGATGACCAGTATGTGAGTTTGAAAGGAGAAGAGATATTAGACTTAATGAAAGGAAATAAATTTAGAATTGGAAAATAAGGAAGGGGGGAAATAGTAATAGCAGCAGCATTCAGTGGACTAACTGGAAAAAACTGGAGCTGGACAACTGGAAGAAAATTAAAAAAAAGTTTCATTCTTGGATGAGAAGTGAAATGTTTTCTTCTTCCTCAAGGAAAAAAAAAACACTCCAGCTGCTTTTTGAAGAAAAAAGCACCTTTGAGACAACTATGACCTGGATGACTGAGAATCTCCACAGACACTTGGAAGAAAATAAGCAAATTGGAAGTCAACAGGGCTTTTTTTCTCATAGAACGCTCAGAACGGAGTTCCGGCACCTTTTTTGGATGGAACCTTGTAGGATAGGCAAGGTGGGTTGTATGACACGTGTGAGTTCCGGCACCTTTTTCTTTTACAAAAAAAGCACTGGAAGTCAAGATAGGGATTTGGCATACATGAAGTATTAGTTCATTTAGTGTTTGTTTGTAAGCAAACAAAAACATTGTTATGTGGCTTACTGAGCATAAACGGAATAACGGGCCCAGCTTCATTTCTGCAGTTGCAGTTTTTGAATGAATTGCAGTGGTTTTCTTATTCCTTCTAGGAGCATTTTCCCAAAAAAAGAAAAACCTCTTTTTTGGAGCAAGAATGTAAAAATATAATTCACTGAGTAGAATTAATAATACGACATTATCTAATAGCAGAATTATCTCTGTTGCTTTTCTTAACTGACAGGATCCTCTATTTCTTTGGAGACCATTTTTCAATTAAACACTTTTTTAAAACCTTGAATATGTTCTGGGGAAATATTTTCTCTGTGTACTAATGGCCTTCCTCAAATATTTTTGACCTGCTTATAAATGTTAATTATTCCTGTCCTAAGCTTGAGAATCACTCTTATAAATTATGCCCTTATGGATCATTGGGAGGTCTGCAATATACTTTTCTGTATCCTTTAAAATATTCTCACAACCTCTGGACCCACATGATCTGAAGCTTTTACACTGTAGTGCTGACAAAAACTATTTCACTACACTAATCAATGCTGGACAAAGAAGGAAGCGAACTGAAAATAAAACCAGTGACTTTTTGACCCGGTTCCATCTAGCGAGTCCCCGCTTCCGGGTCCCACAGAGCCCTGGTACCCCGCAGGGGCCTCTTCCTCCACCGCCGGGACCGGCGGCTGCTCCCGGGCAGGGACTCACAGGCCCAGGTGGTACACAGCCGGGAGGCGCTGTGCTATGCCCAGAGCTTCCGGCAGGAGCGCTGGGGTGGCCGCAACCAGGATTTGCACAGGGACCGGGAGCTCCGGCGGGGCCTTGGGGAGGGCCCGCAGCCTGGGGACCACCGCCGCTGCCCGTGACCTTCGATGGCCACCCTGATCGTTTGGCCCTTTTCCTTGGACATGTCATCCATCACCTTGACAACAATTTTCCCAATGACACCTGAAAAAATACATTAAATGAATATTTTAGGAAGATCAGGCTTAATTTAAACCAGGGAGACAAAAATGAACTAGACTGCATCCTTATTTATCTCACTTCTTTTATGAAAGTCAGTTTTCTCTTCCTCATTTTTCCCCTTTTCTTAAATGAAGTCCCTCAAATTCAAAAATATATATCTTACCCCCATCACACAGACCTAATGAAGTTAATACTATTTGGCATCTTCTTGGCAACTATAAACTATGCTCTGCTAATATACCTAGATGCATTAGCAATTATTGCTGGTGATTTCAATGCTCATATTGGGGAGTCAAATGCCCTTTTTGCAAGCTCATTTTAATTGGTCTCTCTGCTCAAGTGAAATAGCCTACCCATTACAGGCTCAACAGTCTAAAGATAAACACTGTAATATAAGTAATATAAATGGCTCAGCTAGAGGGGACTTAAATGGGGGAAGTAACCTTCTGGAGCTCTAGTGGAAAACGTACAGTTGATTGTTTTATGGTTCCATATACTTACAGTAATTTAATAACATATATCTGTGCAGGAAATTGCCTGGATGGTGACCATTTCCCATTAATCTGCAGTTTGAAACCTGAAGTAACTACTATTAAATTCCTAGCTGTAGCTCACTGTCCCCCTGAGGCCACAGCGAAAAGACTCATTCAGAATAAATGAACTTCCAGAGTGGAAAAAAAGTTGTCTTCTCTGTTAAATTCAGAATCTCTCCTTCAACTCTGGTCCCAAATTTGTTTAGTAGATTTACCTGAATGGTTATTATTACATTGCCAGTCTATTATCCACACCCAGTATCTAGAGTTCCGTCAATTAGTTCTAGCCCTCTTCATATGGGACCCAAACCTTTCTTTGACACAGATAGTTTGTAAAGCTGAAAAGGTCCTTCTTACCGCAGTATGTACTTTTTGTACTGACAATTCATTTGGTTCCTTTCAATCACTCAGAGAGCATAAGAATTTTTATCAAGAGCTTTTAAATTCTGTGAAAAAAGAAGCACTGAGAGAAGATGGTAGGGAATTAATTGCAGCAGCTAAGCTTAAGAACCCTACTTGATTCTGGCACCTCCTATGGGTAGTTTGTTTAGCTCCCACCAGGCAAATACCTGCAGATATTTGGAAGAGTTACTTTCAGAACAGTTTAAATCCACAACCACTAATTAATCCAGTGATCGTTCCCCACCCAGAGGAGTTTTCTCCTGAATGGTCCCTGTATCTATAGCCAAGGTTAAGAATCTTATTGTACAATTGAAATCTGGGAAAGTTCCTGGAGCTGATTTCATCTCTCCAGAATTGCTAGAAGAAAATAAAGATCAGTGGGTCCCAATGCTGGCTGTTCTTTTTACTTATATTAATAGCATAACACATTTTCCTTCTGAGTGGAATATCTCTCTCTATAAGAATATAGGAAATAGTCTTAACCCTGCCAACTATAGGCCAATTAGCTTGTTCAATCACAATAAGCAAACTATATGAAAAATATCTTTATTTGAAATTATTGGACTGGATCCAGAGTGAAAATGTTATTGTGGAAGAACATGCTGGCTTTAGAGGGGACGACCACTGTCTGGTCTTGGACCATTTAGCTGAAAAATACATTTTACCACCCAAAGGCACTCTTTTTGCAGCCTTTGTGGATTTCAAATCAATAATCTGATTCCAAGGAAAAAGCTATGGAAAAACTATGGTAATCCTCAATGGATAAAGGATAGTTCATTCCTAATCAGATTTCTTTCTCTAATACCTCACTGAGAGTAAGATGTTCTCTTTGGAACACTTATCTGTTTCCACCAAAAGAGGGATAAGACAAGGATGTATTCTAGTCCCCTTACTTTCTAATTTGTCCATCCATTCAATAATTCAGACTCTCATCTTCTAATCATCACTCTCCAATGTTAACAGATTGTGCAATTCCAGCTTTGCTATATATAGAGAGATGATGTAATAATGTGATGGTCTTCCAGGTGGGATCGAGAAGGACACTGAGGGCATTGGCTTCTTTTGCACAAAAGAACAACTTGCAATAAATTGTCACAAAATTAAAGTGCTAGTGCATGACATAACAAGAGGTTGCATAAATGGCAAATTAATGTGATTCCAATAGGGCAGATATTTATAAGTACATAAATTATCCTTGGCTGCAGTTCCAGATTTCCTTATCTTGGAATGCACATTTCTCCAATCAGGCACTGTGGCCCAATATAGTTCCACAATATAGTTCAATAGTTTCTTCTAATGAAAGGGGGAATATATTTTTTTATACCTGCAGCTTGCAGGGTGTTTTTTTTTTGCTAAGGTTCCAATCTGCATTTTTAAAAGTTTAATATCTTGGAAGCTGTCCAGTATAAATTTATAAGAGAAATATTTGCACTTCCAACATGCATCAAGAATGCGGCTTTATGATTACAGACAGGTATGATTTCTGTGAGTGCCCAAAACTTGGATCTGTTTTCTTCATTTCTGGTTGAAATTGATTTTTTTTTTCTCCTGTGGATCTGGGTCCACTAGTTCTCAGAGATCTTTCTAAATCAATCTGGCTAACAACAACTAATAGCAAACTCCAGTTCTCAGGAATCTCTTCAAAAAAGTCCATTAGGGTTTGAAAATGCCAGGAATTAACTTAACATAGCTGGGATAATGATTTTCAAACTAAATGTACAGTTTATGGATTCTTCTCAAATGGACATATGCCTTCATCTTATCTCTTTTCAATTCTTATTCTGAATTGGGCATTCACTTTGGTCAGGTTGGATGTATTACCCTCTGCAGTTATGTGGAGACAGTATAAAGACATTTCTCTTAAGGTGTATTAAGTCTGATTCTGAAAGAACTGTGTAATGAAATTCTCCTGGAGGCTAAAATACCAAATACATGGACTGAAGCCAACATTACTTTAATACCTAAAGAAGACTTTGATTTAACACAAATAAAAAATTATAGACCAATATTATTATTAAATGTAGATTACAAAATCTTTGCTTCAATACTGGCAGAAAGACTAAAGAAATTTTTGATTGAATTTATACACACAGATCAAAATGGTTTTTTACTTAAAAGACAGATAAAAAAAATAAGAATGATTCGTGATGTGTTAGAGTATTTTGAAATTCATTCAGGGAAACAGATGGCTTTAATATTCCTAGATGCACAGAAAGCGTTTGACAACATAAACTGGCAATTTATATTTCAGCAATTTTACAGAAATGGACTTTGGAAAAAAACTTTATAAATGTAATCAAAACAATCTATTGTAGACAAACTGCTAAAATAATTGTAAATGGAGATCTTACAGAAAACTTCAATATTAAAAAGGGCACAAGGCAGGGGATGCCCACTATCTCCATTACTCTTTATACTAACACTGGAAGTACTGAACAGAAACATCAGACAAGATGTAGAAATTAAAGGACTGGAGATAAAAGATGAAAAACATAAATTACAAGCATTTGCAGATGACTTGGTTTTTATACTGGAGGATCCCCTGGAAGCAAGCACTAAACTTTTGGAGAAAATAGAAAAATTTGGAGAAGGAACAGGGTTGACAATAAACAGAGAAAAGACTAAAGGGCTAACAAAGAATTTAACAGAAAAACAAAAAAATCAACGAACAAAAAACAAATCTTCAAATAGTTAAAAAAGTCAAGTACTTGGGAATTTATCTAACAGTAAGATGTGTAACAGTAAAAGAAGATAACTATGTAAGACTGCTAAAACAAATAAAATTGGATTTGGAAAAGTGAAAAAACTTCCAACTTTCAATGTTGGGGAGAATAGCAACAGTGAAAATGAGTATCTTACCAAAAATACTCTTTTTATTTCAAACAATTCCTGTAAGGCTTCATTTTTGATGAACTGAATACCATAATATTGAAATTTATCTGGCAAGGGAAAAAAGCTAGAATTAAAGTGAAAATGTTACAAGAAGCAAAAGACAGTGGAGGATTTGGATTCCCGGACTGGAGTTATACTACCAAGCAACCATCCTAACATGGCTTAAGGAATGGATGATGCTTAGAGATAAAAGACTACTGTACCTAGAGGGGATGACCTACAAATCGGCTGGCATGCCTTTCTGTGGAATGGAAAGAATAAAATACATAGATACTTTCAAAATCATTTTATAAGGAATGCACTCTTTTCAGAATAGGAAAAAAATAAAAGAAAAAATTTATATCAAGATACCTGAATGGCTTTCAACAATGGAAGCTTTTGCTTATCCAAATTTAATTAATAACAATAAAGTGAGTTATAAAGACATTTTAGACAATGAAGGAAAATTGAAGGACATACAAGAATTACAAGAACAAAGTATTGATCTAGCATGGTGGCCATATCTGCAAATTCAAACGAGATATGAAAAAGATGTTAAAACAATGGGATTTTATAAAGAACAGATAGAATTTGATCAGATACTGTTAAAAACAGATGAAAAGTTGATTAAGAAACTCTATAGATTTCTGTTAAAGATAGAGGAAGAACAAGTAAAAGAAACAATGATAACATGGGCAAAGAATTTTGGATATAATATAGAACTAGAAGATTGGCAAAAGTTATGGGAAAGAAATATTAAATTAACTAAAGCAGTGTCGTATAAAGAAAATTTATATAAAATGTTTTACAGATGGCATATGAGACCAGTGAGAATAGCAAAAATGTTTAAAAATATTTCAAACAACTGTTGGAAATGTAAACAAAGACCAGGTACATATTATCATATCTGGTGGACATGCCCCAAAACAATAAGATTTTTGGGTTAAAATACATTTATGGTTGGAGAAAATGACTAAAAAACAAATAGACTTTAAATCAGAATTATCTTTGTTAGGAATAATAGAAGTCAATTATGAGAAAGATTGTAGATATCTAATACTACATATATTAATGACAGCAAAAATGGTATTTTCCCAACATTGGAAAAATGAAAACTTACCAGCTGAAGAAGTATTAATTAAGAAAATTTTAGAGCATGCAGAAATGGATAGATTGACTTTAAAGATTAAAGAGAAAGAAGACTCAGTGTATTTCAGAACATGGGATAATTTCTATCAATGGCTAGAAAAATGAGTCAGAGAGAAAGGAACGTGATATGTAATTTTGAATATATATTAGCATTAATTAACATATTGTTTATGATAATTAACTATATTTATTATCACTAGTTAAATATATGTACCCAGACATTATGCCATTTGCTAAATACTGAAAATGTTATTTGGAAAAACCCCATGCCCATCCCCAACCCCAACCCTAACCCAAATCCCAACCCCAATCCCAACCCCACCTTATTCCCATCCCTATAAAAACTAATAAAATCTTTACAAAAAAAGAGACATTTCTCTTCAGCAGCATTTATGTCCATGTGGAATCCCTGAGACATATGTTATTTGTTGGATAGCTGAAGCAGTATTACTTACTGAAGAGGCTTGCATGCTTGTGATAAATGATAAAATAGCAAAAAATTATCATCAGAAGGAATCAATCTAAAAATAAATGATGAATTAAAATTAACGGTTTTTAAGAGGAGCTAATTATAAGGATTGTAGCCAGGTCTCCATCTTAGATCAAACTTCTTTCTCTATATGGAATCTCAGTAGACATATATCTATCCCATTTTAAAGAACTACCTTGGTAGATAACACAATGTCTGTCTTTCATTGTTTCTGGCTGACTGGGACCCTGACATATCTTTTCAGGTTGGCCAATTTTGTGGTACCATTTGTTGTCTAATTCCTATTTTCAGTGCTTTTTTGTAAAAGAAAAAGGTGCCGGAACTCACACATGTCATACAACCCACCTTGCCTACCCTACAAAGTTCCATCCAAAAAAGGTGCTGGAACTCCATTCTGAGCGTTCTATGACAAAAAAAGCCCTGCCTATTTTTGGTTGACGTTTAGCACAAATTTTTGTGACTGCCACTGCTGCCTGTAATTGTCAGGCATGAAATACTAGGTCCACATGTGAAGGTCAAATTAAACAGATTTATTGTTAAAAATCCTATACACAGGAATCTACTCAACTAATGATTAGCACCTACTTGGAGTTAGATAAGGGCCAAGAGAATTCCAGGGAGGTGATGGCTACATAGGGATTCTAGGCTGAATCCTCTTTTAACTCTGCCATTCTTTCTCCTATAGTAATCAAGTTATCATAGTAACGTATTTTATATCATTGTAAGTCTTTTAAAAGTTTTATTAATAATAATTACAAGTTTAAGCAGCACTTGGGGCTCTCTGAGCTTGGTTATTTTCTTGTAGACACTTCATTACCCGAGCTAGGTAATTTTATCAATGTTAATCTTTACAGCTTTATATATTTTATTGTGGTGCTGTCTGTGCTACAGGCTATAATAAAGATTTAACTATGCTTTCTAAAAATTTAAAAAACCCTCAATCTTTATTTTTTATTTTGCTTTGAAAACCAAGATTCTAAAATCAAAGCAACCAACTGCTGAGAACAAGCATTCCCTAAATTTAAGATCTGTTTAGATAAGGTAACAAAATCGTGGCAACAATATAAAGAGCAAAAAGCCAACCTCTGACCCTCAAAAACTAAAACAACATGTATGCAGAGCTTGCAGAGAAACAGAATATTCTCCCCATGATAGCAATAGAAATAGTATCTTTTGCTTTCATGCTTTATAAGAGCTCAACTATATTTACTCTAAATATAGACATTTTTATTCTTATTTCTGCATTGTATTCTACAACTAAATAGTTCAGGAAAACTATCCTCACCACAGACCTCACCACCCACATATGGGGCAAGAAATCCCATAGTTCTGGTGGAGAAAGAAAATGGATAAGAATAAACCCAAACATACATATGAAACTAACAGTTGAAAATAGTGCTGTGTATTATTATACAAAAGTCATGCAAAGTGTATTTACAAGACATCATGTGTATAAGTGTTTCTATATAAATAGTATATCTACTTATAGTGACTAACCATAAATATGTACTCTTACACCTAGTTTAAATTAATACTACTACTTTACTTATAATATGCAAATGTTCTGCTTCTAGTCCCCTCCTCCTCCCATACTATCTGCAAGTTTAGGAATGCTAACAACTTCTCTGCTTAAACATTCTTTCCCAGTTGCCCAGGTCCTAACCAAGTGGAGTTAAGCTTGATTTAGACTTGTACACAACTGTGTGTAAGCATTGATTGCTACCTACATTATGAAGGGGTAGTTGGGTAAATGTAGGCTGCAGATGCTTGCAGACAGGCTGATGTGCAAACCTCCCAAATCTCTACATTGTACAGAGATGCATGTCCTGCATGCTTATCGGTTGATCTGATTTCCTGCTTGCACTTTGTTGTTTGAGTGCCTCCTAGTCAGAACATTAACATTCACAGAAATATAAATGCAACAACTATGCAACTGTCTCTGAATGACAGACACATATGTTTCCTGATGTGCAATGACCCAGAAGTCTAACTTAGCCTTTACTCTGCCACCGTCTGCAGTCCAGGGCTATGTCTTCTTTCTGCTACCTCTTTTCTGCAGGTTATTTCTTGGCTGCAGGTGCCACAAGTTATTTCCCACTTTATTTATTTATTAAATTACTGTGCTGCCCATCTTCCCTACAAGGTGACCCTGGACAATTCTTCTTCCTGACTGTGGATCCTTTGGCTTCTGCCTCTCTCAGCTGTTGCCTCCTCTGCATCATGCTTTATCCAGTTGCCTTTCATTCCAACAGCGTCTCCTGCCAAGGAGAAGAAAACCCTCATCCTCCTGTCTACCTATCTACTTTATATTATAGATCTTTCTTTTGAAACCCATAGCTCAGCTTGCAGATCACTCTAAAGAGTTTTAAACTTTCCTTCTTGTTTCTCTGCAAGTGCCTAAGTGCCTGAGTCAGACAGTTGACAATCAGACAACCGCAGACAAAAAGCTATGACCTTGACACTCTTACGTAACATTTTTCTGTTTCAGACAGTTCATCCTTCCATAAATTCCAATCCATCATGGCTGAAGCACAATTCTTGAGTGATGCAGGTTGGAGATACACTGAAATTTGCTTATACTTCCAAACCTGGAATTATCTGTTGTGTTAACTCTAAAGTAATGTTGTTGCAACGTACTATTGGAAGCTGGATGATCATTTCAAGGTATTTCTCACTTTATAGCCATTCCTCACCATTATATATTGACGTTTGAGAAACATTTATTAGGTTGCTCTTTCATTAACGGTCTGTTTTCTGAGTTTCTCCAAGGTAATCACAAACTGATATTTTCCAAATTCATTTTTTCTTTTAGAAGGACTAAAGACAGTTTTATTGGGTCTATATATCCAATAAAGATATACTTTGTGAAATTTTCTGCTGTATATCTCAATGGTGGCATTAAGCTCATGAACATCATGCTATATAGCACTTGAGGAGCCCTTGGTGTTCTCTGAGTTTGGTTGTTTTCTTGCAGACATTTCATTACCCAAACAAGCTAACATCATCAGTGTATTTATTGGCATAGTACTTGAGCCTAGTGCTAAGTCAGTCCAAAGAAGAGCCAACAGAACAACAAAGGGTATTGAACAAACATTTTTCCACCAGCAGCACCTATTTGACTTTGTAAAAATAGAGGAGATTTTAAAAGGGGGAAAATCACAAAGAAATAAACTGGGTGGAAACGAGCAAGTTTCACAACTATGAGCTAAATATTCTAAGAAAAATCCTTGTGAATATAGTTTCCACATACATCTGTTGCAAAAATAATAATTAGTAATATCATTTATAATATTAATATATATCATCAAAAAACCCTAAAATTTCAGATGGTAAACACAAGTAGGATATATAATCTAAAACAGGCATGCCAAACTTGTGACGTCGTGTGACATATCACGACTTTTTCCCCATTGATGCGAACAATGTAGAGCTGGCCATGCCCACCCAGTAGGCCATACGCACTCTAGCCACTCCCACCCAGTAGGCCACGCCCACCCTGGCCATACCCACCCGGCCCCCTGAGGGCAACCGCAATGCTGATGCGGCCCTCAATGAAATTGAGTTTGACACCCCTGTTATAAATAAATAAATAAGTCAATAAATAAATACTTAATGTCTTATATGCTTCATCTCCAAAAATGGCTTACCAATATTTTGAATTCAGATATAAAGATTAAATTGGAGCAGACCACTTACAAATACAGTACAGTGAATTACTTTCCAGGACTTAATGCACATATGTATTAAAGCAAACCCATAATAATAATAAAGAAGCAATGTTGTTATATTTAAAAGTTATTACTAAGATACTCTGACATTTTAGTAATAGTAATAATAATAAGTTGGAAGGGACCTTGGAGGTCATCTAGTCCAACCCCCTGCTCAGGCAGGAAACCTTATACCATTTCAGGCAAATGGCTGTCCAATCTCTTCTTAAAAACCTCCAGTGTTGGAGCATTCACCACCTCTGGAGGCAGGTTGTTCCACTGGTTAATTGTTCTGTCAGGAAGTTTCTCCTTAGTTCTAGGTTGCTTCTCTCCTTGACTAGTTTCCATCTGTTGCTTCTTGTCCTGCTTTCAGGTGCTTTGGAGAATAGCTTCACTCCCTCTTCTTTGTGGCAACCCCTGAGATATTGGAACACTGCTATCATGTCACCCCTCACTCTTCTCTTCGTTAAACTACACATACCCAATTCCAGCAACCGTTCCCTATATGTTTTGGCCTCCAGCCCCCTAATCATCTTTGTTGCTCTTCTCTGTACCCTTTCTAGAGTCTCGACATCTTTTTTACATCGTGGTGACCAAAACTGGATGCAATATTCCAGGTGTGGCCTTACCAAAGCATTGTAAAGTGGTATTAGTACTTCACTTGATCTTGATTCTATCCCTCTGTTAATGCAGCCTAGCACTGTGTTGGCTTTCTTGGCAGCTGCAGCACACTGCTGGCTCATATTGAAGTGATTGTCTACTAAGACTCCGAGATCCCTCTCACAGTTACTACTATTGAGCAAGGTACCACCTATACTATACCTGTGCATTTGATTTTTTCCTGCCTAAATGTAGAACCTTACTTTTTTCACCATTGAATTTCATTTTGTTAGATAGTGCCCAGCAACCGGGTCTGTCCAGATCCTTCTGTATCTTAAGCCTATCTTCTGGAGTATTGGCTATTCCTGCCAGCTTGGTGTTGTCTGCAAATTTGATGAGTTCCCCATCTATCCCCTCATCCAAGTCGTTAATGAAGATATTGAAGAGCACTGGGCCCAGAACAGAGCCATGGGGCACTGCACTACACACTTCCTTTCATGTAGATGCAGTTCCATTGAGGACCACACGCTGAATACGGCCTGTCAGCCAGCTACGAATCCATCTGGTGGTGATGCTGTCTAACCCACATTTTTCTATCTTATCAAGTAGTAGGTTGTGATCTACTTTATCAAATGCCTTACTGAAGTCCAAGTAAATTATATCTACAGCATTCCTCTGGTCCACTAATTTTGTCACTTGGTCAAAGAATGTAATAAGATTTGTCTGGCATGATCTGTTTTTGACAAACCCATGTTGACTTTTAGTGATGACTTTGTTTGCATCAAGGTGTTCGCTGATTTGTTGTTTGATTATCTTTTCCAGAATCTTCCCAGGTATTGAGGTCAGGCTGATAGGTCTGTAGTTTCCTGGATCTATTTTTTCCCCTTTTTTGAACATTTAAAAATTAATATCATCCTTCCTTCCTTCCTTCCTTCCTTCCTTCCTTCCTTCCTTCCTTCCTTCCTTCCTTCCTTCTTGTGTGCATGATACTCCTGTTTTACCCACAACAATTCTGAGATTCCACGAAGAGAAAGCAACTGTCCCAAAGTCATCTAGCCAGCTTTTACACTTTAGAGAAGACTAGAACTCAGAATCTTCTATTTTTTGATTTAGCACTGAATCTCATAATTTTTATTCCACCATATTTATTTGTAATACAGCAAAAATAAAATATTAGTTATTTTAAAAATTCTCTGATATTTAATAAATAAAATGTGCAATTTTAGAAAGATAATGGTAATCCAGGTTAATACATTTACCTCCACATTTCAAAATCACACCAGTTCCTACAAGTTGAATTTACTAAACAGGGTTATTGGATAACATAATGGAAGCATTAAGTAATTTTAAATATACCATTATCCCATCAATCTTTATTTTTAGAGAGAATACACTTTTTATTATTTATGTTAACATAATGGAAGCATTAAGTAATTTTAAATATACCATTACCCCATCAATCTTTATTTTTAGAGAGAATACACTTTTTATTATTTATGTTAACTACATTTTTTTATTATTCATTTGTTACAAACACACCTATTTTGTTTAAACTGGTGTCTGATCATGACATGGAAGCAACAAAAGTCTTCTCCACAGCTTTCATCTGGTGGGTGTTACTTTATTTACCCAGAATGCCCCTGGCATTGTAATTATTGGAAAAATAAAATGTAAAATTCATATCTGGTATGTATTGTGGAATTTTTTTCACCTGCTCTGGCTGAGTACTCTATGTAGGGACAAACATAAAGGATGAGATTACTACAATCTTTTCTGATGCTTCCTAAGACAGGTGCTTTTTAGAGCCTGTCCTCTGATCTGAAAAGTTGGCATATTGGCCATCCTATCATTTAACAGACTTCCAGATTGAGTTGATGTGAGTTGAGCTGAGGCAGATACTGCATGTTGGAGATATGAACTGCAAGAGCAGTTCATGTCCTTCATAAATTCCATCCAGATCTTAAACATTATCTATAAAAGAATTCATATTTCAGGAAGAGTTTTTGTTCTGAAGGAGATTCTTATATAGGTACCATGGACAGATCATTGCCTAGTAAAGGTTGGATTCCTTCAGCAGATGCTGTTCTCTTCTATTGCTATTCTCGTGTCTTCCACAATTCCACACTCCTTCATTAATGAGACATGTAACTTCATGTTATTAAGTGTTGATTTATTCCAAACCTCCAAATACTTTCTCTTAGCTGATTCCTTCAGAATATACTCAAATTTATCTAAACAAAGCAATAGTAAAGTAACAATTTGTAATAATGAGTACATTAATCAATGATATAAATTACTATGTCAAGATTCTTAACATTGACATCTAAATACTTCTCCAAAGCTACATATATTTTGGACTATCTCTGCTTATGCAAAAATAATCCTTCTGTTAAAGTCCAAACCATAGATTCTTAAAGAAACAATGATTAATTGTACTGCCAACCTTTTAAATAGAGTAACGCTTCAGAGTTAGTTAGGGGAAGCTACAATACCATAATGTTAGTATAACATTAGTAAAGTCAGGGAATGCAACCTCTATAGTTGTAGAATAGAAAACTATACTTTATACAAACGTACTTCCTATTGGACCACACACACACACACACACACACACACACACACACACACACACTATAAAGTTCATTTTAAAGATCTTACAAATATTTTGTTTCACTTTTATTCAGTTCAGGAATACTTCAGTACAAAAAAAAAATTAACCAAAGATTAATTTCAAGGAAATTAACCCTTGAATCAAACTTGACTTATATTGACTTCATAAACATGTCCATGCATTTTTCTTGGCATGCCATTGCTTTTTGTGGGGGATGTTTTCAAACATCTGATCTAATCTAAATCCTACAATTTAGGCTCTCTGGAAATGCAGGGGGGAAAGTGACTTTGTTAAACATGCCAAACATACATCATCTGTAAAAAATATATTGTTCCTAAGGACATATAATTTGAATATAGCTTACTTCATGAGTATGACATAGAGTTAAAAATAGCACACCAGCAAGCTTATGGTGGACAAAATGTCTATTTTAATCTCCAGAGGCGTTTAAGAACAGCCATATTATAACTACTGTATGTAACTTTTTACAACAGCCATATTGTAACTATGTAAATTTTTTTGAAAAGAAAATTAAACCAGAAATCAATCTGCTTCTTGGACCTGGGCAAATGGGTGAGGAGCTCATTCTAGACAATTAGATTCAAATGTTCTGTTTCCCTTATTTTTAAATTTATTTTTATCCCATCTTTATTATTTTTAAAAAAACAACTCAAGGTGACAAATATCTTCATTTGTCCTCCTATTTTCCCCACAAGCACACTTCTGTAAGGTAGGTTGGCTGGGAGGGAGTGACTGGTCCAAGGCCACTCAGTTGATGTTCATGCTTTAGGCATGACAAGAATGAATAGTCTCTTTGTTTGCAGCCTGGTGCCTTAACCACTATACCAACTGACTCTTATGAGCAAAGTAAATAGGCCAACCAGAGTTACCTTGTAGGAAATGATTCCATTGGTATTCATAAATCTCTACACCCTTTAAAACTTTGTATATTCAAGTCAGAATCTTTCATTGTACTTGGAAATATAGAGTGTCAGTGCAGCAGCCACCAGTCAGCATGTTGGCAGTTGCATTCAGCAGTAATTGCAGTTTCCAGTGGTCTTCAAGGGTATTGAAGTAGTCTAATAGGAAAACAATGAGGGCATGAAGAATTTGTCCCCAACAAATTCTGAAAATTGAAGTCATGGTTTCAACAATACTGAAGGATATCACATTGGGATAGACTACAACAGTGGTCTGCAACCTTGACAACTTTAAGACTTATGGACCTTAGTTCCCATAATTCCTCAGCCAGCTATGCTGGCTGAGGAATTCTGGAAACTAAAGTCCACAAGCCTTAAAGTTGTCAAGGTTGCAGACCCCTGGACTGCAATGTAGTCAAGATGCATTTTAAAGGCAGATGCATAAGTACCAAATTAACTAACTATAATATTAACATGATTTCTTCAACCTGTCCTGACTTAGTATATCTGTACAGGGATGTAATTTGAAAGCCTGTAGTTAATATCCATGAGACTTCTAAGTCAAATGCAGCCATTGGAGAATAAACAGTAAGTCATAATGGAGTCTGAGCTGCACAGTGCCAAATAACTGCTTATATTTAGAATATTTAGAAATGTTAAACTTAATGATGTACCCAGAGATCAAACTACTATCCTTACTATCATTAACAGGAACCTTACATTAAAAAAAAATATTATTGCTTTGCAAGGTAACTTCACACTGGAAATTAAGAAAACACTATGAGTACACTCTTATGAAAAAAAAATGAGAGGTCTTATTGTATTATGCAATTCAAAAAATGAAATAATCCTCTTTCAGGCCTCTCGTTTAAAGAATTTAAATTGTTTGAAACTGAAAATTAATCCATTAAGGGTGAGTTGTGAATGTACTGTAGCTTGTCTGTATTGCAACACAACTAACTTGAGAAGAAAATATATTAGAAATGAGTCATGAGTTTGGGGAAGTACATAAATTATTTTAATAAATAATGCAGGTTCTATTTCCATTTATTTTCTGTGTAGTGAAACTTACTTTAAAAGCTCAGGAACACTCATGCATATATTCCTTGTGTGAATCAAATGGAGGTTGAAACAATAGTTGATAGAAAATATTTTCATTTTATATTTGTATTTACAGCTTCTAAAGTTAGAAATTTTCCAGGTGGACTCACAATGCCACTGAAAGCCCTGTGTCTATTGCAGTCTTTGGCCAACTGGTGAAGGAATCTATTCTCAGATCTTTGAACAAAAAGCAGCTTTAAGGAGATTTCAAACAGGAACATGTTAAGATCTGTCAATAAATTCACTATTCTTTCATAATTAGGAATGAAACATATTTCTTTTTTTAAAAAAGAAAATATTTAGTGGACTTTTAGACATATTGAAATCAGTCAACCAGTTCTTTGTTGCAGCCAATGATCAGAATTCAAATGGAAGTCAAATATGTACTCAAATACATAACTACTGAAGGCAAATATACATATCCCAGGATAATGTTGCAAGATCCAATATGGGCCAGAGGACTAGAGGTTTAGTCTTCTGGGCTTCAGATTTGTGCTGAGAACAATCTTCCCATCTTCTGGGAATTTCTCTCTACCTGAACATGTGCTTTGGGCAGTTCTATGCTTCGTATTTATGTGGCACTTCGTGTTGGTTGATTCAAAGTAGACCCCCACTTAACTCTCTGGGTATAAGAGGGAGGGAGGGAGAAGACACAGACATGCAAGATTCTGCTAATGTAGCCTGTTTCAATATTGTGTAGCTCTAGTCTTGTAGAGTCTGTTTCTTGATCCAGTTGTCATGAAGAGTTGACAGAAACAAACTGGCTCTACTTTGTCAAAGTAGTGAAAGAAGGCTACATGCTTTATTTATTATTTATTCAACCTATACGCAGAATATACATTGAAAGAAGATGGGCTGGAATAAATGAAACTGATATTCATATACTATATATTTTAGTAGCATGTAATTAAAGAATTTCAAAATAAGTTAGTAAGAAATACCTTACAGTATCTTAGTTGAGTCTCTGGAGTAGAAATGTTCCTATCTTCTTTCAGTCTGAAGGTGTTTTGATTATAAGTTAATGGTTTAAGTACAACATAATTAACAAGACTGTTACTCTTTTATTAAAATCTGCCTATTGCATACTTTATTTTAAAACTCAAATTAAAAGTTAATTAAGTCAAGTAACTGTTTATAAGTGATTAAAGAGTTGATATTGCTTTGGATACGGGCACATTTTGCAGCATTACTGAATATTACTTTTATTAAAATAGATACAAAAGAAATTGCATAGATATGTAATAGCAATGCTGTAAAAGAATAACTTTACAATGCTGCCATACTGTACAAGTGACTTATAAATTATCTCTGTCAAATTCAAGGCAATATATTCCTCAGTAAATAACCAAAAAGAATTGCACATGATTACATTGTAAAATGCTTAGTTATGACAAGTAAGCAAAAAAAAAGAAACTAATGAAGTGAAAAATAATATTTAAAAGACCTAATGATAAGCTCATTAACAGATGGCTAAGAATAAAAATATAATTTTTTGTTCATGGTACAGTTGAGTCAATAATTACTTTAAGTGCAGCTATTAATTCTTAACTTTCATGTTACCATATTTAGAAAAGGCAATCAGTTTTAAAAAAGATTATAAATTTATTTTTTTTAATATATGTTTGTGTGTGTGCACACAGACAGAAAACATAAATAAAAAATGATTTTGGTTTCTATTTGTATTGGAAATATTATAGTGTCTTAAGAAGAAATTTTTCTGAAAGTTGTCTGGCAACAGAGGGAAATATATTTTGGAGCTGAAGATGGATGGAAACCTTGATTTAATCCACTGAAATAATTCTTACTTCTTCCAAGAAGGGCTGTAGAATTAATACTATGCACATCAATAAAGGGGATTGGGTTATTATTTCAGATGCAGCCATAAAGATATGCAAGCGTTTTGCATTTGAGATCTCTGCCTTATATAAATACAGTACCTGAGAGAGAATTTGCCCTGATATGATTCACATTCATAAATGGTGCACATATTATTTTGTTAGTCTGCACAGTTGAAGAAATAATTTGTTTCTTATTTTCAGAAACAATAATGCTTTATTTAATATTTAGATAGTGCTCATATATATTTTTCAATAATTCTCACAACATTCTAAAGCTTGCTAGAATTATTCTCTCTAGAGATAGAATATCGTATTAAGGCTTCCCTAAAATCAGCCATTGTGCTCATAAACAATCATTTCACTGTTTGCTCCCTGAATTGTTTCTGTTCTCTTTCACTACTGGATACCTCAATACTAGGCTTTAACAAAATCAGTAGTTCAGTCTTCAGAAAAAGCCGCCAGTGATGTTATTCCTTGGGTTGTAAATGGACTAGTGTCAGGCTCACTACCTCAAGATAGCTATCTTTTTAAGTAACATCCCCCAAAGGCTGTTAAGAAGTGATATGACTCTGACAGACAGGCTTTTTCAAGAAAGCAATGTTTTAAAAATCCAGACCAAATGAAGAAGTTATGATTTCTTCAGATGAAAGAAATCTCCTCCTCCCAAGCTACAAGTAAGCTGGAAGGCAGGCAGCAAAGTGGTGACGTGTGCCATATGTGCTGAGGCAAGATAGTTCTCTCTGCCTCAGGCTAAGGAGGACTATAATGACGGCTCAAGAAGTAAGTCAAGGAATGGATCATCTGCTAACCAACTATTTTTTATTTATTTTATTTTAATTCCATTTATATCCCGCCCTTCTCTGAAGACTCAGGGCAGCTTACAAGCTTAGCAGTAGCCTTCATTCTATGTATATGCCTGCTTGTTAGGGTTTTCACACACACCCCAAGCGGCATTATTACAAAGTCAGCTTAATTGCCCCCAACAATCTGGGTCCTCATTTTACCTACCTCGGAAGGATGGAAGGCTGATAATAACATGGAATATGAAATAATACAAATGGGGTGGCTGTCACCATCACACACAGAAGCAAAAAGAGCATTTCATGTATCCAAAATAGTTCAATGTTAAACCAACATTTCCCCCCGCCCAAAGGAGCTATTTAAGAAAGGACTTTTATACACAGAGACACAAATAGTGTGACTCCCATTCATCTCATGAATCACTAAGTTAACTAGAATTAAAGAAAATAAATCTTACTATTACAATGGCCAAGGACCTAAATTCATGGGTGGCCAAACTTGAATAGGATCTTTTACTTAGCTCTCCCCTGTCCAAGTCCAAAACATTAGACTACAGTGGTTCTCTTAAAACAGCAAGATCAGAAGGATACGCAGCCTCGTTTTTCACGTATTGCAGCTTTGTAGGTTACAAATTATATCCTCTTTCCTTGTTTAAATATTTTGGAAAATATAAATTAAATCAGTATCCATAATTAAGTGTTATGCTTCATCTACTGCTGTCTTCTCAAATTCCTTGTTTACTTGCATCCATATGTGGCTTAACATTTTATAGTACATGACATCCATAATTACTTTGTACAAATTAGAGCAACAATGTAATTAAATGGATTGGCCTTGTTTTGTTGTCAAGTCATTACTATGAATCCTTTAATTAAAAAAAACAACAAATCATTTCACAGAAAAACTACAATAAATTTCACCCATGATTACTTCATATTTGGTAGATTTAAGGTATTATGAAAGATTTGATCATCATTAAATAACCATTTGCAATTTATAGAGGAGTTTAGACCTTTTTTAAGGTAGTTTTCAGTTTTATTTGGAAAAAACATTGATAAGAGGGCCAAAATAAAATTAATTGATGGAGTTAGTTAGCATTAGTGTAAAAGGCTATAAGAACCTAAAACACAAAATGTAATTTTATATTTAAAATAATTAAGAACAGATATTGCTTCTCTACTGAATTAGACTCATTTAAAGGAACAGGATAAATCTCTATTAATGAAGGATTGGGTGGGAGAAGTTTACCTCACAGACATTTTATAACAACTGAGGATGTGTCTATTTTAGTTAAAAAAGAATTCTGAAGTGATGTATAACACATTATTGCTGATGTAAATAGGCACTACTTAATTCTATGTGCATTGACATTCTTTACATTTGTTAAGAAATCAGGATCTGATGATCTCCAATAGTGAAGTAACCATAAGATATGTCAAGATATGGTTACCTCAATTTTCATTATTTCATAGTTCTGATTTCCTTCCCCAAAGTGTCCATAGCAATAATTACAATATCAAAATGGTGGTTGTAACCAAGTAATTGAAGGCCCAATTACTAGGCTTAGCAAGCATCACATACAAAAAGGATGTGTCCTCTTGTACCCACCACCATTTTATATTATTGACCTTTGTTGTGTTGGTGACTCCTCAAGACTGCCAGTATTGGCTTAAGTATTTGTTGTATATCTTTAATAGCAAAGAACAATGCAAAGAATCCAGCTATTCTGCAGTTTTCATATCATTTTTGAACATCCCTTTCACTCCTTTGTTGTCTTGTTGCCCATCTACTTACCTGGCTGGTTTTCTGCTTTGAATATAGGTTAGGTTCTTGTTGTTCCCTTTCATGTTTTTGTAATCAGAATCCTAGAACAGCATACTTGGCAGTGGATGGCAGATCTTCTAAACCCTTAACTTGATTAGTTCTGTCAGAAGTCTCATAGATTGGCTCAACTAGAGAATATTTATTTCACATAATAAAATCAAACATAGAAGCTAATTCTCCAGTGTCCATGAAACTGTCAGTGACTTCTATACCCATAGTTTGATCTTTTCTTTAGACCTTCCCATGAATTCCTGGATTCTTGTTATGGAGCTTGATGGCCTTGAAAATGAGCAGCTGTTGTATGTTTCAGCACTGCCAACTCTGAGAAACTCCAGCTGCCACCTCAGTTCTCACATTTGCCATTTGCACTACATTCCTTACAGCTTGCGCTTTTTCTCCTGCTCCTTAGGAGAGGCATTCCATTTCTTTCTTAACTTTTGCGGCTTCCTAGACACTGCTAGAAAGCCATGCTCACTATTTTCAAATTGGTTTGACCATTTCTCACATTGTGGAATATATTCCAGATGAATCTGAATTATTGTTTTCAGTAACCTCCAGGCACTACAAAGAGTAGCTTTATTGAATTTTGAAGTCTTAATTTTTATAGGCTTCCTCTTTTGTAGTAAAATACCATGTTGAGACATAGTAAGAATTGTCCCTCCAATGCACCTTCCATTGCCCTTCCTATAATATTCAGGAATGACTTATAATACTTATAATAACTAATTATTTCCTCTCTCTAGATTTCTGTCCTTTACAGGAATGCTATTTTACTGTTTTAGGGCATAATAACAGAATCTTGAAAGCCTGCCAGAATTTCCTTCTGCCCTTTCTTATACCAAACAGATTCAATTCAGGGTAATTTTGAATTTCTTTCTCATACCTTCTTTCCTAGGACAGAGTTATCTCTTATCTTGCCTAAACCTTTCCTGCATTCCTTCTACAATGTTAGATACATACAAAGAGATCCAAGGTCAACCTTCATCTTTGGGAAGAAAGGGAATTGTTTTCATGAACAAAAATTAGGATCTTTTCTGTATATTGTACATTTTCCATAGAACTTTGGTCTCTAGGTATGTTATATTATTCTCCCATTAACAAATGTTAACTCCCAAACTGAAAATGACAATGCAAGTTGTTTTAGTATGTAAAAAAAAATATTCATTGAGATAAGTGGTGAAGGAGATATGGTGGCAATCAGCTCCTACTGTTAAAAAATTAAAACAATTCTTAAATTTTAGTACATCAAACTTTTCAAAAATTATCAAATGTATCTGTATTTAAAATCTTTGCTTTCCATTCTTTTGGGGAGACAAAGCTATATGGACAACCAATTCTGTTCCAGTCTTATCATTATATGTGCTATTGATAATTTGCCAATTTTGTACAGTGCAGCACCATGGACAGCATAATGTTATATTAAAATACGAATTTATTTAGCCATCCAGGAAATGATATAATATGTTACTCTATTAAAACACAATGAATATAAAACAAAATAATATTGTAATTACTGTGCAGAAAATAATTACTAAAAATAGTGCTTTCTGTTTGGAAATTGTTATGATCAGACAAAACATTTAAACCTTACTTTTTGAAATAGGTGGTTTAAAAACAAATGTTTCAGGATTGCAGTAACAACAGTCCAAACTGAAAATACTTTCCAAAGATAAAATGATAACTTAATAGGAGAGTTTTTGTTTTTAATTACAATGTGGAATAAGAAAGTTCTACATACTGTCTGAATCAAGTACATAATGAATACTGACAGCTGTTGTAGTCTAGTAATTAAACTATAATGTTACCATTAAATAATCATTTAACTATGTAGCTTACTTGAGCCTATCATTATTTTACATTTTCTCCTACCTTACATCTTAATTGATAAAATAAAATATTTCTTTAATTAAAAAATGTGAACTAAAATTAGTAGCAACTGTAACAATAGTAGTGGAATGGTACAGAGATGAGAAGAGGTATATTTTTGATTGAAAATATTTTTGTTGTATTTATATACATTAAGTTCCCATTGAAAACCTTTGTGTAAATAGATTGTCAGGCCTGAGGAAATGGATTCCCTTAGTCATTTTAAGTCTTTGATTCTACTCTATTTTTCTTCTCTGAACTCTTTTATTGGAGAAAACAGGAGAATACTTCACAAGCACCAAGATTTATTTAAAGAATCAAACATGAAACTATGGATGACAATTTTAGACCATGCTTTCAGTTGTACAATATTAATGACTGAGATGCATAGTAAAACTCTCCATTTCAGTTGGCTGCATGATTCAGTTAATCAAATTATCCTAGGGTGATAGTATTCAGCCCAGCATAGTTTAGTCATGGGGATGGATAAAGAAGGCTTGTACTGTAAAAGTCTGCAGCAATTCTTCATCCCCAGATTCAGATTTATTCATTGGATCTGGTGTTAATAAGTTATCAACTTGGATTAGGTAAAGGTAAAGGTAAAGGTTCCCCCGCACATGCGTGCTAGTCGTTTCCGACTCTAGGGGCCGGTGCTCATCTCCGTTTCATAGCCGAAGAGCCAGCGCTTGTCCGAGGACGTCTCCGTGGTCATGTGGCCAGCATGACTAGACACCAAAGGCGCACGGAACGCTGTTACCTTCCCACCGTAGTGGTCCCTATTTCTCTACTTGCATTTTTACGTGCTTTCGAACTGCTAGGTGGGCAGAAGCTGGGACGAGTAACAGGCGCTCACTCTGCTACGCGGCACTCGGGATTCGACCCGCCAAACTGCCGACCTTCCGATCGACAAGTTCAGCGTCCTAACCCACTGAGCCACCGCATCCCTTATCAACTTGGATTAAATTGGAGCAAATATAGATCATCATACAAAATCTGAGATTGCTTGATCACAACCGGCTGTCTGAATAAATTTACAAACACATTTAGCATATGGTGCCTACTTAAAAATTCCTCCTTTAGTTGTTTTAATCACATGCAGAACTAGATGTTTATAGAGTTGGCAGCTACTGCATCATGACCAAAATCAACTGATTTTGATGACTAACATATCACTTTAGAAGAAGCATACTGACACTGTTTAGCATTCACAGTAAAAGTAAATTGCCTGGGGCTTACGAACAATGTTTAAGCTGTGGACATTATAAAATGGTATTTAAAATAGTACTGCTATTTATATTTATCTTAATTAATAGTATTTATAAACTTCACTTTAAGGCTATGAAGGTTATTTTCAATAGTATGACTATAAATAAGCTTATAACCATACCATACAAAAATTAATATAAATATACAATAAACACAGGTGCAGTAATAAGAGCCTTGGTGGAGCAGTGGGCTAATGCCTCCTTAAGTAACACCAGCTGACTGCAATTAGTGCAGGTTCGCATCCCACCAGGCTCAAGGTTGACTCAGCCTTCCATCCTTCCGAGGTAGGTAAAATGAGGACCCAGATTGTTGGGGGCAATAAGCTGAGTCCTTCGGGAAAGGGCGGTATATAAATCTAAATAAATAAATAAATAATGCCGCTTGGGGGCCCCCGAAAGCCCTAATAAGCAGGCATATACATAGAATGAAGGCTATTGCTAAGCACATTGTGCTTTAGATTGTAAGCCGCCCTGAGTCTTCGGAGAAGGGCGGGATATAAATGGGATTAAAAAAAAATAAGCAAAATAAACTCTGGTAATATTTGGTAATGCTGTAGATCTCAAAGAAATTCCAGATAGAAATCAGTTTTCCTGCAGCTGTCCTCTTCACAGAAAGAAGTATAAGATAATAAGGACAAGAACATTTGAAAACACTGTATTGATTAAAACAGTGCTTAAAAACTCAATGTTCTTTTTTAAACAGATTTGTTGATCATCATCATCATACTATTGTAACAGCAAAATGCTTGGTCATCTTGACTAGCTGGGTCAAAGTGACAGGTAAATTTGCCACAGATAAATATCTCTCCCCCCCTCCCCCATGATGCTTGGCTGCAAATTATATATTCCAACTTTAGTCTTGACCCATCCAGTTCTTCTTTTGCCAAGTTCAATTTCAACCAGAAATGTATTCAGGTGATAATGGAATTCTGGAAGTCTATGCCAAGAATTTAATAACAGGTAATAGAAAAATACCAAAAAAAGGCACAGTGCATTGAACCGTCCTTTATATTCTTTTTTAACAGAAGATGTTCTAAAAGCTCTTGGCATTTCATTTTTAAGAGATAAGTGAATCTGAATCTAGCAGAGCTAAATTTCTTATTCAAAAGGCTGATATTTTTGCATTAATTGTTCTCCTCAAATTAGACATAAATATATTGCAAAACGTAATATATTATGTTGGTCCTAGAGAACATCTTACAGTGAACAGGAAGTTTATATTGTACTTAAGGAGGGTCAGTTATTTAAATGATGTTTTCTCTACATTTACAATGCAGACTCTTAACAAGTAAAGGTTTGTTCAGAAGGCTGAAAAATATGTGATTATTTTTGTGTAATCATCATTTAGGTCATCTGCAAAACTGGAACTGGAGGATGTCAGGGTGGGTGGCTCTTTACCTAAGGAAAAATTACTTTTAACTATGCTTAGCACATCCCCCATATTCTGATTGTATTTGTGCCTACTTTAAGAATACTTATATCATGTCAGAATGACATGATAAAGTCTGGCTATTGCATCTACCAACCCAGAAAATATGTTTTTGCTGTGGTGGCTGTTATTGATGGTCTTCAGCAGCTCATGATGAGGGTTTATTATTTCTGACACCTTCAACGACCTTTTACTGGTAATTGTGGGTGCTGGAAATAAGCAACAGACAATGATTAATATCAGAGATACTGTGTGGTGCAGGTGTAGAAGAGAGATTCAGTGAATAAGCATTCTTTTCTCTTTTATTTGCGCCCTCTTGAACGTACCTGCTAGAAGCTGTAATGTGCTGACTGAAGTGAGAATGTTCCCTCATACCTGAATTCAGAAATGTTTTGATCTCCATACCAAATGTTCAGTTTGAAGCTTTAGGCGGTATAGTCTGAGAAATGATGTCATATAAAAAGTAAAACATGGAAAGAGGAACTCTCCTTCCATCAGGCTGGCCAGGATACAGCTGGTAGGGACTAAGAAGGACCTTCTCCAAGACAGCTTCCTAATGTGACTTGCCCTTATGGGCATATGGTGATACCTACAGTGTCAATGTTTGTCACCTGTTAAAATATCTTTCATGCTGAGATTCCCAGACACTGGTTTGTCTATTAAATGTTTAACATTTTGTAGCTGTCGTTTTTATAATGTCCACGCCGGTTCCAGATGATAGGCTTAAAACAAGTTCAGGGGAATCCTTGGTGTAGCTGCTGCCTTTCAGACATGAAAGAAAAACTTGGGTCTCTGAGGACTTGCGTGAGCAAGCTGCCTTTGCGTGACAGTGCCGGGCCACAGGTACCGTGACGATCTCGCGTTCCCATGACAGCGACCCTCTTTTGCACGGTTGACCCTGGCCCATGGAGACCTCGCCGCCCGTGGCATCTCCAACCTAAACGCGCACGGTGGAAAAACAGGGCTGTTTTTTGCGCGCGGGGAGGATGCCGGAAGCGCGGAAGCTTTCTCGCCGAGACGGGTGTCGGCGGCTGACCGCGGGCTTCTCAGAGGACCCCCTCCCCCGTCGATTTCGGGGCGGGCGATAAGGGCGCGGTTTGGTACCGCTTCCCTCCGCCCGTGCGCCTTCAGAGCAGAGCGAGGCAAGGAAGGCGAGGCAAGGCGGCAACGGCTTGGGCGGCTGCCACCTAGAGACGGGAGGGCGGGACAAGCGGGGAAGCGCCGGCATTAGCAGCAGCCGCGGCGGCTCCCGCACGTAGCAGCGGCAGCGCTCCCGCTCCCTCCTTCTCCGGCACCCAGCAAGGCGTCGGGCAAAGCGGGAAACCCGCCAGCCAGCTCTCCTTTCTGCTCCTTTCACCTCTCGCCGGCGGCCAGTTCTCTCTCCGCTCGGCGGCCAAATGATGAACTTTCTGCGGCGCAGGCTCTCGGACAGCAGCTTCATCGCCAACCTGCCCAATGGCTACATGACCGACCTGCAGCGGCCGGAGCCCCAACAGCCTCCCCCTCCGGCGGTTCCGCCTGCCCCTTCGGCCACCTCTGCGTCCTCTTCCCCGGCCTCGGAGCGCAGGCAGCCTCAGCCAGCGGCGCCTCCGTCTCAGCCGCCGCCGCCGCCACAACAGCAGCAGCAGCAGCAGCAGCAGTCGGTGGGCAGCAGCTTCTTCAGCTCCCTTTCCAACGCCGTGAAGCAGACGGCAGCCTCGGCGGGCTTGGTGGATGCCTCCTCGTCTTCCTCAGCGGCGGCCAGAAAGTTCAAGCTGCTCCTGATCATCGACGAGCCTCAAACGGATTGGTAAGGCGCCCCGGTCTCTCTTTCTGCTGGGACCGATACAGAGGCGGGGAACGTCTGTCCTGACCGTCCAGGAGGGACCTAGCCCTGGCAGTGCCAAGAGACGGGGATTATGCCTACCCAGGGGCGAGAAAGGGCCCCTGCCTGTGGCATTACGCCCATTGGGCTGCAAATTGCGAGGCTGGCTTGCCAAGGTGGAAGGGCAGCAGTGATGTAGCATAAAGGGGGGGGGCGCTTCTGGCCTGCTGGGGCTTGGGGCCACTTGCAACTTATCTCCTTCCTGCAAAGGACTGCCACAGGAGGGGGGCAGAAAGAGGAGTCAAACCTGCCTCAGGATGGTCACATGGCCTTGTTGCACATGTGCGTGTCTGGCAAAGGAGTGTGTGCAGTAGGAAGTTGTTGTTGTTTCCAGGTTTGGTACACTTGAGGAATGTTTCATGGCAACAAAGACCTTGAGTTGCAGATGTCACGCTTTTCTTAACCAGGAAAAGGAATATTCAGTAAATGCTGGAAATTAGGCAAAAATTTTGATCTCCTTCAAAGGTGAAAACTATGAGACAAAGCATGTGAAGTCACATTTTAGGTTTCATGAACTTTGCCCACATATCTTGCATATTTAGCATGATTATTCTTATTTGCTTAACAGAAAGCTTTTAATATTTTTTTTGGGAGGGTGTTAATCTGTCATATTAAGAACCAGACAGTTTTACATATTTGATCTAGGAAGTAAATTATGAATTATGTTGGAATTATTTTAAGAATATGTTCAATATATACAAAAATAAAATTTGTAAAATAAATTCATAAGCACTAAATATGAAAACTAAGCCTTCTTGGGCTAGATTGTGTTTTTCTGGACCTCTTGAAAATACACAATGAAGTAGTCTCAGCATTATTGGTTAAGTTCCTCTATGCAAGTCAAAATATATTTGTATGATATTGTACAGAATTATTTATGAACTATTATTGAAAGAGCATATTTTGCATAACACTATAAATCTATGGTTTTACTGTTTATCAGTCATGTTTATATGTTCCTTTTAGGGCCATTAAGCTTGTTTTACAATGATTTTATTGATAAAGGTGTCACAATAGGATTCTAACAAGGCAGCCCAGTACATAATCCTCAGACATAAAGCCTGCTGTGTTTGCTGTATGCTTACATGGAAGTATTTGTTGGGAGTAAATACATTTAATCTCATGCAGTATGTCATTAGACAATAACAAAATGGCCATACTGTGTTTGCTGCAACAAGTTAGCAGAGCTGTCCATCTAGATGTTTTTGTGTCAGAGCATGAAAATCAATTAGGTTTTAACAGATATTATACTAGTATTACGTATTATCATTTTCCATTTTCCATTTTTATATATGCATACATATAGGTGTGTGTGTATGTGTCTATACACACATATTGAATTTTAATGAAAAATTCTTAATGATTTGATTACCCTGAGTTTTGTGGTATTATGTAGTAAAGATAGCAAATAGTAGTAGTACAGTAGTACAAATGTATTTTAACTGTTTAATATCTAACTCAAAATAGCAATAAAAAGGTAAAAGAACCATAGGTTGTAATATTTGAAAATTTATGATAAATTCAAGCACAGATTACTTTGTGGTAGTTTTTCAAACCTAGAGTCTTTCAGATGTAATGTGACCCCATAGCTGGGAATTCGTATGTTGTACTCATGACATATGTATAAGACTTGGGAAGGTAAGTTTATGAATTAGTTATGAATGCCTCCATGTTCAAAGGATTTCAAAGTTGGATATCATACTCCAGGGACAAATAATTTGAGACGATGAACATGTTCATAATTTGCTTAAGAATTTTCAAAGATATTTGGTACCTGATGTGAAAACAGAATAACTTAGAAGAGCTTGCTCTGATCCAGTAACGTAGTACAGTCTAAACCAAAATGGCAACTGTCTAATATTTCCTCAAATTCCATATTTATTTGGCTTCTTGGAGCTACATAATATAAATGTTTTTTTTCCTATTGGTTCAATGATACCTATGACCCTTGGGAATTTTCCTTTATTTTTTACAACAGATTATCCATTTATGGAGCAAACAAATTAATGCATCATTCTTTACATCATTGCAACAGATGATCCATTTATAGAGCAAACAAATTAATGCATCATTCTTTGGTTTTCCAAACAATTTGGTTTCAAAAATTCCAGTCAACATGAAATTTGTGAATGTCTCTGTTTATTAACTGATAAAATAACAAAGTTAATATGGAAAACAGCTGTTATTTTTTCTCTGCAGACTCTCTTGTATAAAACCAGAAGAGAAAATAAGTCTGCAGAAGATTTGCTATCATTTACAGAGAACTGAAATTATCTATTATGGGATATATTTACTTCTACAGGAAATACACATTTACATTTAGCATAATAATTATGATATCTATTTGTATGACCATAGGAATTAATTTAGTAGATGTGTACAACTATGGTAAGCTGATTATAGTAGCTTGCAGATTATTTAGCAGATTCTGTGGTATGGCATTAACAACAAATAATGTATTTTTGCAAAGTATTCTTTTAATTTGAATTCCAACATAGAATTACAATTTTTTAAATGTGTCTTAATACTGTAGTTATAACTTTCTTTGTTTAGCCAAATTTCCAACTATTTTCCAGTAAACAAGCTGTATGCATTTTTTATATATATCTGTGAACTGACACTTTCTTGTTTATAAATCAACATACAAACCTTAGCTTGCAACAAATTTGGCCAGTCTGCTAGACTTTCATAGAGGGAGATAGATTGCTCCATTCATGGTCTGCAGCAAGAATGTAAGAAAATGTTTCCCTTCTTTAGTATCTGGATTTCATCCCAGTTGCCAACCTCTTACTTACCTAAATCAGATTCCATGTTCTTGTCTGTCTTTAATTTCTTGCTATTTTTGGTTACTGCATTGTGTTTTCCTTAAATACTATACAACACTTGTTGTAGTTCAAGAAAATGAAAGGATAAAATCAAATATCAGTGGCAATTATAAGGCATTAAAAATAATCAATGGAATGCAATACTACACTCACTTTCCAAGTAAGAGTTCAAAAATAAATGAAGCTTGAAATAATTCTCAAATATTTTAGTCTTCTAAATAACAGGATATGTTAAGAATTTTGGAAAATGCTGTCCTCTCTTTTTATAAATCATATATGTCTTTGCAACTTCTTTGAAAGAACTTTCATACAAGGGAGGGAGGAATCAAACATGCACTTCTAAATACAGTATTATTTCTTGAGAAGGAAGAATATTTTATATAGCAATGGGCCAGTGCCAATTTTGGTTTAAGGCCAGGGACAGCACAATCCAATGCACATAGTTTTTCATTTAGAGTTTAGTTTCATTCAGTTTAGAGATCTTCCATGAATAATAGCATTAATGCTTTCTGATTCTGTGTATCTTTAAAGTGTGTACTCAGGTAAAAAGGTGTAAGTACTGTTATAAAGCCAAAATAATGCTATAACAAATTCAACATAAACTGAATGTGTTGCTTTAAGAATTACAGAATTACAGATTTAGTGTTTTGATGTCTATGGATCTGGTAAACTTTTTCTACGGCTATGTGCTGTATTGTTTCTGTTTTCGCAACCATTTTATAGAAACAGAAACTCTTTTGCAATTGCTGCAGCATTTCTATAGGGATGGCATCAATACTATACCTTGCATTATGGAAAGCAAGCCACCATGTATCCACCGGTATATGATGATCCCTGGATATGTGCAAGTAGGGCTCTTCCTGAAAATGTTTTATTTGTCTGAAGAGGAAAAATAAAGTCAGGGACCTGAACAACAGCAAAGATCAATTCTTCAAAGAGAACACCTCCATTCCCAAATCTATTGCCCAGTGAACTACAAAAGCAATAATAAAATTTAATGGTCATTCATGTTAAGTGTATTTATGAAAGCATCACTTAAAAACATATAAAACATTCTATGTCTGTTCCCATGGCTACTTGCATTATAACCAACACATGACATTTGTCAAATGTATGTGCTTATTATTTTAAGTCTGGAAATAGTACTTTGGGAATAGGGGTCTTTTTACCTTCTTTGAATTTTGTATTTTATAATGTATAAGGCAATTGCTCAAATTCATATAATCTGTTGGGAATGACTGCTATAAAATTATCTGCTTAACTGACAGACTGAATAGATGCAGAAAAAAACAAGGATATGCTTTTCTATATGCTATAAAATTGCTACTCCACTACTACCATGGAATGCTATCTATAGAGAATTATTTCTTTTTGGTACATCATAAGTAATTCTGAATATTTCAATGGGTGCTTTTGATCCCAGCCCATTTATTGAACAAATATTTATAACAGGATCCTTGGACTCAAACCTATTCTCTCACTGGCAGTGCTAAATAAGGTAAATGAGTGTCAATAAGGTACATGAAATATGTTTTGGAAATTTGCCACAAATTTATTGGCTCCAGCTACCACCTTTTGGTGTAGCACTGAGCTTAGATTCAGATTCTCTGCTTTGCCTGCTACGCTTTTGCCTGCAAGGCCCAATCCCAGCTGGCAGCTGGGAGCCACTATAAATAGCAAGTGGGCATGGTTCTATATAGACAAATTATAGGTTTACCTACCTACCTACCATACATCATCTGATAGCAGCCTGATAATTAATCAAACTAGATTGGTCCATGAGGTCATCTCTGACCTTGGCTCCTTACCAGGGACCTCTCTTCCAATATCATATTATTTTCTTCCAATCTTCTCTTACTGTGGATCCAGTCCAAGTCAAAACACCAATTCTGATCTTCAAGCTGTGATGAAAATTATTTATAAATTTCATATGCTAATTAAAAATAAATAAAAGAGAATGAACCATGCTGAATCAGTGAAATAGGCCAACTAGGTTAACTATCCTTTAATTAAATTGAACGTGGACAAAGTCAATCAGATTTGGTATTGTCCAGGCGCTGCCTCACTTCTGGCCTTATTTGCAGCATGAAAAACTAGAGTTTATTGCCGTCATCTGTGGTCACTGTGACTACACTGGGCAAACTTTGAACATCTTGTAAGTATGGGTGATTGTTCATCATTATTACTGAGTATATGCAGGTCTTAAAACCATTTTTGAAATAGAAAAATGTCATATTCCTATCTGAGTGATCAAGTGATCTGAGTTGGAAGGAGTACTGCATATAAAGCTGTTAAGATTAGATATCAAATTACATGTGTTAGTGATGCTAAAGATCTGTCAAGATCTGTGGCATTTGACTGCACACCTTTCATGACAGCACCTTTTTTAAAAGATTGATTAGCCTAGGTCTGAAACCAATACGTGAAATATAACTTGTTTTTTTTAGAAAATTTTATTAAATGTACGTTTAAAAACAAAAGTGGACATGATTCAACTTCCCTAGCTAAAACACTACTATTAGTATTACCTTATGTTACAGAAAGAAATAATAAAAACTTAAAATACATTCTATGACAGGACAGAGTATAACAAACTGTACATATAACATCTGTAAATTTTTTAATAAACTGTCTTTCAGTCATCAGTGTTATATTTACATATCTTTCAGTTGTGTCCTGATATAGGTGCTAATAAGAAATCCTTACATTATCAACTAATCAAACAATAGTCATCTCAGCGATCCTCCTTATCTCTAACTAATTGTACAAATTTTGCCAAATTTCATAATACTCTGTTTCAATCTTATTTTTGATCTCTAGGGTTAACCTGTCCATTTCGACACAGGATAAAATTTTATCTATTATTTCTTCTTCAGTAGGTGTTTCCTTTCTTTTCCATTTTTGGGCATATGCCAATCTTGCTACAGTTAAAATATGCACTAATAAGTAGAAAAATGCTTTGCTGAGTTTATCATTAATAATCCCTAATAAGAAGGTTTCTGGTTTTAAATCAGTTTTTTGTAGTAATACTTCTTCCAACCAATTTTTTATCTGCTGCCAAACATTTTGCGCTTTTGAACATTCCCACCACATATAACTTGTTAACCAGTTCTACAGAAGAGATTCATTGACATATCTCAGATATGGGAATCTAGTTCAGGAGCCAAGGCCATTCAGCTATGAGATCTTGACAAGACTCTGCCCCTCAAGTGTCCTGTTTTATAACAGGGCAGTGATTGTGAACCTTTTAAAGACCAAGTGCCTGAAAACCGGCCCTGCCTGCCCCGCCCCACCCCACCCCCTGCTTGCCCCCGCTCCACCCCTGCCCTGCCCGCCCGCAGGGCCACCCACCCCCTCCATGGCCCACTTCAGATTGCCCAGGCGGCCCAGCATTGTCATGGCAGCCAAGCCCTCTGCCCATGCCCTGCAGCATCAACCACATGATGGGGTGAGAGGGCGGAGTCTTGTCCCCGCTACCCAGCTGCCATGTCCTTGGCTGCACTGCTCCACGTGGGCTGTACTTGGGGGCGACTCTCCTCCGGGTGGCTACTGGTGAGGAGGGGCCACGGGGGGAAGCAGGGCTAGGGCCACGGCATGTGTGCCCACAGAGTGGGCTCTGAGTGCTGCCTCTGGCAGGCATACCATAGGTTTGCCACCACTGATTTGGCTATCTGAGATAAAGGGATTAACTTGCCCTATCCATGGTGGCTGAAGTGGCATGATATGAACTCTCATCAGCCAGGGAATTTCAGCTGGTGGGGTCTAGAAAAAGGGCCTTTTATGCCCTAGCCCCCACCTTCTGGAACATCTTACCCCCTGACGTAAGATCTGCCCCACCCCCTTTGGCTTTCCAAAAGGCCTTGACAAGCTGTACCAACTAGCTTGATAATCCAATGGGGATAATTAAATGTCTGTAAGCCTTATAGATGGCCACCATACAGGTTAAATGAAGAAATAAATAATAAAATCCTATCATGGCCATACAATAATAAACACTTGGTAAAACTAATCCTGTAGGTGCAGGACTTAGATCTTGACAGAATATCATCCACTGTTTCCAATGTCTGAACTCAGATTCTGTTACATATCCCATCAAGTCCGTGAGAACATCTGAGAAGTGCCAGACTCCTGAAAAAATAATGCTTGGGACATCCTATAAATTAGGGAATCAGTTCTTCCATCCAGGCAGCTCAGCAGCTCCAGTTCAAACTGAGTAGTGCTAGTTGTGCTAGAAAATTGAGCTGCAAAGGATGAAAGCTTTTGCTGTGGCTCGTTCAAAGACTGAAACAGCATCTGTTACAGCCTGGCTCAGACAGCTTTATTCCATGAAAACAACCTTTGCATGATGACTTGGATAACCTCTATCAGAATTTTGACAAATATTCATGTCTAATTCTTTGAGTATTTCCTCAAATACTGAACACTTTGCTGAACTGGACTATTCACTTTTCATAATGGTTTAGTGCTGGATTTTGATAAGAAGTTGTCAGACCATGCCTTTTGTATTGTTGTGTGAGACTTCTTACTCCACACAGGTGTCAGCAGAAGTGGTGGTAAGGGATGATAATGTATCCATCATGTCCTGGCATAATTTGCATATTTGCATCAGACATTAGGACAAGCACTAAGAGATATCCTTTGTGCATTTAGTTTCCTCTTCAGTGGATTTCTTTATGAAGTCAATTGAAACAAAGGCTTAGAGTAGTTTTGTTTGCAGTGATAAGCATTGGAATATTAGTAGGCATTAGAAGGACCACATTCATAATAATATGTAAGGTTAGGAAACAGCAGTAGCAAGAAACTATAGTAATATTTAGTAAGTTATAGTTATAGTTATCTAGGACTTTATCATCCATGGGTAAGAGCCAATTGATTTGATTTTGGCATTCAGGCTGCAGGAGTCTAATTTTTTTTTTAAACAAACTAGTCAAAATATTACCCATAAAACTTAAACCACTAAAGCAATTTCTCTGAAAAACAATAACAACAAAAGCCAGGGAAGTAATTTGTAACATTTTTACTTTTTACTGTTTAAAAAAAATATTTTATACTTAGTGTTCTGTAGTTGTGTGTATGTGTAAAATTTGATAGATAGATAGATAGATAGATAGATAGATAGATAGATAGATAGATAGATAGATAGATAGATAGATAGATAGATAAATAGATAGATTGATAGATAGATAGATAGACAAACAGATGGATGCATGGATGAATAGCTAGATAGATAGATAGACAGACAGACAGACATGCACACATATATACAGTACAGTACATACATACACATTCTGACTTGGTCCATAAAACCACAGGATGTAGCTCATTTGTCTTGTTGCCACCTCCTCTGATGAATTCAGCTTCCTCCTGAGTTAAGTATAAGTTTGAGAGTTTAACAAAGAGGGATTTCAGGGTGAAATAAGATGAGACAATTATTTTAAGTATATACAGAAGCATCATATGGAGGATTATTATTTTTATTTAAAGCCTTCTGTTATATCTACAAATTGCAGGTGGTTGAATGTGTTGGTAATTCAGGTTTTTACTAGTCATTTTGCATGACTAAATTTAGTCTCGCTCATTCCTTGCAATGGAAGTGAAATGTACACACATGCACACAGAGTGTCCAGGAAGGATAGAATAGAATAGAGTAGAGCTGGAAGGGATCATGGAGGTCTTCTAGTCCAGACCCCTGCTCAAGCTGGAGAACCTATACCATTTCTTTTCTGAGCATGCCCAAGATGGCGGACGTGCATGGCTGAGCTCCGTTAGGAGCTTCGGCAATTTTAGCAATGTGGCGACCCTGGGGAGCTTCACAGTGATATTTGGGCCCTGTGAAGGTTTCGGGTGAGGAGGAGGACGAGGACGAGGGAGCTGAGCTTCGGTGCCTGCCTTTAGAACGCCTACATGGTTTGCCTTGGCTCTGGGAGCCTGGACTCACCGAGGGCTCCGAGGACTCCGAGGACTCTCTGAGGACTTTTTGAGGACTATCAGCTGAGCCCGGAGGAGCCTGGAGGAGCCCGGAGGAGTTTCGGGAGTTTCTGGACGGCTTGGTGGACATGGAGGAGCTGAGCAGAGCCCCGTGTTGTATGGCGCCGACCAGCTGTTTATCGGTGCCGCAGGGACCCGGCGAACTCCAATGGAGGCTGTTGGGCGCGGAGGAGCTGGGCGGAGCCCCGATGGAGACTGCTGAGGCTGCTGAGGCGCCCGGAAAGACCCTGATTTTTTGCTGAAGCTCTGCTCAGCGTGGCTCCGACCGGCTGACCGTTTGTGCAACGGAGGTCTCGAGACCCCTTCTACGGAGCCTGGTGGTGTTCCTGAGATTTGTGATGCCTGGATTAATTTTTACAGCTCGGTGATGCTCCGGAACGCCTTCCTGCTGCTTGGGGAGCCACGTGTTGCTGAACTGACTATGAATCGCGGCTTGGAGCGGCGGGGGGGTGAAAATGCTGGAGTGGTGGAGACGTCGTCTAGCTGGTTTCCGAGATGGCTGACAGTGAAGGGAGTGGGCCTCTCTGATATGGTGACCTGGCCTGGTGGTGGAACGCGGACGCTGTTGCCTCGGACATGTGTGAGGCAAAATTTAATCTCTGCGCCGCCAGAAAATCATTGGACCATGTTGTGGTTTCCTTCTTGACTGACTATCATCCAGTCTTTTTCGCAACATGGAAGTGACTTATATAATCGGAATCTCTCCTACCATTTTGTGACCATGCCGGCTTATTAATCCTGATGTATTCTATAGATTCTTTGCTCTAACTCCCTCCCCTTCTCCCCCCTCCCCTATAATAGAAGGCCCGGGTTGTAACCACTGTGGGAGAGTGGTTAAGTTTTTACACCTGCTGCCTCCCAGAGGTGAGAGCTCTGGGGGGTATTGCTCCCCCGGTTTGTATGTACCAGGTTGCCCCCCAGCTTTGACCGCCGTGAGAGGGCGGGATTCGATCTGTCCCGGGATTTCCCAGCTCTAGTGGCAGTGGAGCTGGGCTGGCTCTCTGGTCATTGGCCTCGATTTATTTATTTTGAGATCCTCCCATGTTGATCTGGTCTGCCTTGCTGTTTTTTGTCGGACTTGTTAAGATCATGCGTCTGACTTATTCTAGCATGACCTTATACGCTCTCAGGGGGCCCCCCCCATCCTGGGAGCGACCCGCCTTACTTTTTACACCTCCTCTTGATGAAGGGCCCGAGTGTTGGGACCCTGAGAGATGGCTGGGCATGGGTAGGGGCCTCCGATATAAGCCAAATAAGAGGCCCCTGGTTAGTTTTTTGGTTAAATTTTTTAAGAGGTTAGGGAGGGGGGTGGGAACTTCTTTTGGTTGTTCGGATACGGGGGGCAGTCCAGCAACCACTGTTCAGGCCAGGGCCGGGATTGATCGCGGAGGGGAGGAGCGGGGGTCGGTCGCCCCCGGGGCTCCAGGGCAAGTCGTGGGAATGCCTATTCCCACGACGTTAGGGAATGGCAGCAGGTGCAGGAACAGAGGGCCGTATCGATCTCAGGGAAGGCCTCTCCGCTACTTGCAAGCGGTGAGGCGTTCCGACCCTCTTGTTCTGCCCTGAGGTCCCGGGAGTGAGGATGTGCAGCCTCCTGAGCTCCGGCTGGTGTACTTGAATGCCAGGTCTGTCGTTAATAAAGCTCCCCTCGTCCGTGACTTGGTCGAGGGTGAGCAGGCGGACCTGGCTTGTATCACGGAGACTTGGTTGGGCCCAGAGGGCGGTATTCCTCTGGCTGATCTTTGCCCACCAGGTTTCCGGGTGCTACACCGGCCTCGGGCTCAGGGTAGGGGTGGGGGAGTGGCTGTTGTTATGAGGGAGACCTTAGCTCCGCGGGAGGCCACCGTTCCGCAGATAGTCGGGTGTGAGTCTCTCTTCTTGAGATGCGGCCCTGGTGCGCAGTTGGGCTTGCTGCTGGTGTACCTTCACCTAGTCACGCAGCAGCAGCCCTGCCTGAGCTTCTCGATGTCCTCTCTGGGTTGGTGGTTGAGTTCCCGAAACTTATAGTTTTGGGGGACTTCAATCTAACCATCTCTGGGAGGATCATCTGAGTTGGCTCGGGAGTTCATGGCTTCCATGACGGCCATGGACCTGACGCAAGTAATTTCAGGACCGACTCATGAGGGAGGCCACACCCTTGACCTAGTTTTCTTATCTGGTCGGTGGTTAGATGATCTTGGTGGGGGCTCCCCAATTATTATGCCCCTGTCATGGACCGATCATCATCTCCTGCGGCTGGTCTTCCGTTTTGCCACCCCCCGCCGTGGGTGTGTGGAACCAGTTAGATGGTACCGCCCCAGACGCTTAATGGATTCCACGAGGTTCCAGGCAGCGCTGGGGTCCCCACCTGCCTCCCCCACTCACAGCTCGGCGGATGCCTTAGTGCACAGGTCTGCAACCCGCGGCTCCGGAGCCGCACGCGGCTCTTTCAGCCGTCTCCTGCGGCTCCCAGTCCTCTGCCATGTGCAGTCCAAAAAAAAAATGGGACTAAAAAAGTTCAACCAATCAATTCAAATATGCAGGGTAGGTGCATATCTCGCCTTGGCTCCACTCTTCAAACCCTGTTCTGCGCATGCGCACATGTACGCGCATGTGCACACATTTTTTGCGGCTCCCAGTTTTTCCTTTTGTGAGGGAACCGGTTCCGAGTGGCTCTTTCACAGTTTCAAGTTGCTGACCCCTGCCTTAGTGGAAGCTTGGGAAAGGGCAGCCACTGAGGCTCTTGACCGAGTTATACCCTTGCGGCCCCTGACCCGATGCAGATCCCGTCGAGCTCCATGGTTCTCCGCGGAGCTCCGGGAGATGAAGCGCCGGAGACGGGGCCTAGAGAGCGGTTGGAGGTCCAGCCGATCCGAATCCGACCGATTGCGACTAAGAACCCATATTAGGTCTTATCTCGCTGCGATAAGGGTGGCGAGGTCTAATCACTTCGCTACCCTTATCGCGTCCGCGGATAATCGCCCGGCCGCTCTGTTTAGGGTGACTCGCTCCCTCCTTAATCAGGAGGTGAGGGAGGAACCCTTGCAGGGTCATGCCGAGGAGTTTAACAATTATCTGTCGGACAAAATCGCTCGGATTTGGACCGGTCTGGACTCTGACTGGGCAGAGTCTGACGATCAGGACGCGGGTGGTCTTGTCGATATCACTTGGGAGGAGTTTGATTCTGTGACTCCGGAGGAAGTGGACAGGATTATGGGGAGACTGAGCTCCACCACATGTTTATTGGACCCGTGCCCTTCCTGGCTGGTTTATGCAGCCCGGGAGAGGACACGCAGCTGGTTCCAGGCAGTTATATCAGCTTCTTTGAGTGAGGGTAGCTTCCCTGCCGTCTTGAAAGAGGCGGTGGTGAGGCCCCTCCTCAAGAAGCCTGCCTTGGACCCAGCTGTATTGAACAACTTTCGTCCGGTCTCCAACCTTCGCTTTCTTGCGAAGGTTGTTGAGAGTGTGGTGGCGCATCAGCTCCCTTTGGTCCTGGATGAAGCGGATTATCTAGACCCGTACCAATCGGGTTTCAGGCCCGGGCACAGCACGGAGACGGCATTGGTCGCGCTGGTGAATGATCTCTGGAGGGCTCGGGACAGGGGTCGTTCCTCTGTTCTAGTCCTATTAGACCTCTCAGCGGCTTTCGATACCATCGACCATGGTATCCTGCTGCGGCGTCTCAGGGGATTGGGAGTGGGAGGCACGGTTTTACAGTGGTTCTCCTCCTATCTCCAGGGACGCTCGCAGTCGGTGTTGACAGGAGGGCAGAGGTCGACCGCGAGGTCTCTCGTTTGTGGAGTTCCTCAGGGGTCGGTCCTCTCGCCTCTCCTGTTCAACATCTATATGAAACCGCTGGGTGAGATCATTCGTGGCTTTGGAGTTGGGTATCATCAGTACGCTGATGATACCCAGCTTTTTCTTTCTACCCCAAACCACCCCAGTGATGCCCTCAACGTGATGTCCCGTTGCCTGGAGGCGGTTCGGGTCTGGATGGGGAGGAACAGACTTCAACTCAACCCCGACAAGACCGAGTGGCTTTGCATACCTTCATCCTGGGTCTATTCGGATATTCCATCTCTTTCTATGGGGGGTGAATTATTACCCCCCCGTAGATAGGGCTCGCAACTTGGGAGTCCTCCTAGATTCGTGGCTCACCTTGGAAGATCACATGGTGGCTGTGACTAGGGGGGCTTTCGCCCAGGTTCGCCTGGTGCGCCAGTTGCGGCCCTATCTAAGCCGGGATGATTTATGCACGGTCACTCACGCGCTCGTGACCTCTCGTCTAGACTACTGCAACGCTCTCTACATGGGGCTTCCCTTGAGGACCACCCGGAGGCTCCAGCTGGTACAGAATGCAGCCGCGAGAGTTGTGTTGGGAGTCTCCCGATACTCCCATGTCACACCTCTGCTCCGTGAGCTGCATTGGTTACCAGTTGTCTTCCGGGTGAGATTCAAGGTGCTAGTAATGGTGTTTAAAGCCCTCCATGGCATGGGGCCGGAGTACCTCAGGGAACATCTGCTGCCGGCATCAAGCTCCCTGCGCCCTGTGCGTTCCCACAGAGAGGGCCTCCTCAGGGTGCCACCGGTCAGAGAATGCCGACTGGTGGCCCCCAGGGGGAGATCCTTCTCTGTGGGCACCCCGGAGCTATGGAACCAGTTACCGGTTGAGCTCCAGACGGCACCCGATCTGCGCTCCTTTCGCCGCGATCTGAAAACATACCTGTTCGAGCAAGCCGGCCTGGCCTGAGGGGGGATTGGTGGGGTTTTTTATTATTTTTATTGGGGCTTTTTACTATGTATCAATTGTATTTTAATCGGGCATGCATTTAATCATCTTTTAGTTTTTGTAAATTTCTGTGTTTTATTCTTGCCCTGTACACCGCCCTGAGTCCTCAGGGAGAAGGGCGGTATAGAAATATTATTAAATTAAATTAAATTAAATTAAATTTCAGACAAATAACTGTCCAGTCTTTTCTTAAAAACCTCCAGTGATGGAGCACCCACAATTTCTGAAGGCAAGCTGTTCCACTGGTTAATTGTCCTCACTGTTAGGAAGTTTCTCCTTAATTCCAGGTTGCTTCTCTCTTTGGTCATTTTCCAACTATTGTTTCTTGTCCTGCCTTCTGGTGCTTTGGAGAATAATTTTACCCTCTCTTCTTTGTGACAGCCCCTCAAATACTGGAATACTGCTATCATGTCACCTCTATTTCTTCTTTTCTTTAGAATAGCCATATCCAATTCCTGCAGCCATTCTTCATATGTTTTACTCTCCAGGCCTTTGATCATCTTAGTTGCTCTTCTCTGAATTTTTTTCCTAAGTCTCAACATCTTTTTTGTAGTATGGTGACCAAAATTGGTTGTAGTATTCCAGATGTGGTCTTATAGAGTTTTATAAAGTGATACTAATAAGGAACAAGATAAGTAGATGGAAAAGGTGATGCTCTATCCTTCTGCTCAGAGGTATATTTTTGGAAAACAATTTCCAAGAGATACCTGTGCTTTCAGACATCTTCAGACATCTTGATAAGAGGACAGCCAAAAGTGAATTCAACCATAAGTAAAAGTTATGGTTTAGCAGCCAATTACTTTGCTAGAACCTGGATTCAGTCAGTTAAAGAAGGAATCTCCCATTTGGTCCCAAAACTTTCACAGGATAGACTTGCTAGAGTTTAGAAGAGAGAATCTAAAGTTTTCCAGGCACAAAATTAAGGTTGGAAGAACATTACAAGGTAAAAATATTTATGCTTACGTGATAAAGCATCAGGCTTCTCATTGTGCAAGGTAGACATGTAAGGAGAAAATCATGACCTTGTGACACATCGCTGAATAACATTGTGAAATATTTATAAATGTTATAAATTCTTGTGGCCTGTTTGAATATCTATAAGGTATTCACTATTTCAAGAAAACAGCCAATGCTGCAAAGTTTTCTCAGTTTTATTAAAAACATTATAGTTTCTTTTGAAAAGTAGAACTTGCCAGCAAAGAAATGCAAAAATAATTAAGTTACTGTTAGACTTTGAAGCAGATTGTAGACACACAATTTCCAAGACCAAATCAGAATTGTCAGTCTGTAGGAAAATAAAAGGTAGATAAGATCTGGATGATAGAAAATGGGCTGAGAAGTAAGTGTCAGACTGAGTTGCCTTCTGTATTTCACTTAAACCCTCTTCTGACTAAGATGAGAACAGCATAAGGAGGAATAAACTTATAAAAACTGGCAAAGCTTCCCAAATGCTGAATATATCTGATATATGTAGGAGAAGGTCCTGTGACAAAACGAATTCTGTCCTGGCTGAATACTTTTGATGGGAATGTGGTAGGCCAAATAGTTTGACGCAGGAGAATTTAAAGACGTATTTATCTAATTTATTGTAAAGACTGAAGCCATAAAGTTAATAAAGTACTGTATGAACTTGAACATAAAGTAAGGTGGATAGGTTCCTCAGGATAAATCAGCAAATCATTTAAATGAACAATTAAGAACTCGAGCAGAAAATCATGAAAATCATAAGGCTCTGAAAGATTAATTTGAGGGCATTACTATGTATTCAAACTTTTCACAGCAAGAATCTAAGATAGAGATCTCTAAGTACTAGACACTTAAGGAGTAAGTAATCATGAACTGCACATAGACAGAACCATCCTTTTTGACAAAGATGGGAATATTGTCCAGGTGATAAGGAAGAACAAAAGAACATATGAAGTTTGTCTTTAAAATCTTAGCAAGAAATTTTCAAAAAATTCCTTTAGGCAAGCTAGTTCTGTATTTTACATTGGATAGTGATGGGATAAGATTGAATGTGCAGTCATGGAAGCCACAGAATCTCACAGTCTGCATTTCCTCCATCCATTGTCTATCTTGTCCTGAAGTTCTCTCTTTTCCAATCTGTTATGAACCACTCTGAGAACCTGCCAGACTGTCACCTGCAGTTCAAGAGACAACAAACTGTCATAAGTTATGAGTAATGCATCTGACTCAGTGCAGCTGTTCACTAATTCTGGTAAGGAGCTGGAGCCTGTCCTTGGGAGAATATTTAATTCTAAATCATGCTGCAACTAAAGAAAGCTGATCAGCAGAGGTTGACAGGAAGGACCAATCACTCCTTAAATTAAATATAGACAGAAACTCTGCCAATATCACAAAACACTCCAGCCCTACTCTCCTTATTGGAAACAATTCTCTTGGCTTTGATAGATTTTTTTGTTGTTCAAAGCCTGTCTTGAATTATTTTTTCATCAATCCTTATTTGAAATCTTCAAGCATTTTGCTGCACTACCATAATTTATGAGACAAACTCACTAAATTTTCCACATCTTTCTCTAAATTACTGGCTCTTAGTTTGTCTTGCCTTCTGTCTTACATGATGCAAAATAAATTGAAATTGTCTTATTTTCTTAAGATTTGCATATGTCATAAGCCGTAGTTGGCATTGTTTTTCAAGTCCACGCTGTCTTGAATAAGGGGGGGGGGGAAGGCCAATTTTATTGTTACCTCAGTTAATAAGCTAGTTATAAATTTTACATGAGTTTTATCAGTGGGAAAAACATCAAGCCCCAGGAAGATACTATGCAAGTGCATATTGAGCAAGTAAGACAGCAAATTTGCTTTGATTCACATTCTACTCTTTGGTTAAGGAGGTGAATACTCACCTCTGTAGCTGCTCCAGTAAAGCCAGGAATAGTATGGGAATCATTGGTTGAGATAGATTCTGTCTTTCTTTCAGGTTATGGAGATTCTGTCTTTCTTTCAGGTTATGGAGCAAGGCATTCAGTTGGTAGATAGTCAGAAGAGTACAGACAAAACTATGGTCTATAGCCATAGTTTGACCTTTGGGCTCTAAATGTAGATTTTCTAATGGGAGTTGGAGACAAATCTAACTATTAGCCTTCTTATTCTGCTTTAATAAATTATTTGTAAGTTATTTCTCAGTTAAAACAGATTTATATCTAATAAGAGGGATATACTCTAACTTCTGCTGTATATTAAATATACAATTCCCTTTTGATAAGTATGTCCAGAACTCAATATAATACTATCTATGGGTGCAATCTGGCCAATGCAACATGGAAAGATGCTAGGATTTCTTTTGATCTTCACATGATTGTCAGTTACATTTGTTTTTGGGGGGGTTTTGAGGGAAATTGATCTTACTCTTAACTCAGTTGGATACAGTTGTTCAGTTACCTCTCTCTTGATCGAATGATAGCATAGTCCAGCCCATATTTTGCCGTTTTCTCTACTAGAGCCTCCTGGGAGAGGTTTCTGAATTGTTTTCCTGAAATCAAGAGTCTTTATATCAATCAAAGTAAACCAATCACTTTATCAGAAAAAAAGATTGGATTGGTTCAGTATATTGTATCAGTCCATAATTGTATTTTTTCTAAAAGCTGACAAACTAATTGCTTAATTCAGTCTATCCTTAATTTGACTAATTCTGAAAAACCTATGTTCACCATCATTCTGGAACATGCACTATTTTATCTTCTTCAGGCTTCTTCTTACCAGCACCAACAAGATTCTAGAATGTTCCTCTCTACCTGTATTTAGGTTTCGACTAAGGAGCATGGGTCAAACTCAATTTGGTCATGAAATTTAAAAAGTTATGTTGGGCCAGACACATACTGCTGTATAGCAAAATAATTTGGAGTGGTCTAATTTTTTTTAATGACTTAGTGTGATATCTGAACCCAATCAATATAGGATGAGAACCATGTTTGATGCTTTCAGAAGCCTTAGAGCAGGGGTAGGCAACCTTGGCTCTTTTATGACTCATGAACTTCAACTCCCAGAGTTCCTGGCTGGCTCAGGAATTCTGGGAGTTGAAGTCCATGAGTCATAAAAGAGCCGAGGTTGCCTACCGCTGCCTTAGAGAGACATTTCATCCAAGAAGCTTCTTCAGCTCTGAAGATGAGAAGCAAAATGTCTTCAAAGAAAAACAAGAAAGTCCAGTTGCCTCATTAAAAAGCATCTTTGGGATAACTATGACCTGGATGACTTAGAATCTCTGTAGGCAAACAAATGATGAGTACTGGGACAAAGTTTTCACATTTCCTACAGGAGCACCTACTGCCGGCGTCAACTTCCCTCCGTCCTGTACGCTCCCACAGAGAGGGCCTCCTCAGGGTACCACCGGTCAGAGAATGTCGGCTGGTGACCCCCAGGGGGAGAGCATTCTCGGTGGGCGCACCAATCCTTTGGAACCACTTACCGGCTGAACTACGGATGGCCCCCGACCTTCGCTCCTTCCGGCGTGATCTAAAAACTTATCTATTCGAACAAGCCGGCCTGGCCTGATGGGTTTGGGGTTTTAACATTATTTTAACTAACTTACCACATTGGGCACAATCATTTTACTTTAAATCTTGTATCCTGTATTCTTATTTTTATTGCCCTGTACACCGCCCTGAGTCCTTCGGGAGAAGGGCGGTATATAAATCAAATAAATAAATAAATAAATAATAAATAAAATGCATTGAGTAACAAATTTGATGACTTTCAAAGCAGTTGAGTACCAAGGTACCACTGTATAGTAGTAATAGAGATTTGGATGGCATTGCTACATTCCCAGCTCTATCATTTTGCTTAGATGTACTATTTAAAATGTTATTTATATTAGAAATATCATTTAAGTACATTATATAAATCTTGAGTATCTTTAAAAAATACTTTACATCTTAAGAAAACTAACCACTGTCTGCTCAAAAAACCCTTTTTAAACCCAGAGTTTTACTATTTGCTGACTTGTGTCAGACCATTTCAGTTAGATTATTATAAATCCTTGGGCTGCACAGACAGAGAACATTTGGATTTGCATTTAGGAGATATTTTTAAAAGGAAATACTATTTTGCTCATGCTTAGAATTTTAAATACTTACAAATGTACGAATTGTGCATACCTAAACACAAAAGGAACCATTTTGCTACAATCCAATGTCAAAAAGGTGTCTGTAATTTTCTGTGTGAGAAACTATAAAGCAAAAGTGGGTCTAAGAAATATAATTGGAGGCATTGATTAGAAAGGAGGGCCAGAGATATTGCTGAATTGTAGCCACCCAAGACATTTTTTTGGCTTGAGTAGTAATTTATTCTGCTACATTCATCCAAAAAGATCGCTCCTTGGAAATATATACAGTATGTATTATTTGTCATTCTGATGCCTGGTGGCACAGTGGTTACAGGCAAACTCTGCTCACAGCCTGGAGTTTGATCCTGACGGATCACTTCTGAGGTCAGTAAAATGAGGACCCAGATTGTTGGGGACCATATGCTCAGAGAGTGCTGTAAAGCACTGTGGAGTGGTATATAGGTATATTGCTATAATAGAGTTATATTGCTATAACAGGCTATTGCTATTGCTATAATGTTTTCCCAATATTTAGCTTTAAAATGCTGTGTAGGTGCAATATTTGTGTTTCTGTTCTTTTATACTTCTTTTATACCTAAGTTAGTTATGCTTGATGATGACCAATATTATGTAAAATAATAATATGCTATCAGTGGTTATTCACTTTTTATATTTGTCAAAGCTGTTCACTTTATGGTTGCTTAAATGGGGTATTTATCTGCATAATAACAACACATTTCTGTTCCATTAATTTGCATAATAGCTTTTCATTGCTGAATGCATATGATACTATTGTCAGTCCAGGTCCACGCATACAAAGGATCAATTAAACTGATTTATTATACAGCCTATACACAAGAATATTCTCAGCTAATGGTCAGCACCTACTTAGAGTTAGAGTTATGCACTCAAGGAGAGTTGGACTTAGTTAATCTATGACTATGTAAGGGAGTTAAGGCTGATCCCTATTTTCATCCTGCCTCAGGTTCTGCCACTCTTCTCCCACACATAGATCCATTTTCCAGTTGTTCTCTATGCTATACAAAGGATATATTGGTTCAAAAAAGCCTATTTGTGGGATAGCTAGTCCACTAACTTTATGCCTTCCTAAAAATGTGATTACTTTCCACACTGAAACTCTTTGGCTCTGCTTGTAGAATTCATTGATTTAATGAGGGTGCACATGAGATCATTATTACCCTCCTGCATATTCTTTGTTAAGCAAGAGTTTGGGCTCATTGTGTCATTCAGATTCAGAACAGACGCCTGTGCTATTGGAAGCAATAATATGCATGCAGATCAACGGAACTTAAGGCACCTATTTTTAATTTGAATGTCATCATCAACTCGAATCATTGGATCAAACATAGTGTAGTGGTGTATTTTATAAAAAGATACAGTATATATTCTTGTTACCAAAAGTTTCTCTTGAAATTGACTAATATTGTATTTGTTAATCAACTTAATTGAATACCATGCTTTAAGGAGGTTACTGGAAACCTAGTCTGATAACTGACTAACCTCTGAGAGATTATTTTCATGCCTTTTCCTTTGTTGGAACTGTGTATATTTAACAACAGAATAACAGAATCTCCAGATATAGAAAGAATGGTATCTCCAGTATTAGGCAATGTCACCAACTAGAGCTCCTATTCCCATTAACATCTCAGGATATGGAATTCTACTTATTTCTGTATGTTTATTAAAATAACTTTTTAAAACCAAGATAGGCATTTGATAGGCATTCAGCTTTATATTCTATCAAAATGATTCCCTATTTGTTCAAGCACATTGTAGCTTATCACCTTCTTCTGCTTTCCTCAACCTCCTGAAAGGACCATGATTAGAAGAATCTGTCTCTCAGCCTATTCATTTATGTGTCTGAAAGAACTGCAGCTTGCTTTTGGAAAGCGACAGTCAAATCTTACTTGAGTTCAATTCATCTTTCTTATTTTCATGTATCTTTTCACTTATTTCTGTTAATATTTCTTGAATCTTTTATTATCTCACAGCATAATTCTCCAGTGTTTATTTTTCTATCTCTTCTCTTTCTCTCTTCCTTTTTCTGAGTCCCCCATTTTGATTCTTCTATCTTTTTCCTCCAAGTGCTTAAGTCCCTGGCTGGTTCTCCCAATAGAAATACACGGGTCATTCTTGTCCAATCCTTGGCTTTCAACTTTGTCCTAACAGCCTCTATATGCTCCCTGCTGTGTGGATCCAGGCCTCAGGGATTTCACACAGCTGCTTTCTGGCACTTTCTTTTCTAGTTACAGGAGCCATTACTTAATCGACTCTGTGTCACAAAGGAGAAAGAAGGAAAAACAACAGGACTGCCGCCTCAGTCTTTCTTTCTCAGGTCAGATTTTGCTCAGAACCCCCGAAGCTTTCATTCTGTTGGAATTACACACACAAACACACACACACACACACACACACACACACACACACAATTTTATATATTTATTATAATGGTTGTGTTTTATACATCTTTTTAAAACATAACTTTGTTATAATTTTAAAATGAAAAATCTAACGAGAAAACTAATATTTAGAATGAAAAAAAGAAAAGAAAAATAACAAAAATAACAAAGATAAAAGTGCAGAAATCAAAAAGAATATAAAGAATTTTCTTGTAATTTCCTTTTACAACAATTGTAAGTATAAAGATATATGAATTCTTAGTCTATGGTTACACATCGTTTGCATTTTTTATAATCTATTTTTTTTCCTAATCACAACCATGCATCATAAATTCACTTTTTTGCTATTTCATCCAAAAAGTCAATAAGAGATTTCAATCAGCATTAAATTTAAACAATGTTCTAAATCTAATTAAAATTGTCAAGTTGAACAGGTCAGCAAGTTCCATCATTTTCACCAGCCATTCCTCCACTGTGAGTAAAGTCGAATATCTTTCTGTAGTTATCATGTACAAAAATGAAGCCCCCCCAATTCTTATCCATCAGTCCTAAAAGGAAAGTCTCTTGTGTCAATTGTATATTAATCTTTAAATTTTCTGGATTATTATATGTAATTGACTCCAAACTTTTCTTGGTTTTTATAATTTTTATAATTTTTCAGGTCATCAGGATGGGGACCTGTGATAGCAGCTTGAATGAAATGAACTGAAACATATTAATCTCCCAGTAGAATGAGTTGCCGTAGGGAATTATGATATGGAGGCAACTTCAAACAGAATGAAAAGAATTGCATTGCAAAGTGACACAGATGAATATAGGGTTACGCTAATAGGAATCATGAAAAAAAGATGCTTGGTAGAATGAAACTGGCTGTGGGTGTTCATAGAAGATAATGTTTAGAACAAAAAGAAAAAAAATGAATGCAAGACATTTTAAATTAAATTATAGTGAAAATATTTGAAAAGAATATGGTCAAAGAGAGCAAGCAAAAGGTAAGATTAGAAGAGGTAGAGAAAATTCACATCTATTTTCATGGAAATAAAAAAGTGCTTTGGAAAATGGAAAGTCAAGTCAAGAAATCTTCAGTGGAGAAAAAGAGATTCAAAGTTATAAATGCTGTGGAGAATGCCGAAAAATGATAAAGGTATAATTGGAGTAGTATTACAACATAAGTGGTCTTTCCTTAAGAGTGTGACCTGCTTATTATTTGTGTGCAGATTGCATCTCTGCCTGACGCTCGAAGAGTGTTCCTGTTGTCCTACTTTATAACAGGAAGGATAACAAGAGTTATCATACACAGGAGGATTTTTGCATGTAGTAGAATTTTGATTGAAAAGATTCAAAAGGTGACATTTATAAAAATTTGGGAATTGGGGTGCATTTTTATGATGAGTAGGGGGGGTACAGACCAAGGGTGCAGATCCCTTGAAAATGAATGAATGATTCTACAGTAGAGGTAGTCCTCAACTTATCTCCACAGTTGATCCCAAAATTTCCGTACTAAATGAGACAGTTGTTAGGTGAATTTTGCCCCATTTTACAATCTTTCCTGCCACAGTTGTTAAGTGAATCACTGCAGTTGCTAAGTTAGTAACACAGTTGTTAAATGAATCTGACTTCCCCATTGACTTTGCTTATCAGAAAGTCCCAAAAGGGATCACATGAGCCCAGGACACTGTCATAAATACAGATCAGTTGCCAAGCGTCTGAATTTTGATCACGGGGATGCTGCAACAGTTGTAAGTGTGAAAAATGATATACCGGTAAGTCACTTTTTTCAGTGCCATTTAATTTCAAACAGTCACTTATTGACTTGTCAGTCAAGAAACACCTGTATATGCTTATTGATGTAGAGAAAGTGCATGATAAAATGAATAGATTTCAACTATGGAACTGTGTGTGACAATGGAGTTAAAAGTGAATTGGAAAATACATTAAGAGTGATATATATGACAAATGTAAAAGATTCATATACTTTTTTAGAGTTAATGGTGTAAGGCGGCCCTTGCTAAGGTTTCCTAGCATATCTATGAATTCTGTAATAAGAGAATAATGACTTTACATCGGAAGATACAAATACATTGGCAGTACTTAAAATGGAAAAATATAATGGGAACAATGATTTGAATTTAAACAAATAGTGGGGGGGGGGAAATCTATGCAGCTGATAATAAATTACTTAAAATGGTGAGAGTTGAGAGCAGTCTATAAAGATTTCCAGATATAACTTCAAGCCACATGATTAATGGATAACAAGGTAGTAAATTATATTCAGTGTAGTAAGTGTAAAGTGAAACCAACTTAAACAAAAGAAATCCAAGCTGAAAATATACAGTGATGATAAATGAATTGGTTGTGATAAATTAGAATAAGGTTATGAGATTGTAGCCACTTGAAAATATTAATTATATGTTGACTGATGTGTTGGGTGGGGGGACAATTCCATGTCAGGATGTGCTAGGGAGTCAATTTTTATACCAGGATATGTGAGAGAGGCAAAAGAACTAGGAAAGAAAAATTCTAGAACATTAATACTCTGATAGCTTTTCCAAAGTATAAATATACTTAGACATGCTATTTCAGTGAATATGGAAGTGTGGGGGGAAGAGTAACTTTAATGCCTGAGCATTTGCAGAAGGAAGTGATAAACAGATCTATACAACTATGAATGCTGCAGAGAGGGATTATTGAGAATTCTCCAAACTAGGCCATTGAGTCTGTTGATATAAAAATAGGTAACAGAATAACAGTTGGAAGGGACCTTGGAGGTCATTAGTCCAACCCCCTGCTCAGGCAGGAAACCCGATACCATTTCAAACAAACAGTTGTCCAATTTCTTCTTTAAAACTTCCAGTGTTGGAGCATTCACTACTTCTGGAGGCAAGTTGTTCCACTGGTTAATTGTTCTAACTGTCAGGAAATTTCTCCTTAGTTCTAGGTTGCTTCTCTCTTTGGTTAGTTTCCATCCATTGCTTCTTGTTCTGCCTTCAGGTCCTTTGGAGAATAGCTTCACTCCCTCTTCTTTGTGGCAACCCCTGAGATATTGGAACACTGCTATCTTGTCATCCCCTAATGATAATCCTTTTCATTAAACTAGACATACCCAATTCCAGCAACCTTTCTCTATATGTTTTAGCCTCCATTCCCCTGATCATCTTTGTTGCTCTTCTCTGCACTTTTTCTAGAGTCTCAACTTCTTTTTTACATCGTGGTGACCAAAACTGGATGCAGTATTCCAAGTGTGGCCTTACCAAGGCATTGTAAAGTGGTATTAATACTTCACGTGATCTTGATTCTATCTCTCTGCTAATGCAGCCTAGTACTGTGTTGGCTTTTTTTGGCAGCTGCAGCACACTGCTGGCTCATATTTAAGTGATTGTCCACTAGGACTCTGAGATCCCTCCCACAGTTGCTACTCTTGAACAAGGTACCACCTATACCAAGGGTAGGCAACCTCGGCTCTTTTATGACTCATGGAGTTCAACTCCCAGAATTCCTGGGTCAGCTATGCTAAGTCCATGAGTCATAAAAGAGCCGAGGTTGCCTACCCCTGACGTATACTATACCTGTACATTTGGTTTTTCTTGCCTAAATGTAGAACCTTACTTTTTTCACCATTGAATTTCATTTTGTTTTATAGCACTCAGTGCTCAAGTCTGCTAAGATCCTTCTGTATTTTAATATGTAATAATAAAATAATGATAAGCTTAAGATGCACCAGACTACTATATTTGGCAGTCAGAAATTATTCTTAGAAGAAAGTTAATACCAATTGGTCTTTCAGGTTTACACATAGTTAGTTGTATTTTGAAGTCCTGAAATACACAGTGAAGCCCTAAAAACCAGCCTTGGGATTAGTGCTATTTTAACTGGGAAAGTGAGAAGGGCACTTTGGTTTTTAGCAGTAGAAATGGCTAATAGGGAATAGTTTAGTTTCAGTATCCCCTTTGAAATTCTCAAGTGTTATTTTTATTTTTACTTTTTATTCCTATTGAGAATAAAAGGAATGCAGGAAAACATTTGTGTGTGGCAAAAATAGGTGAACCTTTGTTTTCAGCAACAGGATGGTAAGGGAGGGTGATGTTCTATAGGGCAAGTGCTGTGGCAGATAAGGCTCTCTTCCTAGGCCCCACCAGATGCCATTTGCTAGCAGATTAGACCTCTTCTATAGGCATTAAAGCAAGAAGAATCTAATTGTTTCATCTTTTCAGGATTACTGTTTCTCAAATTTTAAAAATAGTACCTTTGTATTGTAAATACAAACCACCTGTTAATTCTGAAATTAATTTACCTATGATTTAGAAAGTTTTGCTATGTATGACAAGGTATTTGTGGAAATCAACAAAATAATAATAATAATAATAATAATAATAATAATAATAATAATAATAATAATAATAATAATAATAATAATAATAATAAAAAATAAATAAAAAGTTGAAAGGTACCTTGGAGGTCATCTAGTCCAACCCCCTGCTCAGGCAAGAGAACCTATACCATTTCAGACAAATGGCTGTCCAGTCTCTTCTTAAAAACTTCCAGTGTTGGAGCATTCACAACTTCTGGAGGCAGGATGTTCTATTGGTTAATTGTTCTAACTGCCAGGAAGTTTCTCCTTAGTTCTAGGTTGTTTCTCTCCTTGGTTAGTTTTCATCCATTGCTTCTTGTCCTGCCTTCAGGCGCTTTGGAGAATAGCTTGACTCCCTCCTGTTTGCAACAACCTTTGAGATATCATGTCACCCCTAGTCCTTATTTGCATTAAACTAGACATACCCAATTCCAGCAACCTATCTTTATATGTTTTAGCCTCCAGTCCTCTGATCATTTTTGTTGCTGTTCTCTGTACTCTTTCTAGAGTCTCAACATCTTTTTTAAAATTGTGGTGACCAAAACTGGATGCAGCATTCTAATTTGTGCCTTTGTTGTTGTTAGCTGCGAAGTCGTGTCCGACCCATCGCGACCCTATGGACAACGTTCCTCCAGGCCTTCCTGTCCTCTACCATCTTCTGGAGTCCATTTAAGCTCACGCCTACTGCTTCAGTGACTCCATCCAGCCACCTCATTCTCTGTCGTCCCCTTCTTCTATTGCCCTCAATCTTTCCCAGCATTAGGCTCTTCTCCAGTGAGTCCTTCCTTCTCATTACGTGGCCAATGTATACCTTACCAAGGTATTATAAAGTGGTATTAACATTTCACGTGATCTTAATTCTATCCCTCTGTTAATCCAGCTTAATTTGAATGAATGAACCTTTATTGTCAAAGTACAACCATGTATACATTGAGATTAGCTGAGCCTCCCTTCGTGTTCCCACCCTCCAACTCACAGTGACAACAAACCTCCATCTTATTACACCATGTGAACTGATTGCACCACACACCGGCCTCGCAAGTCAATTCTGCATAAAGTTTAAATGTTGCAATAGGAACTTATCTGACCAAACTAATTTATAGCATATTCTATTCTAGTTCTAAATAAATATTCAGTCATCAGTCACTAGGATGGTGACATTTAACAAATTTCCAGTACAATTTTTTAAAACCGCATTCTGTGATATACTATACTGTGATATGGGATTGGGTCTAAATATAGTATATGAGTCAGCTAAATACATGTCTTTAGTAAGATGCTGCTAACAAAGATAAGCTATGCGAAAAAGCATGCTATCCAGATGCTGTAAATGAATGTTAGCAAGCTATGGAATTAATACAAAATATATCAGTTATATGGTTTTCTTATCACCAAAGAGATATTGTGGCAGCCATAGCACTTTTTAATCTATGGAGTAGCAGAACTGCAATGTTTACATTGGAAGAGCATAGGAGTGCAGGAATATTGTCTCTTAATAACTAGGCAATGTTGCCCAAAACAATTTATTATTTTTATTCTCTAAATGAATAATAATTCAAATATGTCCAAATAAATACTACTTCAGTCCAGCTGAAGCTGCTATTTCTTAGGATAGTGATAAAGGAGTAGTAAGGGATGTCAAAGAATCAAATCATCTAATTACATGTCAATTTTGTACATAGGTAGTCCTTGAGCTCAAAATTTCTGTTATTAAGCAAGAGATTTGTTAAATGAGAATCACTGCAGTTCTTAAATTAGTAATATGATTGTTAAGTGAATTTGGCTCCACATTGAGTTTGCTTGTCAGAAGATTGCAAAATGTAATCACATGACCCTGTCATAAATATGAGTCAGTAGCCAAGTGTCTTAATTTGATCATATGGCCATGGGGATGCTGCAGTGATCATAAGTGTGAAAAACTGTCATAAGTTACTTTTTTTCATTGCTGTTGTAACTTTGGTCACTAAGTGAACTATTGTAAGTCAAGGACTACCTCTATAGATAGTTAATGGCATATATCCATCCATTCAGCAACTGTTTAATTTAGGACAACACTGAAAAGATGCACTTAAAAGGCTCCTCAAAGTTCCAGCCCTTGCAGCACCCTGTAGTCACATGATCAAAACTTGGGCACTTAGTAACTGACCCACATTTATGAGTGCTGCAGCATCCTGTGATCACATTCTCCTACTCCACAGAAACGATCTTCCTCTCAACTCTCCCATTCTCTTATCCTCCCCTCCCCCACACCTTTGACCCTTTTGGCTTACCTGCACAGCAGGGTCAAAATGAAGACACTGGTGTATTCTGCCTGTTGTCTTCAGTAGTGTCAGCCTGACATCAGCCAGGTGACATGCCTGCCTCTCAGGGAGGCCTTTGTGCCCACCCACCCTGATTCTAACCTGGATCCACTCAGTGTCTGGGTGCAAAAGTTCTGACTTGCTGCCCACACCAGCTTCTGCTTCTCCTCTGGTTTGGCTTCTCCCTGCAAAGAGCCCTTCTGTTGGGGCTCACTGCTGCTTTCAAGGTGGCTCTATTTAGTGCAGTGGGGACTTGAGAAAAGTAGATTAGTGAAATCTAACTTTTTTGTTTGTCTGAGTGTAGATGTACATCAAGTATTTACCAAAAGTATTCTTGAAATGACATACCATCTGGGCATATATCAAGGCAACCTTAAAAGAATGCTTTCTCTAAGTTAAAACATGATGTAATGGTTGTTTTAACCATGGCTTGAATGGTTACAGAGTTGTTCAATCAGACCAGTCCTTCAGAAATTGTTACTCATTATAAAGAGAAATCAAACAGAATAAACTTAAATGTAATTATACACACACACACACACACACACACACACACACACACACACACACACATATATATATACATACATACACACATATATACATACATACACACACACACACATACACACGAGAATTTACTTTTTGTGAATGAAAGGTAAAAACATGGAAAGAATATGTAATTAACTCTAGCCCTAACTGTAAATGTCACAGCAACTTTCTCCATTTCCTTTTTCAAATTTCAGTGTTAATGTTTCCACTTCCTTCTTCTAGATGCAAATGAAATACAGAATGCCCGTTTAGACTATGATGTGCATTGCATCATCAGATGATGTGAATCAATGCCCTCACATTATGTATAATCTTTAATTTTATTTTGATTATATTAAGTTTAAGAGCTGCTTGTTTCTATAAGGAAGAGACTTATGAAGAGCAAACAGAGGAGTCATTTTCTATGAGGGGTTGTTGTTGTTGTTGTTGTTTGTACGATGAAGGCATGGTCAAATGTAGGCACACAACAAGTAGGCCTGCACAACATAATGCTCATACATTGCATGGGGCCCAGCAAGCAGCCTTGTGATTTGGAAAATCATCAATCCACTCCTTCCAAATGGTGCCATTTTAGGAAGGATTCAGCTCTAGCATCTGCCTAGGATTTGCTGCCACTTCCACCCTGAGGCAGATGCTGCGGAGAGCCTCCAGTGCCCCCATACCTCCCAGACACTGTCAGCTTCACCACTGCTGCCACACTGTGACCCACTGAACAGCTGATCAGGTCTCAACCTATTTATTTGAACAGGCCGGCCTCGTTTAAGGGTTTGGGTTTTTTTAATTAATTATTGTTAGGGCTTCATTAATTTAATTTACTTTTAACTTTTGTAACTTTTGTAGTGCTTTTATTGCCCTGTACACTGCCCTGAGTCCTTCGGGAGAAGGGCGGTATAGAAATTCAATTATAAATAAATAAATAAATAAATAAACTATTCCTTTGTGGCTTGCAGTGATTTTTATGGTATTAATTTGTCCTTTTCCCCTCTATCAGTTGCCCAGGACTATATTAAAGTATTCTCAGGAGTACCTTATATAGATTCATCCAGTGAAATTTGAGAGTACCCCTATCTGATTCTTTTCATATATACTTTTTAACATAAATAATATTTTTATAAATAGTAACAGAAAGTCTTGATGTACCCCAAAGCCTAATAGATTTATTACAGTATACAAATATTTGTGAATTGCATTCCACCTCACCAGAGGCAAGGTTGTAATCCTGTGTGAAGAGTATGATAGCTACATAGCTGTGGGATGGAAAAGAGAAAGAGGTGAATAGTAAAAGAAAGGTGAGAAAATTGCTTTTGATCAAACATGAACATGAAATAATTTTTTAGACATTATCTGACTGAATAGTAATTGCACATATAGTGATAAGAAATTTTGGTCTTTTTTTTAATCCATCCAAAATGTTGTACATTTAAGATGAATTCTACTTTGGATGTTTTGTTATGAAATGGTCACACATAGAGCTTGTACTATTAAAAATTACTATCTTTACAAGAATGTTGTTTTTGGCACAAAATATACCATTTTTAAGAGAAATAATATTTGTCTGAAGATTATGTTTATATATAGTGTCCCCACCTTGACTGCATTTTATTTATATTGGTGTTTTAAGTTTGATACTTAGCTACTATAAGCCACCCAAGCTAATGCATATACATTAAAAGGATGAGCTACATGTTTTTATGTACTTTTCTATTAAATTTCTGAAACTTATAACAAATCTCCCTACCTTTTTTCTCTCTCAGTGCTACACAATTGACTTATTCCAGGCCCAATACTGTATATTAGCACGGAACATCTTCAGTCATAATTCATAGAGAGGTCAGGTAATAATAGCTATCTCGGACAGCCACTCTGAACTTAATGATGGGTACTAGTCATATTAACCCCTTCATGGATTACTGCCTTGTCGTGGCGAAGGGGCTTGCGTAATTCAATGAAGCTATGAGCTATGCCGTGCAGGGCCACCCAAGACGGACAGGTCATAGCAGAGAGTTCTGACAAAACGTGATCCACTGGAGAAGGAAATGGCAACCCACTCCAGTATCTTTGCCATGAAAACCCTATGGACAGTACCAAAAGGCAAAACGATATGATGCTGGAAGATGAGCCCCTCAGGTCGGAAGGCGTCCAATATGCTACTGGGGAAGAGCAGAGAGCATCCTCTCGTATGGTATTGTGGTTTGGTATGCTGGTCTGACAGCCGCAGATAGGAAAGTATTACAGAGAGTAGTGAGCACAGCACAAGACATTGTGGGCTGTTCCCTGACACCACTGGATGACATCGCCAGGGCTCGTTGCCTTGGAAGAGTGAGGAAGATTCTCAGGGATGACTCACACCCTGGACGGTATCTCTTTACTTTCCTACCATCCAGTAGGAGATATAGGAATATAGCCAGCCGTACCAACAGGCTGAAAAATAGCTTTTATCCGTGGGCTGTTAGGCTTTTAAATGGGACATAATCTTATGCAGAATTGACTTGGGAGGCCGGTGTGTGGTGTAGTTGGTTCACATAGTGTGGTGGGATGGAGGGTTTGTTGTCACTGTGTGTTGGGGGGAGAGAGCACGGGGGGGAGGCTCAGCTAATCTCAATGTACACATGTTGTACTTTGACCATAAAGGTTTATTTATTTATTTATTATTTATTCAGAATGCAGAAAAAGTGAAAACACAAGCTATTTAAAAATAATAATTAAAAAATCAAGAGTTTGAATGTTAACACAAACCAATCTCTGTGTTATAACTGTAACCCATTATTTGCATTTTAATTGCTAGCACGTTAGTGAAGACTGGAAACAACCAGGCTGTGTTTTGTTTGTATGTAATGATTAATGTGGGAAACAGATATGGCCTACAGTAGAGATAGATCACCCACACGCTTTACAGACAACCATAAATAGAATTCTACACCCAGGATGTGTAATTTATTTCAAACATTTCCTTTTCTTGACAAGTTCAGCCCAACCTGAAGGAAGAAAAAGAAACAGACCAAACAAAAGAGGAGATGGAGTTGCTCTCTATATAAGAAATAACTACATCTCTACAGAAATAGAGCACAACAATGATGAAAACTGTCTTGAATGCATTTGGGTCAATATAAAAAGAAGAAAAAGTGATATTGTGTATAATATAGGCCAGGGCTTTTCAACCGGTGGTACACATACCACCTGTGGTGCTTTGCCACGTGGCAGGTAGTATGTGACCATTCAAGAGAAGTATAGCAGGGGAGGGGAATGAGCTGAAGCTAGCCAAGCCTGAGGGAGAGGCATCTGCATCTGCAGTACTTTCTGGGGTCCGCAGAAGCCCCAGGAGCCTGCAGGGCTCCAGCTAATTGGCTCCAGCTGATTGGCACTTCCAAAGCAGCATGGAGCTGTAGGTGAACTGAAGAAAAAGGGGGAGAGGAAAAGCTATAAAAGGAGGTGGTTTGGGCGAGAAAGGGAAAAAACAGACAAGGGAAGGTTTAACCCCTTTAAACAAATGTAATTAGCTTTACCCCCTTATCTTGAGTCTCTTTATAGCTTTTAGAAAGTTTTCTTTGAAGTTAAAGAGGCTTAATTTAAAGCTAAAGCTTTTCGCAATTGCCGGAGCCTTTCAGTCTCGCGTTGCAACATTGTGTTTATGTGAGTTTATGTGTTTCTTTATTTTGTGAGCCTTTCTTGCTTTGCACTTGATTCCTGTGTCTTTAAGGGTACAGGGAAGGGATTTTGGAGGGGTGCATTCTCACTACATTGTGGAAAGAGCTCAGAAGGGAGAGAGGAAAAAAGGCCAACCAGCTAGCTCAGGGGTCTACAAACTTAGCAACTTTAAGCTTGTGGATTTCAACTCCCAGAATTCCTCAACCAGCCATGATGGCTGAGGAATTCTGGGAGTTGAAGGCCACAAATCTTAAAAGTGCCAGGTTTGAAGATCCCTGAGCTAGCTAGCCCTGGCCTATATTAATAAACATGGATAAATTAATCATACATTTGTCACTGCAAAGGAAAAGTGATTCAGCAAAGGAACAGCCACTAAAGAAATTAAAATTGGCACTTTTTTCCTTTTTTTCTACAGTTTATACAGTTTAGGGAGGCCACTGCCCCTCAGATAGGCGGATGTGAGTCCCTCCTCTTAAGGTGGGGCCTTGGTGGTCAGTTGGGCCTGTTGCTCACGTACCTTTCTCCCAGCTGCGTGGCAACGGCTCTGCCTAGGCTACTTGATGCTATCTCGGGATTGGCGGTAGAATTTCCCAGACTTTTGGTGCTGGGGGATTTTAACCTACCTTCCCTGGGGTGGGCATCGGGGGTGGCCCGAGAGTTCATGGCTTTCATGATGGCCATGGACCTGACCCAGATTATTCAGGGCCCGACCCATGAGGGGGGAAACATGCCCGACCTTATTTTTATCTCCGGGCAGTGGCTTAATGATCTGGGTGGGGTTTCTCCATCTGTACAGCCCCTTTCATGGACATCATCATCTCCTGCGGCTGGGCCTCCGTCATGCCACCTCCCACCGCTGGGAGGTGGAACCGACCAGGTGGTTCCGCCCCAGGCGCTTGATGGACCCAGAAAGGTTTCAGACAGCGCTTGGTTTGATTCCTGCCTCCCTCTCCCACAGCCCGGTCGAGACCTTGGTTGATGCCTGGCAACGGGCTGCTTCTGAGGCTCTCGACCACGTTGTTCCTTTGCGGCCTCTGACCCAGCACAGATCCTGGTTGGCCCCATGGTTTTCCGTGGACCTATGGGAGATGAAGTGCCAGAGGAGGGGCCTAGAGAGCATTTGGAGATCCAGTCGGTCCAAGTCTGACCGAGCACAGTTAAGATCTTTCACTAGATCTTATCTTGTGGAAATGGAGGAGGCGAAGCGTCCTTACTTTGCCTCCCTCATTTTGTCCACAGATAATCACCCAGACGCCCTGTTTAGGGTGACCCGTTCCCTTTTAAATCAGGGGACAGGGGAAGATCCCTTGCGGGGACGCGCCGAGGAGTTTAGTCAGCATCTGCTGGACAAGATCTCTCAGATTCGTACCGGTCTGGACTCCGATTTGACAGTATCTGACGAGGGGGAAGCGACAGGTCTGGCCAATATTATTTGGGAGGAGTTTGACCCTGTGATTCTGGATGAAGTGGACAGGATCATGGGTAGATTGAGTGCCGCCACGTGCTTATTGGACCCGTGTCCCTCCTGGCTGGTTTATGCGGCTCGGGAGGCTACACGAGGCTGGCTCCAGGCAGTGATCAATGCTTCCTTGAGTGAGGGGTGCTTTCCTGCCGCCTTGAAGGAGGCGGTGGTGAGGCCCCTCCTCAAGAAAACTGCTCTGGACCCAGCTATTTTAAATAATTTTCATCCTGTCTCCAACCTTCGCTTTCTTGCAAAGGTTGTTGAGAGCATGGTGGCACGGCAGCTCCTGTTGGTCCTGGAGGAAATTGAGTATCTGGATCCATACCAATCGGGTTTCAGGCCCGGGTACAGCACGAAGATGGCATTGGTCGCGCTGGTGGATGATCTTTGGCGGGCTTGGGATAGGAGTTATTCCCCTGTCCTGGTCCTATTGGACCTCTCAGTGGCTTTTGATACCATCGACCATGGTATCTTGCTGCGACGTCTCCGGGGGTTGGGAGTGGGAGGCACTGTTTTATGATGGTTCTCCTCCTACCTCTCGGGCCGTTCGCAGATGGTGTTGGCAGGAGGACAGAGGTCAACCCTGAGGCCCCTTGACTGTGGGGTGCCTCAGGGGTCGGTCCTCTCTCCCCTCCTGTTCAACATCTATATGAAGCCACTGGGTGAGATAATACGTGGTTTCGGAGTGAGGTATCATCAATATGCTGATGATACCCAGCTTTTCATCTCCACTCCGAACCAACCCAGTGATGCCCTCGACGTGATGTCCTGTTGCCTGGAAGCAGTTCGAATCTGGATGGGGAAGAACAGGCTCCAGCTCAACCCGGCCAAGACCGAGTGGCTCTACGTGTTGGCATCTCATGTTGTCCAAGATTTACCATCTTTGGTTATGGGGGGAGAGGTGTTGCCTCCCGTTGATAGGGTGCGCAACTTAGGCGTCCTCCTGGATGCACGACTCGACTTAGAACATCATATAGGAGTCGTGGCCAGGGGGGCATTTGCCCAGGTTCGCCTGGTGTGCCAGTTGCGCCCCTATCTGGACTGAGATGCCTTACGTAGGTCACTCATGCACTCGTTACCTCCCGTATAGATTACTGCAACACTCTCTACATGGGGCTGCCCTTGAAGACCACCCGGAGGCTTCAGCTGGTGCAGAATGTGGCCGCGCGGGTTGTGATGGGAGCATCCCGATACTCCCATATTTCACCCCTCCTGCTTGGGCTGCATTGGTCGCCGGTTGTCCTTCAGGTGAGGTTCAAGGTGCTGGTTCTTACCTATAAAGCCCTACATGGCTTAGGCCCGGGATATTTACAGGACCGTCTACTGCCAGGAATGACTTCCCATCGCCCTGTGCGCTCACACAGAGAGGGTCTCCTCAGGGTGCCGTCGGCCAGACAATGTTGGCTGGCAACCCCCAGGGGGAGGGCCTTCTCTGTTGGGGTGCCTGCCCTTTGGAATCAGCTCCCCCGAGAACTTCGGATGGCCCCAGATCTCCGGTCCTTTTGTCGCAACCTAAAGACATACCTTTTCCAACTGGCCGACCTGGACTGAAGATGGGGGTTTTAATATTGTTCTAATTTTATTGGTTTTAGTAAATAATCAATGGGGCTTTGTAAATTTAATCTTTTTAAATATTTGTATTTACTGTTTTTATTGTTGTTTTATTGTTGTTAGCCACCCTGAGTCCTTCGGGAGATAGGGTGGCATATAAGTCCCATAATTAAATTAAATTAAATTAAATTAAATTAAATTAAATTAGATTATAGAATAAAATACAAAAATACAAAAGCAAATAGTAGGACACAGTAGGGAGGAAAAAGCGGGAAAAAGTGAGGGGGAGAAGGGAAAAAGAACAGACTTCCTCTGTTGCAGTAGAAGGAAGCATTAACATTGAATCTCAACTTTTTACTTTTCCATAATATTATAAACTAGCCGTTTCTATAACAACAAATTAATCTGATCAGTAAAACCCCAAATCCCCACCCTCTATTTTTAGTCATCAGGTTTTTGATACCTTGCTAAGCACTGGTGGTACTCAAATATTGTCATGTTCTAAAAGCACTGCTATAGGCCATCCAATGAAACAGAGGAAATAGATGAACTTTTTGCTAGTCAGCTAACTAAGGTATATAGGAAGCACATCACAATAGTAATGGGGGACTTTAATTACCCTGACATCAACTGGGAGACAAACTCTGCACCAAGTGGAAGATCAAACAGATTCCTGACAAACCTAGCAGACAACTTTGTCTCTCAAAAAGTAGAGAAGGGAACTAGGGGATTAGCCATATTGGATCTAATCCTCACTAACAGAGATGAAATGATAGAAGGTGTTGAAGCTATAGGAACCTTGTGGGGAGTGATCATGCAATATTGGAATTCAACATTCTGGAAGCACAAGCAATAGAACGCAGTCAAACTAGAGTCTTGGACTTTAAGAGAGCTAATTTCAATAAACTTAGAGAGACCTTGGGAAGAATTCCATGGATGAGAATCCTAAAGGGGAAAACAACTCAAGAAGCTTGGGAAATTTTGCAAAGTGAGATAATAAAGGCCCAGTCTAGCACAATACCAACAAAGAAGAAAAATAACAGCTCTCAAAAGAAACCAGCATGGCTGCATAAAGAACTCTCTGATAAATTGAAAGATAAAAAGGACAAGTATAAAAAGTGGAAAGAGGGGCGCATAACTAAGTCAGAATATCAGCAAACAGCCCGTGCCTGCAAAGATGAAGTAAGGAAAGCTAAGGCTCAAAATGAACTAAGGCTTGCGACCAAAGTCAAAAATAACAAAAAAAGGTTCTTTCAACATGAAAAAACAAGAAAAAAGTTAAGGAAATGATTGGTCCATTAGTGGGTGAAAGTGGCAAGAAGGTGACAAGCAACAGGGAGAAAGCAGAACTATTTAACTCGTTTTTGCATCTGTCTTTACACAAAGGGGAAAAAAACAGTCCAACCTATCAAAAAACAGTACCATAAAAAACAGATTAGAAACGCAAGTTAAGATAGGCAAGAAAATGGTAAGTGAGCACCTGTCCAGCCTAGACGAGTTCAAATCACCAGGACCAGATGGATTACACCCCATGGTTCTCAAGGAACTGGCAGATTTGATCTCAAAACCACTGAACTATATTTTTCAAAGATCCTGGAGCACTGGGGAACTACCAGAGGCCTGGAAAAGAGCTGATGTAGTTCCCATGTTCAAAAAAGGGGGAAAAATGGATCCAGGAAACTACAGACCTGTCAGCCTGACCTCAACAACTGGGAAGATTCTGGAAAAGATAATCAAACAACGAATCAGCAAACACTTAGAGGCAAACAAAGTCATTACTAAAAGCCAACATGGGTTTGTCAAAAACAGATCATGCCAGACAAATCTTATTGCATTCTTTGACCAAGTGACAAAATTAGTGGACCAGAGGAATGCTGGGGATATAATTTATTTGGACATTTGATAAAGGCATTTTATAAAGTAAATCACAACTTACTACTTGATAAGATAGAAAAATGTGGATTAGACAGCATCACCACCAGATGGATTCACAACTGGCTGACTGGCTGTACTCAGCGTGTGGTCTTCAATGGAACTGCATCTATATGGAAGGAAGTATGTAGTGGGGTGCCCCATGGCTCTGTTCTGGGCCCAGTGCTCTTCAACATCTTCATCAACAATTTGGGCTAGGGGAATAGATGGGGAACTCATCAAATTTGCAGACGACACCAAGCTGGCAGGAATAGCCAATACTCCAGTAGATAGGCTTAAGATACAGGAGGAACTGGACAACTTGAACACTGGGCGCTATCTAACAAAATGAAATTCAATGGTGAAAAAAGTAAGGTTCTACGTTTAGGCAAAAAAACCTAAATGTACAGGTATAGTTTAATTGGTACCTTGCTCAATAGTAGTAACTGTGAGAGGGATCTCGGAGTCCTAGTAGACAATCACTTCAATATGAGCCAGCAGTGTGCTGCAGCTGCCAAAAAAGCCAACATAGTGCTAGGTTGCATTAACAGAGGGATAGAATCAAGATCACATGAAGTACTAATACCACTTTACAATGCCTTGGTAAGGCCACACTTGGAATACTGCATCTGCTTTTGGTCACCACGATGTAAAAAAGATGTTGGGACACTAGAAAGAGTACAGAGAAGAGCAACAAAGATGATTAGGGGACTGGAGGCTAAAACATATAGAGAAAGGTTGCTGGAATTGGGTATGTCTAGTTTAATAAAGAGATGGATGAGGGGGGACATGATAGCAGTGTTCCAAATCTCAGGGGCTGCCACAAAGAAGAGGGAGTCAAGCTATTCTCCAAAGCACCTGAAGGCAGGGCAAGAAACAATGGATGGAAACTAATCAAGGAGAGAAGGAACCTAGAACTAAGGAGAAACTTCCTGACAGAACAATTAACCAGTGGAACAACCTGCCTCCAGAAGCAGTGAATGCTCCAACACTGGAAAATTTTAAGAAGAGACTGGACAGACGTTTGTCTGAAATGGTATCTGGTTTCCTTCCTGAGTAGCGGGGTTGTACTAAATGACCTCCAAGGTCCCTTCCAACTTTATTATTATTATGACTGTTGTTGTTGTTGTTATCTATTAGCCATAAGCAAAGCTGGCCTATCAAGAGAATTTTTTGTTCATTATTTTGAATGTCAGTTTAAGCAAATATTTTTTAACATTTGGTGCATTCCTCTCAAGGTTGAATATTTTACATGCCATTTCCTACATGGAAAATGATGAGAATTTTATTTAATTTTGAATAAATTGCTTTGATGAGACAATTTGATAGTGAAGTACTTTGTATATTTTGCAATGTACAAAGTGTATATTGCACAGGGTTGATTATTGGGCTTGTTGTTCAGTTCACTGCACAGCTCTTTTAAAGTAACAGAATGTACTGATTTTCTACCTGTAAGCCTGGCAAAGAAGGGGTAAGATCTATAATTCTTTTTTATAGCTTGCTTAGTAAATATTTTATTTTACTTAAAACAAAAAGTTAATAACAGTTCATAGGATTCTGTTGTAGTTGTCTTAAGTCTGAAAATCTCCTGAAGATCATTAAGTTGGAAAATGAATAAAACATATTAAAAGTATTGTCTGATAAATACATAACCATCAATAAAATAAAATATTGTTCCATTTTTATACCTACTTGATAATAATCAAAAGTAGTGCCTGGTTGCCAATCTTAAAAATAATTTTTAATAGACAACAATTTGTAGATTGGCTCATTTGGTCTAGTATTTGATGAAAAAAAACATTTCCAAACTCTTATACAACAAAACCGAAGTACTATGCAGGTTACAAAGAAATGATACGTATTCAATTTGAGACCTTTTTATATTCAATCTGCAAATTACAGGGCATGTATTCCTGCCAAGGTGGGTAAATTACATAAAGGCTGTATGTTTCATTATTTCATAATTATTTCTTAGTTTGGCTTCAACTCTAAACAATATTCTACATGTAGAAGCAATGTTCGATATGCGTTTTGATGCAATTTTATATATTATTTAATCTATAGTCAGAATCATTTAGTTGAAAACAGCAAAACCACCAAATCTGTAGCACTATACATGTCACTTATCTAACTGCATCCAGAGCAAAACTCTGCTCTGAAACCAGTGTAGTATATTTGGCTCATATTCATGATTACAGTGATAGATCCAAAAGATAGACATAACTTCTTCTTTTGTCATCACAGACGTTATAATTCGTAGTTTTGGTGGGTGAGGTAGATGTCGTTTCCATCAACATGACAGGAATGAAACCTTAACCTACCACTCTTCTGAGCTTGAGTAACATAAGGTTACTCAATCCGGCCTGGTTTGATGGGTTAGGGGTTGGGATTTTAACTTGGTTTTTTAATTACTGTATATATTGGGCATAATATTTAATTGTTTAATTGTTTTTTAACTTTTGTACTTTGTTTCTAATATTTATTGCCCTGTACACCGCCCTGAGTCCTTCGGGAGAAGGGCGGTATAAAAATTTAATAAATAAATAAATAAAATAAATAAAGGTTCTTGTGCTGAGTTATCTGAAATTTAGATTAAGAGTACCTTGTAGATATATACAGTGCACTGCAGAATTGTTGCCCCTGTGGTAATCTAGTCAAGAAGCGCAACCAGGAGTACTAGCACTTTATTTGTTGTGAGGTTACATTAACCAGATCTTGGAGGACTGAAAGTATTTCTCTCCTCTTTTCCTTTTACTCTCTAGAAAACTAGTGTGGGTCTCTTCTGAAACATTCTCCACATCATCTCTCCTGCAGTCGGCAAAGACATATTTTACATGCTGTTTGTCCCATCTGCAGCCCTCCCTCCATTCTCCCAAGGTCATTCCACTTAAGTATTGAATTGCAGACTCTGTTTTTTTTTCTAGCTATCTTCTGAATTGTATAAATTTTCATAAATACATTTTATGCTAATATATATTAAGCCTGCAGCTAAATAATCTGCTATTCTTTTAAATCAATGACTAATATTATAGAAAGAAAAGACATACACAATAGCAAAACATCAGGACTTGGATTAGAATTGAGTATCTAAGCCATTAGTCTGAATGTCAGTAATTCTGAATATCATTTGCTCCCTCCCTATATGTTTTAATACAATCTTATTCATATATATGATCTATTTGCAGCTAGCGCATTTTCACAGATATAACTGAGTCATTTGATTTTCTAAATATTTCTTCCTACTATAGAATCAGTCAGTTATTTTATAGAGTGCATCTGTGTCACTTTATAAATATCTAGAGTCATTTCAAAATGAATATTGTTGTGTAGCTGGTTCTTTGCAGGCAATAAGCGAGACGGAAGGTTGCAAACAGCAACATGCTTTATTGAGGCAAATAGGAACAGAACTGAAACAGTGGCTGCTGTGCAGCTACTTATACAGTTGGCCACTAGGTGGCAACCAATAGGTTTAATTCCCGCCCCAAATCAACCAATGATCTTCTTGGAGATGACAAGTCTGGCTTAGTCAGTGACCGTTACACACACACACCATTGAGCAACCTTAAGCAGCATTCAAACAGACACGTGAATCAGTACAAGTAAAAATCCCAATACATTACACCCCTCCCCCCTAGATTATGTTATTTAATAACATAATCTTGAACATATTTTGGTGGTCTATGTGACCACTCAGAATGCCTGGGGGTTCCGGGCAACTCCCGGTCTACCAGCTTGCCCGTCGGGCTGGGTAGACCAGGACTCTTGGGTTCACGGGAGTTGAATTGACTCAAGTCCCTTTGGCTGGCCATTCCTGGTCAGCCCAAACCAAAGTCCAATGTGGTTGCTGGGTCAGCGGAGCTGCTGCCTTGTTCAGGTTGTCCTTCCCTGCCTGGAGACCCATGTTGCACTCCTGGACTGTGTCCCTCCTCGAGCACCTTCCCATTGTAATGACTGAATGAGTCCTCAGAACATGTGAACTGCTCTGTTAGGCTGACGGCTGCCAGCTCTTGTTGCGGACCCACTGAGAGGTCCTTGTTTAGTGGATGTTCCGCAAAGCACCTTCGCAGCTGATCAATATGTCAGCGAATGACATCCAGGACCACCTCGTAGGAGAGGGGTCCTGAGACCTTAACAATTTTACCCAGCACCCACAAGTTCCCATGCCCGTAATTCTGGGCCCACACCCCATCACCCACTTGTAACCCCTTTGGTGCCCTTGGGCGTGCGGTGTCTGCTGCTACCCAATCAGGATGCAACCTGTCCAGTTTTGTGATTAATCTCCTTCCCCAGAGAAACTCTGCTGGGCTTCTGCCCATTGCTGTGCAAGGTGTAGTGTGATGGCAAAGCAAGAAATCAGCCAGCCTGTGGTGCCAATCCCATGAAACAATGCACCTGAGTGACTCTTTCATCGTATGCACCATGCGTTCAGCCTACCTGTTAGTCGAGGGGTGAAAGGGAGCTGAGCTTGCATGCCTTATGAGATTAGCCCTCAAGAAGGCCTAAAATTCTGACACTGTGAACTGGGCCCCATTGTCCGAGACTAAGACGTCCGGCAGCCCATGTGTAGCAAAAAGCTTCCTAAGCTCCTGGATGGTCCTAGCAGTAGTCATAGTAGATATAGGAATTACTTCCAACCATTTAGAGTGGCTGTCGACCACTATCAAAAACAGCTGTCGCTGAAAGGGCCCAGTAAAGTCAATGTGAATCCTTGACCACAGTGTATGAGTCTCCTCCCATTGGTGGACAGGGGCCTGTGGCATCTGGTCTGCACTGTTGACACGTGTAACACCCATGTACTTGGGCCTCGATAGCCTTACCCTGGCCACCAAAGGTAGCTCCATGCCAGTGCCTTCATCCAGACTATGCCCAGATGGCCCTCATGCAGAAACTGGAGCACCCAGTGCCTTAATGAACTAGGGACAATAACCCTACTTCCCCATAGAATGCAGCCTTTGTGAGCTGAAAGCTCATGTCTACATGTGAAATAGCTCTGGAACTCTGGTCCCAAGCTATTTTCCAGCCAACCTGTGTGAACCCATGACAACACCCTGCTTAAAATTCTGTCTGCGGCAGTTTCTGTAGCTACATCCCCAGCATGGAGGGGAAGTTCAGGCAAATCTTGAATTGACAAGATCCGTGCTGCTGGAGCTGGATCTGGCTCCACATGTGGCAATGGCAACCTGCTAAGGCCGTTTGTGTGGCCCATGTCTTTGCCGGGTTTGTGAACCAGCCTGTAGCTATAGGCTGACATAAAAATGAACCACCTTAATATTCTGGGAGAAAGTGTTTGAGGTGTCTGCCTATCTGTAGTAAATAACCCCAACAAAGGCTTGTGGAAAGTGAAGACCGTGAATTTCTGGCCATACAAATAATCATGGAATTTTGTAACCCCGGCCACAATGGCCAGAGCCTCTTTGTCAATCTGAGCATAATTACGCTCAGCCGACAATGTCCTTGAATAATAAGCAATGGGGAATTGAGTCCCATCATCTGACAAGTGGCTTAGTACAGCCCCCACCCCCACCCCATCACATGCAATGCAGACTGGCAAGTTTTCATTAAAGTGTGTAAGCACTGAATTGAAGGACAGTAGTGATTTTACTGCCTTAAAACTATTTTCCTGAATGGCTCTGCCACTGTGGCCTTGTTAAGAAGGAATGCATGGTAAAAATTCAGGAGAGCCAGGAATGCCTGGAGCTCTTCTTTAGATATGGGGCTTGGTGCCAACTGAATTGCCTTCAGCTTGGACTCTGCAGGATGCATGCCTTCAGTATCAATACGAAACCCCAGAAATTCAGTGGAAGGAACTCCAATTTGACACTTGTCCATCTTCAGCTTGAGTCCCGCTGTGCGGAACCGCTGAAGGATGGCTTTGAGCCACCTTGCTAGCACCTCCGTGGACTCATTGGTGAAATAGGAACAGACCTCTGGAATACCCTTGAGTGTGCGCTCCATGACTCCCTGGAAGATTCCCGGGGCTACACTAACCCCAAATTGGAGGCTCTTGACCCTAAAAGCCCCCCTATGTGTCACAATTGTTTGTGCGGCTGCTGTGGTCTCATCCACTGGTAACTGCTGATAGGTCTGTGCCAAATCTAACTTAGCAAACACGGTACCCCCTTGCAGCGATGCCAAAATGTAACTAACGACTGGCACTGGGTACGCATGCTTCTGCAGTGCCTGGTTAATGGTGTACTTGTAATCAGCGCAAATCCTAATCTCCCCATTGGCCTTAAGTGGCATGACAATGGGAGTTTCCCACTCACCCCTATCTATGGGCTGTAGTACCCCCTGACTGACTAGCTTGTCCAGCTCTGCATCGATTTTGTGTTTTAGTGCAAAAGGCACTCGACGGGGCTTAATCCTAATGGGTGTTACAGAAGGATCAAGCTTAAGGGCTATTGGAGGGCCCTTGTACTCTCTCAGGCTTGTGTCAAAAACATCTGCGAATTCCTCGCATACTGATGCCAAGTTTGCTGCTTGTATCCAGTAGATCCCGGTTACTTGAATGCCCAGTGCATCAAACCAATCAAGCCCAATTAGACTTGTTCTCTGGCCCTCCACCACAATTATGTCTAGGGCCCCTGAAAACCCCTTGAATTTTACGGCTGAAGTGGCCTCGCCCTTGACGGCCACTTGGGAATTCTGGAAGTTAGTTAGAATGATGTTGGACAGCCTAAGCTTGGCCCATCTCTTGCTGCAGTTGCACACGAACCAGAAAGTCTCAAGTGAAATAATGGATACAGCTGAACCAGTTTCCAGTACCATCCTGCAAGGAATGTCTTGCAGCTTGACTTGAAGCCAAAGTTTTTGTTTAAGGGGACGGCGAGCTCCCGTGCAGCAGACACTCCTGCAGCTGGAGCAGAAACTCTATGCTGCCCTGGGGCCCCGGAACCTCTCCTGAATGGCTCATCCAGTTGACAGTCCTTTTGGCGACCTCTACAGACGGCTGCGATGTGGCCAGATTTTCCACAGGCCCAACATGTGGCTGTCCTGAATCTGCAGTCTGCTCGTTGGTGGTGGTCACCACAGCCCAAACACCGAAGGAATGGAACTGCCTTGTAAGGGGGCCTCTGCTCCTTGTCGTGGTGTCGTTGTATCTTGTCAACTTCCTGGTCAGAGTCGTCATCTTCTTGTAGTTCAGCATCCTCATGGTGGACAGCTTCTTCGTGTGGAGTGCTTTTGGCGGGCTGCAACGACTTTACGGTCCCATAACTTCTTTTAAAGCTTCTTGTAGCGAGAGAGTCTCCTTCGTGAAAAGTTTTTGTTGGAGCTCTCTACTCCTGAATCTACAGAGGAGACAATCTCGAAGCCTTTCTTCCAAGTCTGTGAACTGGCAAAGACACGATGCTTGTCTCAACGCCGCAATGAACTCTGTGGCCATCTTGCTGGGTTGTTTTTCTCGCTGTTTGAAAGCATGTCTCCACGCGATCACTGACAGCTTCGGTTGAAAATGGTTATCGAGCCGTTTCTTCAGGTCTGCGTAAGTGATGGACTGCAGCTGTGCTGGTACAACTAAGTTCTCGGTGATGTCAAACGTTGCAGGCCTGCACACAGAGAAGAATGTTGCAGCCTTTAGGCCATCTTCAGTGACTTGATTTGCTCAGAGGTAGTTCTCCACTCTTGAGATGTAGGATGACATCTTTCTGGGTGCATGACATCAAATTCTTTGAGCTTTCTGACCTTCGACATGGTGAGAAGTCTTCACGGCTGGTGTCTTGCGTTGCCTCATGCTGCTTGCTTCTTCATAGGCCGTGGGACTGGTCCTCAGGGTGGGGTGGTCTCCAGTGTGGCTTGCTAGGCAGACCAAGAGGAGAAACGCTGTCCCTACCAGGTGCTGTGCTGGTCTCACCCCCTAGTTACTTCAGGCTCTTACGAATAAGCAGTACCCAGTCCTCATCACCAGTGTTGTGTAGCCGGTTCTTTGCAGGCAATAAGCGAGATGGAAGATTGCAAACAGGAACATGCTTTATTGAGGCAAACAGGAACAGAACTGAAACAGTTGCTGCTGCACAGCTACTTATACGGTTGGCCACTAGGCAGCGACCAATAGGTTTAAAGGAACCCATTCCTGACCCAAATCAACCAATGATCTTCTTGAAGACAGCAAGTCTGGGTTAGTCATTGACCATTACACAGACACACCATTGAAAAACCTTTAAGCAGCATTCAGACACATGAATCAGTACAAGTAAAAATCCCAATACATTACAAATATGTTTCATAAACATTTGTTTACATAGTCTATATCTCATCGGCCTTGATTGGGCTCACATATTTTATTCTGAAGTTCAACCATAATTACATATGTTTGCAAAATAGGCTAGAGCATGGGTGTCAAACTTGCCACATCACATGACCTGTTGGGATGTATCGTGACTTTTTTTGCGTTGCTGGAGCTGGGGTGGGTGCAGCCTCCACATGATGCAACTGGGCCACAAGCCGGCCATTTGACACCCCTGGGGTAGACTAAGTCAAAGAGTTCATTTTCTGAATGTCTTTCCTGCCTTCTAGATGTTGGCTTGGTTTTTACATCCCAGATCAGGGAAAATAAAAAGCATTAATTCTAGCAAAAAAGTATAATACGATAATAAGAAAGATTTCAAAAGGGAAGTCAACTGAGTGTATAGCAACTATGGAAAAGATAAATTCCATGGTTGGGATCACCAGGAAATAAACTGAAAGTTAAACTGCCCATACTGTAGCGCTGTTGTACAAATTTTTGATATAGTTGTGATGGGATGCCTTAAATAATCAGTCACAGGAGGTCTTCACAGTGACACAGGCCCTTCACTAACTGTCTATAGAACCTGTTTTAGAAGATGAGACGTGGATTCAAATCGCTTAAAGGGAGACATGGCGTTAGGAGTTTTTAAACTGTTGTTTAGAAGTGTGGAATATAGAGGAGCAGGGGGGAATGGGCTACCTACAGATTTTAGTTAAGCCATATGACTTCCACAGGCTGGGTTTTATTTTATAGATATTAACAGTGCTTTTTTTGTAAAAGAAAAAGGTGCCAGAACTCACGCATGTCATACAACCCACCTTGCCTACCCTACAATGTTCCATCCAAAAAAGGTGCCGGAACTCCATTCTGAGCGTTCTATGAGGAAAAAAGCCCTGGATATTAATGACACCCACTTTGCAAAATACTTATAATCTGGGGTTTTAAGAAAAGAAATAATAAATACAGATAGCAACTTGAAGGAATTGCCCTCCTTTCCCCCGCTGGAATATATTCAGTTCAATAAAATCCCACAATAGCTATTCTTAAAACCTCCTTGCAACTTGGTCTGGGTTTAGAAATAAAAAATGCATTGATGGGGTACAGATAGTCTTCGAGTTACATCCATTTGTTTAATGATTATTCAAAGTTACAAAGGCACTGAAAAAAAAGCTTAAAGACCAGGTCTCACACTTATGACAGTTGCAGCATTCCTAAGGTCACATGATCAAACATCAGATGCCTGTATGTATTTACAATGGTTACAGCATCCCAGGGCCGTGGGAATGTCATCTGCAACCTTCCTAGGGAGCTTCTGACAAGCAAAGTCAAGAATCTGGGGAAGCCAGATTCCTTAAAAACAGATGATTCACTTAACAACTTATAGTGATTGGCTTAACCACAATGTCATAGAAGGTCATAAAATGAGGCCATGGCTCACTTAATAACTGCCTTCCTCAGCAATGGAATTATTGCGCTCAGTTGTGGTTTGAAGTCAAGGAGTCCCTGTACAAAATCCAAAGGATTTATTGATTAAAGGCCTAGTTGGATTTTATTATTGTATGTATGCAGGCATTTACTTACTTTACTGGGCTTATCTTGGTGCTTAAAAGAGGACTGAGCAGGGGCTGCTGTTGCTCTTACAGTAGATCCTGCTGCTCAGTAGAGATGGATGGAAATCGCTCTGATTTGAAGATTGCCAACAGATGCTTCTGGGCATTCAAGCTCCTCTTATTCTTGCTCCATGTCTAAATCTGTACTATGTATTATAGCATTTATATGTTCTTTTTTTTAATTCCCAGAGAGGAAAGCAAAATCAACAGAGCTTAGCGAACCATAAATATTTATTATGGCATAAGCTTTTATGAACTCAAACCAAAAACATCTCATGCTCTAATGTTTTTTAAATTGTATATAATTTTTGTTTGAAAAACAAAACTATTGCTGCCTGCTATAATAAACATTTCATTCCAGCCAAGGATATATATATATATATTTTTAAATTACTATTAGATATATGTGACTTACCCCAATTTTTAATCTGTTTACTAATATTCTTATAAGGATTCCCTGTTCCCCTTTGATTCCCAAAATGATCAGTTCTCAATTTATTATTCATTTTTAGCTTTCATTCCAATCTTGCTTTAATTATCAGTTATTCTGAAGAATGGGTTTATACTTTCACATGCTATCTGGAGGGTAAGTATTACAAGATAAATATTTCAGTGTTCAGAATTCAAGAACTGAATCTGAACCCCTCAGTGCTAGGGTAGAAGATTAAATCTAAACTTACATAAGCTTCCCTCCACACCGTCTAAATCTGCTTCAGATGAAAAATTATTGTATGCTATATATAGTTTTCTTGGCAGCTGCTTCTGGGAATTTTTTGAGTCAAAATGCAACACATTTACAGTAGTAATTAGCATAACTAGCCATTTGATTTCTTTATATTGTTTTTTCATTCTCTAATTGATTTCCTGCTTGTAAAATACAATTCTAAACATTTATTTTGAAGTAAAATTATTTTTAAAAACATTAAACTGAAAAAAACCTACAGTTTTAAAGTATGTGGGTAGAAGAAGCTAAAGTTATTTAACTCCCATGTAAGGACTTGTGTATACAAGCCACATTCTACTAAAGAAAACTTCAGTCATTCTCTGATTTATAATTTATTTTCCTATTTCAAATAGGATGGGAGAAAGTTTCTGAGCTAGGATACTAATCAGTTCTGCTTTCATAGGTGTAATCTGAGATACTGCATTGGTTTTTCTGAGATGCAATTTATGATAATAAAAAAAGAAGAAAATATACAATGATGTCTGCAAAGCAGATTGGTTTTGAAATGTTTTTTAAATGAAGTGGCAATGTCTGATTGTAGCCTGTTGTAGTTATTTGGCATCCTGCATTAAAAATTCTTTGATAATTTTGCATATTAAATAACAAGCATTGCTTCTAAATGTTACACTGGGATGATGGATTCTTTAAACAAATTTGGAATTAAGTACTGCTATCTTGCAATTAACCATTTCTTACTAAACAGGAAATGATTTACTTTCCAAATAATGTGTGGCCTACTGTACACATATATATAAGCAGGTCAACAAAGAGGCAGGAATGGCAAAAATGTATCCTATCTTTATAGATCTATAAATCTATACATAGATTTTATATGTTTTAACTCTTCTATAATATATTATTTAAAACTACTAAATCATTCTGTGCAGGACAATAAAATAAGAAAATATTGTCAGTGTACTAACTGGAGCAAATTTAGTTGGCAGTATTGTATCCACATATATTCACAGCATTTTAAACACCAAAAAACATTTTGTCACCAAAATTACTTTCCAAAAGCTTTTTAAAAAATGGTCCCAATAATACAAATCTGTTAAATCTCAAAAAATATTATGTTCTTACTTAGAAGATGGATAATGAATAAGTTGGATGAATTGGGTGAGTTGGGTGAAAGAAAGCAAGTTACTGGGATTTCCATGAAACTGCAGAAGACTGGTCAATATCCGAGCATTAATCTATGCAGTTACCAAAGTTGTGACATCTATTTATTTATTTATTTTATTTATTAATTTAATTTATATACCGCCCTTCTCCCGAAGGACTCAGGGCGGTGAACAGGGCAATACATAAAAACTAGATACAAAAATTAAAAATTATTAAAAAGTAATTAAACAATGCCCATAATAAATTAATACAGATTAAAAATTGAAGTCCATTTATAAAAATCCCACCCCGTCCCATCAGGCCAGGCCAGCTTGTTTAAAGAGATGGGTTTTAAGATCGCGCCGGAAGGAGCGGAGATCGGGTGCCATCTGGAGCTCGACCGGAAGATGGTTCCATAAATCCCACAGAGAACGCCCTCCCCCTGGGGGCCACCAGTCGGCATTCTTTGACCGGTGGCACCCTGAGGAGGCCCTCTCTGTGGGAGCGTACTGGGCAGAAGGAAGTTGACGCCGGCTGCAGGTGCTCCCCAAGGTATTCCGGACCCATGCCATGTAGGGCTTTGTAGGTCATTACTAACACCTTGAACCTCACTCGGAAGACAACTGGAAGCCAATGCAGCTCGCAGAGCAAAGGTGTGACATGGGAGTATCGGGAAACTCCCAATACAACTCTCGCGGCTGCATTCTGTACCAGTTGGAGCCTCTGAGTGGTCTTCAAGGGTAGCCCCATGTAGAGAGCGTTGCAGTAGTCAAGACGAGAGGTCACGAGCGCATGAGTGACCGTACGTAAGGCATCTCGGTCTAGATAGGGCCGCAACAGGCGCACCAGGCGAACCTGGGCGAAGGCCCCCCTAGTCACAGCTACTATATGGTCTTCTAGGGAGAGCTGTGAATCTAGGAGGACTCCCAAGTTGCGAGCCCTATCTACAGGAGGTAATAACTCACCCCCCATAGTGAGGGGTGGGATATCCTGAATATCCCGAGATGCCGGTACGCACAGCCACTCAGTCTTCTCAGGGTTGAGTCGAAGCCTGTTCCTCCCCATCCAGACCCGGACCGCCTCCAGGCATCGGGACATCACGTCGAGGGCATCACTGGGGTGGTTTGGGGTCGAAATGAAAAGTTGGGTATCATCAGCATACTGATGATACCCAACTCCAAAACCACGAATGATCTCACCCAGCGGTTTCATGTAGATGTTGAACAGGAGAGGCGAGAGGACCGACCCCTGAGGGACTCCACAAACGAGAGGCCTCGCGGTCGACCTCTGCCCCCCTGCCAACACCGACTGCGAGCGTCCCAGAAGATAGGAGGAGAACCACTGAAGAACCGTGCCTCCCACTCCCAATCCCCTGAGACGCTGCAGCAGGATACCATGGTCGATGGTATCGAAAGCCACTGAGAGGTCTAATAGGACTAGGACAGAGGAATATCCCCTGTCCCGAGCCCTCCAGAGATCATTCACCAGCGTGACCAATGCCGTTTCCGTGCTGTACCCAGGCCTGAAGCCCGATTGGTACGGGTCTAGATAATCCGCTTCATCCAAGACCAGAGGGAGCTGATGCGCCACCACACTCTCGACAACCTTCGCAAGAAAGCGAAGGTTGGAGACCGGACGAAAGTTATTCAATACAGCCAGGTCCAAGGCAGGCTTCTTGAGGAGAGGTCTTACCACTGCCTCTTTCAAGGCGGCGGGAAAACTACCCTCACTCAAAGAGGCAGATATAACCGCCTGGAACCAGCCTCGTGTCCCCTCCCGGGCTGCATAAACCAGCCAAGAAGGGCACGGGTCCAATAAACATGTGGTGGAGCTCAGCCTCCCCATAATCCTGTCCACTTCCTCCGGAGTTACAGGATTGAACTCCTCCCAGGTAACATTGACAAGACCGCTCGTGTCCTGATCATCCGATGCTGCCCAGTCGGAGTCCAGACCGGTCCGAATCCGAGTGATTTTGTCCGACAGATGTTGACTAAACTCCTCGGCATGCCCCTGCAAGGGTTCCTCACTCACCTCCTGATTAAGGAGGGAGCGGGTCACCCTAAACAGGGCGGCTTACAAATAGTTTTAATCTCTGATTTAAATCCCCTTTTTTGTTGGTTTATATTTATTGTTTAATGATATTTTGGTAGATGTAAGCTGTTGAAAGAAAACTCTTCATCAGGGTCCAGTCCAAGCTGGGAATAAACAAAATGGAGACTGCTTTAGAAAGAAGGTTGGAGTTTATTGAAGAGCAAAGCCAGACAGAAAGATGGCTCTGGGAAAGCTGAACACCTGTAATAGGGAATGGTGGGTTTTTATAACTTCTTGAGCTTTTGTTTGGAGTTGTTCCTGTGGCATGAACTCTGATCTGAATCTGAGTGTGCCTTTCTGGTATTCTGAAGGTGGTGGGTTAATCCTGTTATGTCCCCAAAATCATATCCCGCTTCCCTGGGGGTGTGGCTGATGACTACGTCCTGTGTTGGATTTTTTGGTGTGAGGGATTGTTGATTCTAGGGATCTTTGTCTTTCTAATCCCATCAGCTCCAAGCTTCCAGGAGCCAGGCTTTCTGAAAGGATTATGATATCTGCATTTCTACAGAGCTGGTTTCTGGTTGGGGGAGGAAGACTTGTGGCTATTAAGAAAAATGTCATGCTTTTCTACCTTTTTAAAGATCTTTTGAGGAAATATAATATTCTGCCCTTTTAATATTTCCTTCTCTGGGGGGGGCTGACTTCCCACAAAGCTAATTTGAATGTGTTTACAAAAGAGAGCAGGGTAGAATATTTAAAATACATGAGCAAGGTGCTTTAAAAATAAAATAAAATATACTTATCTAATCTGGTTCCTGAATGGCAGGCACAAAGCTACCCTTTCTAGTTATTGCCATCATTACGTTTATAATCATATTTATCATTCAGTGTTCTGGAAAAACTCAAGGAATGTAATACACAACATCAATGTTTGTTCTTATTCTGTCCCAGAGTGAATGAATACTAATGAATGTGAATTTGCTCTCTGCATGTTATGACTTAATTTTATGTTTTAGTAATATGACCATGGAAATTTATTTTATTCCTGGGGGCGTAGGGAAAAAAAAGAACAATGATGGTTGCCTCAATAATAAAGCACAGATTTTGAATGTAAAAGACTCAGTGCCTGGGGTATCCAGAAGCAGGTAATAAAATCTTATGTCTGAATTCCCAGAGCACAACTACCAATCATCCATTACACGTAATAGCAAAACTGGCTTGGTGTCTATTTTTTTTTTTACACAAGAGGGCAGCAGAAACTATCTCTGAGCATTTCAAGTTGTGCT